>NC_133470.1:15472500-16120833 GCF_048565385.1 Saimiri boliviensis | reverse complement strand
AATGCATAGGACCCTGAACACTACTCCCTAACAAAGAATTATCTGGCCCAAATGCCAATGGTGCTGAGGGTCAGAAGCCCTTCTCTGCATGAAATTACAGCTCCATTAGTGAGGAAATTGGTGTTAAATAATATTTACAACTTTGCAATTGAAAAACCACACTCCAATTAAGTGGGATACCCCAGTTTACCAATATCACTACAAATCACTAAATATTATTGCCTTAGAGTTTGTGGTGTTTTGAAAATGGCAAGTTTATTGCAGGGCATAATCGACGTTTTTAAAAATAGAAACCAGGCTATTTGGTCAGATGGAATAAAATAATTTTGGAGCACATGAAGTCTTTTTAAAGATTGTTTCACATTCTAATCAAAAACATCTTCCCCTTCAGATTGTAGTTCTAACTAAAGAAACGCCCAGCCTAAAAGGAAGTGGTCTTAGGTTGAGAGTACAGCCCAAGGCAAGGGTAGTGTAATCAACATGCGACCAACACATTAGCAAGTGCAAAGCAGAGATGAGAGTCTGATGCTATTTGGGAAGGATTTTACCATACACGAAGGTATCGTGTCTGGTCTCCTTTTCACCCAAAATAGTTCTGACTTGAACATGAGGTCCTCAAGGTGTCTTTGAGTAAAGAGGAAAAAAATCTGTTCTGGGGATTGACTACTGTACTCACTCCCTCCCCACACAACCCAACTATTGAGGCTTGCTGAAGCAGAGGCCAGGAATGTATTACTTATCATGTTGGTCACTAAGGGATGTGGTGTGCTTGTAAAAATCCCCTTTGTTTAACTGTACTCTGTGCTAGAGAAGCAGGTTCAGGAGGAATCAAGGAGCTATCACTGTAAGAACCTAAAAACCTTTTATGGCAGAGAAAAATCAGCCTGGTATTAAAATTAATGAAGATGCTGGAAAATAATACATGAAATCGCTGGAAGGATGAAGATAGAGAAACTATTTTAAGGTCAGTCTCCAAGAAGATGGAGAAAACAAATGTGGCCAGGTAGAAGGGATCGCCAATGTTTCCAAATTAATTATCCAAAGGGAAGGCTACGTTTCTTGGAAAAACTGATCCTATACAAATGTGCAGCTCCAAATCCTGTTCTTCTGAGTCTATTGGAAGAATCTGCTCAAGGATTCACCAGTTCAGGAGTGTGAAAGAACTCTGGAGTTTGGTAGAATTTCCACCCCTCTCGAAAGGAACGTTCCTAGAAGCAGAACCTGATCGGCTCAGGCTGATAATGCTAGAATGATGATGAGCTCAGGCCCAAGTTGCAGGCATCTAACTAGGTTGTCCACGTGATGGATAGATAATGGGTAAAACTTGATGCCAAAATTGTGCAACGTGGCTTTTGTAGACCATGCAAGTCCAGCTCCCTGCCAAGTGAAGGCATCGGGGAGTGTATGGCTGTCACTGCTGATCTCCATTATCCCACCCGCCAGAAGTGAGTTCTCCCACTGATGCTTTAACGATATCCTCATATCTGTGAGCCAAGGAGGTCCCATGAAAACATGGTGGTGAGTTGGGGTCAGCATAGTCCAGCACAGCTAATAATAATAATACTGGACAATAAGTAACTAAAGATGCTAAGAATCTTTTATGAAATCTACTTTTTGAGGATAATCCAATCAATGGTTTGTGTTTATTCTAATCAATGAGATAACAAAAGGTGATGATTAAAATAGCAGAAAGTATTAAAATAGCATTTGGTGATTTTCTTTTTTCTTTTTTTTTTTTGAGACAGGGTCTTGCTCTGTTGCCCAGGCTGGAATACAGTGGTACAATTACAGCTCACTGCAGCCTCAAGCTCCTGGGCTCAAGGGATCCTCCCACCTCAGCCTCTCAAGTAGTTGGGACTACAAGCATATACTACCATGCCCAGCTATTTTTTTTCATTTTTTGTAGAGATGGGGTCTCACTATGTTGCCCAGACTGGTCTTGAACGCCTGGGGTCAAGTGATCCTCCCACCTCTGCCTCCGAAAGTGTTGGGATTATAGGCGTGAGCCACCACACCCACCCTAAAATCATATTTGAAAGCAAAAGAAAATCAAGGAGAAAAAATAATTTAATATGGTATGAAACACTTCCAACAAGAATTAGCAAGAAAGTAAAGATGGTCATGTCCCAAGAGAATAAAGCCAATAACAATGATTTGCCCCTATGTGCCAGAGACTGCTAGGTGCTTTTATTAACATTATTGGATTGAATTTTCCTCCCAGCTCTATGACGTAGATGCTATTACCTCCATTTTATAAACAAGAATCTGAAATGCAAAAACTATAAGTAACACGCCTGAGTTCCCATTGCTACAAAGCAGCAGAGCTGGGATTTGAATTCACCTCTGTCTGACTCCAAAGTCCAAGCTGTTAAACACTATATTCTACTGGCATGAACTTGCTGGCTCTGTGGTGGAACAGGATGCCCCAGGGGAATAGCGGAATTTCGTCACTTGGGTTTTTAGACCCAACAAAATATCAGTAGGTATGTCATAGGAAGTTGTCTCTAATGGCTCAGGGGTGGGTGAGAATAATATCTGGAACTTCCATTTCTGAATGTTAAGGACTCCTAACCAACAGCACTAGTCATGTTAGTGTAGCCCAATGCATCGTTCACAGTTCTCTCACATACTTTCTCATCTGATCCTGGCTAAAACCTTGAGAGGTAGATAGGCAGGCCACAGATTACCACGCCCCTTCTTAAAGATGGAATGGACAGGCTCATCAGAAAGGAAGCGCTGCCAACTTACTTATCATCAAAAATATGTGGGAAGAAGGGGAAATGTGATTCCAAAAAAGTTGCTTATTTCAACACTGAGCAGTTCATAGGAGTTTATGATTTATTTCCATAACAGGGTGATTGCTTCCTTTTCAACAAGGGTTGACTCACACGGAGGAATGTATTCCATTACATGTCTGCTGGCTCCAGGCTTTATGTAGAACCCGTTGGTTGCCATGACGATTGGGACTAACAAAATAGAAATCACAAACTCTTTCAATACTGGTCCCTAACTTGCTTCTAATAGTCCGCCTCAGAACTGTGGAAACTGATGGTGTTTCTGAAGTAGTTTATATTGATATTCTCATCCATTCGGGGTATGCTTCCTTCTAGTTTGAAAATAACCTGAAGACATCTGCTTTGGGTTCAAGGGAAACTTGGATATAAGGCTTTTTGTCTCTGTGACTAAAGAGTGTTTAGAGAGCAGCATCTTTAGCCATGTTAATCTATGCTTCCAAAAGCTGCATTTCTCATACCAAATGAATTTTAGCTGTCTTGAGGCAAATAAAAAGGTAATATACCAAAGTTCAGTAGTGACCTGATATAGCACAACCCCTTCAGCATTTACTGCTTAAGTACCTCACTCTTATCCAAAGATATTTATTCACAATACCAAAGGGATATAGGATAACATAGTTCAATTTTCAGAAAGAAAATAACTTCTAAGATACCATAAAGCCTCCATGGTTGTAGCTGTATGGGAAGTTGGAGGAAAGAGAGATGGGGAAGTTTAATTTGAAATAATTTATCTAAATCATGGTGAACCTGTTTTTCTTGGCTCAACATCTATCCCAAGTCTTCTGATAGCCATCTCCCTTTGGGTAACCACCCTCTACCCAACCCTCAATCATGTTAATCAGGTGCAATTGATCCCACCCCATTCCAGGGATAAACATGTGACAGAAGCCTGGGCGATCAGAATACGGTACACAAGTGCATATGGAGATTGCCTTAAGGAGGGGCCCAAACCAGGCCAGTCTGAGCCAGTAAGACTCAATTTCATGAGTTTTGTTGGCACTCTTGAGATGGAGTGAGGCTGAACAGCTGTAGGAAAGCCTAGAGCCCTGGCAGCCAGCTTGCCACCACGAGGAGACAGTCTGCCTGAGAATGGCGTCTACTTGCAGGGAAAACAAGAGAGATGGAAAGAACAAGACCAGTGTCCGATGACATTGTTGGAGACCCTAGACCCAGCCTTGCCTGAAGTCTATCTCTAGACTTTTCAGTCAATTGACCCAACAAATTCCTTTTCTTCTTAACTTTAAATTAATTGGATTTATGTGCAACCAAAAGAGTCCCGATTAATATAGAAATGTATCTATATTATTTTAAATATATTCAGTCATCAAATCTAATTAGAAAAGTAGGCCAGTAATCCCAGCACTTTGGGAGGCCGAAGCAGTCGGATTGCCTGAGGTCAGGAGTTTCAGCCTGACCAACACAGAGGAACCCTGTCTCTACTAATTTTGTAAAAATACAAAATTAGCTGGGCGTGGTGACGATGCCTGTAATCCTAGCTATTCAGGAGGCTGAGGCAGGAGAATCGCTTGAACCCAGGAAGAGGAGGTTGTGGTGAGCCGAGATCATGCCATTGCCCTCCAGCCTGGGCAACAAGAGCGAAACTTGGTCTCAAAAAAAAAGAGTAAAGAAAAGTAGAAGCGGTCTTCAGGGATCTTGTTTTGGTGAGTAGATAATTATCGCATCTATGAAGTCTATTCATTCCCTTGTAATCAAGCCCTTGGGGGAAGTTGATTTGGTTAACCATTTTAGAGATCTCCCCTTAAAATCTTATTTATAATTTTAATTTGTCTTCCTGAGAAGTAGTTTTCTCAGAAAGGATAAATTTTGACTCCCTCTGTAACTAAAACACACCAATAGGATTTTATTGTAGAAAACTCATGGGGTCTCTTCCCACCTGATGAATAACTGTACATCCTGATGTCCTGATCGTGACAATCCTGAACTTCCAAAAGAAAAATTGAAAACACACTATTTTTTAGTATGCAGCTTCAAGCTATTATTACAATGGTTAAACTTTTGCTCCATAAGTCATTGCATAGGTTTTAAAAATATTATAAAACATTTGGAGGCCGAGCCAAAACAGACCTTCATGACGTGATTATCTTGTTTTTCTTTAAACATCTCCAGGAAATTTACCATTTTTCCTATTCATTACTGTCTTATGGGGCTAATATATTTACTTTAGTAGATTTTCTCGTGTGTTAATAAAATGCTAAATGTTACATTATGACAGGGATTCTCAACCCTGGCTGCCGATGAAAATCACCTGGGGAGTTTTTCAAAAATACTAATAGCACAGCTCCACCCTAGACCAATTCAATCACAATTTTTTGGAGTGGGGTCCTGGCATTGGTGCTTTTTAAAAGCTCCCCAGGTGATTTTAATGTCCAGCCAGGGCTGGGAATAACTTGCATTTTTGGAAATATTGACTAGAATCTATGATTTGATTCAGTAAGGAATCATTTAATAAGTAATCCTTTAAAAACACCCTTAATTTCTCAATATAGAACTTAAAAAAATTATATATATGTTGTGTATGTGTTGTGTGTTTGTATGTATGTGTGTGTATATATATGTATATATGTGTGTATGTATATATATATATATATAAAATTTACCCAACATATACATAAAATAAATTACAAAGTAACATGTAAAAGGCTGGCCATCTGCCATGTGTTGGAAAATGATTCTTTCTTTCTTCAAGGTAAATGATCTCCATTATTATCACTGAATATTGTCTGTTTGAAATTTTTACATAGTTCTACAACTGTTTCTTTGTTAACTTTCCTCAACTTGAGCTTAAGTTACTATTTTTCCAACTCTGGCTAGTGTTTATACTTAGCTAAGACTTATGATTTCTATTTTAGATGATATTACTTTCTTCTCAGTTCCAAATCGTACATAAAACCTAAAAAGACCAAGAGAAACTTGCGGAGTGAGAAAAAGAGTAAGATCTGGAAATAAAGATGGCAGGATGAAGCCAATCACAGAATTTCTTTCCCTTAATACAAACAAAAAGCAATGTTTAAAAAATAGCAAAAATTTAACAACAGCAACCATAGAAGAAAAGGGGTACAAGCTCATGCCAAAAAGTAAAAAATAAAAATAAAGAAATGGTGGCCAGAGGAAGAAATGGATAATGTGGGCTCTTATTTTGGGCTCAGTGCTGTTTTGGAGCAATTTCATATTGGGGTTTGTCAGAGTCCACAGTCCAATTTGCGGAGATTTTTTTTTTTTTTTTTTTTTTTTTTTAAGACAGAGTCTCACTCTGTTGCCAGGCTGGAGTGCAATGGCGTGATCTCAGCTCACTGCAACCTCTGCCTTACGGGTTCAAGCGATTCTTCTGCCTCAGCCTCCCGAGTAGCTGGGACCACACGTGCATGCCACCACACCCAACTAATTATTGTATTTTGAGTAGAGACAGGGGTTTCACCTTGTTGGTCAAGATGTTATTGATCTCTTGACCTCATGATCTGCCCACCTCAGCCTCCCAAAGTGCTGGGATTATAGGCGTGAGCCACCGGGTCTGGTCTCAGAGATGTTTTGAGCCAGTTCATAAACACAGCAATTATTACAGATTAAATTACATAAATTTACAATTAATAAGTTATATTTAAGGCAAAGGTAGTAAATTCTCAGAAACCATCACTTCACAATTGTTTTACTTCACCTTGGTTTTACCTATCCTCCCGAGGCTATTTACATTTAGTCCATGTGGTAGGAATACCATATAATGATGATATATGTCCGAGCTCCACATTTAGTAATGTCACGTTGGCAGCTTGAACTTGGCTATGGTGGGAGTATTTATACTATGAAAACTGGTATAACTGATGCATTAGGGATTTTTATTTTTGAGAGTCAGCAGTTAAACATTTACCCCCACACCACTGCTCTTAACCTCACCCCAACCTCTACCTACAGTCACTTGAAGTCATACCGGGGGTGAAAAAGGTGAGTCAACAAAAACTCAAATTCTTACCAGTAAGTCTCAATTTAGAGAGAAGAGAATTGACAAGGAAAGTAACGAACTCTGGCTGGGCGCAGTGGCTCACACGTGTAAGTAATCCCAGCACTTTGGGAGGCAGAGGCAGGTGGATGACTTGAGGTCAGAATTTCAACATCAGCCTGGCCAACATGGTAAAACCCCATCTCTACTGGAAATACAAAAATTAGCCAGGCATGGTGGTAGGCACATGTAGTCCCAACTACTCAGGAGGCTGAGGCAGGAGAATCGCTTGAACCTGGAAAGCAGAGGTTGCAGTGAGCTGAGAAGCGAGACTCTGTCTCAAAATAAATAAATAAAAATAAAAAATAACAAACTCTAGGAAAAAACAAGGAAAAGCCCCAAGTATTTTATTAGAGACAGAAAAATAAAATTCCCTGAGTGTGTCATTTACTATAGATTCATTTAAAATTTGAAGCATACAGTTCAAGCCTAAAGATGCAACGTATTAGGAACAGGCTATCTCCCCAAGTATGAGGTCTGAACTTCCAGCATAGGACATGGAAGAAATTCTGCAGAGTCCATGTCCACTGAGGACGCTAATTCCAGTTGAACTCTCTGGCTCCTCCCCTATGATCATATTGTCAGAGTAGAGAAAAGTGCATAGACCACCTGATTTAGACCTTGAATTGGAGTTATAAGAGAAAAATAAATAAATTTTAGGCAAATTGGAAGGGGGTCAAGAATTTACCCACATCATGTCAGGAAAAACAGATCTGGACAGCTGCCAACACAGAATGAGAAAATAAAAGTAAGACTAAGAAAAAAGATGAAGTGCTGAAACAACAGATGTGGCTAAAAAGGGAGATGTTAGAGATAAGGAAACATACAGAGGGCCAGAATAATACTATAGAGGTTGAATGAATTAATTAGAAACAGCAAGGAAAATGGATACCAAGTATAATATCAAACTACTGACAGAGAAAACGTTTGAGATTATGCAGCTGGAACAGAGGAAAAAGACAAATGTTAACATTTTAGAATATTAATAATGCAATAGAATTGGGTAACATCTCAGCTAGGGGATTAGAATTAACATCACAAATGAGGGTCAGCTAGACATCAGATGGCTGTGAGACCCTGAGAAAGACACAACAACATATATATAGTATTCTGGATATTCTGGCTGGGAACATAAAACTGGAATCTAAAGAACATTCTATTTAAAAAAGCAAACAATCTGTACTCTTTTAAAATGCCATTGTCATAAGAGACAAACACCAATGAACTGAATCATATGAAATGGGCTTAAAGAAGATGACAACTTAATGCAATACATGAACTTACAGAAGATCTTGCATTACAAGGGGATATGGTATAATAAACATTATTGAGTCAATTGACAAAATTGGAATATGCATGGTAAAATATTGTCAACATCACATCTACTGAAATTGATAAATCTGCTGAGGATCTAGAATGAGGACCCCTCCATTCTAGGAAAAAGATACAGAACTATTAAGTAATTGAGTTTCAATCAAACATTCAAGCAGAAAGAAGGCAATCGCAAAAGAGGGATACAGACAGACTGGTTTAATTCTTCTCCATAGCCATGTCTAACCCAAAAGGGAATGGGGCAGTATCTTCAGAGCTCTCAGCAAAAGGAAGTGTGGCCTGTGCATTTTATAATCAGCCAAGTTGTCCTTTGAATATGACAATTTAATTGATTCATTTCAAATAAGACCTCTACGTAAAGAGGAACATTGAACAACAGTAAGATTTCAACCCGGATGTGATTAATTAGATGAAATAGAACTGACAGGCAGGGCAGTGTGGCTCATGCCTATAATCTCAGCACTTTGGGAGGCCAAGGTAGGCGGACCACCCGCGGTCAGGAATTTGAGACCAGCCTGGCCAACATGGCAAAACCCCATCTCTACTAAAAATACAAAAATTAGCTGGGTATGGTGGTACACACCTGTAGTCCCAGCTACACGGGAGGCTGAAGCACAAGAATCACTTGAATCTGGGAGGCGGAGGTTGCAGTGAGCCCAGATCATGCCACTCTACTCCAGCCTGGGCAACAGAGAAGACTCCATCTCAAAAAAAAAAAAAAAAAAAAAAAAAAAAAAGAAAAGAAAAATAGAAAAAGGAAAGAAAGAAACAGAACAGATAGTTCAGATTCCAGGTTGTGACACCTTTAACATGTTTGAACAGCAAGGTTGTAGGGTACAAGATCAGTATATAAAAATCAATTTTATTTCTATCTACTTGTAATGAATAATCCAAAGATAAAATTAAGAAAATAATTTCATTTATAAATAGCATCAAAAATAACAAAATGTTTAGGAATAAATTTAACAAAAGGAATGTGAAACATGTACTCTGAAAACTACCAAACATTGCTGAAACAATTAAAGTGACCATCAACTGATAAAGTGTGTATCTATGGACTGGAGTATTATTTGGCAATAAAATGAAATGAAGTACTGATATATGGTATAATCTTGGCACATTATGCTAAGTGGAGGAGCCAGTCACAAAATACCACATATTATATGATTCCATCTATATAAAATGTCCCAAATAGGCAAATCTACAGGGACAGAAAGTAGATTGATTGCCCAGGTCTGGGAGAAAATGGAGGAATACCTGGGTAATAGGTACAGGATTTCCTTTTGGAGTGATGAAAAGATTCTAAAATTGTATTAGTCTATTCTCATGTGGCTATAAGGAACTGCCCGGGACTGGGTAATTTATAAAGGCAAGAGGTTTAATTGATTCACAGTTCTGCAGGGCTGGGGAGACCTCAGGAAACTTACAATCATGGTGGAAGGGAAAGCAAACATGTCCTTTTTTCACACAGTGGCCAGAAAGAGAAGTATGAATGCCAGCAGGGGAAATGTCAGATGCTTATAAAACCATCAGATCTTGTGATAACTCACTCACTATCACCAGAACAGCATGGGAGAAACTGCCCCCATGAATCAATCACCTGCTACTGAGTCCCTTCCACGACACATGGGGATTATGGGATTACAAGTCAAGATGAGATTTGGGTGGGGACAGAAAGCCAAACCATATAAAAAACTAATGGTGGTGATGACTGCATAACTGTGAATATGCCAAAAATCACTGAACTGTACACTTTAAGTGGGTGAATTATATGGTATGTAAATTTTTCTCAAATTGTTATTTTAAAAGTGTTTGAGCCGGGCTCAGTGGCCCACTCCTATAATCCCAGCATTTTGGGAGGCTGAGGCAGGCAGATCATGAGGTCATGAGATTGAAACCATCCTGATCAACATGGTGAAACCCCATCTCTACTAAAAATACTGTAGGGCTGTTGGGCCCCACAGGGTCGTGAGGTGTCCCTTATGCTGTGCTGAGTTGCAGGATCCGAGAAGTAAAAAGACAGGACACTGAAGACCTGGTGAAGAGCATCTGGACTCGGGGGACCACGCCACCTGTGAGCAGAGACAGGTGAGGTCCTGAACTCGTAGAAGCATCTGTATTTATTAGGTACAGGCAGGGGGAAAGGTCGTAAGTGAGGTCATCATCTATAGGCTTAGTGATAGGGCATACAAAATCACGTGAGTCACAAGAGAGGGGGCCACCCCCATTATGTCACCTGGGCAGAGAGGTGGGCCGCACGCAGTAGGGGGCTGTGCTGTGCGCATTAGTAGAGGGTTGTGTACAGAAAAGGGGACCACCCCCATTAGATAGCTGAGATAAGGAGGTGGGCTGTGTGCAACAGGTGTTGTGCATAACACTTCTTATCTGGGGGCTGGAGACTTCAAAGGATTTCTAATAGAAGGATACTGTAAGCCAATGCAGTGGGAGCTGACAGACTTGTGCTCTTCTCTTAAGATATTTATGGGAGGATGATTTAAGCTAGCACAAAAGTGAGAAAAGATTGACAGGGTGTACAGCCGCCGTGACTGGTCACACCAGAGGGGTTCTTCTCCCTTGGCTACTTCCAGGATCTCAGGCCTGAGGCCTCCTGTCCACAGAAACTGGATGCAAGGTACTACAAATCCTTTATCAGGAGGAGAGGCACTTGCTCCAAGCCTGCCTTACAGCGTTTGCCCTTTCAGGCAGGGATGCCACCACCTGGGTCTTTGGTTCTTGTCCAGGTCTGGCTGTTTTCCCACATACTTCTTCTGTTCTGTGACTGCTCTAGGCATTCCTCCTATTATAAACTACTATATGGTTATATAGTAGGATTTTATAAATCAGCACTAAATGTGTCGGTATAGCTCTGACTACAATACCTGTTTGATTATATAGAAAGGTTATATGGAACTAAGTATGATTATATATACAAGCTAGATATAGTAAGCCGTAAGTTATTATATGATTATATAGAAAGATTATTTGGGATTAAGTATGATTATATACATAAGCTAGATATAAGTAAGCAGTGAGTTATACTTCAGGCACTAATTGTGCCTGGGGTCTGCACAGTTCTCATTCCTCGGTGCCCATGTGGGATGTTACCCACAAATACAAAAATTAGCTGGGTATGGTGGCATGCGCCTATAGTCCTAGCTACTCGGGATGCTGAGGCAAAAGAATCACCTGAACCCAGAAGGTGGAGGTTGCAGTGAGCTGAAATTGTACCACTGCATTCCAGCCTGGTGACAGAACGAGACTCCGTCTCAAAAAAAAAAAAAAAAAAAAAAAAAAAAAAAAAAGCGTTTGAACAAAGGGAGAATAAATCAGATGGAATGTAACTAGCATAAGAAAAAACCTTTTGCGCTATTTCAATATTGAACAGATTGGATTTTAGAATTACCCCACTTCAGCTTAAATGGAGATGAGGAATGGCAACTCACACATGCAGTCATTTGGTAGGCAAGATACTTACTGAGTTAACAACGTGCCAGGCACTGGGCTGGGTGCTGAGGAGAGTAATCACTAAACTCAAAATATTATACTTAGAGTATCTGCCAAAGACAGAAATTAAAGAACTAATTACACAAGTGAATAAATGTCCTAGAAGAAAAAAACACAGATAGTAGGAAAAGGTATAATGGATGATCCTAATCTAATCTAGGAAGGCTTCTTTGAGGAAGTAATTTTCGAGTTGAACTTTTCAGCATTATTAAAAATAAAGTAGGTGAAGACTACCCGTGAGGTAGAGAGGGTTCTAGAAAGAGGGAACTGGGACTCCTCTGCCAGGGAACCAGAGGACAGTGAGAAGTAGGGGGCGGCATGATGGATACTGGAGGGGCTGGCAGACCCTGCAAGGTCTTGTAAGCCATACTAGGAATTTGATCTTTATTGCAAAAGCCATGGGAAACTGTTGACAGAGTTTAAGGAGAGTTTTCAATTGACATCTCCAGTGTGCTTTGCTGTTAAATTCCCCAGTGAGTAATACAAAAATGAAACCAGCAGACGATGCCAGTACAGATGATGTGGCTCCCCTACTTCTTACCAAATCTCCTAGTGCATGGTTCTTACATTTTGGTCCCTGGAAAACAGTTTATGCAACTCCCAGATGGAAAAGGGAGGGGAGAATGTACATAGGAACTCTTAGGAAATGAAGCAGGGCCACATGAGCTTTAGTGAGCTCAGCACCCCCAGTCATACAGTGATCCCGAACAACACACTGGTTGTCTTTAAGCTTCGGATGTATGTCTGAGAATGAAATCACTGCCCAGGACTCTGGGGTCTTGTTATTTACAGCTGCAATGCTAAAATTGGCATGATGGGCACTTTATAAAATACGGGTGGAGTAGCCCTTGGCCTCTGTCATGTACTGCCTGGGCTATGGTCTGGTATCCTCAATTGAGTACAGGTGAAAACAGATGGAAACTCAATTATCTTAGAATTTTCAGTGTGTTTTCATTGACTTATCATCTGCTGGAAAACTTGTTCTGAGAATAGATCTACACAGTGGGTAATGGCCAGCGGAGGCCGCTGAGAGGTGGCCTCTCCGTTGGCCAAAAATCACTTTGCCAAAGTTTTCAAGGCCATGGGGCTGCCTTGACAACACTAAGTAAAACAAGACACTGAAGTTCTTTAAATTTACCATAAGTCACAAGTTACAGCTGCTCTTAAATCTGGATCTTTGGAATATGTGTTCTCTGGTTGATTTAACTTTTATTTTCTTGGCCGGATATGATGGTAAGATGTCTTCCGTGCTGTTAACGGCAACTTAAAAAGTTCTTTTTGTCTCTCCCTATTCTTGACCTTTCATTCTTTTTTCTTCCTGTTTTACTATGACCCACTTTGTTTCTTGATCTCTGCCTTTGAGTGACCTGCTAGAATTCTGAGTTGTTATATGCCATGGTTCCAGCTAGATAAGGGTAATTTATCATGATCAACCACCAGACAATATGTTTTATCAAAAATAATTCAATTTCACTATGTGCAAAGTATGCACTCTCACCTCAATGCAGCTTCTGACTCTGCAGGTCATCTACTTTCTCCTTAGGCTTCTCTGACACTCATCTGCTTCCCTTCTGTTGTGTTTACTGTGATTGACACCTCAACATTGATTCAAACCTAAATACGATTAGTCTAATTCAATCGTGGTGGTTCTGTCCTGCTATGACAATGAACAGTTGCTTTAAAAACTTGTGCAGTCATTTTCCCCTCCAGCCGGGGGAGGAAACCAACGCTGTTCTGGACAAGTTGCACAGAAGTGAAGTTGAAGCCCTCATGTACGATGCCTGGAGCCCATGCTAGCGAACTTCTTGTGTGTGTCATAATCAGTTTCCTTATTGTTTCAGCTGATGTGAGCTAGGACATTCTGCTACTTGCATCTAAATGCACACTTGCTGATGTTCCTTTTTCGTTCTTTGACCGCCACTTCTCAGGCTCCTTTGTTAGTCTTGCCTCTTTCCATCTTAGGTTTTGTGCTTGTTCCTCCCTTCTTGTTCTTCAGTCTCCGTGAGTGACTGTGTCCATTCCTCTTGCATAAGTACAGTTTGAATGTTAATGTTCTAACTCTAATGTCCAGCTTAACCTTTTTTTCAAGTTTATATTTATATTTTTTTGCTGCCTGGGGTCAATGATAGAGTCAATCTTGACTATGCTTCACAATCACCTGTAGAAGTTTAAAAATACGTAGGTGTGCATACCTCATCCCTGAGATTTCTGATCCAATTTGTTTAGAGCAAGGCCTAAGCATTTGCAGGTTTTTAAAACTCCACAGGTAATTTCTGACACAGAAACAGGGTTAAGAACCGTACCCTGGGAACAGCTCTTTCTGGATGTCTCCTAATCTTCACACTTAACATGTCTAAAAGTGAACCTCTTAGCTTTTCAGCTGAAACTTCTCAACTCTTCAGCTTCAGTTCTCTCAGTTCCCTAAATTCGCTCTTCTTCTTGTAGACAAAGATGGGTAAGGCAGGCCGGGTGCAGTGGCTCACGCCTATAATCCCAGCACTTTGGGAGGCCAAGGCAGGCAGATCACCTGAGGTCAGGAGTTTGAGACCAGCCTGACCAACATAGAGAAACCCCGACTCTACTAAAAATACAAAATTAGCTGGGCATGGTGGCTCAGGCCTGTAATCTCAGCTAATCAGGAGGCTGAGGCAGGAGAATCACTTGAACCCAGGAGGCGGAGGTTGTGGTGAGCTGAGATCACGCCATTGCACCCAGCCTGGGCAACAAGAGAGAAACTCCATCTCAAAACAAACAAACAAACAAACAAACAAACAAACAAAAAAAAACAGATGAGTAAGACACAGTGTCCATCTTCAAGGGTCTTACAATCCAGCTAGACAGGCTAGGAATAGGTTGTGGGGAAGTAGATAGCACATCATTTCTCTAGGATTCCCAGGGCTCATCTGTCCGTGGGTATAGACAGAAGCCAGAACAGTAAGTGCCTATATTTCACTAATTCTTCCCTGCTTCTGCTGATACGGAACCTCTAGCCTAGAGCTGTCCAATAGAACCTTGCGGATGTTGGAAATGTTCTATATCTGTGCTTTCCAATAAGGTATATGCAAAAAATGTACTAGCCTCTTTTGAGCTTCTGAACTATGGTTGGTACTACTAAGGAATGGAATTGTTACTTTCAGTTAATTAATCGCCACATGTGCTAGTGGCTATTATAGTGGATCCTGCAGCTTGCTTTTACAAACCCCACTTGGTTACATCTAGGAATATTTATGAACTTAAATACAAGATTTAAGTTAACTACCATTTCTATCAGATACTACTGGTCCACAGGAAATCCCTTTGTAATTTTGACCATGGTCCACAGGAAGGGATATATTTTACATAATGACCCAGTACATTTATACACATCAGGCCAAGGATGATGGTGAGTTTCTGCTAAATCTGCTAAGCATGGCGATAAGTATACACATATACTCACACATGCACACATACTTGCATATACATATATTTCTACTTCCATAAAACACTACTTGTGAAGCACTCTGATTTTTCAATCCTATTCTAGTCTATTAAAAGCTGCTGGTCATGAGCCACCAATTTATTTTCATGACCCACTAACTAATGCATCAAGCCCCACAAGGTAAGTACTACTCTAGGGATCTATCTTGTCCCACTGGGTGCTTGTCTTTCTACTTAGGGCATTGAAGTCTTGGCTGAGTGTCACTGCTGCTTGGTCAGGGGCTATTCCAGGCTCATTGGGGTCCCTATAGTACCAGAGAAGTGGTCTGCAGTGGATAAAGGAAGAGGATGCCCATTTCTCCTTTATGTCTCGGTCTGTTAGAGGGCTCCCAAAGCATGCAGCCAGTATCTGAATCTCTTAAAGGTTCTTAGGGAAACAGTTCTTTCAACTTTTATTCATAGCCCTCCAGCTCACACTCCAGCTGTGAGTTTGCACTGGAGGTTTAGAGGGATGAAAATCTGAGCGGCAGACATCCCGCTGTCCTCAGAATCGCTTCTCATCCTTTAGCTTGTGGATAGCCTCTCCTGCCTGATGACTCAGGTTTCCCACTGGGCTCAGTGTGTCTGGGATTAAGTTCTCTTTCTGGAGGCTCCTTAGCCCGCATGTAGCAGCCATCTGGTGGGCCTGACTCTCACCTTCCCTGACTTACAGAAATTTACTAGACTCGAGGAACTTGATAGGTGTTATAAAAGGAGTGTGCTATGGGACCATAGTTCAGTTTGTTCTATGTAGAACTGAGGGAGCCTCAAAAAGGGATAGAGAGGAGAAAAGACAAGGACCAATAACAGGTAAGCTATTCTCAAAGCAGCAGTAGAAGCTTGCAGGAAGACAAGAAGGACTCCTGTGACCTTTCTACCTTCTCCAAGTCAAGTCAGTAGCTTTTCTCTGTTTCCTTCACATTTTGTTCATACCTCATTACAACTCCTGACACGTTGTTTCTGTCTAGACTTTGAGATTCTGAGGTACAAAGATCATGCTTTCGTCATCTTTGTATCCTTAGAAACTAACACGAGACCTGAGCCCAGGACACTGGTATATTAAGGTGGAGCTCATCTGCCTACCTCTCAAGATGATGTGTCAAAGGAAGTAATGTTGTAGACCCCAAAGTGGAAATATTAGGGAGTACAGTTATTTTTCAAGATCCGTTACGCCAAGGGTGGTGGTGAGTTTCCACTATCTGCTAAGCATGGCAGTAAGAGCATATCCAGGTGCCTGAATGGATTGATGGCAAACAAAACAGGTGAAGTTTCTGCATCCATGGAGCCTTCTGTGTAGTCAGAGGTGACAGGCAACCAACGAAGTAGTGACAAGGAGGTATGACTGGGGACATACAGGTGGCTGTAAGAGAACAGAAACCAGCCTAGGGAAATTAGGGGGCTTCATGGAGGAGAACGATGAGAAGTGACCCCATGTCAAAGACGGCCCGCGCAAAGAAGAAAGGAAAGAATATTCCAGGAGAGGGAATAGCAGCTATGAAGGCCGGAAGGCATGGTGCAGTAAAGGAACTAAAGAAAATTCTGCAGAGAGTATTGGCATGTGTGTAGGAAAGTAGCAAGGGGTGAGGCTGGAGAGAGCAGCAGAGGCCAGATGTTAAATGACAAGCCCACCATGGAAAGAAGCGTGCCGTCCAACCAAATGCTAATGGAAAGCCAAGGAAGGCTTTTAGGAAAGACTATGGCATGAGAAGATTTGTGCTCTAGGATAGAAAACAGATTGTAGGAGGTTCAAGACCAGACGTTGCTGCAAGATCCAAGTGAGGTGTGATAGTGGCTGGGAGGCACCAGGATTCATCTAGCTGGTGGAATACGCTGGACCACGCAGGGGCCACATGAGTGTATTCAATGTCTGGGAGGAAGAAAGGGAAAGAACAACATGGGGCCTGTGGGCTCTACAGGGGCTACAGGGCACTGATAGCAAACCTGCTTTATCATCCATGCTAGCTCTAGATAAGCGTAAAGACTGAAGTAGATTCCCACAAGGGAATGGGCCTGGCTGGTAATTGCTTTCAGAGGTTCCAGGCCAACCCCAGGTCCTCTTCTAAGAGCCCTGGAGAGATCGATAGCTATGTCCTTCTGAAGACTTCCAGGGCAGGTTTGGGATCATCAATGACAATTTCAGAACCACCCCAGGATTTCTGCTCAAACATGGGATCTTTGCCTCTAGCTGTAAAATAGACCAAATCAACGGAGGGATGCAGCAACCAACCACGTCTTTTGAACCCAGGAAGTTCAGAAGCCAGGCTCATGGCCTGCATAGGTATACTACATCCTGTTCCCAATCCACACCCAAATCCTAGTGTGCAGGCAAAAAAAAAAAAAAAAAAATGCATTTCAGGACTGAATTGGCCTTTGAGATTGTCTAGTATGGTCTCCTGACTGAACTTTCATGAAACCAGACTACAAACCTAAAGCAGTTCTTTGATCAACTTCCTTTCTGTTTCATTTCCTGGATTTCCATGGAAATCTGTGATGAAGAAATGATCACTGTTCTGCTTCCTGCAAGTGTTCATATTCTCAACTCTTAGTAACACTTACTGGGAATACTATCAGTGAGGAAACCCAGGAGGAGGAGATGCAGACACAGTTGATGATATTTACAGGGACTAAATCTGAAGGTGCTTCTGGGGGCTGCTGGCAACCCTCATGTATACAGCTCACCCCGTGCACAGAGCACTTGAAGAACGCCATGGCCATGGGGAACTGAGGTCCTGTGAGCTGTTGGAAGCCCCAGCACAGGTTGAAGCAGTGTGGAAGAGAAGTTTTGGCCCCAAGACTGACTCTGGCAGAACATACTGCAGAGACCATTTTTGTGCTTTTGCTTCACTTCACTTTTCAAAGACTGTTTGAGCTCATTTTGGACATTTGGAAGCAGCTAAATCTAGCAAGGAACAGGATCATTGCCCTCTTCATCTAATAGCATTTGTCTCTGCAGCTGCACTGCCTTCTTAGCACAGGTGTGCAGAGCATGATTAAGTGACCCCAGAAATCTGACCGCCTGGGTGTGGTGTTCATTTTTCCACCCTGATGCAATTATCTCAGGGTGTGGGGACGCTCTGTCTCACTCCCTTTTCTCCCCCGCCCCCAAACTCTGGATTTCAGTTAACTGTGAAAAATAACAAGGAGGTGGGGTTTATGGTGTTGTTGTTGATTTGCTTCTTGAACAACTTCCTCTGATCTCTTATAGAATTTGGCCGAAAAAGCAGGAAGCCAGGCAGGACAAACTTTTAAAAGTCTTTTAGTACCTTCGTGGATCCAAATTTTAGTGTGATTTGGCAGGCAATGCAGGGTAACATGTTCCAGTGCTTTAACTTGTACAGAATTGCCAGATTAGCTATTGTTTGACTTGTCCAATTAATGAAATGTGGAAAAAAAAAAGGGTGGTAACTGTGAAGCCTGCCGCAATGTCTAGACATGAGGGTGGGGGTGGGGAGGTGGAATACCAAGGGAGACGACACAGAATTTCCTTGCCTTTCGGGTTTCTCATACTCAGGATTTCTGCCGTGGCGTAACAACACATGGGCCAAGATATTGATAGGTGAGAGATCATGTTTTGATTAAAGTGAAAAATCAAGTTTCAGGCTATACACAGGAGATATTTCTTAAGTAACTCTTTTAAAAGAAAAGACGCAATCACTTAGCCTATAGGGTAAACACACACATGCATAAATATACACTCTAACTGTGCCAATCCAGCCATGAGGGAGATGCTCGGGGGAACTTGGTTTTTGGAGAGAAGATTTGGGGCTCAGGAGAGCTTGTAAATATCACGCATGCACTTTGTGACCTCGTGTCTGGGTCATAGACAGGGTAGATATTGTGACATGCAGGGTTATAAGATAAATATGCCAACTGACTCTTAGAATTGGGAGGACAGCAGTATAGGAGATTGTGAAGTAATCTTTACTCTTAGTGCCTTGGTGTCTCCTTTGCCTGGCAAGCTTCCTTCAAAGCCCACGATGGGGAAAAGAACCCAAGAGAGAATAAAACACCCAAGAGTTTGGGGTGAGATCCCCATGGGCAAAAATAAAAACAAAACCACTTATGTTTAAGTACAGATATAAATTATTATGATCCTGTACATTATGTACATACATGCAATTACATATACTCTACCTTATTTGCATAAGTTAAAATTAAAATTATAAATGACTGATAGACTGTTTTTTTTTTTTTTTTTTTTGAGACAGGATCTCGCACTGTTACCAAGGCTGCAGTACAGTGGCGTGATCTTGGCTCACTGCAACCTCTGCAACCTCTGCCTCCCAGGTTCAAGCAATTCTTGTGCCTCAGCCTCTAGAGTGGCTAAGATTGCAGGTGTGCACCAATCTGCCTGTCTAATTTTCGTGTTTTTAGTAAAGATGGGGTATCACCATGTTGTCCAGGCTGCTCTTGAACTCCTGACCTCAAGTGATCTGCCCACTGCGGTCCCCCAAAGTGCTGGAATTACAGGCATGAGCCACCACACCCGGCCTGAATAGGCTGATGTTTATGCATTTTGGGAAAATGTTTTCCCTTTGTTTTTATTCAAAGCCAGGCAGGCATATCTCACCCTCAGTCTCTCAAACCACCAGGACCCTCCTTACAGACCCACGTCAGACGCAAGCACGCCAGCCTCGATTCTCATGGAGCAGGCTCTGGCAGCATGGAACAGACAGCAGAACTTGACCTTTCCCCAACCTTGACCTGGCCACAGTAGCTCATATCCTCAGTATCATTTCACTCCCTTAGGTGAAGGACTGTTATTCAGAAAAGGAAATCCATGTGTAGAATGGGTCTGAGAAAATGGGACATATCAGAGGAAGTTTTCATTGGATTCCAGGAGGAAGAAGCCTGGGATAGGCACTACTGCCGAGGATGACAGATGTGACAAAGAATAACCTTTGGCAGTGGGGGAAGTAGAGGCAAGAGTAACCTAGAAGCCTGGAATAGAGGAGGGAGGTGTGGGAATCAAAGAGCTCTGGAGGAAAAAGAAGAAATGGGGCCACTGTATTTCAGAGGTAGGAAGAGAACCTTGAAAAATATTTTAGTCCAATCCTTTCATGTTCCAGATGAGGAAACCAAAGCTCAGAGAGGTTAACTGCTTTGTTTAAGGTCAGGAGGCATGTAGTAACAGACCTAGAATTAGAATTCAGATTTCCTGTCTCAAGCCTAGTAGACTTCCCACTGTGATCAAACATTAAACGCATTAAAACCACAACACTAATATTGAGTTAATTTGTAATTCAAAGGAACTGTTGTTTCTCAACCAACTAAATGCCCTATTGTTCTTCATTAAGAAATCAGATAATTCTGAATCCAGATCATTCCATATTTCTCTAATGGAGTTTTATTGTAATCATGCCAAATACTATGAGCAGATAATGAATGTAGTAAATTTTAAATCATTTCATTACACATTAATTTGTTGTACAGAATCAAATTCATGCTTTTTTCTTTTAAGCACAAAATCACAAAGTGATTTTGCTAGACAAACTTCAAAAGACTGGGATTCTGTTTCTAGTATTTCCAGCTAAGACTTGAAAAGCCTAGAGGCTGGAAACTATATGGAAGAGTCAGCTGGTTCTGTCAAGGCTTCCAATGTAGTTTTGGCATCTGTCACAGCTTAAGCCTTGTTTGGACCACATGGAACTTCGTGGATTTTTTTTTTTTTTTTTTTTTTTTTCTGCTAGCAAATCACTTGGGCACTATATATTAGTCCTTCCTCATGCTGCTATAAAGAATACCTGAGACTGAGCAATTTATAAAGAAGAGAGGTTTAATTGACTCACAGTTCTGAATAACTGAGGAGGCCTCAGGAAAGTTAAAATCATGGCAGAAGCTGAAGAGGAAGCAAGGTACATCTTACATGGCAGCAGGAGGGAAAGAGGGTGCAGGAAAAACTGCCACTATTAAAACCTTGAGATCTCGTGAGAATTCCCTCACTATCCTAAAAACAGCTGAGAGGAATCCGCCCCCATAATCCAATCACCTCCCACCAGGTCCCTCCCTTGACATGTGGGGATTACAACTCAAGATGACAGTTGGGTGGGGACACAAAGCCAAACCATATCACACTATAGAAGCAACAATCTCTTTCCTGCTGGACTAGTAAATTGAGCAGACTTGCCTCATTCTTTCAGAAACTTTGGTAGTGATTCTACCCTAATATGATATATCTTCACCTTTAAAGAGCTGTACCCTTTAAAGCTGTGCCAAAACCCGACAGAGACTCAACAAAAAAAGAAAACTTCAGGTCAATATTCATGATGAGCATAGATGCGAAAATCTTCAATAAAATACTGGCAAACTGATTGCAACAGCACATCAAAAAGCTTATCCATCATGATCAAGTAGGATTCATCCCAGGGATGCAAGGCTGGTTCAACATATGCAAGTCTATAAACGTAATTCACCACATAAACAGAACCACCGACAAAAACCACATGATTATCTCAATAGACACAGAGAAGGCCTTTGACAAAATTCAACAGCCCTTTATGCTAAAAACTTTCAATAAACTAGGTATCGACAGAATGTATCTCATAATAATAAAAGCTACTTACAACAAACCCACAGCCAATAGCATACTGAATGGGCAAAAACTGGAAGCATTCCCATTGAAATCTGGCACTAGACAAGGATGCCCTCTCTCACCACTCCTATTCAATATAGTACTGGAAGTTCTAGCCAGAGCAATCAGGCAAGAAAAAGAAATAAAAGGTATTCAATTATGAAAGGAGGAAGTCAAATTGCCTCTATTTGCAGATGACATGATTGTATATTTAGAAGACCCCATCGTCTCAGCCCAAAATCTCCTGAAACTGATAAGCAACTTCAGCAAAGTCTCAGGATACAAAATCAACATGCAGAAATCACAAGCATTCCTATACACCAATAACAGACTTAAAGAGAGCCAAATCAAAAACGAACTGCCATTCACAATTGCCACAAAGAGAATAAAATACCTAGGAATACAACTAACAAAGGATGTAAAGGACCTCTTCAAGGAGAACTACAAACCACTGCTCAGGTAAATAAGAGAGGACACAAACAGATGGAGAAACATTCCATGCTCATGGTTAGGAATAATCAATATCATGAAAATGGCCATACTGCCCAAAGTAATTTATAGATTCAACGCTATTCCCATCAAGCTACCTATGATCCTCTTCACAGAACTGGAAAAACCACCTTAAATTTCATATGGAACCAAGAGAATCCACATAGCCAAGAAAATCCTAAGCAAAAAGAACAAAGCTGGAGGCATCACACTACCTGACTTCAAACTATACTATAAGGCTACAGTAATCAAAACAGCATGGTACTGGTACCAAAACAGAGATATAGACCAATGGAACAGAACAGAGGCCTCAGAGGCAACATCACACATCTACAAACATCTGATCTTTGACAAACATGACAAAAACAAGCAATGGGGAAAGGATTCCCTGTTTAATAAATGGTGTTGGGAAAACTGGCTAGCCATGTGCAGAAAGCAGAAACTGGACCCCTTCCTGATACCTTACACTAAAATTAACTCCAGATGGATTAAAGACTTAAACATAAGACCTAACACCATAAAAACCCTAGAAGAAAACCTAGGCAAAACCATTCAGAACACAGGCATAGGTAAGGACTTCATGACTAAAACACCAAAAGCATTGGCAACAAAAGCCAAAATAGAGAAATGGAATCTAATTAAACTCCAGAGCTTCTGTACAGCAAAAGAAATGATCATTAGAGTGAACCTGCAACCAACAGAATGGGAAAAAAATTGTGCAATCTACCCATCTGACAAAGGATTAATATCCAGAATCTACAAAGAACTAAAACAGATTTATAAGAAAAAAACAAACAACCCCATTCAAAAGTGGGTGAAGGACATGAACAGACACTTTTCAAAAGAAGACATATATGAGGCCAACAAACATATGAAAAAATGTTCATCACCACTGGTCATTAGAGAAATGCAAATCAAAACCACATTGAGATACCATCTCATGCCAGTTAGAATGGCGATCATTAAAAAATCTGGAGACAACAGATGCTGGAGAGGATGTGGAGAAACAGGAACACTTTTACACTGTTGGTGGGAGTGTAAATTAGTTCAACCATTGTGGAAGACAGTGTGGTGATTCCTCAAGGATCTAGAAATAGAAATTCCATTTGACCCAGCAATCCCATTACTGGGTCTATATCTAAAGGATTATAAATCGTTCTGTTATAAAGACACATGCACATGTATGTTCATTGCAGCACTGTGTACAACAGCAAAGACCTGGAACCAACCCAAATGTCCATCGATGATAGACTGGACAAGGAAAATGTGGCATATATATACCATGGAATACTATGCAGCCATAAAAAAAATGATGAGTTCGTGTCTTTTGTAGGGACATGGATGAAACTGGAAACCATCATTCTCAGCAAACTGACACAAGAACAGAAAATCTAACACTGCATGTTCTCACTCATAGGCGGGTGTTGAACAATGAGAACACATGGACACAGGGAGGGGAGCATCACCCACTGGGGTCTGTTGTGGGGAAACAGGAGAGGGACAGTGTGGGGTAGGAAGGTTGGGGAGGGATAACATGGGGAGAAAAGCCAGATACAGGTGATGGGGATGGAGGCAGCAAACCATCTTGCCATGTAGGTACCTATGGAACAATCCTGCATGTTCTGCACACGTAACCCAGAACCTAAAGTGCAATAAAATATATTTTTTAAAAAAGAGCTGTACTCGATGATTTTTAAACTACTAATATGGAAGGTGCTAATTACTTAGAAAATGGGCTTAAGACACTTTATTTCCTCTCTGAAAATTTGTTTTTGTTTTGTTTCGGGGTTTTGTTTTTTTTGAGACAGAGTTTCATTCTGTCACCCAGGCTGGAGTGCAGTGGTTTAATCTTGGCTCATTGCAACCTCTGCCTCCCTGCCTCCAGCGATTCTCCTGCCTCAGCCACCTAAATAGTTGGGATTACAGGCATGCATCACCACACCCGGCTAATTTTCGTATTTCTAGTAGAGACGGGGCTTCACCATGTTGGCTAGGCTGGGGTCTCAAACTCCTGACCTCAGGTGATCCACCCACCTTGGTCTCCCAAAGTGCCGGGATTACAGGTGTGAGCCACCGCACCTGGCCCCTCTCTTAAAACTTCTTATAAATAACTAGGAGATGCAGGGCAGAATGTCAACAATCAAAATTTTAATTTCTAAAATCTCTAATTTATTCTTGCTTTCTATTCAATCTCATTTTCTCTCTTTCAGGGATTCCTATTTTCTAGCACTGACATGCATTAATTATTTTCAAAACTGTGTGCATGTATCTGTTTGGTCATTTCAACAGCTTTAAGGGTAGAAGGGAAGGCTGGCATGTGGGTTCAGTCTGCTTTCTTGGTCTAACT
This sequence comes from Saimiri boliviensis, assembly GCF_048565385.1. Taxonomy (NCBI): domain Eukaryota; kingdom Metazoa; phylum Chordata; class Mammalia; order Primates; family Cebidae; genus Saimiri; species Saimiri boliviensis. Next base: position 16,096,327 of record NC_133470.1, on the reverse strand, counting down.
GTTGTAAATCACATATAAAATCTTTGTTTTAATGATAATCTTGAGGAGTCCAGAAAACTGAACTCAGTTGATCTGATACAGACCATGCTAAAGTCTATATTCTTTAGGTACAGGACTGAAAGACCCATTCTGGGTCCCTGATCCTCTGCAACGTAGACCCAATGACAGCTATTTCCAGTTAAGACTGTCTTCCAAGACTACTGTTAATGAGCTAGACTAGAAACCTTTATAGAAATATTCTTGCAGGGCAGTGAATGACCAGTTCTGTCTTGCCCCCCATTTCTGAGGCAAACATGAGAAGATAATGTGACTGGAAACAAGAATAGCCATGTGGAATGAGGTCTGGTTCTTGGTGAACAATCACATGTGGTCCAGGGTTACACCAGGATTCTGGATTATATAACCTGAATCTTCTTTAATAACCAACACAGGAGCTAATTTTGTATCTAAAAAGAGTGGGAGTTTTGAATGAAATATATTGTTGCATGAATATGCTCTTTTCCATTTTTCTCCTTAGCGCCCCCACTTCTGAATCTTGGGGTATTTAACTGACAGTAAGGAGACAAGTCCTTAACTTGTCTTAACCTCTTGATGACAGGGAAGATACTACAAGATATCTACGCTCGATGCCCATGTTCTCTTTGACACACTTTTGTTCTGGAAGGTAGTGTGTCTAGCTAAAAATATCCTTCCAGATTCCCTTGCAGCAAGGTAAGGCCAGGTGACACATTGTAGCTGATGGGACCTGAACAGATGTCAACAAGGGGTTTCTGGGAATGTGTGTGATATTCTGGTATGGATGCTACTCCCACACCCTGTCTTGTTGATGCTTTCCAGAAGCATTCCTTATGGAATGCGGCCACAAGGCTGGTGATGGAGTCACCATCACGTATCCATTGGGTGATGAGCACAGTATGGAAAACCATACTCTAAGGATGGTAGAGTTCAAAGTGGAAGGATGCTGGGACAGGTTGCAGATCCGACTGCCAACCTCTGAATTCCACCAATGTGAGAAATATAAACCCCTATTTGGTATGTCACCACAGTTAGGTTATATGCAGCTAAACACAATCTTAACTGATGTTATTCAGTCAATTCACCTACAAACTTTGAAATTTACTACCTAGTCCCTAAACTATATCCTAGAGGTACTGATGAAAATTATGTAAATTTACTTTAACAAGTCTTGAACATATCTTGTCAATAATGTGAGGCATTAAAATATTCTAATAATTCCCAAATGGCAATACATGTTTAAGAAAATTTGCCAGCCTTTGAGCAAAGCAGCAAGTTGTGATGTGGTTGTGATTGTCTATGCCACATACAGTAATGATCTGACCATGTAAATGTTATGTTGGTAGTATTGGCATTTGTAATATCAGCCATGGTTGAATTTTAACTTAAATTTGGTTTCATGATTATCACTGAAAACTTTTAAAAGATGACATGATGCAGTTTTAAAATGGAAAAATGTCTACATAAGAAAATTGCCTGACATGTTGGATACAATAGAATTAAAAGAGGTAGAGATTGAGAAATCTCTTGGGTCAGATCATAGAATTTTCCAAGCAAGGAAATGTTAGTGGAATTGACTCATGAGTCATAAATATTACTCAGGTGCTAGTATCTATCAGTAAAGAAGCTTCCTACTGATATCTAAGGGAAATTATTTAACGTCTGGTAATGTATCATTCAATTAAAGAATAATGAAACTTCAAGTTTAACTAAACAGGAAATGCAGACACAACTCTGTATCCTTTTGATACGCTTCACAATTGCAAAGGTTTAGTGACCAGTCTCAACTTTAATGGGATATAAAAAGGAAACTTTTTATAAACTTTTCCTACTTTTATCAACCCATGACTGTTGATAACTTCTTTGCCACAAGGTAGCAGGGGCTCTTAACCGTATTTCAGTGTGATCCAAGAACTTTCCAGTGATTTTTGGTTATTAGAGTTGTGTGATTTTGTTTTCACAGACTTAGTCCTGTTCACCTAAGAGTGCAAAGTCATTTGTCTCTTCTCCATCCCCAAACACCAACAGACTTATGGTTCCGCTGGTAAACATTTTTGTGTTTATATATTTCTTCCTTTGAGAATTTAACTTTTTTATTAGTTGGGCATGGTAGCACATGTCTGTAATCCCAGCTACCTAGGAGGCTGAGGCACAAGAATCACTGGAACCCAGGGGGCAGAGGTTGCAGTGAGCTGAGATCATGCCACTGCACTCTAGCCTGGGAGACAGAGTAAGACCCTGTCTCAGAAAACAAAAATTAACTTTTTGAATAGATATTATATCTACTTATTTCAAACATCTATATATCATATATAAAATATATATAATTTAATATATTATAAATATATAATTTTATATAGAATATATAACATTTTATATATAAAAATATATAATTCATATATTTTATATGTATATGTTATATATAATATATATTATATGTAAAGGTTATATAGCAGAAGTCTCCTTCCCACTTTCATCTCTCACTGAGAGTATTATTATATATATCTTTTAGTATTATATATATACTAAATATATATAAAATATATATATTCCAGAGTTGTTACATGCATGCCAACAAATGCAGCCTCTATACACAAGGTTCTGAATCCTTTCCTTTGTTTGCTAGTGCATCCTGGAGAGTTTTACATGTCAGTACATACAGACCCTCCTCATTGCCTTGCTTTAGTTGTGTGGGTTCCATTGCACAGGTATACCATAATTTATGCAACCAGTTTCCAACTGATGGGCATTTGAGTGGTTTTCATTTACTTTCTGTTACAAATAGTGCTTCAATAATACCGTACTTAAATCATTTTAGACATAAAGGCTATATGTTAGGTGAAATTCCCAAAAGTTGGATTACTGGATGAAATGATAGTATACATCTGTAATTTAATAGATATTGCCAAATTGTCCTCTATAGGGGTCATGCAGATTTAATATATGAGGATGTCTGTTTCCCACAGCCTAATAAGATGTGCTATGGATTTTTGCCAATCTAATAAGCAAAAAGTGGTATCTGAGTATAATTTTAATTTGCATCTATTTTTTTTACAAGTGAGGCTGAGTACTTTGTCTCATATTTAAGAACCATCTGCCATTCCTGTTTTCTTGGTATCTTTTTATAGATGTAGCACATCTTACTATTGTAGTGGGGTTTTTTTCCTTTGAAATTCTGAAATAACTTGACCAAACGTACACAAAACTTAAATAGGAAGCATAATGAAACATTATGAAGTAGACACCTGTGTAAATATAATTTGGGTTTAAAAAAAGGAAACAAGAGGCTGGGCACAGTGGCTCATGCCTATAATCCCAGTACTTTGGGAGACCAAGGCGGGTGGATCACGAGGTCAAGAGATCGAGACCATCCTGGTCAACATGGTGAAACCCCGTCTCTACTAAAAATACAAAAATTAGCTGGGCGTTGTGGCACACACCTGTAGTCCCAGCTACTCAGGAAGCTGAGGCATGAGAATTGCTTGAACCCAGGAGGCAGAGGTTGCGGTGAGCTGAGATCGTGGCATTGCCCTCCAGCCTGGGTCACAAGAGCGAAACTCCGTCTCAAAAAAAAAAAAAAAAAAAAAAAAAAAGGAAACAAGGACATTTTAAGCATCCAAGCCCTCCTTACTATTTCCTTTCCTTTGCCCTAAAAGGAACCTGGCCTTTAATATAATCACATTCTCACTTTCATATAATTTCATCATCTATGTGGTAATTTAGTCTGACCTGTTTTGGAACATTCTCTAAAAGGAAACATACTATACAGATTCTTTTGTGATAATGCAAAATATTCCTTTGTGCCATTCATTGGGTTGTTCATGTAGCTCTAGTTCATTCATCTCTATTGCTGTGCAGTATTCCACTGTAAGAGTATACCACTTTAATGTATCATTTTGTTGTTGATGGAAATTTGGGTGGTTTCCAATCTGGGGCTATGATGAACAATGCTGCTATTCTTTTACTTGTGTCCTGGTATATAATGGGCAAGTTTCTGAACAGTTCGTTTATAATCTGGGGAAAATATAAATCTTCAGCTTTAGAAAACTGTACTTATACCCCTGGTTATGAGAGTTCTCCTTATTCTTTATCTTTGTGAACATGATATTGTCAGACTGCCATTTTTGCTAGTCTTGCAGGTGTATAATATTTAATTTTGACTTTAATTTGTATTTCTCTGATAACCCATGAAATTGAGGATCTTTTCATACCTTTATTGGGTGTTTGTATTTTATTTTGTGAAATGATGTGGATCTTTTGCCCATTTTTGAAGAGTTGTCTTTTTCTTATTTAAAAAAACTTCATGAAGGCAATTCTTCATGAAGAACATGATGAGTCCTTCAAAGTTTTGCTTTCATAGATATTGTATATTAATATTTCTTGAGAATTTCATTCCTAGGTAGTGAAGAACTTTTATTACCTACTAAGCATGGTCATTCCTTTTCAGTTTTCTTTGGGCATATGACTGCTTATTAAATTTTTACCCTGCTGCTTTAGAAAATTCTGTTAGTATTTGTAATCATTTTTCAGTTGATTCTTTTGATAGTTTACCTCTTTCCAATTATTATAATTATTACACTTCTGTTTTCTTTCCCCATCTAATTGTGCTCAGTTGTACCTCAAATACAGTGACAAATAATGGCTTTCTTTGTCTTGATATTGACTTCAGTGCAAAAGGCTCTAGCGTTTTTCCATTTAAGTAATATGCTGGCTTTTGGCCAAAGATAGCTATGTCTATGTGTGCACATCTTAAAGAGTCTATATCTTCCTATCTTTTATGTGTATTTTTTTTCTACCAAAAATAGTGGCTAATTTCTACTAAATACTTTTTCAGTGTCTAAAGAGAGAATCACTTCATCTCCCACCAGATCTATTATTATGACACATGATATTTTAAAAATTTACTAATACCGAATTTTTCTTAATCCTGAGTAAACTGTACTTAGTCATTTGATCAATATGCTACTCAGTTGTTTGCTCATACCTTATTCAAAATTTTTGACTGAAATACATAATTGAGATTGGACTGTTATACTATATGTATCTGAAATGTTTATCAGATTTTAGTCCAACTGATATATAAAAAATTTATTTTTTTCTATAGTCTATAGCAATTTGAATAGCATTAGCATTATCAGATTTTTTTTAAAAAAGAGTTGGTATAATTACCTCCTTTTATTTTCAGCTTAAATGAAGTTAACTGATATAAATTGCACATATTTCAAAAGTATAATTTGATGCATTTTAACATATGTGTATGTATATGTATTTTTATATATACACATCAATGATTTCATAGGTGTATTTTATATATATATATATATGAACCCATCAGCGCAATTGAAATAACAAATATATCCTCACGATCCTTTGTAATTTCTCCCTTCCCCTATCCCTTCATCCATTTACAATGACTGATCTGCTGCTTTTCACTACTTAATAGTTTACTTTTGCTAGAGTTTTACATAAGTGAAATCTTTGGTGTCTGGATACTTTCATTGTACTGACCAATTATTTTGGGATTCATCCATATTGTCATGTGTGTCAATAGTTTATTCCTTTTTGTTCCCGAATAATGTTCCATAACTTGTCTATCCATTGACTATTGTTGTGGGACATTTGAGTTGTTTCTAATTCGGGGCTATTACAGATAAAGCTATTACAAATATTACTGTATAAGCCTTCATATAGACATATGGTTTCATTTCTCTTGGACAAATACCTAGGAGGGGAATTTCTGTGTGGTTTTCTTGGTATGTGTTTAACTTTATAAGAAACCACCAAACTCTTTTCCAAAGTCATTGCACCATTTTCCATTCCCACCAGCAGCAGTATGAGAGTTTCTCATGTGCCACATCCTTGCCAACACATCTTTTAAAATTTAGCTATTCTAATATGTATGCATGATGTTATAGGGTGAATTGTGTCCCACTCCCCACAAATCCATACACTGAAGGCCTAACCTCTAGCATGTTAGAATTTGACCTTACTTGGAGATAGGATCAGATGTAATCAAGTTAAAATGAGATCATTAGGGCGTGCCCTGATCCAATATGACTTGTGTCCTTAAAAAAAGGTAGAAAAATGGTGGCACATGCCTGTAATCCCAGCTACTTGGGGGGCTGGTGCAGGAGGATCACCTGAGCCTGGGAAGTCGAGGCTGCAGTGAGCCCTGGTCATGCTACTGCACTCCAGCATGGGCAACAGAGTGAGATACTGTCTTTAAAAATAATAATAAGTGGAGGGAATTTGGACACAGAAATAAATATGTATAGAAGGAAGATCATCTGAAGAGACGTAAGTAGAAGATGGTCATCTACAAGCCAAGGAGAGAGACCTCGAACGGATCCTTTCTTCACTGCCCTCAGAAGAAACCAACCCAGCAGACACCTTGCCCCTGGAATTCCAGCCTTCAGAACTATGAGAAAATAAATTTCTGTTGTTTAAGCCATTCAGTCTGTGGTGTTTTGTTATGACAGCCTTAGCTAATTAATATAGCATCTCATTGAGTTTTAATTTACATTTCCATAAAGATCATTGATGTTGAGAATATTTTCATTGCTTATTTGCTATCTTTATATTTTCTCTGGTAAAGTATCTGTTCAAATTTTTGCCAGTTTTTAAACTGTATTGCTTGTCTTCTCATTGAGGTATGAGAGTTTCTTCCCATGTTTTATATTCAAGTCCTTTGTCAGATATATGTCTTGCAACTATCTTCTCCCAGACTGTGGCTTGCCTTTTCTTTCTTTCTTTCTTTTTTTTTTTTTTTTTTGAGATGGAGTTTCGCTCTTGTTACCCAGGCTGGAGTGCAATGGCGCGATCTCGGCTCACCGCAACCTCCACCTCCTGGGTTCTTCATCTTTGTAGCTCACTTTTCTTTTTTTTTGAGACTGAGTCTTGCTCTGTTGCCAGGCTGGAGTGCAATGGCACGATCCTGGCCCACTGCAACCTCCACCTCCCAGGTTCAAGGGATTCTCCAGCCTCAGCCTCCAAAGTAGCTGGGATTACAGGCATGTACCACCACACCCAGGTAACTTTTGTATTTTCAGTAGAGACAGCGTTTCACCATGTTAGCCGGGCTGGTCTTGAACTCCCAACCTCAGGTGATCCTCCCACCTCAGCCTCCCAAAGTCCTGGGACTACAGACATGAGCCACTATGCCCAGCCATAGCTGACTTTTAGAATAGTTTTTCATTTTGATTAAGTTCAATTTATCGAAATATTTTGTGCTTTTAATATGCCATTAAGAAGTCTATGGAGCCAGGCATGGTGACATGTCTGTCTCTGCTACTCTGGAGGCTGAAGTGGTAGGATTACTTGAGCCCAGAAGTTTGAGTTCAGTCTGTGCAACATAGTAAGATTCCTTCTCCTAAGTTTTAAAAAGGAGAAAAAAAAATTTTTTTTAACAAAAATTCTTTGCCTACGATTGTCCCATACTTTCTTCTAGAAGTATTATAATTTTAACTCCTATATTTTTTACTTAAGTGCTACATATGGTATGATGTAAAAGTTGAAAGTTTTTTGTTACATATGGCTGTTTAATTGTTTCAGCATTATTTGTTGAAAAGATTATTCGTTCCCCATTTAGCTGACTTGGCACTTACTTTTTGAAAATTAATAGATGTTTTATATGTGACTTTATTCTGGACTCTATTCTGGTTCCATTGATCTAAAAGTATATATTAAACTTACTGCATTGTCTTCCTTACTTTAGCTTTATAATAAGTCTTGAAATCAGGTAATATAAGTCTTCCAGCTTTGTTCTTTTTTCAGAATTGTTTTGAGTAGTCTAGGTCATTTGATTTTCCATATGCCTTTTAGAATTGGCTTGTCAACTTCTGCAAAAAAAGCCTGCTGAGATTTTGATTGAGATTGTCCTGAATCTCTAAATGAATTTGGGAACAGGTGACATCTTAACAGTATTGAGCCTTCTAATCCACGAATACAGTGTATAGCTCCTCATTCATTCTTTTCTTTCAGAAATGTTTTATAATTTTTACTGTATAAATCACTGGTCAAATTTATCACTAAGTACTTCATATTTTTGATGGTATTACAAGTGGCATCTTTTAAATTTCAGTTTTTGATGGCTTGTGGCTAGTATATAGAAATAAAATTAGTTGGCAATCATTTCTAGTTTGATTTTTTTGTAGATTCCCTAGATGATTATATTGTCTATTAATCAAGACAGTATCACTTCTTCCTTTCTAATCTGTATGCCTTTAATTTATTTTAATTGCTTTAAAGTATGGGTTCAGACATTCAGTACAATGTAGAATAGGTACATTAAAAGTGGACATTTTTGCGTTGTTTATAATCCTATGGGGAAAGCATTCAGTCTTTCACCATAAAGTTAAAGATTGTAGGTTTTTGTAGATGTCCTTTATTGGGCTTAGTATGTTGCACACTATTCCTAGTTTTCTGAGAGCTTTTATGAATGCATGCTGAATGTTGTCAAATGATTTTCTTTTTCTTTTTTCTTTTTTTTGCATCTATTGAGATAATATGGTTCTTCTTAATCTGTTAATATAGTAAATTATAAGTGATTGGTTTTCAAATGTTAAACCAACATTGTTTTCATGGAATAAATCCCACTTAGTCATGCTGTATTATTCATTTTACATATTGTTGGATTCAACTTGTTCATGTTCAAATATTAAGTTTTGTCTATATTCATATAAGATATTGGTATATAGATTTTGTGTGTGTGTGTGTGTGTGTGTTTGTTGTTGTTATTGTTGTTTTGTCTGCTTCGGGTATCAGGGTAATGCTGGCCTCATAGAATGAGTTAGAAAGTGTTTCTTCTGGCCGGGTGCAGTGGGTCAGGCCTGTAATCCCAGTACTTTGGGGGGCCGAGACAGGTGGATCATGAGGTCATGAGATTAAGACCATCCTGGCTAACGTGGTAAAACCCTGTTTCTACTAAAATCATGAAAAAATTAGCCAGGTGTGGTGGCAGGTGCCTATAGTCCCAGCTACTCGGCAGGATGAGGCAGGAGAATCGCTTGAACCCGGGTTGTGGAGGTTGCAGTGAGCCAAGACTGTGCCACTGCACTCCAGCCTGGGCGACAGAGAAAGACTCCACCTCAAAAAAGAAAGAAAGAAAGAAAAGAAGGAAGGAAGGCAGGAAGGAATAAAGAAGGAAAGAAAGAAAGAAAAAGAAAGAAAGAAAGAAAGAGAAAGAAAGAAAGAAAGAGAAAGAAAGAAAAGAAAGAAAGAATTTCTTCTTTATTTTCTGGAATATTATGTGTAGAATTTCCCATTGAGGGCATCTGGGCCCGGAGTTTTCTTGGTGGAGAGAGTTTTAACCACAAATTTAATTTATTTAATAGATAAAGGGAAACTTGGGCTATCTACTTTTTCAATGGCTAAACTATTAAAGCTCACTAAAGAAATTTGCCCATTCCATCTTAGTTGTCTTAGTTATTGGTATAAAATTGTTTTTAATATTCCATTAACTATTTAATGTCTATTGGTTCTATAGTGATTTTCCCTCTATTATTACTGGTTCTGTTTTCCTAATTGATTTAATGATTTCTTTATTAATGTTTTCAAATAATAGGTTTTAGTTCCATTGATTTTTTCTGTTTTATTTTTATGTTTTCTGTCTCATTGGTTTGTGCTCTTTATTACTTAAGATAGAAACTTAAGCCAATTATAAGAAAATCCTTCTTTTCTAATATAAGCATTCAACGCTAAATCATAAATTTTCTTCCACCTGCATGCCATAAACTTTGATATGTTATCTTTTCATTTTCATTCAGTTCAAAATACTTTTTAATGTTCTTTGCTTTTTTCCCTCAGCCATTAGCTATATAAAAGTATATTGTTTAATTTCTAAATTTTTGGAGATTTTCTAGATATTTATTATTGATTTCTAATTCCACTGTAGTCAGAGAATATACTTTGAATAAGAATCATTTTAATTTTATTGAGACTTGTTTTATGGCCCTGTATTAATCATGTCTTTTTAGTCTGTATTTTTTTTTTTTTTTTTTTTTTTTTTTTTTTTTTTTTTTTTTGAGACAGGATGTCACTCCATTGCCCAGGCTGGAGTATAGTAGCACAATCTTGGCTCACTGCAGCTTTGACCTCCCAGGCTCAACCATTCCTCCCACTTCAGCCTGTGAGTAGCTGGGACTATAGGTGGAGGCCACGACGCCTGGCTATTTTTTTTTTTTTTTCGTATTTTTTGGTAGCGTCAAGGTTTTACCATGCTGCCCACTAGGCTGGTCTCGAACTCCTGAGCTCAAGCAATCTGCCTGCCTCAGCCTCCCAAAGTGCTGTGATTACAGGCATGAGCCACTACGCCCAGCCTCTTCTGTATTTTTGATGCATTGACATTTTAGGGCCTTGTTGACCCTAGAAGAGCCACCACTACCAGGGCTAGGTAGTTCCCAGAGATAGCAAACAACTAGCCTGGGACCGTGCTTTTCATATGCAAACCAACCAATCCAGAGCCCATACCCCAACCACCTCCTTTATGGAGCGCTTACAATCCAGGCCACTCTGCCCATCTGCCCTAGCCATCCCAGGGCCAGGTACCAGACAACTGGGGACAGACAACTACTATGGCCAGAGCAGACAGAAATTATTTAAATTAGCCAGTTTTAAGCCTGCTTGCCCTGTCTCACTGTTCCTGCTCAAGGAAACTCACAATAAAGGCTCTTGCACACAGTTCCTACCTCTCCCTGGGCCTTCTGGCTGACCCTGGCACTTCCCTGTATAGTCTCCTGTGGCATGAATTTTAAAACAGGCTCAGAATAGGGTCCATCTTGCTAAAAGGTTCCATGTGTACTTGAAAATAATGTACATTCTGCTGTTGTTGGGTAGAATGCTTTATAATATCAATTAGGTCAAATGGGTTGACTGTTTTTCAATTCTATATACTTATTGATTTTATATGTCTACTAGTTCTATCAACTATTGAGGTAGGTATGTTGAAATCTCTGACCATAATTGTAGAAATTTCCATTTTTCCAGTTCTGTAAGTTTTACCTTGAGTATTTTGCAACTCTGTTATTAGGTATGTAAACATTTAGGATTTTTATGTCCTCTTGATAAATAGTGCTAAATAAACAATTAGGAGTATGTCCTCTCTGATCATTATGAAAAAGCCCTCTCTATCTCTGGGAACAGTCCTTGCTTTGAAATCAACTTTAATATTAATATAGAAACTTCAGTGATTATTCTATCTTTTCCCTTCCAGTGATTCTTTCTCTAGACTTGGGTAGTCCCTTTATACATGTACACACATGAGTACTTAGCTGAAAATTTGAGAGGAATTCTCTGCAAATCTCTGGAGCCCTCTCTCCATGTAGCTTTCTCTTTTATGTTACCTCCATTCTATCTACCTTGGTTACCCTGCATACTGAATTCTGTGTCCTCAAATAAGGGAGACTGCTACACATGACTGGCTACATAATTACAAAGCCTAATGCAAAATAAAATGCAAGGCCTTTGTTCCTAAATTACTAAGAATTCCAGGACAGTAACAGCCAAGCATTAAATCAAGCATGGGGACCTTCCAAACATAGGAACCTATGTGTCTGCACAGGTCACACACTGTATTAGTCCACTGTCACACTGCTATGAAGAAATATCCGAGACTGGGTAATTTATAAAGGAAAGAGGTTTAATTGATTCACAGTTCCACATTGCTGGGGAAGCCTCAGAAAAATTACAATCATGGTGGAAAGCAAAGGAGAAGCAGGCACCTTTTCACAGGGTGGCAGAACAGAGTGAGCGCAAGCAAAGGAAATCCCAGATGCTTATAAAACCATCAGATCTTGTGAGATCTCACTCAACTATCATGAGAACAGCATGGGGGGAAACTGCCCCCATGATTCAATTACCTCCTACTGAGTCCCTTCCACAACACATGGGGATTATGGGGATTACAATTCGAGGTGAGATTTAGGTGGGGACACAAAGCCAAACCATATCACACACCTATGTAGCTGGCTTTGCCATTGAGTTTTGGTTGAGTTCCCCCATCCAAATGAAGAAACACAGTATTAAAATCTACTATGAACTTGCACTGCGGTTGATATATAATAAACACAAAAATAGTTCCTCCTCTTGTGGAATTTACAAGACCACTGAGGAGACAAGATATTCTAGTAAAAAGTTAAATAGCAACATCAGACAGTATGATATTAAAGGCCAACCCAGTGGTGAAGTAGGTGGTTTGACTAGGTTTCAAGATGTAGGACTTGAGTGAGAATCTGAAGGAAGAATAGGATTTAGGGAGGCTTAGAGATGGTGGAAAATTCAAGGCAGAAGTAAAGATAAAATCTGACAGGAAAGTAATATTTATCCTGGATGACATGTTAGACATATCAGCCATCTCATTTAATACTTAAAAGAGAGTACTAATGTATCAGAACAGAGGTAGGTACTAATATTCTCATTTTAAAGATGGGAAAATCAGTATTAAGAAAGATTCAGAGACCTGGTCAAGCTCACATGGTTAACAAATGGATCACATAGCTAATAAGTGGCCAAATGGGGAGTGAGAATAAGCTTAATGTATGCTTTTTCTACTTTTCCACTCGAGTAGGAATAACAATATGTACAAAATTTAGAGATGAGAATTGGAGTCATTCTGAAGTCATCAAGTAGACAGGGTCAGCTGGACCAAAGAGCAAGTGTAGAAAAGCAGTAGAAGTATAAAAAAAGTATAAAACTTTGGATCAGATTATAAAAAGCTTCAAATAACAGACTTAAAGTTTAGACTTTCTTTTATGGATAAGGGAAAAGTACTGCTAATTGAGAGTAAATAATTTTTTATTTCTTTCCAAAAGATATAAGTACTGAATGGTAAAAAGTAAGTTCCCTGAAATCATAGGTATCTTTTTGTACTTAACGAAAGTGCTAAGGGCCGTATCTGCATAGTCAGTCAACAAGCACAGTGATGATATGTTCCACCACCAAAAAACCTTTGATCTTCTATGTTTATCTCTTAAGAAAAGAGGATGGAGCAAGATGGCAGAATAGGACTCTTCAGCAATCATTCCCTAGCAGAAACACCAATTTGAACAAGCATCCACACATAGAAATACCTTCATGAGAGCTTAAAAATAGAGGTAAAAGATCACACTACCTGGTTACAGCATAATAATAAGAAAAGGTGCATTGAAGAGTGTAGAAAGAACAGTTTTACATTACCTGTGTCACCTCTCCTGCAACCCCAGGCACCACAGAGTAAAGAGAGATACTGTCTGCTTGGGGGAAAGAGAAGAAAGTAAGAATAGGACTTTGCCTTGGACCTTTATACAGGGCCTACCACTGTAAAATTGGCACCAGGCAGATCCCCACAGCTCCTGACTCCAGGCCAGTACACGTAGACTGAGCCTCCAGACCTGCCCTAGAGGCAGGTGGGAACCCATAGCCCATGCAAGGTAGACCCAATCTGCAGTCTACATCACTGGTAACCAACTACAGTGACCTTGGGCTTCAGACAAACCTCAACAGTAGGCAAGCCTCGGTGGCCATGGGGCTTCAGGAGCATCTAAGCTGCACCAGCCTCAGTTCCACGGAATTCCAGCCCAGTGCCACACTGGCCATAGCGGGCTTAGGGCACCCCCTAGTGTTGCAATGGCCACAGCAATCCTGAGCATAAGGAGTACACCAGATGGTCTGCCCAGAATCTGGACAGGCACTGTTGCAGGGCATTCCCAGACAAAATCAGCCTACAAAGATTGGAATAAGCACCTACTTCTTTCTTCAAATTCACAGACATCAATGCACAGCCACAGGAATCAAGAACAATTACGTAACATGACATCACCAGAGAAACAAAATAAAGTGCCAGTGACCAACCCTAAAGAGATAGAGATCCATGAACTGCCTGACAATATAATTGTTTTAAGGAAGTTCAGTGAACTTTAAGAAAATAAAGAGAAAGAATTCAAAGAAATGAGGGGAACAATAAGTGACCAGAATGAGAAACTTAACAAAGAGATTGAAGTAATAATTTAAAAGATAAACAAAACTCCTGGAGCTGAAAAATACAATGAACAAAATGAAAAATGCAAATAGAGTTCATCAATCAACAGAATTGATCAAGCAGAAGAAAGAATTTGTAAACTCAAAAATTAATTTTAAATATGCAGTTAGAAGAGAAAAAAAGAATGAAAAGGAATGAAGAATACTTGTAACACTTATGGGATAGCATCAAAAGAGCAAATTTTTGAGTCATTGGAGTTCAGGAGGGAGAAAGAAGAAAAACATAAAGGGATGAGAAGCTCATTTAAATAAATAATAGAAGAAAAATTCCAAACCTGAAAAAAAAAATGTAAATATCCAGGGTACAGGAAGGTTAAATGTCTCCAATCAGATTCAATCCAACTAAGACTATCTCAAGACATAATATAATCAAGCTGTCAAAAATCAAAGGGAAGATTCTGAAAGCAGCAAGAGAAAAGGAGTAAATAACATATAAGGGGGTTCCAGTATGTCTAGCAGCAAACTTCTCAACAGAAACCTTACAAGCCAGGAGAGTATGGGATGTTATATTCGAAGTGATAAAACTTTAAAAAACCCTGCCAACCAAAAATACTGTGCTCAGAAAAGCCATCCTTAAGAAATGAAGGAGAAATCAAGACTTTCATAGGCAAATAGAAGCTGAGAGAATATATCACCACCAAACCTGTCTTACAAGAAATGCTAAAGATTGTATACTAGTGGTGGAAATATCAATTAGTACAACGTCTACGGAAAACATTATGGCAATTTATTAAAGAACTAAAAGTAGATCTACTGTTGATTCAGCAATCCCACTACTGGGTACCCAAAGGAAAAGACGCCATTAGATCAAAAAGACACTTGTACACATATGTTTATCGCAGCACAATTCACAATGGAAAAGCTATGAAACCAACAAGTATGGCCATCAACCAATGACCAATGAGTGGACAAAGAAAACACGGTGTATATACATATATATACACATACACATACACACACACACACACACACACACACGCCATGGACTACTACTCAGCCATAAAAAAAAAGAAGGAAATAATATCTTTTGCAGAAACTTGGTTGGAGCTAGAGACCATTAGTAACTCAGGAATAGAAAACCGACTACCTTATGTTCTCACTTATAAGTGGGAGCTAAGCTATAGGTATGCAAAGGCAGGCAGAGTGATATAATGGGCTTTAGAGACTGAGAGGGGGGAGGGTGAGGGTAGGGGATAAAAAACTACATATTGGGTACAGTGTACACTACTCAGGTGATGGGTACAATAAAATCTCAGACTTCACTACTATACAATTTATCCATGTAACAAAAAGCCACTTGTACTCACAAAAGCTACTGAAATAAAAAGACTTCTTTTTCTTTTTTCTTTTTTTTTTTTTTTTTGAGACAGAGTCTTGCTCTGTTACCCAGACTGGAGTACAGTGGCACAATCTTGGCTCACTGCAACCTCTGCCTCCTAGGTTCAAGTGATTCTCATGCCTCAGCTTCCTGAGTAGTTGGAAGTACAGGTGCCCACCACCATGCCTGGCTAATTTTTGTATTTTTAGTAGAGATGGGGTTTCACCAGGTTGGCCCAGCTGGTCTCAAACTCCTGACCTCAAGTGATCTACCTACATTGGCCTCCCAAAGTGCTGGGATTACAGGTGTGAGCCACCGTGCCCAGCCAGAAACAAAAAGATGTCTTTTTTAAAAAAGCAAAGGACTTTGGAGAGGTCAGTTTAAGACTGGGCCTTCTAAATGGGCACTTGTGACGAAGGTGGCTCATGTAGTCTCCTGGGCATTAATTTTATTGGAGAGGATTCTCTTGATTAGGGAAACCAGGTACACTGAGCTTTCATCACTTGTAGAAGAGGTCAAAATGGGCACAAGTGCATGTAAGGGCAGTTTCCCCCCAAAGGTTATTCACTTAAATATGTACCCTGCTCAGGATTTTAATATTAATAAAATTGATCAGAATCAGTCATGAGAGTGTGATAAGATATCTTTCCATTCTAGATAAAAGTATTTCTGGGTGGTTTTTCGTGGCTACATGTGATGCTATAATAATTTATTGGTAACAACTGGTCTTTAAACAATTAGAAAATATTCAGTGTTATCACATTAATTTTAAATATTTTTATTGCCTTATTAAATTATGCTTTTTATTTAAGAAAGAAAAAATGCTAAATGGAATTCATCAAGCTGAAAGATAAGAATGTTAATGAGTAACATAAAAACATTTAAAAAGACTGAACACACTGGTAAATATAAGTACACAGTCAAATTGAGAATACTCTAATAATGTAATGGTGGTATATAAATTACTTATATCTTTAGTATGAGTGTTAAAAGAGAACATTATTAAAAATAATAACTATAATAATTTGTTAAGTGATATGCAATATAGAAAGATGTGAATAGTGGTATCAAAAATTCAAAATGTGGGTGAGGGGAGTAGAGTAAAAGTATAAAGTTGGGGTTGTTTTGCAATCAAAGTTGTTATCAGCTTAAAATAAACTTTATTTTATTTTATTTTAAATCTTACGGCAGCCACAACCCAAAAACCTATAGTACATACACCAAAAACAGAAAGCAAGGAATCAAAACACATCACTAGAAAAAAATCCCAATCACAAAGGAAGACAGTAAGAAAGGAAGAAAGGAACAAAGAATCCACAAAACAACTAGAAAATAAAATCAACAAAATGGCAATAGTAAGTCCTTACCTAGCAGTAATAACCTTGAATGTAAATGGGTTAAATAGCTGAATGGATAAAAATAAAGACCCAATTATGCGCTGTCTACAAGAAACTCACTTCACCTGTAAGGACACACATAGACGAAAAAAGATAGTTCATGCAAATGGAAAACGAAAGAGAATGGGAGTAACTATACTTATATCAGATAAAATAGACCTTAAGTCAAAAACTAAAAAGAGACAAAGGAGGTCACTGTGTAATGATAAAGGGGTTAATTCAGCAACAGGATATAACAATTGTAAATATATATGCATGGAACATCAGAGCACCTTAATATATGAAGCAAATAGATCTAGAGAAGTAGAGTACAAAACAGTAATAGAAAAGCTACGTTTACTTTTTTCTTTTCCTGCACACTTCATTTTTATCCCCCAAATAGCAAGTTCTGTTTTACAGATTATTCTTGTTCTATTCTTCATTTTGGCTTTATGAAATGAACATCTGGAATTTTCCTGGATTGTTATATTCTTGAAATAAAAATGTATTAAAAAGATTCATTGTGGCTCCAAGAGTAATTTATTATTTTGTTTGACGTGCTTTCAAGTTGGTGGAACACTTATCATTGTCCCATGTAAATTTAGGATTTCAATCCTGATTTAGGCCCTACCACTGCCAAATATAATCTTGTTGACATGAAATTCATCAAGCATATATATAGAAATACTTTACTGTTGTGTTAAACTGGATGTACATTACTGTCATTTTCAAGGTGAACTAGTGGAAAAACTATTAGTCCACCTAGAAATGAAAATTCCTTAAAAGTTCCATCTGCCGTTAAAATGCCTGAAATGGTTGCTCTTGAAAGGGCCTGATAAGAAATGTCACAGAATTAGTTCCTAGGATTACCTAGTATTTTATGGGAAAGTCTAATTCTTCTATGTTAAATCTTACACAGAGCCTGTTACACAGCAGGCCCCAAATGTTAATTCCCACCTTTCCCTCTATGGGTGTAGAATACTCACTTTAAGACCTAAATGTGTCATAGGAGGTCATATTTGTGGTAATTGCTTTCTGATTGAAAAAAAACGAGATATAACCTACATATAATAAAATACATAGTTTGTAAGTATGCAGTTAGATGAGGTTGTTGTTTTTTTTTTTTTAATTACACAATTGTATTCACCACTCAGCACAAGACATAGAAAATTTCGGCCGGGTCAGGTGGCTCACGCCTGTAATCCCAGCACTTTGGGAGGCTGAGGCAGGTGGATCACCTGAGATCAGGAGTTCAAGACCAGCCTGACCAACATGGTGAAACCCTATCTCTACTAAAAATACAAAAATTATCTGGGCATAGTGGTGGACACCTGTAATCCCAGTTACTCAGGAGGCTATGGCAGGAGAATAGCTTGAACCCAGGGGGTGGAAGTTGCAGTGAGCTGAGATCATGCCATTGCACTCCAGTCTGGGCACCAAGAGCAAAGCTCCATCTCAAAAATAAAAAAGATACAGAAAATTTCTCTCATCTTTCTTATTTCTATCAGCATAGATTGGTTTTGCCTGTTCTAGGATTTGGTATAAATAGTATTGTATAATATGTATTCTTGTGTCCAGGTTTGTTGTTGTTGTTGTTGTTTTTACTCAGCATAATGTAAGATTCATCCATGCTATGGGTGAGAGTAGTATTTAATTGTTTAATTGTGTGGATGTGTCCAGTTGTTTATCCATTCTCCTGTTGATAGTTGATGTTTCCAGTTTGGGGCTAGTATGAATAAAGCTGCTATGATCATTCTTGCACAAATCTTTTTGGGGACATATTTTTGTTTTTCTTGAGTAAACACCTTGTAGTGAAATTGATGAGTCAAAAGATAGATATATGTTAAACTTTTTTGAAACTGCAAAACAGTTTCCCAAAGTCGTTGTATCTTTCTACGACCCCACTAGCAGCTATGAGAATTCCAATTTCTG
This sequence comes from Saimiri boliviensis, assembly GCF_048565385.1. Classification (NCBI taxonomy): domain Eukaryota; kingdom Metazoa; phylum Chordata; class Mammalia; order Primates; family Cebidae; genus Saimiri; species Saimiri boliviensis. Next base: position 16,077,676 of record NC_133470.1, on the reverse strand, counting down.
TATGGGCTTGCCAACACTCAGCATTGTCAGTTTTGATTTTAGCCATTCTAGTGGATTCCTAGCAAGTTTTGACAGCAAAGATATCTAAGTGAGTGTGCAGTAGAGTGAGCAAAAATATGTTTTCCAGCTGGGACTTGAGTTTCTTTAAAAGAGGGAACTGTCTTTTGAGAATGGCCTTTGATAAGCTGCTTTATGCTGCTTTGTTTGGTGGAACATGTATTGTCACAAGTAAATATAGAATTTCAATCCCAATTTAAACTCCTCAACTAATATATAAATATAGACAGGGAAGCCCTTATGCCATAGGTTAGAATGAAAGAAACACTAAAGAGATGGTAAATCATCTTGCATAAGAAAGGGACAAGAATTCAGGAGTGTAATGAGGACATGTGAGAGAAAAAAAGAGAGAGAGTCAGGAAATATGATAGAGACTGGAATCCTAGGCAGTAGAAATGGCTGAGGGAACTTTTTAGGCACAAGGAAATATATTACATTTAAAATGATCTCCTATATGGTGATTCAGTATGATCACCTCTAGCTAGATCTAGCCAGATGCCTCAGGGAATTTGTTCTGGGGAGTGGGATGGAGAACCAGGAGAAGGGCCTGGGTCTCCCGTTTAAGCCATTCTCAAAGTAAAGATGAGAAAAAAATAAAGCTCTAAGAAACTAAGCAGAGAATTCAACCAAAGCTGGAAATCAGAATTAAAAGAAAATAAAAGGATTTTCAAGAGATTCCAGAAACACTGGGATTTCCCAAGGGGTGTGAAGCTTTCATATGAGCTTTTGTAAATGTTAAGGGACAAGAGTGACACTAGCTGATGGTCAAAACTAGAGTGGCCGTATACCCCAGTATAGCTAGGACTTAACTGGCTTACTTTACTGCCCCAAAGTAATCAGCAATAATGTCACCTTTCACTCTTAAAGATGTCCTGGTTTGGACAATAATATGATCACTCTCATCCAGTGATCTCCACCTTGATCACAGATTTAAATTATCTGGGGACCTTCATAAAACTTGATGCCTGGGTTTTATCCACCAGAGATTCTGATTCATTTGTCTGCTGCAAGGGCTCTGGGAATCATAAAAGCTCCCAAGCAACTCTAATGGGACGCCAAGATTGAGAACCACTGCTTTAGTTATAAGCCACAGAAATAAGGTTCTATAGAGTAGAAATTGTACTTCTGGGAAAGCCAATCAAATATGGACTATTATCGAGAGACATTTGTTTCCAGTAAAGTTTATAGTAACATCTTCAACTTTTTGATCTGAAGGAAAGGAAATATTGCAAAATTCAACCTTATATTCCAGCAAAATATTTAAATACCGAATACTCTTTTTTTTTTTTTTTTTTTTGAGACAGAGTCTCACTCTGTCACCAGGTGCAAGGCTGGAGTGCAGTGGCGCGACCTTGGCTCACTGCAACCTCCACCTCACGGGTTCAAGCAATTCTCCTGCCTCAGCCTCCCGAGTAGCTGGGACCACAGGTGTGCGCCATCACGCCCAGCTAATAAAAACAACAGATGAGCTGGAATTTTTTGTATAGTATGGCGCTTCCATTGAAACTTACCGAGTCAGAAATTCTACTTTTGAGTTTTTAGTAGAGGCATTGGTGTAGCAATACTAAAATGTCCATCTTATATAAATTTCTCCTTTATTTGGCAAAACAAAGATACAGTGCATATAGACCAACTTTTAGTTTTTGACACACTCTTGACATTACCAAGATGAACTGCTGTGTGCCTGTATCTTTATTAGGGACATCATAAAGGGATTTGAGCAGGAATGGCTAAGGACCTCCTGTTTTTGCCACATGGAGGATGTCTATTCACTTGTCTTATTGAATGTAAACTAAACTGCATCAGGCACAATTCTGACAGAGTTTTCTGATTCCACTTCAATGCTCGCATGCTATATCCTGCCTGGTTTCCCCACAACTAAGGTCAAGTAATTGCCTTTCCTTTCCTTCTTCTTTTCTTTTTTTCTCTCGTTTCTTTCTTTCCTTCTTTTCTTTCTTGCTTTCTTTCCTTTTTTCTTTTCTTTCCATTCTTTCCTTTCTCTCTTTCTCTTTCTCTTTTCTCTTTCCTTTTCTTTTTCCAGGCTGGAGTGCAGTGGCACAATCACAGCCGAATGCAGCCTTGACGTCCTGGGCTCAAGCGATCCTCCCACCTCAGCCTACTGAGTAGCTGTGACTACAGGCACATGCTGCCATGCCTGGCTAACTTTTGTGACTGCATTTAAAAAAATGTTTGAGATGGCATCTCGCTCTGTCACCCAAGCTGGAGTGCAGTGGTGTGATCTCAGCTCACCACAACCTCCAACTCCCATGTTCAAGTGATTCTCCTGCCTCAGCCTCTGAAGTAGCTGGGATTACAAGTGTGCACCACCACGCCCAGCTAATTTTTGTATTTTTAGTAGAGACAGGGTTTCACCATGTTGGCCAGGCTGGTCTCAAACTCCTGACCTCAAGTGATTTGCCCTCCTCGACCTCCCAAAGTGCTGGGATTACAGGTGTAAGCCACTGTGCCTGGCCTAATTTTTGTATTTTTAGTAGAGATGGGTTTTTGCTGTGTTGCCCAGGCTGGTCTTGTAAGTGCTAGGATTACAGGTGTGTGCCACTGCACCCAGCAGACCCATCTTTATTAGACCAGCTTGTTGTCCCTGCCAATTCTGACATTTGCAGGAGAGATTCCAGCAAGTGTAGTCTAGCACTCTGAGATGTGGCATCAAGTAACCACCGCTGCTAGTTTAGCCTCAACTTTGTATCCTGGTCCTGGTTCTGGTAACTGGGCTTTTGTCTGCATACAAACGAGGCCCCACCCCACACATTCCTGGTAGTTGTTGGGGCTGGATCCTCAGCCTCCACATCCTCATCTTGTATAATATCTCAATCATTCTAAGACACGAGCCTACCTCCAGGCCCATGGCTGACTCCAGCCCAGTGAGTGGGTCCCCTCCCAGCCAGATGCCTGCCACTTAGGTTCCTCTGTCACTCTAGGCTAAACCTCCTGACCACATTACCAGAACGCCATCCCTGAAGCTGGGGCTCACCTTGCAATGCCCAAGACAACACAGTAGCCAGATCTGGCCTGATACCCTGGACCAGCTCCCGTGGCATGCTTTCAGGCATCCCCTGAGCCACGTGTGACTGTGTCCAGAGAAAAGACACCATCCATCTCTACATCACAACTGCTGCTTCTCCTTTGCTCCTCACCCCTGTCTCTCCTGCCCCCTTATTCCCTCCCTTGGCCGCTGCTGTCCTGTCTCCTAATATACCAGCGTACTCAAATACCATTAGGATTAGGGACCTGGCATCAGGCCAGCCCTACTACTCAGAACCAGACACTAGTCCTTAAGGCGATAAATGGCGAACAAAGGAAACAAGACTGGAAACAAGGATTGTTTCTTGCCGAAGCCTATTTCTGAAATAACAAACACCAACCCGTATTATAATCCTAAGAAGCAAAACATCTTCATCGTAGAAAGGACAGAAACTACAGAAACACCCAGAGATAATCACTCTTACTGTATTTGGCATATCGAGGACACATCCTTGCATCCTTTTTTCTCTTTTATACACCCACACATTACACATAAAATTACATATATATTGGAATCATACTGTATCTATACTGCATATAATTTATTTTTAACTCAATACTATATCTTAAATCTTTTCACCAAATTCTTTTAAAACATAATTTTAACAGCTAGCTATATCCCATATTATTCATTATCCCAATTAAACAATTTGTGTAATGGATTCTCCATTTTTAGATGGGTTTTTAGTATTTTGATATCATAGAGAATGCTGTGATGAGGCAGGCACAAAAGTGTGTATCTTCCTGTGCCTTGCTGATGATTTTATCAGAACACATTTCAAGAAGCGGAATTTCTGGGTTAAAGGTGTTGCATACTTTTAAGGCTTTTGATACCTTATTGCCAAGTAGCAGAAAGGCCATTCCACTTCTTATCCCAAGTGTCTGGGGCTCATTCTGTGTTCTTACCACCACTGGATATTATTGTTTTAAAAATATGAGTTTTTTTCCTGAGATGCATACTTCTCAACACATGTGTCAGCTAAAAGAAATAAGATATTGTTATAAAACAACAGTGATAAATATGAAAAAGGAACAAATTCTGGAGTATTCACAGCATTGCAATTGCATTATTTTATGCCTGTGGCCAGTTCTTCCAAGGGCTGAAATCGGGAATCTGGTTAAATTAGATACATTTCTTGAATGCAAAATAACTTCTGATTATATTTATAGGTCTATTTTGATAAGCAAATCATCAAATCCCATCAATACAGACCTAAATTGGTTGAAGTCATTGACAATGACTTTAGCCATTTTTGTGCCCTTTCTTGATCTTACTGCTCTCAGAATTCGATTTTCAAAAGTACAATTAGACAGTAGCCTGTCTCCAACTTCACCGGAGACCTGGAATCCACTTAAAAAGACCTTTCACTTACTAAAAAATGTGGTCATCTTGCGCTTAGTTTTGACTGGCGGAAGAATCTTGGCTAGCCACCGCAGGAAATATTCACATTGTGGAAAGGATCTGGAAGAGGAAAGGAAAAGAAGTTACGATTAATCATGGGGCACATGAGTCAGCTTCATTTTAAGGATTTACTCTGAAGTGGAGAATTCAAAAAACATGGGAAGGCCTAGGGATGAGGAAGGAGAAAACTATTAGTTGTCAGAATAATTTTCTTCAAAGAAAATAATTCCTTTCTATGTGAACAGCCCTGAAAAACCATCTGAATGTTGAAATTAGCATGCATTTGAGAATGCTCTTTTCCTCCCAGATGCTCTGGCTAGATAGATACAAAAAATAGGTGAGCATTTGGAACAGCTTGGAGAGCTTCAGAATTTGATATTCACACAGACCACAGAAAAATGACTCAGATGCAATATGTCAGTATTTCTCCTGAGATTATGGAAGTTCTCTATGAGGGAATGCTGTTTTCATTTAACACTACATATGAGTATATTAGTGGTTAGGGCATTAAGATGGGAATTAGGATTTCTTTTTCTAGTTTGTCATTAGCTTCCTTGGTGGACTTGGGCAGCTAAGTTTTGATTTTACCCAACTTCTATAAAATGCCAAAACAAAAATAATTAAGAGATGCCAAGAAGATATTTAAGAATACTTCGGCTGGGTGTGGTGGCTCACACCTGTAATCTCAGCACTTTGGGAAGCTGAGATGGGCGGATTGCAAGCTCAGGTAGTTCCAGACCAGCCTGGCCAATGTGGTGAAACCCTGTCTCTACTAAAAATACAAAAATCAGCCGAGCATGGTGGTGGACACCCGTAGTCCCAGCTACTTGGGAGGCTGGGGCAGAAGAATTGCTTGAACCTGGGAGGTGGAGGTTGCAGTGAGCCAAGATTGCACCACTGGACTCCATCTAGCCTGGGCAACAGAGTAAGATGCTGTCTCAAAAAAAAAAAAAAAAAAAAAAAAAGATACTTTACAGGTACAATGCCCCGAGTAGTTGAAAATTCACTTATTGAAAACATCTGATGATTGACTCTCAAAATGAGAAAAATAATTCTGCTTTTATATTTGAACAAGCTTTTTTGCATACCCTGGATAAAGCGATTTAATACCATTTCCTAAGACTATAAAAGCTACTGCATTTATTGAATGGTTTTCTGACATCTATTTTTCACACATGACAAGTACTGTTCTTGGCAAGCCCTCAGCAGCGTTCCCGGTGAATGGTCAGCCAGGATAATTTGAGAGTAAATATTTTGAAGTATTATCATCCCCAGAAGGTTTTTTATTAACTAGGTGCTCAAATACAGTGCTATTTTAAGGCCATCTAAATGTTGCTTTAGACTTGATCATTAGGACCCCGTGCTACAGTAGGGGTAGAACCAAAATTTGACTTGCACGGAAATAAGGCCATAGCATGCTTTCTCCATATGGTTATTGTGTAAAAAGGGACATGATTCAACTCTAAGTAGAATCCAGCGGTTCTGCAGAAATAGCGTTAATGATAGGCTAGGCATTGAGTTAGTTGCTTCCCATTATCTCATTTAATATGTACACTATCCTGCAAGGTAGGTGCTGTTATTCCCATTTGATACATGAAGAAACTGATGCCACAAAAAAAGTAACTGATTCAAAGTCTCCTCAGTGCATGCTCTTGTGTCCCATGCCACCTCCCCAGTGTGCTATGATATATGCTGATGCATACACAGTCCTCTGTATCACAGTGAACTAACTATCCTGCTTTTAAAGCTGGAAGTGTTATTCTTCCGCTGTCGATGTACACTCATCATTGCCAATGACATGAGCCAACTCCCAAAAATGAGCAAAACCTACCAGAGTGTGATTGGTGAGTGGATTATTTCCTAGTAGGTCCTGTGATTGACAGAATAATGCCCCTCCAAAGATGTCCATGTTCTCATCCCTGGCACCTGTGAATATGTTATATTACACGGCCAAGGGGAGTTAAGGTTGTTAATTGGCTGAATTAAAAATGGGAAGATTATGCTGGATTATCCAGGTGGGTCCAACAACAGTATCACAAGGGTCCTAAAATGTGGAGAGGTCACTAGAGGAGGTCAGAGTGATGCAATGTGAGAAGGACGCAGATGGCTGTAGCCGGCTTAGAGGATGGAGGGAGGAGCCATGAGCCAAGGAATGCTGGCAGCCCATACAAGTTGGAAAATCGAGGAAAGGGATTCTCCCCTGGAGCCTCCAGAAGAAACACAGCCTTCCCAATACCTTGATTTTAACCCAGAGAGACCCACTTCAAATCTTTGACCTTCAGAACTGTAAGATAATTAAATTTGTGTTGTTAAAAACCACTAAAGTGGTAATTTGTCATAATTTGTTAACAAAAGTGATAGGAAACTAATACAATGCTTTTTTTTTTTTTTTTTTTTTTTTTTGAGACAGAGTCTTGCTCTGGCGCCAGGCTGGAGTGCAGTGGTGCAATCTCGGCTCACTGAAATCTCTGCCTCCAGGTTCAAGCAATTCTCCTGCCTCAGCCTCCTGAGTAGCTGAGACTACAGGCGGACACCACCACGCCCAGCTAATTTTTGTATTTTTTAGTAGAGACAGGGTTTCACACCATGTTGGCCAGGATGGTCTCGATCTCTTGACCTTGTGATCCGCCGGCCAAGTGCTGGGATTACAGGCGTGAGCCACAGCACCCGGCCAATACAGTGCATTTAATTGACAGTTTACCATCAAGGGTCAGCAAACAATGGTCTGCGAATCTGGCCTGCCACCTGTTTTTGTAAATAAAGTTTTACTGGAACACAGTTGTGTCCATTTGTTCATATATATTGTGCATGGCTGTTACAATGGCAGAGTTGAATAGCAGTGGCTGAGACCAATGGGTCTGCAAAGCCTGAAATATTTTGGTCTGGCTTTTTACAGAAACAGTTTGCTGACCCTGATGTAGAGTTCAGCTACACAGTTCTACAGATACAGATTCAATGTAAAAATGTACGGAATTTGAGAAAAACAAATCCTCCTAATTTTGTTGTTGTTGTTGTTGTTAGCCTACATTTTCCCTTAAACAGAATGTAGCAAAATCCTGGTTAATAGAAGGTTCTGATCAGTTTCATGCCAGTTAGTTGAAATTTCAGTGTGTATCATGCTACAGACAGGAGTGTGAAGTAATAAGAAAGCATATGATAGAGGTTATTTATGTTGTTGGGGCAGGTAACAAATTAGTTATAATTCTTATTCCTCCCCTAAAAAAAAAAAAAAAAAAACCTACAACAGAATAATTTCCAGCTTAAAAAAAAAAAAAAAAAAAAAAGGTTGTTTTTGCATTCTTCTCCCAAATCCTTCCTTCCTGCTCTCAGCTGGGGAACTCCTCAGACTGGCAGTGTATGCAGACCAAGAGGCCCTGTGTCAGCCAGCTACTCCCAATTAGGCTCAGCTGGGCCACTTCCTATTTGGGTCAACTCCCTTCTGAAATGGGCGACAGGAACGGTCACTGTTGGAATGGTGTCGTCCACTTCAACTTGATTATAGAGTTGGCATTTCCATCTAACACCTGGCAGTTCTTCAGCCCTCACTCATATTGTAGAATATTATTTTGGAGAGTGTTTCATTTCTACTAAGCCCCTTTTTAGCATCTTTGGATATGGGCCCCAACTTTTGTTCTAAATACTTTTAAAACTGTTTTCTTCAAATGTTTAAGCTTTTTGATTACAAAAATGTCAAACATGTTTCAAAGTAGGCAGAATAGTGTAACAAACCCCCTTGCATATTCAACAATTAACGACGAATGGCCAATCTTGTTTTACCCTCTACAACCACCTACTTCATCTTCGCCTACATTTTTTTTGAAGCAAATCTCAACTGTAACATGGTTTCATCCATAGCTATTCCAATGTGCATCTCAAAAACATAAGGACTCTTTTCTAAGTAAATAATCATAATACCAGTATTACTTGTTTTAAAATGCTTAACACTAATTCCTTATCAAATATCAGCGTGCAAGGAAATTGGTTTGATTTTTTTGTTTTTTGGGGTTTTTTTTTTTTTTTTTTTTGAGACAGGGTCTCACTCTGTCACCCAGGCTGGAGTGCAGTGGTGTGATCTTAGCTCGCTGCAACCTCTACCTCCCAGGTTCAAGCAATTCTCCTGCCTCAGTCTCCCAAGTAGCTGGGATTAGAAGCGCATACCACCACACCCAGATAATTTTTTGTATTTTTAGTATAGATGGGTTTTCACCATGTTGGCCAGGTTGGTCTTGAACTCCTGACCTCAGGTGATCCACCTGCCTTGGCCTCCCAAAGTTCTGGGATTACAGGTGGGAGTCAATGCACCTGGCCATCATTTTTTAAGTTAGCTTGCCCTCAAATATTTTGAGTGGTTTATGATGCTCATTCTCTTCTCAAGGTGGCCCACAAGGAAAGTGGTAAATACCAAAGCCACACACATTCCCACCAACCTACACTCCAGTCTCCCCTTCACACACCTTCCTTTGTTTCTTGCAAATCCTCCTGTATCCCAAACACTAGCTCACCTTCATCACCACCCATGGGAATTAGGAGCCCCATGGGGGTCAAGAAAGTGTGAGTAGGGGACGAGGCAATTGTACCTTCTTGTGTGCAGGTCAAATACGGAGGATTCCTTTCGCCTCCTTCTTGACTTTCCTCATCTCATACCCTCCTGGGTTTTATAGCGTCTTGGTAGAATTGCTCCCACTCACACATACACTTCTCATAAAACTTAAAAACCTATTTCCAACATTTTGGATAGTTCCTTGCTAAAGATCAATGACGCACCGTCACTTGCTCAAGGAAAGGTGTGAACAAGGGTGTATGAGGTGAGACTTGGTCTATCACTCGGATTTCTGAGGGGAGTAACAGACTTGCTTTCAGCATTTGAAAAATGTGTGTGGTGACTCTGGAAAACAATTATTTTTTCACAAATGGAAGCAAAAATGACTCAAATTTCCTTTTCTGGTGTGTTCAGTCTCCCTTGCTGAAGAGAGCCTGTTCTTTACACTGAGGCCAGCCTAGGTCTGTCCTGCTTTTGTGGGACTGGGGAAGGAGTGGATATGGTGGGGGGTGGGGGAAAGGCATGCGCGCGTGTGTGTGTGTGTGTGTGTGTGTGTGTGTGTGTGTGAGAGAGAGAGAGAGAGAGAGAGAGAGAGAGAGAGAGAACGAGCACAGGGGAATGTTTCTGACACTTGTTTGAAGCTTTGCTTTAAGCTAGTCATCATTCATGCTTTCTTTAAAAAAACAGCTTGGACATACAATTCACTTACAATTCACCCATTTAAAGTATATACAATTCAATGGTGTTTTTGTTTGTTTTGAGACAGGGTCTCACTCTGTCGTCTAGGCTGGAGTGCAGTGGCGAAATCATGGCTCATTGTAGCCTCAAACTCCTGGGTTCAATTGATCGTCCATCTCAGCCTCCTGAGTGTCTGGAACTACAGGTACACGCCACTATACCCAGCTAATTTTTGTATTTGTTGTAGAGACAGGGTCTCATGTTGTTGCCCAGGCTGGTCTCAAACTCCTGGGCTCAGGCAATCACCCTGCTTTGGCCTCCCAAAGTGCTGTGATTACAGCCATAAGCCTCTGTCCCCAGCCACAATTCAACGTTTTTTAGTGCAGTCATAGAGTTGTGCAACCATCACCATACTCTAATAACGTTTTTATCCCTCCAAAAGAAACCCCGAACCCCCTTTAGCAGTCGCTCCCACCCCTCTCCCCCTGCTCTAGGCAAACACAAATCTACTTTGGTTCTATAGATTTGCCCATTCTAGACATTTCATGACTGATGCTTTTTCCCTCCATGGTTCAACTTTCAGGTGCTCTTTGGAAATCGGGGACTAAAACTTTCCATTGATGGCTAGCTACAGCCTTTACCACCCCAAACTTAAACCGCGGTGTGAAAAGAAACTCTGAAATGGTAATTGTGTTTTGGAGGAAGGAAGAGAATTATAACAGAAATTCCATAGAACTGGCTAAATTTTTTTCTTTAGAATAATCTTAAACTTACGTATTAAACATATTAATTAAATAAGGAACCAATGTAAAGTGCTTTTACGTAGTTCCAGGTCTACACAGCAGGCTTTGCCTTCAGTGCTTCCAATTTGAGGAGAGTTACCCAGGAGCTTTCAGGAAATTCGAATGTAAGAAGGCTAATGAAACAATCCTTTCATGCATGAATATGTCTTCTCAAAAATCTAAGAAATGGACTAAAAATGATATCGGATAACTAAGTGGAATGTAAAAACGGGCCAAAAGAGAATCCTTTGGAAGTGGATAGAACCCAATATTACTCACAGGTAATGGGTGTGCTGCAGAGGATGTGTGTTATTTCCCTTTTCTTTAAAAAACCCCGTCATGACTCTCTTTCCATTTATCCATTGCTGCTTTCCTCTCTTATTTGTTCAGTACTCCCAGAAGATCCAATAAGGAAAGCATACAAATTAAAATGTCAAAGTCTTTAAAGAGTTTTGAGGCATTTACCATTTTCCATTTTCCAAAACACCTAAAAGAAAAAAAAAAAGATTCAGAAGCATAGATCTTGGCATAATTTCCAAAAACAAATGTGGCTTTGCTGCAATTGGTCTTCTTACTAAAATGGATTCTGCACCAAAGTCTCATGAACATACTGCGACTTAGCAATATATTCTCTGAAAAGGAAATGGAATAATGCCTCCATTGCAGCTGTATTTATAAAACTCACTTGGAGCATTTGGAGTTTCAATCTTTGCACTTCGAGGTGTGAAGAGCCAAACGAAAATAAAAACCCCAAACACCTCACTATTATTTGTTTCAAGTGACCTTAGCCAGCTTTGGAGCTTAATTCTTTGGGTTTTGAATTAATCACGAAACCACCACCCACTGAGAATGTTAACACAAACTTTAGATAAATAAAGACTGTTAAGACAAACTTCACACAAAATGGAACGTTGTGTTTCATTGCTTAGTTTAAGTTGCAAATGGCGTTGGGATTTTTTTTTTCTCCTGACGGAAGGAAACTTTTTTTTCTGTTCCTGGGCTTCATGGTGATTTCCTTTCTTCCACTGTTGGAGCCCAGCAGAGCCAACCCTTACATCAGAGGCGCCTGTTTGCACTAGGAAACTTTTGGTAAAATACGACTGGCCCTATAAGCTTGTTACAGAGAGTTTTGGGTTACTCAGTAAGTTTTAAAAAGCTATATTTTCAACAGTTGGAGGAAAACTGTGGTGTGAGTATATTGTATCTGGGAAGGGAGTGAGTTGAGGAAGGGTTCTGTCTGCCAGGGGAAGGGAGGGAGAGAGACAGGAACTCAAGTTCACAGACCATTCAAGCCTTTCTCAGGCCACTGTCCAGGCTCTTTGGATGGTTTTAATTTTGGCTAATTAGCAGAGCAAATAACCAGGGGCAGGGAGCTGAAGTTCTAACAAAAACTTACTAGGGAACATGAAACAGATAAGGATTGCAACCGACAGTACTTCATTGATTAAATAAACTACTTCTGACCCCTGCCATCCTGAGTTACTATAGGACACGGTTCTAGGACTCTTACTGAACCAGGGTACTCCCCACTTCCTAGGAGAATGTTCTTCTTCCTGTGGCCAAGGTGATCTTTCCGTAGATAGGGGACCCTTGGTGAGGCTGCCTTTGTATTGCATTAGTGGAGGCAGATTTTGCAACTGTTTCACTCCTGAGATACAGTAAAAGAGAAGACTCAGTCCGTATTTCCCCAAATGAAGGAATCTCATGAGCTCTCAGGTAATCTGGTCAAAAGAGTCAATGCCAGGGTATCCTGCGAGAGATATGTCTTTTAATGTTAACCCCCTAAGGGGTTAACTTCACAGCCTCAATTCCTTCCTTTAGTCAACAAATATTGATTGAGCTCTTTTAATGTGCCAGGTACTATCCTGGGTGCTCAAAATACACAAACGAGTACGGCTGACAAAAATCCCGGCCCTCAAGGAGTACCTGTTCTAATCGGGAGAAGGGATACAGATAATAAATGTGGACAGATGTCCACTACAAATCCATGTTCCACCTTTGCCTTAGAAAACAGATGTTCCGCTAAACTCTACTTCCCATCACCCTTAGTTAGGTGTGATCATGTGAGCAAGCGCTTGGTAGTGAAATGTGAGAAGTGACCTGCGCTACTCCCTAGCTTGGGCTTTCAGACACTGGTTGTGCGTTTTCCGTATCCACATCCCCTTTTCTGCCAGCAAGAACCTGGACCTGGTAGTCCCCCAGCTTCAACTGTGCAGACAGGAACGATGACCTAGGATGTGGCAGAAGAACACGATGAGAAAACGCCCAGGTCTCTGAATGACTGGAGCAGACACACTCCACTGGCCTAGACTGTTCATGTGTAATTTCTTCAAGACACAGTATTCTGGGGGTTTTCATAGTCATCTGGCAGAATCCTGTATAATATGATAAACAAGTGTGCAAAACATGTCAGATGGGATCGATATAATTGAGAAAAATAAAAGCACAAGAGAACAGAGAATACCAAGATGGCAGAGGAGCGCTTACAGTTTTAAACATGGAAGTCAAGGAAGGTCTCATTGAGATGACACCTTTAGAGAAAAGGTGTGAAGGAGGCAAGGGAATGGAGCAGAACAGCTATCTGGGGGGAGAGTGTGCCCCGCAGAAGGAATGCAAGTACAAAGGCCCTGAGGTAGAAGAATGCCTGGCATATTCCAGGAACAGCAGGGAGGGTAGTGTGTTCGAGCAGAGTGAGCAAAGAGAGACCAGCAGGAGATGAAGTCAGAGGTGGTGACGGGAGGAGGGTGAAGGCAAGGAAGTAGATGGTACATGGCTTTTTGTGGGCCCCTGTGGGCTTTTAACCTAAGTGGGAAGAAAAGCCACTGGAGGACTGTGAGCCAAAGGAGGGCTATTTATTTTTTGAGACAGGGTCTCACTCTGTTGCCCAGGCTGGAGTGCAGTGGCACACAGCTCACTGCAGCCCCCACCTCCCCAGGCTCAGGTGATCTTCCCACCTCAGCCTCCCAAGTAGCTGGGACCACAGGCATGTGCCACCACACTCAGCTAATTTTTGCATGTTTTGTAGAGATGGGGTCTTGCCATGTTGCCCAGGTTGGTCTTGAATTCCTGGGCTCAAGTGACCCACGCAGCTCAGCCTCCCAAAGTGCTGGGATTACAGGCGTGAGCTACTGTACTTGGCCTAGAGGCAGGATATAATGTGGCTTCTGTTTGAACAGGATTGTTCTATCTTCGGTGTTAACAATATACTCTAGGAGACCAAGGGTTGAAGTGGGAGAGCAGTTACAAAGCTGTTGCAATGGTCTGGTTGGGAATTGATGGCGGCTTGGTCCAGGATAATAACAGTGGCAGTGGTGAGAAGTGGTCTATATTTTGGGGCTGTATTTTGAGGGTAGAGCCATTAGAAGTTGCAGATGCAATGGACATGGGGTTTAAGAGAAATAAAAGGAGTCAAACGTCTGGGATTGAAAAATTAGAATCATGGAGTTGCCATTTATTGAATTGGAGAAGATTTTGGACAGAACAGGTTTGATGGGGAAAAACAAAAGTTCCTTTGGGGGCATGTTGAGTTTCTGGTGCCATCCAAGAGAGATGTTGAGTAGGCAGATGGATCTGTAGCCCTGGAGTGAAGAGAGGGAGATGGATGAGAGTTCAAGCTATGAATTGGATGAGAGTTCAAGCTATGAATTGGATGAGATGAGATCACCAGTGGAGGGAGACTAAATGGAGAGGTGGTCTGATGATGGAGACCTGGGGCCCACCAGCATTTACAGTTTGAGGAACTGAAAAAGAACCAGCAGGGTTGGTGGAGAAAGAGCAGGGAGGACGAAAGCCAAGTGACTCTGGCATCCCGGAAGCTTGGTGAGAACAGTACTTTAAGATTATTCCCCGAGAGGCAGTGAGGAACAGAATAGGAGTGCTGCTCTAAAAACCAAAAAGCCCCAGATGCTATTTCCATCATTTATCATCTGTGAGAACTTGAGGAAACCTTTTAATAAAATTGAGTCCCGAAGAGTTTATCTGCAGAAGGGGACAAGCAAATAACAATCCGACAGTTTTTTTCAAGCTATACAATTTGAGAATGAAAGAAAAAAAGGCAAGAACTTCACTGTGACTTAGTTTTCATTACCCAATTAAATCATAAGTACCACCCCCACCCCCCCACCCCCCACCCCCCACCCCCATCCCAACCCAGGATAGAGAAATAAATCCTGTACACCTGTGTCCCACAGGTAGGCAGTAGATACAAACGTTTGACAATTCCACATGAAGCTCTTCAGCCTCATCTTTGTCTGAACGTGGAGGATTCAAGATGCAACTGACAGAAGAAATAGAGCCAAGTTCCCATGAGAATGGAGTCCAGGAGGACGCAGACACATAAGCTCCACATGCAGTGCACAAACATCATCTCTTGCCAGCTCCTCTTGAGGCAAATCTTGCAGTCAACCCTTGAAGCCACTCCAAGATATGTCCCAACTTTTTTCCTTTGCATTCTCTGGAACATCTCCCATAGATAGTTAAATTGACTAAAGCAAGGTTTTGAAGTGGGTCATGTTCTCTTTTGGAATCTATTTTGGGTTCGTACCATCACTTGCTTGCTTTTATGAACACTGAAGAATAATATATCTCTACTTTTTTCCCCAGTGATTCCATAGTGTAATATAATGATGCTATACAATAAGAGGCCACCGTAATTTCAGAGCCCGAGGCCTCATTTTTAATAAAAAAGGATGATTGCTAAACAATACCTTGGTTTAAACTCCCAGTATTTTTCCTCAGCCTGTTTACTTCTCAAATATAATGAATGAGATTTCAGAAATACAGGCTGGCTAAAAGTAATTTTAATAACTGTGTTTTTATAATAAGCACTATCTCAATGATTTCTTAATAGCTTGTCAAAGGCAATCAAAACAGAATAGTGATGATTCCTAAAAAAAAAAAAAAAAAAAAAGATGCAGAATTTTTTGTTTGTTGATATTGGGTTTGGTTAAAACTCCTGTTAGACCGTTAAGTAATCATAGTGGCCTCTTCTATTGTAACCATTGCCTGAACTCAGTGTAAACACAGAATGACTTATGAAACCGCCTCATTTGGGCAACCTCAAGAAACTCGAGTAGTCTTTTTAGGAATAACAATGCCGTGAGTATCTTGTTTTTTTTTCTTACAAGGCCGAATTGTTGCTGTTTTGTGTTATTAACATGTTTGCAATCTGGACGATGAGAACCACAATTACTCTTGAGTAACTAAATTTATGAGAAATCTGAGATAAGGAAATCTGATCTCAACCAAGTAAACAGTTAATTTTTCTTTTCCTTTTGGTGCCTTCTTCTCTTTCCATTTCTTGCCCCTTTTAGTCTTTAAGGAGTTGACTCAAGAGGTGGATGTTCAGCCTGCATTTTTAGTGAGCTTAAGAACTGTTAAAAGCTGTTTTCATCACCCTCGGAAGCCAAAGAGTACACTCACTATATGGTCATGAGTTGCTTACCCTTGATTTAGGAAATAAAGCAATTTTCACAGCCAATTAATCCTTGCGGTTGCAACTCAAGCAGGGGAACCATAAGAGAAAGAAGCTAGAGATGGTACAGATGAGATGGTACTAGCCCTTTGGTTAGTACTTTGCACAATAAAGAAACTTTGCAGCCCATACAGCTCTTTGCATTGAGCTATAGAGACGGAAACTTGGTATTTGGAAATTTGACTATTACCATCCTCATATAACGCTATTTAAATACACTGCTTTCCTTTTAGTCTGCCTTAAGATTTATCAAAGTTCCTTGAAGTGACAGCATGCCCCAACTTGCCAAAAGCAGCCAAGAAAGAGACATTTCTCTGTGTTTGGCTGAAGTTTTGGAGGACGAGGAAGGTAGGGGCACAAATGGGGCAGCAACAGGTATCAACGGGACAAACTGCAAAGGAGAGGCAAAGTTCAGGGCTGGGAGCCCAGCTTCGCTGACTTTCACCTGGAAGTCCTCCCTCCAGAGAGCTCAGCTTGGCTCATTGTGTGTGCAAGACCATGCTGGGTTCTATTGTCATGAGGGGAGGAGGGCCCCGCTCAGCGACTCAACTGCCCCCTAAAACAAAGCCCCAGCATCTTTCCACTTCTCTTCCTGTTACTTTCATACCTCTCACCTGTGCTATAGCCAGAAGAAATTATTCTTGAACACCACCTCCTCCAGGGAGCTTTTACTGATTAAAAAAGCTACCTCTCACTAGGTGCAATGGTTCACACCTGCACTTTGGGAGGCTGAGGCAGGTGGATCACCTGAGGTCAGGAATTTGAGACCAGCCTGGCCAACATGGTGAAACCCCGTCTCTACTAAAAATACAAAAAATTAGCTGGGCGTGATGGCGGGTGCCTGTAATCCAAGCTACTGGGAAGGCTGAGGCAGGAGAATCGCTTGAACCATGGAGGCAGAGGTTGTAGTCGGCTGAGATCGCACCATTGCACATCAGCCTGGGTGACAGAGCAAAACTCCATCTCAAAAAAAAGCAACCTGTCTTCCCTTGAGCCCTCATTCACATTCATGTGTGCTCTTCTCTTGCTTTACTCTTTGGAGGTGTCTTGTGTCTTAGCCCTGGCCTTTCTTACAAGCTGGTGAGCTCTGGAGGCAGATGTCTGGCTCCTCCCTGCATCACCCATCATGCCCACACGGTGCCTGCTGGAACCCCCAAGACACACGTGTGGCATTCTCTCTCCCCCACCACCCCGTCCTCATTTAGGGGTTCTGCTGTGAAGGTAGCAGCTCTATGGTGTGGGGGTTAAAAGTGTAAGCTGCAGGGTCCTGGGTGTGAATCTCAACTCTTCTACTTCTTGGCTGTGAGCTGGGGTAACTTATTGACCTTCTCTGCGCCTCTATGCCCTCATCTGTGAAGTGGGATTGTGTATGTGTATGGTGGGGAGATTAAATGAATTAGCAAATGTTAAGCAATTAGAATAGTGCCAAACAGTAAGTTCTCCATATGTGCTAGTTGACAACTATATGGAATCTTACTTTTTGAAACTGAGTTCAATTTTAGCTCTATCAAGAGAAATGGACAAACAGCTAAACTTACATGGCTTGGTACACATCTTGTAATGTGGACTTTGGGGTTCATGCTGGCCATTAGTGGCCCGGCTGTCTGACTGGCTCATGGGCTCAGCATAGCTGTGAATATTTGAGCAAAACGGGGGAGTTTTTCTTTTTCTTGCTTTTGCCTTGACTCAAATATTTTCAGATCTTGCAAATTCAGTTATGTACTTTCTGTATAGACATTAAACCTTTCTACTGTGGAGAAGTTTTTTGAGTGTCAGCAGTAATGGCTTGAATGCATGGCTTCTCACCCCTGGCTGCACATTAAAATCACCTGAGGAGACTTTTTAAAAATCGTGATGCCCAGGTTATACCCCAGATCAATAACAGGAGACTTTCTGGGGGGTGAGACCCAGGCATCAGACCTTTTTAGAGTGTGCTAAAGTGATTCCAACATGTATGCAGGGGTGAGGCCAACTTTAAAAGAATCCTTTACCAGATCTAAAAGGATTCACTTTAAAAGAATCCTTTACTAAAGGTAGATTGGCTCTTCAGACACCTCAGGTAAGGTTATGAAAGGCAGAACGCACTGATAAGGATGTTAAGAAGCTGATTTAGACTTCCTATATGCCATAGCACTGCAATGATAACGAGGGAATCCCTCTTTTTTTTTTTTTCATCACAATTTGTGGTGAACTTTAAAGTGGTCCCCACCAATGACAGTAATTTCAGGCCCCAGTAATTGTGCCTTTTCGTCAGTCTTCACTTCCTGGATGTGAATTTTCATTTCTTTTCTCAAGTGTTCTGGGTGGCAAACAGATGTCCCAAGAGCATGAGGCAATTCTGTTCATGGTGTTCCTTGCTGCTCTTTTTCTAGGAAATCTACTTGTGTTCTAAGAAGATGATTACATTCACCTCTGCCCCGGACAAGTCATAGGAAAGCTGAGCTAAGGCCAAAGATTTTCCAAAACAGTTTTGTAGAGATTCGGATGCATGAAATAAGCAATTTCGGAATCCCAAAGGCTCTTAGAAACTACAAGCTGCCTGATGAATGTAGTTCACTTCCCGTGAAGGCACATTCGCATCCCAGCAATTCCCAACTTAGGTAATGAGGAAATTTGCATTCATAATTTTCTGGAAAATTGAAACTAGTTCCTTTGGGTGCCCAAATCTTCCATTTTAACCCTTATTTTTAAAAAGTGAAATCACTCTGAAGTGTGATGTATACAATCTGTTTTCATTAATAGAGAATATGGAAGATTATCTTATCCAATAGGGTACTATCTCAAACCTCCAACACACCATGGCTCAGTTTGACCGCATCTTCCTCCCTGAGGAGCAAACCCCAGCTCCATCCCCATTTGCCTCCAGTGGAGGTGAGACCAATGACACAGCCCTTCAAAGAGCCAATCTCCAGGGCTCCGCCTCTCTCATGGCCACCCCAGTCAGTCCCTAAGCCCTGCTGATTTTGCCTTCTGAGTATTTCCTAAATCCTCCCCTATGCCCCACTGCCCCACGCACGGAGCTCACCAACACCTCTGCTTGGACTACTGGAAAAGCCACATCTCCCTCTTCATACCACCAATGGGCTGCTTACACCTGCTCTCATCATACCCGGGTTTGAAAATGGTTCAATGGCTTCCCATTGTTTGCAGGATAAAGTCCAAGCTTGGGAACAGAGAATAGAGCACCCTCTGTGACACAGCCTCCAACCCTCTGGCTTTCCCTCTAGTCTTCTCTACCCCTCTGGTGGTGCTGTGATGGAAGGACAGCTCTGCTTACATGCCTGTGCAGGAAGGCTCTGGGCCTCTGCTCCTCTGTCCCCGGGACCTGGAATGCCTTCTCCCATACTCTTTGCCTGCTCAACTCCAAGTTTCTCTTTGGGAAGCAGCTAAGGCTCAGGTCCTTCTTTTAGTAAGTTCTCATCTTTCTCTGCCATGCTCATTCGCTGAGACAGATGCCCCTCCTTAGAGATGCCATCATGCCTTGTGCATATGACGAGGTCAAGGTGAAGAACAGGCTCAATTCTGTCACGTGGTGAAGTAGTTCGGCATCCACTCACATTTTCCTCTCCTTGCTTTCACTCTCAGCTGCCACTCAAGGCCATCTTTGGGGACATTTTAAATTGCCCTCCTAACTCCCATGATGTTCTGGACAGCAGCTTTTAATCTACAGCAGCCTGGGGACTTGGATAAGCTGGCTTATTTGGAAGAATACAGCCAGGAAAATGTCAAGAGTGGTTGGGTCCAGAGTGGGTATGGTGGCTTATATCTGTCATCCCAGCACTTTGGGAGGCCAGTGTGGGCAGATTCCTTGAGTCTAGAAGTTTGAGACCAGCCTGAGCAACATAATGTAACCCCATCTCTACAAAAAGTAACAGCAACAAAAAAAATTAGCCAGAAGTGGGTGGTGCAAGCCTATGGTTGCAGCTACTCAGGAGGCTGAGGTAGGAGGATTGCTTGAGCCTGGGAGGTCAAGGCTGCAGTGAGCTGTGATCACACCAGTGCACTCCAGCCTGGGCAACAGAGTGAGATCCTGTCTTAACCCACGGAGTGGGAGAAAATATTTACAAACTAGGCATACGACAAAGGACTAATACCTAGAATCTACAAGGAACTCAGACAGATCGGCAAGAAAAAAAATAACCCCATTGAAAACTGGGCAAATGACATGAATAGACAAGTCTCAAAAGAGCATATACAAACAGCCAACAAGCATGAAAAAAACGCTCAACTTCACTGATCAGGAAAATGCAAATTAAAGCCACAATGAGAGACCGGGCACAGTGGCTCATGCCTGTAATCCCAGCACTTTGGGAGGCCAAGGCGGGTGGATCACGAGGTCAGGAGTTCCAGATTAGCCTGGCCAGCATGGCAAAACCCTGTCTCTACTAAAATTACAAAAAGTTAGCTGGGCATGGTGGTGCATGCCTGTAGTCCCAGCTACTTGGGAGGCTGAGGCAGAATTGCTCGAATCTGGCAGGCGGAGCAGAGATCACACCACTGCACTCCAGCCTGGGCAACAGAGAGAGACTCAGTCTCAATAAATAAATAAATAAACACCACAATGAGATACACCTTACTCCTGCAAGAATGATCATAATTAAGACATAAAAAAATAATAAATGTGGGCATGGGTGTGGTGAAAAGGGAACACTTTAACATGGCTGGTGGGAAAGTAAACTATTAGAACCACTATGGAAAACAGTGGTTATTCCACTTAAAGAACTAAAAGAAGATAGTATCTCAATGTGGTTTTGATTTGCATTTCTCTAATGACCAGTGATGATGAGCATTTTTTCATATGTTTGTTGGCCTCCTGTATGTCTTCTTTTGTAAAGTGTCTGTTCATATCCTTCGCCCACTTTTGAATGGGCTTGTTGGTTTTTTTCTTGTAGATCTGTTTTAGTTCTTTGTAAATTCTGGATATCAGCCCCTTGTCAGATGGGTAGACTGCAAAAATTTTTTCCCATTCTGTTGGTTGCCGATTCACTCTACTGACTGTTTCTTTTGCCATGCAGAAGCTGTGGAGTTTGATTAGGTCACCAGTTAGAATGGCGATCATTAAAAAATCTGGAGACAACAGATGCTGGAGAGGATGTGGAGAAATAGGAACACTTTTACACTGTTGGTGGGAGTGTAAATTAATTCAACCATTGTGGAAGACAGTGTGGCGATTCCTCAAGGACCTAAAAATAGAAATCCCATTTGACCCAGCAATCCCATTACTGGGTATATATCCAAAGGATTATAAATCATTCTACTCTAAGGACACATGCACGCGAATGTTCATTGCAGCACTGTTTACATAGCAAAGACCTGGAACCAACCCAAATGCCCATCAATGATAGACTGGATAGGGAAAATGTGGTACATATACACTATGGAATATCATGCAGCCATCAAAAACAATGAGTTTGTGTCCTTTGTAGGGACATGGATGCACCTGGAAACCATCATTCTCAGCAAACTGACACAAGAACAGAAAATCAACCACCACATGTTCTCACTCATAGGCGGGTGTTGAACAATGAGAACACATGGACACAGGGAGGGGAGCACTACACACTGGGGTCTGTTGGGGGGAAATCGGGGAGGGACGGTGGGGTGGGGAGGTGGGAAGAGATAGCATGGGGAGAAATGACAGATATAGGTGAGGGGACGGAAGGCAGCAAACCACACTGCCATGTGTGTACCTATGCAACAATCTTGCATGTTCTTCACATGTACCCCCAAACCTAAAATGCAATAATAAAAAAAAAAGAACTAAAAGAAGAACTACCATTTAATCCAGCAATCCCACTACTGGGTATCCACCCAAAGGAAAAGAAGTCGTCGTCATATGAAAAAGATACATGCTCATGCATATTTATAGCAGCACAATTTGCAATTGCAAAGATAGGGAACCAACCTAAGTGCCCATCAATCAACGAGTAGATAAAGAAAATGTGGTGTACATACACCATGGAATACTACTCAGCCATAAAAAGGAACAAAATGTCTTTTGCAGCAACTTGGATGGAGCTGGAGGCCATTATTCTAAGTAACTCAGAAATCGAAAACCAAATATTGTATTCTTAGAAGTGGGAGCTAAGCTATCGGTATGCAAAGGCGTAAGAATGATATCATGGACTTTGGGACTTGTGGGAGAAGGGTGGAAGGGTAAGGGATAAAAGACTACGTATTAGGTACAGCGGTGTACCAACTGGATGGTGACGGAGGCACCAATCCCAGAAATCACCACTAAAGAACTTAACCGTGTAACAAAAAACCACCTGTACCCCAATAACTATTGCAATAAAAAATTTTTAAAAAAATTGTTTAAAGAGTGGTTGGGTCTGGATTTTGGCACTATGGCTGATACATTTTTCTTTCTACCTTTCATTTTTAAATGATATTTCCTTCAATAAATAATGCACAATTCTTATGAGAAAATATTAAGAATGGACTTTTTTTTTTTTTGAGATGTTGCTTTGCTCTTCTTGCTGAGGCTGGAGTGCAGTGGTGCGATCTCAGCTCACCACAACCTCCGCCTCCTGGGTTCAAGTAATTCTCCTGCCTCAGCCTCCTGAGTAACTGGGATTATAGGAATGCGGCACCACACTTGGCTAATTTTGTATTTTTAGTAGAGATGGGGTTTCTCCATGTTGGTCAGGCTGGTATCGAACTCCTGACCTCAGGTGATCTGCCTGCCTCAGCCTCCCAAAGTGCTGAGATTACAGGTATGAGCCCCCATACCCGGCCAAGAATGTACAGTTTTAAAAGAGTTAGTCAAGCTTTTAGTGAGAGTCCCTGCCTTAGGGTAATTCTTTAGAAGTCCTGGATTCTAAGCGTGGTCCCCAGACTGGGATCAGCAGCCTCGCTTGAGAATCTGGTAGAAATAAAAATTCCTGGGCCCTGCCCCAGACCTACTGAATCAGAAACTCTAGGGGTGGAACCCAGTAATCTGTGACTTAAGTCCTCCCAGGGATTCTGATGCATGCTCATTTGAGGACCACAGAGCATTAACATAGGGCTTGGTGATGTTACCAGTGGAGGGTGTCCAGGTTCTTGGCACTTCAAACAAATAACTGGACAAAACACACAAATAAAACAAGGGAAGAATGAAGCAACAAAAGCAGAGATTTACTGAAAACAAAAGCACACTCCACAGGATGGGAGTGAGCCAAGAAAGTGGATCAAAGTCTGGGTTACAGAATTTTCTGGGGTTTAAATACCCTCTAGAGTTTTCCCATTGGTTACTTGGTATACACCCTATGTAAATGAAGTAGTGGCTTGTGATCAGTTTGATTGGTTGCGGAAAGCGACCAGTCAGAGGCTGAAGTGAAGTTACAAAGTTGCACTCTATGCAGACATCTGATTGGTTGCAGAAAGTGACCGATCAGAAGCTGAAGTTACAAAGTTATACTCCTATGCTAATGAAGTCTTGGCCCACGACCAGCTCGATTGGTTTCCAGAGGGGATCAATCAGGGGTACTTTCAATTTTTCATCTGCTACACAGAAAAGTGGAGGGTTGCAAAGGGAGTAGCCTCTAGTCCTTTTGTTAGTTGGGCATGGGAAGCTGGGGTTTTCCTTTTGATTTAGTTCTAGGAAGTCAGTGTGAATCGGCCTTAGGTTCTCTGCCTCCAGACCCTAATCTCCTGACTCAGTGACAACCGCTATTTTAGGGGCTTAGAGGGTTTTTTAGTTGTTGCTTATTTCCAGGTTTAGGAATCTGTGTTATAGAGGGTTGTGGCTGCTGAGGGTCTGCCCTCTGAAACCTCATGGGGACTTTGTGACATTTTTTGGAAAAGGAAATGCTTAAGCACACTGATTTCATGGAAAGGGAAAACAAAATAGTTTCTCAGGGTGGGGATGAAAGGGCTAAGGGGTGAAGGATTAGTTTTAGATTTCTTTTTAATGATTGCAATCATGGGGCCCCCAATTTGTATGAACATCAAAAAATATATTGGCCAAAGATCAATTGAATAGAAAGGAGAAAAGTGCTGCTGCAGTGGCTAGGTGCCATTGTAGCACCAATTATGACTGTAGGGCAGGGAAGGTGCCACAGAGAATAAGCAGTGTGTTTTGCTTCAGGCTCTGGACTAACGAGTTTTTATTTATTTTCACATAAGCAAATTTTACATTAAATGTAATGCATACACATAGTAACATGTGCAAGCAGATCACAAGAGTATATGATGAAAAGTGGTCTTCCTTCTAAGACCCCTAAAACTCTCCTGAGAGATTACCACTCTTGCTTATCCTTCCAGAAACATTCTATACATATCCAGGCATATATAAATTCACATAGCCCCCTTTTTACACAAAAATCACCTTGCCAGCCCTAGCAATACAGTGAGACCCCATCATTACACACACACACACACACACACACACACAAAAAAAAAACCCCAAAAAACTTATCTGGGCATGACGGCACACTCCTGCAGTCCCAACTACTGGGGAAGCTGAAGTAGGAGGATCGCTTGAACCTGGGACGTTGAGGTTGCAGTGAGTCAAGATCGCACCACTGCACTCCAGCTTGGGTGACAGAGCAAGCCCATCTCAAAACAAAAACAAAAAAACTACCTTGCTTTTCGCCCTCCTATGTCTAGTAACTTGTTGCATCTAAGAAATAGAGTGCCCTCATTCTTTTTCACAGCTGTGTAGTATCCTGTTCTTTGAACAAGACATAATTTCTTTAACAAGTGTTACACCTGGGTTGGGGGTGAGGGTGTTCCCTTCCTTTTACAGCCTTTCACCAAGAGAACATTTAAGCTGGGTGGGCTTCAGCTGCAGGTAAACAGTCTTCCTTTGCTTCCATGAACTGTGAAGTTTTTGACTTGTGCGTATTTCCAGACAACCTGGCATCTGGTGAGCATGTAGTTCTAATTCCTTCCTTTCTCTCCGGGAGGCATTAACCCATCTATAGAAACATTTTTTTGGGCACGCAGAGTCTTCTCTGAGGTGAAAGGAAACACCAGTCACATGGCAAAATGTGCTACAGAGGTTAGCAAAGAAAAAAAAGTACTGGAAATGTTATGTAGTTTTTCCAGAATTCTTAGAGGACTTGCTTGGAAAAGGAATATGCCTTGGCATTTCACACCACGTTTTTTAAAAAAAATATGAGCAGAACACCCTATAACTGCCCCCTCTTAAAGACGTCTATGAACCTGCCCCTGGATTAATGATACCAAATAAGTGGGGATCAACATTTTTTTTCTTACTCAACAAATACTCATCACGTGTCCACTATGTACCAGATACTGGTGATATATATCAGTGAATAAAAATTCATGGAGCTTAGATCCTAGCAGAGGCCCTATATTAGTCTGCTAGGGCCACCACAGCAAAATATCAGACTGGGTGGCTTAAACAGCAGAAACTTATTGTCTCACAGTTCTGGAGGCTGGATGTCCAAGATCGAGATGTCACAGGGCTGGTTCCTCCTGAGGTCTCTCTCCTGGGCCTGCAGAGGGCTGTCTTCTCACCGTGCCCTCATGAGGTACATCCCCACTGCCTCTTCTTCTTATTAGGATTGCAGTCAGATTGGATTAGGGCCCACCCTAAAAACCTCATTTAGCCTTACTCACCTCTTTAAAGGCCCTGTCTCCAAATACAGTCACATGCTGAGCTATTGGAGGTTAAGGCTTCAACATATGAATTTTATCGGGGGGACATAATTCACTCCCTAACAGACCCCCATCTAAAAAGTCTCAGAGCTACATGCTCAAAGTAGCACTTCTCAAACTGTAATGTACATATGATCACCTGGGGAGCCTGATAAAATGCAGATCTTTTTGCTTAGGATTGTCTTGGCTATATGCGCTCTTTTTTGGTTCCATATGAAATTTAAAGTAGTTTTTTCTAATTCTGTGAAGAAAGTCAGTGGTAGCTTGATGGGGATAGCACTGAATCTATAAATTACTTTGGGCAGTATGGCCATTTTCATGATATTGATTCTTTCTGTCCATGAGCATGGTATGTTTTTCCATTTGTTCGTGTCCTCTCTTGTTTCCTTGATGGCTTGTAGTTCTCCTTGAAGAGGTCCTTCACATCCTTGCTAGTTGTATTCCTAGGTATTTTGTTCTCTTTATAGCAATTGTGAATGGGAGTTCACTCATGATTTTGCTCTATTATTGGTGTACAGGAATGCTTGTGATTTTTGCACATTGATTTTTATCCTGAGACTTTGCTGAAGTTGCTTATCAGCTTAAGGAGATTTGGGGCTGAGACGATGGGGTTTTTCTAAATATACAATCATGTCATCTGCAAACAGAGACAATTTGACTTCCTCTTTCCTATCTGAATACCCTTTATTTCTTTCTCTTGCCTGATTACCCTGGCCAGAACTTCCAATACTATGTTGAATAGGAGTGGTGAGAGAGGGTATCCTTGTCTCATGCTGGTTTTCAAAGGGAATGCTTCCAGCTTTTGCCCATTCAGTATGGTATTGGCTGTGGGTTTGTCATAAATAGCTCTTATTATTTTGAGATACATTCCATCAATACCTAGTTTATTGAGAGTACAAAGCTGGAGGCAACATGCTACCTGACTTCAAACTATAGTACAAGGCTACAGTAACCAAAACAGCATGGTACTGGTACCAAAACAGATATATAGACCAATGGAACAGAACAGAGGCCTCAGAAATGACACCACAGATCTACAACCATCTGATCTTTGACAAACCTGACAAAAACAAGCAATGGGGAAAAAATTCCCTATTTAATAAATGGTATTGGGAAAACTGGCTAGCCATGTGCAGAAAGCTGAAACTGGACCCCTTTCTTACACCTTACACAAAAATTAACTCAAGATGGATTAAAGACTTAAATGTAAGACCTAAAACCATGCAAACCCTAGAAGAAAACCTAGGCAATACCATTCAGGACATAGGCATGAGCAAAGACTTCATGACTAAAACACCAAAAGCAATGGCAGGAAAAGCCAAAACTGACAAATGGGATCTAATTAAACTAAAGAGCTTCTGCACAGCAAAAGAAACTATCATCAGAGTGAACAGGCAACCTACAGAATGGAAGAAAATTTTTGCAATCTATCCATCTGACAAAGGGCTAATATCCAGAATATACAAGGAACTTAAATTTACAAGAAAAAACAACCCCATCAAAAAGTGGGCAAAGGATATGAACAGACACCTCTCAAAAGAAGACATTTATGTGGCCAATAAATATATTTTAAAAAGCTCATCATCACTGGTCATTAGAGAAATGCAAATCAAGACCAAAAGAGATACCATCTTATGCCAGTTAGAATGGCGATCATTAAAAAGTCAGGAAACAACAGATGCTGGAGAGGATGTGGAGAAACAGGAATGCTTTTACACTGTTGGCAGGAGCGTAAATTAGTTGAACCATTGTGGAAGACAGTGTGGCGATTCCTCAAGGATCTAGAACCCAAAAATACCATTTGACCCAGCAATCCCATTACTGGGTCTATACCCAAAGGATTATAAATCATTCTACTATAAAGAAACATGGACATTTATGTTTATTGCATTATTCACAATAGCAAAGATTTGGAACCAACCCAAATGCCCATCAACAATACACTGGATAAAGAAAATGTGGCACATATACACCATGGAATACTATGCAGCCATAAAAAAGTAGAAGTTCACGTCTTTTGCAGGGACATGGTGAAGCTGCAAACCATCATTCTCAGCAAACTAACACAGGAGCAAAGGACCAAACACCACATGTTCTCACTTATAAGTGGGAGTTGAATAATGAGAACCCATGGACATAGGGAGGGGAACATCACATACCAGGGCCTCTCGGGGGAGGGGATTAGGGGAGGGATAGCATTAGGAGAAATACCTAATGTAGTTGACGGGTTGATGGGTGCAGCAAACCACCATGGCATGTGTATACCTATGTAACAAACCTGCATGTTCTGCACATGTACCCCAGAACTTAAAGTATAATAATTTAAAAAATGAAGGTATTTATTCATAGGTCAAAGATAGAGCCTGAGATTCTGCATTTCTAGCAAGCCAGGTAATGCTGACGCTGCCCATCCATGGACCACAGTCTGAGCAGCAAGGCAAATCCTTCCCCTGCAATAGTAAGACTTTTTTTTCTTTTTTGGAAACCTTTCCTAAGTGGCCTGTTAACAGCTTTACGAGACTAAGGAGAAATCTCTCCCACTAATTCATCATTTGGGATTATAACATACCAAGGGCTTTCCAGAAGGTCATCTCTGCAAGCTCAACAGGTCACATCGACTCCTTGGGGATGTCAGTTTTCAGCCGTCAGCCCTTTTATTCCTGGATGCTGAGTAGGGGGTTGTCTTGAACCCTACCCTTTAGGGGCACTAGTCCCCATTTACGAGCACTAGCCGGGAGCTTAGGAGGAAGCTTTAGGGTCACCACTGGCTGACATTTATGTGGCCAATAAACATATGTATAAAAGCTCATCATCACTGGTCATTAGAGAAATGCAAATCAAAACCACAATGAGATACCATCTCATGCCAGTTAGAATGGTGATCATTAAAAAGTCAGGAGGCAACAGATGCTGCAAGATGCCCTGGAAGTCGTTGACAAGTGGCTTCCCAGCACCTTTTGAGAGAGAAAAGAGCTGGAGGCAGCCATGTGAAGGATCCGAGATCACTCCCCCGGTGAGAGAAGGGCTGTGCGGAGGAACCGGAACCCCATTCCCTAAAGCAGTGGTTCTCAACTTGGGTTGCACATTAGAATCACCTGGGGAGTTTTTAAAGCATACACGTGTCCAGGCCCTGCTCTAGACCAATTAAATGAGAATGTATCCAAGATGGGGCCCAGGCACTGACTTTTTTTTCAAAAATGCCCCCACAGGGCAAGCCTAATATACCACTCAGTGAGAACTACTGTATTGTCCAAAAGCATCTCGCACCTGAGCATGCGTCACATTCACCTGGAAGTGATGTTTAAACCACGTACTGCGAGACCCCAACCTAAGTTTCTGAATTGTTAGGTCTGGGGTGCGGTCCAAGAATCTGCATGTCTAACAAGTGGAGTGATGATGCTCCCGCTGGTCTGTCCTTGAAGCTATCCCTGTGGCCCTTCCACAGGGTCCCAAAGGCAAAGGCCTTTGGTTGTGCCCACTTTTGATACTCACCTCACTGCCTGCTGTTCTTCCTTCCTTTCTCCTGTAAGACTAACTTCAACGATCGCTTGTTGCAGATTTCCACCTTGCTTGATTTAATTCGATTCAATGAGAAAATACTGGGGTCTGAGGAGACCAAAGAAAACTCGCCTTTGCTCTAAGCTCCCTGTCCTTCTTTGGAGTGAAAGAACTTCACTTATTCTATACACAGTGCACCAATTTTAAGACTTTCACCAACCACCCCGATCCCAATGTGCACACATTTCTCCGAGTTCTGTGTAGATGGTGTAAGCTTGATTCCAAACGGATGGACTAGGTTCTAAAATACACCAACCCCAAACACTTGGTCTCCTAGATGTTTGCCAAACCAGATACAAAGGTGTGGCTACCTCACCATTTGCCCCCAGCTGTGGAACTTTCCAGATCCAATGAATGGCAGATCTGTGTGTGAGGAAGCTTCCCCCGCTAAGATTTGAACTGAGAACGTGGGAATTCCACTGCCAGAGCTTCAGGCCCCAGAGCTAAGGATGGAGGCGTGGTTAGGGTGAAGGACTTTTTCCATCCATGCTATGATGGCTCGGAGAACCGAAAGGGCATGCCCATAGCAGAGAGTTGAAGGGGATCAGCAACCCTTCCAAAGAGGTGGGCTGTGCTGCAGAAATGCTCCCCAGCCTTGGGAAGGGCCATGGCAGGGGTGACTGGGTCATGCGCCACAGGATGAGCTTTATACCACCTTTGGTGCCATCTCAGCATCTCCAGCCCGTGACTTAGCACGCATAGGCAGAAGCACGTGGCCTACACACCAGACCCTGGTTTCAGCTCTCTCCCTGCCACTGACCCATTTGCAAACTTGGACATGTTCCTATTCTTCTCATCCTCAAAATGGGCATAATATTTACAGGTTCATTGTCAGAGTTTACATATAGTATGTAAGTAGCACACGGTACAGTGCCTGGAACACAGCAGGTGCCCAGTCAGTAGAGGTTTCAGTTTTCAGTGTTTTATTGCCTCAAAATCAAGTGCGGATTCAGACAGGGGTAGGTTGATCAGATCGGGAAAATGTCACTCTGATAGCTTTTTCCCATGATTCAGACAGTCTGAAGAACACATACAAATGCAGTGGAAAGAATAAGAAATGAAACATCCGTCGACTTGGATTCTAATTCCAGCAGACATGTAATCTTGACAAATCAGTTCCTTCTGTTTTCTCATCTGTAAAAGGGAGGAACTATGACCTGTGAGGCCCCTATCACTCCAACGTTACATACGTATCTGTGAGGCCATCAAAATGGCACAAAAGCTCATTGTTTAGAGTGTATTCCTTAAAGCACTTGCCAGACTTCCTTGATAAGAATCACCTGGGATGTGCTGTGCGTGGTGGCTCACACCTGTAATCCCAGCACTTTGGGAGGCCGAGGCGGGCAGATCACCTGAGATTAGGAGTTCAAGACCAGCCTGGCCAACATAGTGAAACCCTGTCTCTACTGAAAATACAAAAAATTAGCTGGGCATAGTGGCAGGTGTCTACAATCCCAGCTTCTTGGGAGGCTGAGGCAGGAGAATTGCTTGAACCTGGGAGGTGGAGGTTGCAGTGAGCTAAGATTGTGCCACTGTACTCTAGCCTGGGCAACAAGAGTGAAACTCCAACTCAAAACCAAACCAAACCAAACCAAACCAAAACAAAACAAAAAAACCCAAAACAACAACAACAACAAAACCAAAAGTGCTTCACACTTACAGGTTTCTAGGGTCTTTCTCTAGAGCTGTACTGTCCAAAAAGTAACCACAGCCATACGTGCCAATAAGTACTGCAAATGTAGCTCGTTCAAACTGAGCTGTGACATATGTATAAATACACCAACAATTTAAAGACGTCTCATTAATAAAAATTTTATATTGCTAACACATTGGCATGATAATGCTTTGGCTATATAAGGAAAATATATTATTTTAATTGTAAATAATAAATATATCATTAAGATTAACACAATCAGTCAAAATCAAATCTATTGAAATCTATTTAAATAAAACCTATTATTAAGGCTGGGCACAGTGACTCATGCCTGTAGTCTGGACACTTTGGAAGGCCGAGGCAGGAAGACCACTTAAGCCCAGGAGTTTGAGACCAGCCTGGGCAACATAATGAGACCTTGTTTTTACAAAAAATTTAAAAATTAGTCTGATGTGATGGTGCATACCTGCAGTCCCAGCTACTTGGGAGGCTGAACTGGGAGGATCACTTGAGCCCAGGAGGTCAAGGCTGCAGTGAGCCATGATCACGCCACTGTCCTCCAGCTTGGGTGACAGAGCAAGTCCCTGTCTCAAAAAAAAAAAAAAAAAAAAAAAAAATATATATATATATATATATCATTAAAATAAATGTTATTTAAATAATGTAAAATATTAAAATGAATATAGTCTATTTCTCTTTTTTATTAATGTGAGGACTAGAACATTTAAAATCACTTATGTGGCTTGTATGATATTTCTACTGGCTAACACTGCCCCAGACGTAAGAATTCAGTATTTATGCTAAAGTTGACAGAACCTATAATTTGACACTTGCCCCAGGGGATTCCTGGGTTCGCCTCCACTTGGAAAACAATCTTTTAACGAAGCAAAATGAATCTCACAGCTTTTGGCAAACCTCACAGCTTTCGTTGAGAACTCATAAGGCCTCAGATGGATGAGGATATTCTTTTGGAATAGGTTCAATCTGCCTAGACTTCCCCTTTTTCCACTTTGCTTTTTTTTTTTTTTTTTTTTTGAGACAGTTTCACTCTTGTTGCCCAGGCTAAAGTGCAGTGGCGCCATCTCGGCTCACTGCAACCTCCGCCTCCCAGGTTCAAGCGATTCTCCTGCCTCAGCCTCCCAAGAAGCTGGGATTAAGGGCGCGTACCACCACACCCGGCTGATTTTTTGTGTTTAGTAGAGATGGGGTTTCACCATGTTGGTCAGGCTAGTCTCGAACTCCTGACCTCAGGGGATCTGCCTGCCTCAGCCTCCCAAAGTGCTGGGATTACAGGTATGAACCACCACGCCCAGACCCACTTTGCTTTTAAGAACCCAGCCAGTGACTTGGTCCTGGC
The DNA here is from genome assembly GCF_048565385.1 of Saimiri boliviensis. Classification (NCBI taxonomy): domain Eukaryota; kingdom Metazoa; phylum Chordata; class Mammalia; order Primates; family Cebidae; genus Saimiri; species Saimiri boliviensis. Next base: position 16,045,524 of record NC_133470.1, on the reverse strand, counting down.
ATGGAAATTATTAGACAGATTTATTTAAAATGGAGTCAGGCTGAAAGGGTTCGAGAAAGGAGGCTGTGCACAGTCGTCTGTGGTCTTGGTGTTCCTGCCACTTCTCGCCACTGTAACAGCTTTCTTTAGGCCTTTGGGTGATATCTGGTTAAAGCTAGGTGGCAGCAGCAGCCTAAGATGACAAGGCAAGAAGCCAGGTTTAAGAGATTGAAAAGAATGTTTCATGTCCGCAGACTTGACCCACTTTGCTCTTGTCTGCACTGAGTCAGCGCCTAGAAGTCTGGCCCCTGAGCAGGTGAATTCGAGAAACAGAAGTCAGGCAATGCTGGAGCCTCATCAGGCCTCGGTAGGTATGGGAAGTAGAAAAGTTCCTTTTTAAAGTTTCCTGTCTTGTTAAAGAGTAAGTGTGCTAATAACTTTGTGAAGCCCTATCCTAGGTAGCTGTTAGACACGCCATGCTTACAGGCACGTAGTACATTCTATGTCCTTGTACTTTAACCAAGATATCTGTGCTGGACATGCTCACAGGCATGACCCAGCTCTCCATTGCTTTTACCTGTTTAAAAAAGTTTTAAGTTGTTAGCCAATCGGGTTTTAGCTTAGATTGTGAGGTCCGACTTCAGCCAACGGAGATCAGACACAGCAGTAAAGACAATCCCAAATGCGTAAGGAATAAATTTGTGCGTGTTTCTTTGTTCATTGTACTCTCCTCGAGGCAAGATGGCTAGTGATAGTACCCTTCCTGCAGTCCAGGAAGTAAAAATTGCATTGCTGAAAGATCCTTTGTCTCAGGGCTGATTTTTCTTTGCAGCACCGAGCATCTATTTCCAACAGTAGGAAACTCCATTTCCTTTCCAGGGGAGGCACGGTGGGGACTGCCCAGCCCCACGGCATGGACAGTTCTTGGTCACTCCTGGATGAGCCAGCCCCCTGATTCCACACAGTGCAATCATGCTCTCAGCTACATGAGACCCCTGGCTTGTTGCGGAGGGAGCTGAGTGGTAACATGTCCCCTCCTCACCTGATGCCTGCCTTGTGCAGAGGTGAAAGAAAGAAAATACCTCTCAACAAGCCTCCACTTCACTCTTTGCTTTTAGAAACTTTGTTCCAGGAGGATGTATTCATCAAGGTCTCACTTTATCCTGATTTTGTTGCATTTGATTTCCTGTGAATTTTTAAAACTGGTCCAGGCACAGTGGCTCACGCCTGTAATACCAGCACTTTGGGAGGCCAAGGTGGGTGGATCACAAGGTCAAGAGATCGGGGCCATTCTGGCTAGCACTGTGAAACCCCATCTCTACTAAGAATACAAAAAATTAGTCAGGTGTGATGGCACGCGCCTGTATCCCAGCTACTCGGGAGGCTGAGGCAGGAGAATTGCTTGAACCTGGGAGGCAGAGGTTGCAGTGAGCCGAGATTGCACCACTGCTCTCCAGCCTGGGTGACAGAGCGGGACTCAGTCTCAAAATAAATAAATAAATAAATAAATAACTGTGGCCACTCGAACTCTCCCTCACCCCCCACCCCCAAAACAGGACTGCAGGCAAAATAAAGATATTTCCAAATACAGCAAGTCCTCACTTCACCCTGTCAATAGGTTCTTAGAAACTGCAACTTAAACAAAATGACATATAATGAAACCCATTTTCTTTTCTCCTCACTGTTATAACAAAATGGCATTGAACAAAACGGCATTATTCAAGGACCTGCTTTAGTCCGTTCTGATTAAAGTTGCAGTTTCCAAGAAGTACCAAAGACATCAAATGAGGACTAACTATACTGAGAATTTGGCACCAGTAGACTTTCCCATAACAGAACTTGTACAGAATGTACTGTGGAAAGAAAAGATGTGATCTCAGATGGAAGATTTAAGATGAACAAAGAGAAAATGAGCAAATAAAGTAGTAAGTGGGCAATTTACCCACATAAGTGGGTAATCTAAAATATCATTGAGTTCAAAAGCAATAAGATCTTAGGGTTAAAAAAATAGAACAATGACATCCAGTAGCAGTAGTAAGTCAGGCAAATGGTGATTCAAGGTGAAATTCTCTAAAGGTCTCATGTTTTTAACAGGTAAAGATCTTAATTAAAATATGATGTTACATTTTGAATATCAAAATTTACAGGATGACCTCTAAAGCAATAGCAGTTGTACTAGAAGAGGCTAATGCTTTAAAAAAAATATTCAAAAATATAAACTGGCTGATACACAATGGAAATGTATTTCTTACTCCTGTGACAGTACTGAGCAGGTGAAAAGGTCTTTGGAGTGGTTCTCCCTTCACAAAAATTTGTTTTCTGGGAGATTTGTTTCTCCACAGAGATTTCTTTTTCTGTTGGTGTATATTACACTGTCTTAATTATTATAGGTTTCAGGCTGGGCGCAGTGGCTCATGCCTGAAATCCCAGCACTTTGGGAGGCTGAGGCAGGTGAATCACCTGAGGTCGGGAGTTCGAGACCAGCGTGACCAACATGGAGAAACCCCGTATCTACTAAAAATACAAAATTAGCTGGGCGTGGTGGTGCATGCCTGTAATGCCAGCTACTTGGGAAGCTGAGGCAGGAGAATTACTTGAACCTGGGAGGCAGAGGTTGCAGTAAGCCAAGATGGCGCCGTTGCACTCCAGCCTGGGCAACAAGAGTGAAACTCCGTTTCAAAAAAAAAAAAAAAAAGGAAAGAAAGAAATTACCATATACCCTTTCATATTTTGGTACTATGAAGAATTATATGAATTGATTTTCTAATCAATTAAACCCTGAACTGCTGGGGGAAAATCATCTTAGACATTTTTGTCATTTTTATATATTGCTGGATTTTGTCTAGGATTTTTGCATCTACATATTTCTGAGAAAACTAGGCTTGTAAATTTCCTTTGACATGTTCTCATATCCTCTCTTTCGAGTTTTAGTATCGAGGTTATGCTAACCTCGTAAAATGGGTTGGCAAATGTTCCCTCTGCTTCTGTAATCTAGAATAGTTTGTATGTGATTATAATTGTTAGTTCCTTTATCATTTTTGAAATAAGCCGCTAAGTATCCAACTTCAGTGGTGACAGAACAGGATAAACCCAAAGAAGATAAAATAAATTATAAATAACAAAAATAATGAAATGAGAAACAGAAAATAGGGAGTATTGACAAAGCCAAAATTGAGTTCTTAAAAAGCAAAATAGGCAAACATATAACAAGATCAGTTAAAAGAAAAAAAAGGGAACAAGAATGAACCATATTAAGAATGTAACTTTAGATCAGTAGTTAAAACTACAAACAACCGATTCAGGGGATCATGGTGGACCGGAAGCAGGACTCCATTGCAGCTCCAGACAGAGCAGCGTGCGGAGGCTCCAATTGTGAATTTTAGTTTTAGATCGCCTGAAAGAACCAACCAGCAACCCCAAGAGGACCCACAGACCCTCTGAAGGAAGCGGACTGCTCCTGCAGGATCTGGGAGACCCCTCACAAAACTGTGAGTGCCCCAAAGGTGGAAGTGAGAAAGGGAGGCCCTCCTCTCCCACTGGAGAAGCTGAAGGTCTGTTTGTGGGAGAAGTTTCCGACTTTACCTGGAGCTGAGTCAAGTTAGAGCGCCAAGCCGAGCGAAATACAGGGGTAGAGGGAGCAGCAGAAAGGCCCCAGGATCTCGCTGGGTCCCCACGCAGCCCATTCCTGCCTGGTACCACGGGGATCCATCTGGAAGGTGGCCAGAGGAGCAGCGGGTGAAACTCCACAGGGCGAAGGAATTCTCTAGCTGAACTTTGTAACCACTTAAATGAGGAGAGAAGCCTCCCAGCCAGAACTTGGGGGAGGGCACAATTCGGGAATGCAGACTTCACAGGTCGGGGAAGAACTAAAGCCCTTTTCTCTCAAAGAGGGGAGGCAGATAGCCTTGGGCACATTTTCAAGCTTGTCTCGTCTTGCCATTGTCCTCTGCCTGGAAACAGGCTTGGGGCTGTTGGGTCAGGTGGTGGCGGGGTGGGGTGGGGGGTGGCATGGTGGGAGTGAGATGGCCCCTCGTTTTGCTTCATTTTGCGTGAGACCTGTGACTGACCACTTTCCCCCACTTCCCTGACAACCTGCATGACTCAGCAGAGACAGCCATAATCTGCCTAGGTCCATAACTTCCATGACCTAGGAATCCCCACCACCATCCACCACAGCAGCCACAGCGAGACCAACCCAAGGAGAGTCTGAGCTCAGACAATGCCTAGCCCCGCACCCACCTGATGATCATTCCCTACGCACCCTGGTAGCAGAAGACAAAGGACATATAACCTTGGGAGTTCTAGGGCCCTACCCACTGCAGTCCCTCTCCATTCTACCATAGCCGATACGCTTTGGAAAGCGCCACCTCCTGGCAGGAGGCCAAACAGCACAACAATAGAACCTTAAACCACCAAAGCTAAGAACCCTCAAGAAGTCCACTGCACCCCAGCCACCTCCACCAGAACAGGCGCTGGTATCCACAGTTGAGAGACCCATAAACGGTTCACATCACAGGACTCTGTGCAGACAACCCCCAGTACTAGCCTAGGGCCGGGTAGACTCGCTGGGTGGCTAGACCCAGAAGAGAGGCAATAATCACTGCAGCTGGGCTCATGAGAAGCCACATGCATAGGAAACGGGGGCGAGTACTACATCAAGGCAACACCCCGTGGGACAAAAGAATGTGAGCAACAGCCTTCAGCCCCAGACCTTTCCTCTGACAGAGCCTACCCAAATAAGAAGGAACCAGAAAACCAATCCTGGTAATATGACAAAACAAGGCTCTTCAACACCCCCGCAAAAATCACACTAGTTCCCCAGCAATGGATCCAAACCAAGAAGAAATCTCTGATTCACCTGAAAAAGAGTTCAGGAGGTTAGCTATTAAGCTAATCAGGGAGGAACCAGAGAAAGGCGAAGCCCAGTGCAAGGAAATCCAAACAATGATACAAGAAGTGAAGGGAGAAATATTCAGGGAAATAGATAGCAAAAAATAATCAAAAATTCAAGAAACTTTGTGAAATGCTCTGGAAAGGCTTAGCAATAAAATTGGACAAGTAGAAGAAAGAAATTCAGAGCTTGAAGACAAGGTCTTCGAATTAACCTAATCCAATAAAGACAAAGAAACAAGAATAAGAAAATATGAACAAAGCTTCCAAGAAGTCTGGGATTATGTTAAATGACCAAACCTAAGAATAATCGGTATATCTGAGGAAGAAGAGAATTCTAAAAGTCTGGAAAACATATTTGGGGGAATAATCAAGGTCAACTTCCCCAGCCTTGCAAGAGACCTAGACAGCTAAATACAAGAAGCAAAACCACCTGGGAAATTAACTGCAAAAAGATCTTAGCCTAGGCACATTGTCATCAGGTTATCCAAAATTAAGAGGAAGGAAAGAATCTTAAGAGCTGTGAGACAAAAGCACCAGGTAACCTATAAAGGAAAACCTATCAGATTAACAGCAGATTTCTCAGCAGAAACCCTATGAGCTAGAAGGGATTGAGGACTTATCTTCAGCCTCCTCAAACAAAACAATTATCAGCCAAGAATTTTGTATCCATCGAAACTAAGCATCATATATGAAGGAAATATACAGTCATTTTCAGACAAATGCTGAGGGAATTCACCGTTACCAAGCCACCACTACAAGAACTGCTTAAACGAGCTCTAAATCTTGAAACAGATCCTGGAAACATATCAAAACAGAACCTCTTTAAAGCATAAATGACACAGGACCTATAAAACAGAAATACAAGTTAAAAAGCAAAAACAAAAACAAAGTACAAAGGCAGCAAAGAGCATGAGGAAAGCAATGGTACCTCACATTTCAATACTAACACTGAATGTAAATAGCCTGCATGCTCCACTTAAAAGATATGGAACTGCGTAATGGATAAGAACTCTCCAACCAACTATCAGCTGCCTTCAGGAGACTCACCTACCGCATAAGGACTCTCATAAACTTAAAAGGGGTGAAAAAAGGCATTGCATGCAAATGGACACTAAAAGCAAGCAGGAGTATCTATTCTTATACCAAAACAAACAAACTTTAAAGCAACAGCAGTTAAAAGAGACAAAGGGCCAGGTGAGGTGGCTCAGGCCTATAATCCCAGCACTTTGGGAGGCCAAGGCAGGCATATCACCCGAGGTCGGGTATTCAAGACCAGCCTGACCAACATGGAGAAACCCCTTCTCTACTAAAAATACAAAATTAGCCACACATGGTGGTGCAAGCCTGTAATCCCAGTTATTTGGGAGGCTGAGGCAGGAGAATCGCTTGAACCTGGGATGCGGAGGTTGCAGTGAGCCAAAAGCATGCCATTGCACTCCAGCCTGGGCAAAAAGAGAGAAAATCGATCTCAAAAAAAAAGAGAGACACAAAGAGGGACAGTATATTAATGGTAAAAGGACTTGTCCAACAGGAAAATATCACAATTCTAAAGATATATGCACCTAACACTGGAGCTCCCAAATTTATAAAACAATTACTAATAGACCCAAGAAATGAGATACACAGCAACACAGTAATAGTGGGGGATGTCAATATGCCACTGACAGCACTAGACAGGTCATCAAGACAGAAATTTCACAAAGAAACAGTGGACTCAAACTATACCTTGGAACAAATGAACTTAACAGTTATATACAGAACACTTCATCCAACAACTGCAGAACACACATTCTATTCAACAGTGCGTGGAACTTTCTCCAAGACAGACCACATGATAGGCCGTAAAAGACTCAATAAATTTAAGAAAATGTATAATATATATGTATTATATATATCAAGCACTTTCTCAGATCACAGTGGAATAAAATTGGAAATCGACTTTTATTTTTTAAAACAACATATTTATATTAAAAATTTAAGAAATAAATGCAATGTTCACTACCTTGTTAGGAGCTTATATTACCCAGGTATATGCATTTGTCAAAACTCAATGAATGTACACATTAGATTTGTGTATTGCATTGTATACCAAAGAAAAATCAGTAAGTAAATATTGAACTCTAATGAATAATGTATGTGCAATGTCTATAATTTACTTTATTTTTTAATTTTTTAAATTTTTTTGGCCGGGCGCGGTGGCTCAAGCCTGTAATCCCAGCACTTTGGGAGGCCGAGGCGGGTGGATCACAAGGTCAAGAGATCGAGACCATCCTGGTCAACATGGTGAAACCTCGTCTCTACTAAAAATACAAAAAATTAGCTGGGCATGGTGGCACGTGCCTGTAATCCCAGCTACTCAGGAGGCTGAGGCAGGAGAATTGCCTGAACCCAGGAGGCGGAGGTTGCAGTGAGCCGAGATCGTGCCATTGCACTCCAGCCTGGGAAACAAGAGCTAAACTCCGTCTCAAAAAAAAAAAAAAAATTATTTACTTTCTAATTCTTTAAAAAATAAGATAGACCAATGGATGAATAGAAGGATGGAGAGATACGTGATAAAGCAAGTATAGTAAAATGTTGATAGTAGAATCTGAAAGGCAATATACAGGTGTTCACTGTAAAATTCTTTCAATTTTGCTATGTTTGAAATGTTTTGTAATAAAATGTTGGAACAATTAAAAAGAAATGCAATGCTCAAAAGAAATTCAATAAAGAACGTTCTGTCTGGTGTACCAGCTAGGTACCCTTTCATCTTGAACTGCCCCCTGCTTTCCAGAGCATTCTGTAGCCATTTGACCCACAGATGACTGGTCAAATCAAAGAGGGCAGTGATACGTGAAGAGGTGAGGACAGGCTGATACTTCTTGCTGGCATTTATACCAGTTTCCCTACAGGGCGTATGTGTGGTTCAATATTGAATATTTAATCTCTCCTAACAAGATTTGTCCTTTGGCTATGAATATCCCTGTTGTCACTTGCTCATCTATCTCTTAGCCCCAGCTGAATTGTAAACTCATCCAAGCTACAGTTTGTAACCTCCAGGGTCACACACTCACTGGCTCATCAATATCAATTTTGCTTTCATTAACCACAGGAAGAGAGTAGCTCTTTGGAGTAACAGATTTCAGAAAAGTGTAAGCTGAATTGTCCAAGGAATCAAATCATACCATTTTCATTACAATGACTCTTAGGGCTTGAAGCCAGTCTGGTCGTTCTGTAGATAAAGAAACTGAGGCAAGATAGATTAAGCGATGTATCCAGGATGTTACAGCTATTTGGTGTGGTTATCTTTGGGTATTTTCTTCTTTATGCCCATTTTAAACTATTAAATAAGCTTATAGGATGTGAACCTGAATAAACAACTACCCTGTGGCCAAAGACATGCTAGATTGAAAAGGAACTATGAAATTTAAGAGATTACAACCCCCTCCAGCCTGCTTGTGAGTTGAAGTGAAAGCAGGGGAACATAGGTAACAGAAAGCTCCCCCATCCTCAGTTTACAACCTCAATTTAAAGGGTCTCTGGTGAAATTACTGAAACGTGCTGCATTGTGAATGAACCTTAAGAACAGTATGCCAAGAAGCCAGGTGCAAAAGGCCACAAATTATATGATTGTATTTATATGAAATGTCCAGAGTAACTAAATTCATAGACACAGAAAGCAGATTGGTGGTTCCCGGGGACTGGGAGAGGGCAAATGGGGAGTGACTACTTCAATCAATACAGGCTTCAACTTGGGGTCATGAAAATGTTTTGGAACTAGATAGAGGTGGTGATTACACAACATTGTGAAATGCGTTAAATACCACGGAATTGTTCACTTTAAAGTGGTTCATTTTATGTCATGTAAATTTCACTTCAATTTTAAAAAATGTATCTCTAGTGAGAGAGAGAAAGCTGGCAGCCCCCAGTCGCCACAGGAGCCCTACGACGCCTCAGCCCGGAAGCTGAAAGAGAGAAAGCAAATGTGGCAAACTTAGCAATTTGGAGATCAAGGTGTGGGCCATTCAGGAGTTCATGGTGCTAGCCTGGCAACTTTTCTGTTAGGTTGAAGATTTTTCAAAATAAAAAATTGACAAAACAAAAAGTGTCTCTAGAAAGCAAGGAAATAATTCGATGAGATCACTAAATTGACGTCAACACCTGTAGTCTAAAATACATACAGTTCAATCTGTGTCATTTGATCACTGCCATGTCAAATATAGAAACAGCTATGGCTTTACTAGCCAGTAAGTTGTCTAGCAATGAAAATCACTTTTTAGGAGAGTCACAATCGAACATTGTTTAACGTGGGAGCCTATTAAAATGCAAATTCCTGAACAACAGTGTCTAAGAAAAGTACGTCGGGTCACTCTGAACAGGTGGTATGAACATCTGATTTAACAGAAAGATCTGAGCTTTTCATGATCTTTGTCACCATCGAATGAATCTTACATCTGCTGATAACTAAAAGCAAGCGGGGGTGAGCTGCCCACTTCACAAGAGAAACCTTAGGGACTCAGGTGACCATCCTGACCCTTGCATAGAGTGTTTTGCAACTCCAGCAGACATGTAAAGATAACACCACATCCTGGAATCTCATAATGACGAAGACAGGACAGCTTGTCTGCCTCCATCACACAAGGTGTCAGACAGAGTTCACGCCTCCCTGGTTCTTTATGGGCCCATAACCTAGTTGTAAATTCCTCATCCAACAATCTCTGAAGCTTGAGACAACAAATGAACCTATCTACATAGGGTGAGAGGTTACTTGTTTCTTTGACTAAGATGCATTTTAAAAAAGGTACACAACGACACCTAACGTTGCACAACGATGTGAATGTAATTAAAACTGCTGGACTGAACACTTTTAAGATGATAAATTTAATGTTATGTGGGTTTGTTTTTTACCACAATAGAAAAAGACACATTAGGCTCAGGTGTTTTTCTTAATGCAGCAGACCTGAGAATTGTCTTCCTTTAGTCTAAAAATGAGGTATGTTGCCAACCTTTAAATCCCAGTATGACTTAACACACTCCAGATGAAATACAATCTGCTCCTACAAATGGGGAAAAACCCCTAAAAACACACTCAGATCCCTGCATAACTCTTGGCTGGGCAAGAAAAATGAACATAAGAACAGATTAGTGGCAGAAGGACATTAAAAATAGAAAAGAACTATTGATTTGAAGGTGTTACCTCGAGAGATAAGTACCAAGAAATACTGGAGTGCAGTGGTCTCCATAATGTGAACTAATCTATTCTCCGTTAGGGTTGACTCATGCTTTTGAGATGCAATTTATTGCTTATCTAGACACTGCTTTGGGATTTAACAAACCATTAAAGGGAATGGGAGTTTCCATTTATAAATATAGCTTTTGTCGGGTGACAAATACAAAAATGCTCTACTCAAAAAACTGAGGTATTTTTTCGTGTGATTTTGCGTTTTCCCAGAATTTTGATCAAGCACATAAAAAGAAATCCATGTTCAACCAACAAGGCCTAATAAGAAGAACTCTAAAATTCATCTCTTACAAAGATATCATCATTGAGGCTCTTGGGCACTTGAAATGTGGCTAGATTTCAAAGATTTAGTATAAAAAATGTAAAATATTTCATTAGTAATTTTGATGTTGATTGTATGTTAAAATTGGTAATACTTTAGATCATCAGATTCAATAGAATATATTATTGAAATTAAGTTGGTCTGTTTCTTTTTCTTTTCTTTTCTTTTTTTTTTTAAATGAGACGGAGTCCGGCTCTGTCACCCAGGCTGGAGTGCAGTGGCATGATCTCGGCTCACTGCAACCTCCATCTCCCAGGTTCAAGCAATTTTTCTGCCTTAGCCTCCTGAGTAGCTGGGATACAGGCACACGCCTCCACACCCGGCTAATTTTGTATTTTTAGTAGAGATGGAGTTTCACCATGCTGGTCAGGCTAGTCTCGAACTCCTGACCTCAGGTGATCCACCTGCCTTGGCCTCCCAAAGTGCTGGGACTACAGGCATGAACCACCATGCCCGGCCTCTTTTTACTTTTCTAATGTGACTACTAGAAAACTTAAAATTACAAATGTATTGGCATCATATTTCTATTGGATCGCACTGTAAAGGCCATTTGAGTTTTCCAGCCCACTCTCTTTCTTCAAATGAAAACATACACACGTAGATAATGTGATTATCAAAATAATGCATGTTCTCTTTTTAAAAGTAGAATATGTAAAAATCACCAGGAAAGAAAAATACCCAGATGTACACATTCTTTTCTCTAGAATTAAAACATCTCCTTAGGCACGACTTTTATGAACATATCACAATTTATATTAAACATTCCATTGGTAAATGAATCTACACAAAATAGTTTTGAGCATTGGAGGTGATTGAGACAGTCTACCTGAAAATTGCTTTTGTTTCTCAGAAAGTTGTTTCCTAATAGATTGCTTTTTCATTTAGATTAAGAAATGCAAAAATATAAGGCACTGTACTTAGTTCTGCAAATCTCAGGGATGGCTTGGGAATGACTGTATCAGTTACACTATGAAAAGTGATCTCTAGCTACAAAATTGCCAAAGATTGGAGAAAAATTCCGCTGGCCGTCAGCATATTGATAGGACTGAGCTGAAGAAGCAGGAATTTTATACAACATCGAACTTGGTAAAATGGTGGCTGAGATTTTTTTTTTTAATGCGGGAAATATGATTTTTAAAAATCAATTTTTGCCTAGTTTTAATACAATAGTGTAATCTATGGAACAGATGGTTAGAACAGAAGTTTCTCTGCCTCAGTTTCAGCTGAAGTGTTAATACAACAAATATCAGACACCAAAGTGAACAGGAAGCAAACTTCCATGGGTAGAAATTACAGGAGAAGCATTCAAATTTTGTTGTACAACTCTGGGCCTCTCAACCGGGATCAAAGGTATCAAAAGAGGTCAGGGCATGGAAAAGGGAGGGGATTGTGAAGAAGTTTCTTTGGAGAGAGCTCTTGCTGTGCTTCAAGGACGAAAGGATCACAACCTCCTTCACTTTTAGCCTTGTGAGGGAGACTTCTGGAAGGCTGCTTGGGGGCTCTGGAAAGTGTTTCCTGCAGAGATGTGGATAAACAGTGCCTAACTCACACCTAAGGAAGCCGAGGTGGAGGGCGGGGACCCGGGGCATCTAGAACACTATTGAAGGATTGATCAGTTGCTCTGGGGACTGGGTAAGGAAAGGGCTACTTTGTCGAATGGGCTCAAAATCCCGATTTTGTCAAGTCAAGGGATATAAGAGTACCCCTCAGGGATCAGGTGAGGGCCTCGTGGCTTATTTGGGTTCTGTCCTTTGGGGGATCCCCTAGAGGGAAGAGAGCAGCTTTTTCAGGTTTCTAGTGGAAAGAATTAAACAGATTCCTTCAGCTGTTGTAGAGGCTGGTTGTTGCCCTCCTTTTAATCAAATGATCTGTAAAATCTTTGTCCCAAATCATTCATATACATTATACAACCCATCTATTGAGCAAGACTGACTCCATTTTCCCAGTCCCCAGGGTGCTAAAGCTCTTCTCTCCTCGGACCCCCTGCCCAGTCAGTACTCTTGTGTGTTTCTACCGGCCTGCTCTTTACTGCATCGTGCCCTTTGATAGTCTTCCCCCACCTGGTGCTCCAAATCCACCCGCAGCCCTTTCACCGGAACTGTTACCCGATGCTCCTTTCCTGCTGCTCTGCTTCCACTCAGCACCCCACCACCTCATCCCCTTTCCTAAGTGGTATGGTGCTCCTGCTCTTAAGAGGAATCTTAAAACCTTAAATGCAGTGACCTGGAATCCCAGGGTAGGTAGGAGACATGGTGTTGTGGCAGGAGGAGGGGGATTAATGAGACAGGGTACAGACTGAAGTCAGAGGTGGGGGTCTTTGTACATACACCTTTCCTAAGAGATCCTTCTGCATCTCACCTCCTCTCCATCTCGCTCTCTCCTTCCACCTAGAGAATTACTGCATCTAATGAGAGTTGTTACCAATGGGTATATGTTGTCTATGTGACTGATGGAGAGGCAGAATTAACCAAGGCTGCATTTGCTGAAGGGAGCATTGGTTCTGTAGCAAATAACCCTTGAATACTCAGCAGATTTACTTATCACTGCCGTCATAGTCTAATGTTGGCATTCCTGCTTGTGCATCCTCCTACAAGGTTTTTCAGGGACGCAGGGCCCTTCCACATTCAGGTTCTGCCCTCCTCATCTATAAAATGATTCAGTGATAATATTCTTGCAAAGGGTCACCTAAAGATTAAATGTGTGAATGCAGGTCAAGGACTCAGCACATGGCTCGATCCATAGGAGGAGGTGGTGTACATTTCTTTCTCCCTTCTCTTTGTTAGGAGTTTCTCTGATAGATCGGGAGAAACTCTATTGCTAACCTATCTACGCACCACACCAAGCTTGCTCTGGGGATTTTGTAACATGAAGGTAACCTTCAGTTTCTTTTTATCACCCCATTAAGTTTCATTCTCTTACCTCTAGCCTGCCGTATATCATACTCCCAGGGTAAGGAGGTCCTTGTTCTCAACCACTGAAGTGGGAAAAGCTCTGACCCCTTCACTATCTCCCACCATCCAATATTTCCAATTTCCCCTCACTCTGACTAACTCCCCCAAGGGCTGAGATGTGAGAAGACTAAGATGTTAATCTTCTACAAGTGGCATCTGTGTCACCAGGAGATTTCTAAAGACAGAAATTTCTCAAGACCCAATAGAAGGAAAAGTCTTTATTGGAAAGATTTCAGGCATGGAAATAGGTAAAAAGAGGAGTGGTTTTTTTTTTTTTAAAGGGGATACCTGCCAGGTTGGTAGACCCCAGCTCTGCCTCTTCTTCCCCGTATGCCAAAAAGTTAGTGTAATTAACTCTTTCTCATGGTAAAATCACTTGATTTTGAACCTAAGAATGCTACAAAAGAAATGAAATTTTTTTTAAAAGAGTAGAGACTTTTGAGGGCATGTGTTCCAGGTGTGCTTAGGTAGGTATTCATTCAATCATTCATTCATTTATGTGTCCGTTGCTAATCTTGTGGCCATTTTCAAAGACAACCACAAATTCTTGACATCCCTCCCATAAATTGGTAGCATCCAATTCTTTCCTTCTACCATCTTTAATCTGGGCCAACCTTGGAAGCAATAGAACGTGGCAGAAATGATGCTATGTGACTTCCATGACCTTGTGGGAAGGGCCCTTGAAACTTCTTCCTAAGTCTCTTTGAACATTGCTCTCCAGCTGCCTCCTTCTTGGGACTTAGCCACCAAGCTGTGAAAAGTCCAGATCACGTGGAGAGGCAGGTGTAGGTGTCCCAGTGGACAGCCCCAGCTGAACTCCCAGCCAACAGCCAGGATCAACTACTCAACTTGTGTATTAGTCCATTTTCATGGAGCTGGTAAAGACTTACCTGAGACTGAGTAATTTACAAAGAACAAGTTTTAATGGACTCACGGTTCCACATGGCTGGGGAGGCTTCACAATCATGGCAGAAGATGAAAGGCAAATCTTACATGGCGGCAGACAAGAGAGAATGAGAACCAAGCAAAAGGGGTTTCCCCTTATAAAACCATCAGATCTCGTGACACGTATTCACTACCACGAGAACAGTATGGGGGGAAAGTGCCCCCATGATTCAGTTATCTCCCACCAAGTCCCTCCCAAAGCACATGGGAATAATGGGAGCTACAATTCAAGATGAGATCTGGGTGAGGACACAGCTAGACCATATCAACTTGCAAGCCAGCCATCGTGGATTTCCAGCCTAGCTGAGATTCTGCTGACCATAGGTACAGGAGACATCTGACTGCAATCACGTATTAGACCCCAGTGAGTGTTCAGCTGAGCCGTCCCTGAATTCTGGACCCACAAAATGGTGAGCAAATGATTGTGTTAAGCCCCTAAATCTGGGGGTAATTTATTTTGCAGCAGCAGGTAACTAGAGTATGTATCATGTTTTTAAACAATATTCTGGCCTTTTAAAAAAGCTCAGAAGGTTTGTTTTCAGCAAAAGCTAAAAGGCTCCTCACCTGATAAAATGTCTTTAAAATACTCTTTCAAAATTTTCTGTCTCAAGAGAAAGAGAAGAGGCAGGTTCTGGCAGATCTTCCAAAAACATAGTCCTTGATTTCAAATTTTTGCCTTCTTTCGTTGGAGACATTGTCTCAAAGCAATGACTATGAAATAACACCCTCATATTCTCTTGGAAATCATATTTTGGGGGTAAGAAGGGAACACCTAACATCAATTAAATAAAATGTTTCTGAATATCTTAGCAAAACATGTTGCGAGAGAAGTAAATTAGCATTTCACTGAGCCACCCATCTAAAGTGTTTTTTTTTTTTAGGCGGAGTCTCGGTCTGTTGCCAGACTGGAGTGCAGTGACACAATCTTGGCTCACTGCAACCTCTACCTCCTGGTTCAAGCGATTCCCCTGCCTCAGCCTCCCAAGTAGCTGGGACTACAGATGCGCCACAATGCACTAATTTTTTTTTTTTTTTTTTTGTATTTTAGTAGAGACAGGGTTTCACCATGTTGGCCAGGATGGTCTCGATCTCCTGACCTAGTGATCCGCCCACCTCGGCCTCTCACGGTGCTGGGATTACAGGCATGAGCCACTGCACCTGACAAATTGTTACGTTTTTGACACATGTTGAGCATACCTCACCTGTGATGAAGCAGAGACCTTTCTGTAACAATAAGAATTTTCCAGATTAATAGGGCCTAGAAGTTGTATATAACAATCATGGAAGCAAAACAGGAGAAAACACAGCATCTTTTGAAGTCTCATGGTCCACGTTATTTACAATTGGCTGCTGAAGTGCCTTCTGAAAATGTTCTTTATTTCACGTTTTTTGGCCCAAAGCAAAAGATATTGACAAAATAGAGCTCAAGATAAGGAAAGAAAATAATGTAAAATGTAGCAGCAGCAGAACTTGCCATGCTAGAGAATCAATTATTAAAATAATTTGGCCAAGACACAGCCCATTTATATGTGAGAATTTTCTTTTTTTTTTCTTTTTTCTTTCTTTTTTTTTTTTTGAGAAAGAAGAAAAAGAATAATAAGAAAAAGAATAAAGAAGAGGAAGAAAGAGAAAGAGGAAGAGGGAGAGAGGATGGGAGTATTGCTTTATTGCCCCGGCTAGAATGTAGTCTAAATATGGGTATGCCTATAATTGTCCTTAATAATGGAGACATGAAAGAAAATGAGGGAAGAGAATAACAAACAAGGAGCCAACCAACATTTCGTTTAAACTTCTAAGTTGATATGATGCGGTACTGATAAGAGTGTATATTTTGTGTATTTAAAGTGGAGAGTTCTATAAATGTTAATTACGTTTACTTGTTCCAGATCTGAGTTCAAGTCCTGGATATCGTTAATTTTCTGTCTCATTGATCTGTCTAATATTAATGTTGAAGTCTCCCACTATTATTGTGTGGGAGTCTAAGTCTCTTTATTAGTCTTGTAGGTCTGGGTATTCCTGTATTGGGTGCGTATATATTTAGGATCTTTAGCTCTTCTTGTTGTTGCATTGATCCTTTTATCATTATATAATGTCCTTCTTTGCTTCTTTTGATCTTTGTTGCTTTAACGACTATTTTATCAAAGGCAAAAATTGTAACTTCTGCTTTTTGTTTATATATTTTAGCTCTCTATTTGGTTGGTAAATCTTTCTCCATCCCTTGTTTTGAGTCTTTGTGTATCCTTGAATGTGAGATGGGTCTGGATGCAGCATACTGATGGGTTTTAGTTTTTTATTCAAATTGCCTGTCTGTCTTTGGATTGGGGGATTTAGTCAATTTAAATTTAGAATTAATAATGATATATGTGAGTTTAATACTGCCATTTAATATTAGCTGGCTCTTTTGCCCATTAGTTGATGTAAATTCTTCATTATATTGATGCTCTTTACTTTTTGGTATTTTTTAGAAAGGCTGATACTGTTTGTTCCTTTCTATGTGTAGTGGTTCTTTCAGAAGCTCTTGTAAAGCAGGCCTGGTGGTGATGAAATCTCTGAGTGCTTGCTTGTTCATAAAAAACTTTATTTTTCCTTCGCTTATGAAGCTTAGTTTGGCTGGATGTGAAATTCTTGGTTGAAAGTTCTTTTCTATAAGGATGTTTAATATTGGTCCCCACTCTCTTCTGGCCTGTAGGGTTTCTGCTGAGAGATCTGCTGTAAGTCTAAGAGGCTTCCCTTTGTGGGTAACCTGACCTTTCTCTCTGGCTGCCCTTAGTATTTTCTCCTTCATTTCAACCCTGGTGAATCTGACGATTATGTGCCTTGGAGTTGCTCTTCTTGAGGAATATCTTTGTGGTGTTCTCTGTATTACCTGGAGTTGAATATTATCCTGCCTTACTAGGTTGGGAAAATTTTCCTGAATAATATCCTGAAGCGTATTTTCCAGCTTGGATTCATTCTCTTCGTCACATTCAGGTACACCTATCAAGCGGAGATTAGGTCTTTTCACATAGTCCCATAATTCTTGGAGACTTTGCTCGTTCGTTTTTATCCTTTTTTCTCTAATCTTGTCTTCTTGTTTTATTTCACTGAGTTGGTCTTCGACCTCTGATATCCTTTCTTCTGCTTGATCAATTCGGCTGTTAAAACTTGTGCATACTTCACGTAGTTCTCGTATTGTGTTTTTCAGCTCCATCAATTCACTTATATTCCTCTCTAAATTGTGTATTCTTGTTAGCATTTCATCAAACCTTTTTTCAAAGTTCTTAGTTTCTTTGGATTGGGTTAGAACAAGTTCTTTTAATTCACAGAAGTTTCTTATTATCCACCTTTTCAAGCCTGTTTCTGTAATTGGAACACACTCGTTCTCCATCAAGCCTTGTTTCGTTGCTGATGAGGAACTGTGATCCCCTGCTGAGGGAGAGGCGTTCTGATCTTGGATATTCTCAGCCTTTTTTGGCTGTTTTCTTCCCTTCGTTGTAGATTTATCCATCTGTGGTCTTTATAATTACCGTCTTTGTAGTTGAGTTTCTGAGTGGACGTCCAACTTATTGATTCTCAGTGCCGAAATCTGAGCAACCCACTGTGCCGACCAAAACAGCAGCGTTAAGATTGATGGTGCTTTTCTGACTCTGCACCAAGAACCGACGCTCCGAGGCACCGGCAAAACCGCCTTGCCAGTCACAAGAGTCGCGCTGGCAACCCGTGGGGCTCCTCCGCTGGGAATCTCCTGGTGCATGAGCAACAAGAATTCATGTGAAGGTATGGCGTCCTCTCGTTCTTTGTGCTTTCACTGGGAGCTACAATCCCGAGCTGCTAGTGATCAGCCATCTTGGATCTCTCTCCTGTATGTGAGAATTTTCTAATATGGGTCCCATACTCTGCCCTAAGAGATGTGATTCTTCACATTGCTTCTAATACAAAGATGTAGATTCAGAAATCTGACTTTAATTGTGAAAACCATAGGTATCTTCAGCCAGGTGCAGGGGCTCACGCCTATAATCCCAGCACTTTGGGAGGCTGAGGTGGGTGGATCATCTGAGATCAGGAGTTTGAGACCAGCCTGACCAACATGGAGAAACCCCGGCTCTACCAAAAACACAAAATTAGCCAGGCACGGTGGCAAATGCCTGTAATCCTAGCTACTTGGAAGGCTGAGGTGGGAGAATTCCTTGAACCTAGGAGGCAGAGGTTGTGGTGAGCTGAGATCACACCATTGCACTCCAGCCTGGGCAACAAGAGTAAAACTCCATCTAAGAAAAATAATAGATATCTTCATGTAATCACTATACATTTATTGTCAGACATCGTGCAAGAGACAAGCACAATCTCTGTCCTCAAAAAACATATAATATAGTTGTAAGGGGAAGGTTTCAAAAAATACTTTAAATGAGTTTAATATGTATAAAATCCTACAACCATTGCCAGGTACATATTGAGTGCCATGTAACTGCCAGGTAGGTGGCTTACGCCTGTAATCCCAACAACAACTTGGGTAAAGTACCTGTTCAAATGTTTTGCCAATTTTTAAATTAGATTGCTTGTCTTCTTATTATGAGAGTTCCTAAAATGTTTTATATGTAAGTCTATTGTCAGGTATACGTTTTGCAAATATCTTCTCACAGTCTGTGGCTTGCCTTTTTGTATTTGTAGCTGCCTTTTAAATGATAAGTTTTTTTTAAATTTTGATTAAGTCCAATTTATTGAAATATTGAGCTTCTAATGTCCTATTAAGAAGTCTTGCTGGGCACAGTGACTCACATCTGTAAATCAGTACTTTAGGAGGCTGAGGGGGAGGATCCCTTGAAGCCAGGAATTTGAGGGCAACCTGGGCAACATAGTGAGACCTCATCTCTACAAAATTAAAAAAAAAATAGCCAGGCATAATGGTGCATGCCTGTAGTCCTAGCTACTTGGGAGGCTGAAACAGGAGGATCACTTGAGCCCAGGAGTTTGAGGCTGCAGTGAGTCATGATGGTGCCACTGCACTTGAGCCTGGCTGACAGAGCAAGATTCTGTCACTTTAAACAAAACAAAACAAAACAAAAAAACTGCCCATGTAACTGCTAAGTAAAAAATATCCATCCATTCATTTATTCAACAGATATTTGTTGATCACGTTTTACGAGATTCTGTCTCTTGAAAAAAAATCTGCCCATGTAACTGCTAAGTAAATAAATACCCATCCATTCATTTATTCAACAAATATTTGTTGATCACCTTTTACATGACAGGCACCATACTAGGTGCTGGGGATAGTGGTGAAGAAAGAGCTCACATCCAGAGGACAGGACAGATGTTGGACCAGCAGCAAGCAGGGGCATCCTGGGAGCATTCTCAGGATGGCTGGGAAGCAAGAGAAGGCTGCTAGTCCCAGGTGGGCAAATAGGCCAGGCCAAGCCCAGCCTGGATGGACTCAGCGGTGTGCCTGCTGGCCATGTAACCAGAAGAGTAGTTTGCCCCAAGCCAAAATCAAAATCTAGTATATAAAGTCAAACTCAGGACAGGCTCGAGGGCCAGCAGGGCAATCCATATCTGCTCCCCAAATTCCATAGTGAATCAGAAAAAGTCCAAGTGCAGAGGCAAGCACTGGACCCCACGCATTGGACCACACGAGAGAGAAAGTGGACAGTGTAGCTGAAATGGAAGACTAGGCGTAGTGCTTGAGAATCCGGAACTCAGAGACCGGAAGTGTGTTCTACTGCCCAGGCAGAAACCCATGGCACAACAGTTCTGGACATGTTGGAACTCAAGGAAACTAACCATTTGATGAGTTTCGGATGATAGTGTTTCAACATCGATGCAACAGTTCTTTAGCTGGGAAGCCGAGCTGGCACCAAGATCATTTTTGTTCATTTCTACTGTGTACTTGGCTGGAGTGGAACCAGTTTAGATTTTGATGGTTATGTAAATAGTCACATGTGAGTCTGAGTTAAATGGTACCACGGATTTCTATTGGGGATGTTGTTGTCATTAAAGATTGGCGCTCAGAGCACATACCCAGTTAGCCTACCTTTTAACCTGGCTCTGAGCATAAAAGATCCCAAAATGAGGGTGTCCACTGACAGCCCTGGTGTGAATGGCCACGGGATATTGTGTGTGTGTGTGTGTGTGTGTGTGTGTGTGTGCTCGTGCGTGCACTCATCCTCCTGAACAAGGTAGATTCTGCAAGGTTTGAAAATACTGCAGAATAATTGGTTCTATGGCAATTGTCTAAGTAATTTTTATATGGCCTTTTCCCTTTTTCTTCAAACCCCATACTCTGGATTTAGGAGTGTGCAGATGTAATAAGGAGCATATATCTGTTCCTTAGCAGCTGTGAGGCTCGGGGTAGGTGACTTAACCCTGTCAAATGGAAGTTTCCTGATCTGTAAAATGAGCATAATGGCATTTAACTCATAAGATGACTGTGAAGATAAAACAACATGTAAAGAGCATCTAATGTTATTGCTGGCTTGGAGAAAGCACTGAGTAATGGAAGCTGTGACTGGCAAAAGTCCTAAGTCAAGGCCAGGAGCAGCCAGATGCCACCCAGCACTACAGCAATCTTTTCACAACGTCACAGGCAAAGTCTCTAAGTAGAGAGTGAAAATATTGACTAGGCTGTAGATATCACTAAACCCAAGCCACTTCAAACAGCCCATCATTCGCTACTTTATAAGGTACTCGAGCGCTAGTCAGTTCTCTTCCAGACAAACAGCCTTTCCTAATCTTAAAATAGTCAGAATGACTCTGGATCAAAGCTGATGTGGCTTAAAACCCTGAGTATTTTTTATTTCCGCGTAAATTAATAATTCAAGACAAAATTTCTAAATAACAAACTTCCATTTCACTAACGAGAGTCCGCTAATGGATGCCTCTAAACTTAGCAAGCACTCCCAATGGATCCTTGGTGGGTTTTTGTCGTTTGTCTCATAGTGCATGCTGGTGGCCAGGCATTGGCAGCATGGATGGTGTCAGATGCAATCAGGCAGCAGTCCAGGACCAACTTCTTCCTGGGCTGTAGATTCTAACACTATCATAGTGGCCTTCTCATCCATTAATTATCGATGAAAAAGTAAAGGGGCAGAGTGATGTGTTCTGACATCAACAGTTTCAAACAGCCTAATGAAACATACTAGGATACCTTCCAATATTGATGATCTCCACCGTTGATGGGAGTAACCAAAGAAAATGTTCAGTACAGCTGAGATAACAGTTCTTTCCTGAACTGAACTACTCGTAAATCCTGAAACTGGAGTTCACTTGGAGTTTATTGGTTTATGGTTTGTTTTTTTTTTTTAAATTCAAGACGGGAATTGCTTCTGATTCTCTCAATGCAGGGAGCTTCTTTCCTCCCGCTGCCAGACCTCATCCGGTTTCATTAGGCTTGCCCATTGAAGCGTGTGTTTGATTCATTGTTAGATGAATTACTAGGCTTCCATTTTCAAACTTGAAGAAAAAAAGGTAACTGTATATTTTTTACAAATGGGTTGCCCTTCCCTTCCTCCTCCTGCAAAGCATGGCTTTTCAGTACAGTCTCAGGAACGTTTCTGTCCTGCTGTGACCCACTTGTGGGGCAAAACCATTTGAAATGCAAAGGTTTTGCCTGTACCTGGGTGTGAGCACCATTTCCAGCTGGTTTGCAAGGTAGACAAGCAAGGCACATACCCACTGAAGGCAGGAAGGTGAGAGGAAGCTGGAGAGAGCCCAAAATGGTTTAAATGCAAAATGATGACATTTAGAATGTCAAATTTTAAGATCAGGACCAGCAGCAAGTACAGCTCCAAACCCTTTCTCCCAGATCTTGTAGCAGGCAACATTATATGCCCATAACCAACAGGACACAGGACCAAAATGTGTAAGAAGGTCAGGGTGAGAGCAGCTGCTTTATGCTCACTGGTATCTAGCCAAGTGGGAGTGGCCTCACTCTCCAGACCAGCCAGTGGATATGGCTTCCTTTCCCTTAATTGTAACTATTGAAAACATATTCTGTAACCTAGGTTGGCTACATAGTTTGCAGGACCTGGTGCAAAATCAAAATGGAGAACACCTTCTCCGTAAAGCAGGATAAGGTGGGAGGCTGAGGTGGGAGGATTGCTGGAGGCCAAGAATTGGAGGTTGCCATGAGCTATGATTGTGCTGCTCCACTCCAGTCTGGACAACATAATAAGACTCTGTTTCTTAAAAAAAAAAAAAAAAAAAAAAAAAAAAAAAAAAAAAAGGCAGCAAAAGAATGCTGCTTTATGTACTCAAATATAAAATGTTTCCTTTCCTCTATGCCTACTCTCTCTCTCCCTCTCTCTGTCATGGTGTATTTTACTTCTGACTTAGTGTCATCCTAAAGCCTCACAGGCACTTGGGGCCCCATCCTGTGATGCGGTCCACATGGTCCACTGCCTGCCAAGTTCCTCCTCCCACCAGCCACAAGACCAGTGTGCATGCGGTGCCCTGGCCCCAGGGGAGTTAATCCCCCCTTCCCACAGCCCACTGCCCCCACCCATGGCAGGTGGCCAACCCTCAGTAAGTTGCAACCTCAGTAACTGGATTGGGGTGGATTAGAGGCTTGCACCTACCAAGTGGCCCACAGATCCCACCATGATGCTGCCAGCCCAGAGCAGGGACAGCTGTGGCTATGCCTGACCAGAGGCTCTGGGTGGCACATACCCACACTTAACTCCCACCCTGACATTCCTGGCACCTATGCCTGGTACAACATGGGTCTCCAACTCTTTCCCCCAGCTCCCTACCCCACCCTACCCCTACCACGCTACCCCCTTCCCACAATGCTACCTGGGCACTGCCTCAGATAAATGGTGGCAGTGGTCGGTCACAGGGTGGATAGGAGGCAGCCAGGTAGGGCTGGGGCTCCAATGGGTAGGGGAGAAGGGGTGGCCAAGAATCCATTGGGAAAGATGGGGAGCAGCAAGAGGTGGCCCCAAGGTGGGCCAGGCTCCAAGCTCACCACAGTGGTTTCTCCATTGTCCCATCCCATGGGGCTTCACTTACAAAACACAAATGGGAAGAAAAAATTATCAAGAATTTCAATACAATTACAATTGAGCATTACACTCTAGACAGGGCTTTTCTGAGCACAGGACCCTGTGTCATTGCACTGGTTAGACACTTGTTAAGCTGCTCATGCTGTAGTCTTTAAAAATGTTCCCAAATAAAGCCTTGCAGGGGTGACACTAACCAACGAACCAAGAGAATTTTAAAAGTCTGCAGACTCCAAATTCTTACTTTTTTCCCCAAATTCACCCCCTATTAACCTGGCTAGAGTTAAGGGAATAAATCGTCCACTAACAAACTCTTAAATATTTTGAGTATTCTTCACACAGGATTTTCTAGATCCTAATTAACCTATTTTCATAGGCCTTTCAAATGGGGAGCTTTGGGTTTTGATTGCATTTGCTCATGGGAAGTTTTGATGACATGAAACCTCTCTAATCTGTTGGTTTCTCACACCAGTATTGGTGTCACCAGAACCTTAGAGCCTGCTGCTTTGACTTCTGTCTATATCCACTAAATTCCCTTTCAACCAACTGGGTCTCAACCAGAGCCCCTCACAAGTTCTCTAACAGCCCTTCTTTATCATCATTAAAGGCATTTCCAAAGCACTGAGAGAATTCTGTGATAACTGAATTATTAAATAAATAAGCCCAACGTTGTTTACCACTGACCGACTCTTCTGTCTGCGCTTGGCAGTCCATTGCCCCAGCTTTCAAAGACAATGAACTTGACAGAGAAACTGTATCATTTGTGAAATACAGCATCACATTGCATAGAGTGCATTTGATATACTGTTAGGACAGAGTAAATTCATTTTCTGCCTTGTACGTCATTTGAGTTTGGCAATTTTATACTTTTTTCCTGATATTTGTTTGATATCAATGTGATCATGAGATGCTTGATATTATTTTGCAAAGTTACCATGGAAGTTGGGTCCCCAAAACACTCCCCATGTATAAAGGGTGTCCTCCTCTGTTTATATATCTGATCATGGTTCAGATGGGAAGGGGTCGTAAAGTCTCTGGAGGCTATGTCCACATGTGATATTTTTCTGTCATGGTGTGTGTGACACAGATGCAGCCACCTGAACCCCAGTTTCTTCATCTGTAAAACAAAGCTAAGACTCACCCATCCCACAGAATTATTTTCAGGATCTAAGGAGAAAATGTGAGTTAAGGCACTGATATGGTTTGGCTGTGTCCCCACCCAAATCTCATCTTGAATTGTAGTTCCCATAATCTCCATGTGTTGTTGGGGGAAACCAAGTGGAAGGTAGTTGAATCATGGGGGAGGTTATTCTCATGCTGTTCTCATGACAGTGAGCGAGTTCTCACAAGACCTGATGGTTTTATAAGGGGCCTTTCCCCCTTTGCGCAACACTCATTCTCTCTCCTGCTGCCCTGTGAAGAGGTGCCTTCTGCCATAATTGTAAGTTTCCTGAGGCCTCCCCAGCTGTGTGGAACTGTGAGTCAATTAAACCTCTTTTCTTCATAAATTACCCATTCTCGGGTATTTCTTCATAGCAGTCTGAGAACTGACTAATACAGGCACATTGCAAACTTTAAAGCCCAGTTCAAATGTAAATGATTGTCCTTGTCCAAGGTCACATAGGATGCTTATATCAAACCAGGATGTTTGTATCCATCTGTTCATCTGCCCATCCATCCATCTGTCCATTCTTCTGTCTATCTACCTGTCCATCCATCCGTCTACCCACCCACCCATCTATCCATCCATCCATCTCTCCATCCATCTATTTGTCCATCTGTCCATCCATCCATCTGTCCATCTGTCTGTCTGTCCATCTACTTGTCCATCCATCCATCCATCCATTTATCTGTCCATTCATCTATCCATCTATCCGTCTGTCCATCCATCCATCCATCTGCCCATCCATCTGTCCATCCCTCCATCCATCCATCCTTCCATTGGTCTGTCTGCCTGTCTATCCATCCATTCATCCATCCATCCATCCATCCATCTGACTCACAAATACTTATTGAATGCCCCTGACCTCATGGAGTTTACCAAATAGGCAAGTATATCAATCTTAGAAAGTGATAAATGAAGATATAATATGGAGTTACAGAGAAAAATAAGTGGGGGTGAGAAAATATAGTGTAGTGTGTGTGCAATTTTAAATAGGAGACCAGGGAAGGCCTCAGGAGGAGAGGGAGTAAGCTATACATGTGTCTAAAGGAAGAATGTTCCAGATAAAGAAACTTCATATGCCAAACTGGGAGTGTGCCTTGCAAGTTTTAAGAATAGCAAGGAGGCCTAAGATAGTAACTCCACTGGTCTGACTATGAGTCAAGAAATCCCCCGTGTTTTTCCACACCGTGTTATCTGGGTACCCTGGGAAAAGACCCTGAGGCAGGGCTTAAATACTGATGTTTTCATGAGAGGTATAATCCAGGGCAGCTAAAATGAGAATAGGAAAGCATGAGTTTCAAATACAAAGTGATGCCTATGGCCTGACCACAGCTTCCCAACAAGGCATGCGCCAGACAGCTCAGGCTTTTAGGTGCACCCACTTGGCCTCATGGCCAAATGAGAGAACTGGACCTCCCTACAGGTCATCAGAGGGGAATAGATAGGGAGCTTATATGTTGACTTCCTCCCATCTCCCCCTGGTCATCTCCCCACTGCGTTTGCCCCACAGGCATTAACTTCCCTGTACTTCTAGGATAAGTTACCTGCTCTTTTGGCCGCCACCAGGGAAGCCAAATAAAGAAATAGAGCTTTGTCTAGAAATAGAGGGAGGAACCAGAAACTCTAGGGGGCGTGGCAGGCAGCAGGTCCTCAATGCATGAGTGTCTGTGAAAGCAAGCTGGGTCAAGAAAGTCAGAAGACCATTGAGCCTCAGAGGATCTGTGCAGTCCTAAATACGTTCACTACAGATGCATACCTGAAATGACAACTACTGATCTTTACCACTTTAGCCTTTGAGAAGAATCACATTTGGCAATGTTTACTTTCAGGAACCAAGGTTATTTGTACCTAGCAATGATGACATCGAAGATCTCAGGTGTCACAAATCAGACTGTGTGGGAATCCTAAAATGAGCAGCTGACACCTGGCTTAACCCCTTCTTAATGGCTCATGCCAGGCTCCTAGACACACAGGCAAGAAGGTGAAGATGTTGGCTGACATTTCTTCAGGGTCTAAATCCTAGAAGGAGGAGGCACAAACTGTGTCACCCTTGCTGCACCCTGGAAAGGAGCTGGTCCTGGAACTGGTGTTTTCTTCTGCAAGCCCTTCTCCCCCAGTAAAAACCCTTTCTGATCATGTTATGTCCCCTTTTCTGGCACATAGCTTCCTATATCAAGTCCTCAGAACACTGTATTCCACCATATTTAATTACTCGTTCATTGAAATGAGCTTTGTGGTTGGACAGGTTGGGTACATGTTCCTTTCTAGAACTTTTGGAGTTTGTCTTGATTCCTCCTGGTGAGATTTAGGTTGTGTATTCTTGCACTGATAGTGTGCCTTTCCTAAGGCATCACATCTGGAGGTATGTGATGTCCATCTGCTCTTCATGGGAAAATTAATTTTGATCACCCAGAGTGTTGTTCAGTTTCTCCATTATAATGTCACTGGATCCCTCCCCCTAGCATCAAATATACACTCTGTAAGGAGACTCTTTAAATTCATGCAAATATCATGCTTTTCTTCAAAGTCTCCTAGCTTTACAATTCACTGATGATTCTTGCTCAAGCCAATGTTTACCATGAAGTTTACAAAATGATGATTTTTCTGTCCGGGCATGGTGGCTTATGCCTGTAATCCCAGCACTTTGGGCAACACAAGAAAACCCCATCTACTAAAATACAAAAATTAGCCAGGCATGGTGGTGCACACCTATCATCTCAGTGACCTGAGAGGCTGAGAGGGTGGGAGGCATCACCTGAACCCAGGAGGTTGAGGCTGCAGTGAGCCGTGATCATGCCACTGAACTCCAGCTTGGGTGACAGAGTGAGACACCCTGCCTCACACAAAAATAGATGATTTTTCTGATTCTAACACACTGGTCACCTCGACCTTCTGGTTCTTGACATTCAACTATAAGTAGAAGAATCTTTACCCTTTGTCCTTTTTCTGCATCTACACTTGTCTGTCTATCTGACCATTATGAACTCATGAATTGTCCCAGATTTAGCCAGTGGTAGCCCCTTCAAGCTGGTTCTTGAATCTTTGTGACAGGCCACCATCATGTTTTTGAGCACTTCCTTACTCTCTGACATAACAGAATACTCCAGGATTATCTCGTACCTAACCTTTCCCAGCCCTGGAATCAGCTATTTCTCCTAGGAGCTCTGGTTCCTTTTACTGGTGAATGGTATTAGATACTAAGATCTCAATACTAGTTGTGTTAATTTTATAGTTGCTTCTTGACCCTTTCATTGGAAGAAGTTAAGAGATATATGCATGTATATATACACATACATGCCTACACATGTGCACATATATAGTGTGTGTATGTAAACATGCATATATTACATAAATGTGCACATTCCAGAAGTCATGAGTGTGCACTGATGCCTCCAATTTCAGCTTATCACCACAGGATTATTTCTTGCCTCCTTCTTTGCATATTTTTATGTCCCTTCGTCCACAGTGAGAATGCTGGCCGTCAATGACATCAACACATTTACTCATTTGTTTAGCCCTGTAACACCTCTAAAATAGCTTCAGCATTATTTCACTCATCCTACAACAGACAGCTCTACAAAATGATTTTGGAATTGGTTGTGATTGTCCCCTCACCTCTCACTCTACCCTGTCCGACACCAAGAGTTTGTAGTCAAATACTGTATTCTTAAATTACTCGGATTAGTGTTCTCTTTGCTTTCTTCCCTCCTGTATTAATTATGATGTTCATTTGATGTTCACTGATACAAAGTAGTTCATTTATTTCCATTCGCTTTCATTTTGATTTTTTCCTTTCCCATTCTTAGGGATTTCATTTAATTTTTCAAATATGTAGAATATTAGCATGCTTTTGAAAGCTGAAACTACCCCAAAAGCTACATTCAAGGAAGTGTCACTCCCTCGTGTATCCCTTCACCCGCTTCCTACTTGGAGGATACCGACTGCAAAGTTTTCTGGTTTATCCCTCTTGTGTTTCTTTCTGTAAAGATAAGCAAAAAATATGTATGTTTTCTTTGTTATACGAAACTACCAACCTATACATGCTTTTTCAAGTTCCTTTTTTACAATAGTAGCTCCCAGAAATCACTCTGTATCAGTTTGTAGAGATCTTTTGCATCAGAGCTGCGCGGTGCTCCATTGTGTACGTGCCACTCTCTGATGCTTGGGTATTAATAATGTTTCCGATATTTTACAATTGCAAATAAACCTGCAATAAATAACAGATTAGTAAACTTTTTTTTTTTTTTTAGACGGAGTGTCACTTTTGTTACGCAGGCTGCAGTGCAATGGCGCAATCTCGGCTCACCGCAGCCTCCGCCTCCTGGGTTCAGGCAATTCTCCTGCCTCAGCCTCCTGAGTAGCTGGGATGACAGGCACGCGCCACCATGCCCAGCTAATTTTTTGTATTTTTAGTAGAGACAGGGTTTCACCATGTTGACCAGGATGGTCTCGATCTCTCGACCTCGTGATCCACCCGCCTCGGCCTCCCAAAGTGCTGGGATTACAGGCTTGAGCCACCGCGCCCGGCCGCAAATTCGTAAACTTTAAAACAATGTATGTCAAGCTCCTTAGAGAGGGAAAGAGGGGATAAAGACAACTGATAAGACCAGTGGATATAAAAGCCAACTTCCTCAGACCAGCTTGACCCACCACAGTGCACAAACAGATCTTTCCAAGAGGTAAGCAAGGTCCTAACTGTGGTCTTGTCTTTCTCATGGTGATGGGGGATTTTTTTATCGTTTTCTAGAACTGGTGGAAGGAACACCTAGGATCTCGTTTTTCTCTTTTCTGGATGCCTGCTTGCCCAGCATCAGTCAAGCTGCCCCTCATCTTTTCTTGAAATGAGTACAATGGCACATAGCAAACTCAAAGAAGAGGGTGGTGCAGGGCTGTCCATGCAAGTGTGAGCAGACTGGACAATTTTGATTGGCATTTATTATACATTGGGTACACTGAGGAAGTAGGAGAGTAAAGGCACCGGACAGTGCTGTTGAGAAAATAAATTCCACTAGGATATCCTTCTTTGGGACCAGAGTATATTATATTCCTGTTTGCCAAACATTCCAGTGACACTCCTCAAGGGACAATTGGACTTCCCTGCCCTGTGGGACTCAGAAGTGGCCATGTACCTTGCTTTAGTCAATGACATGTAGACAGAAATAATGTGTATCATTTCGGAGCAGAAGCTTCAGGATCTGCTCCAGATTCACCATGCCTCTTATTTTCCTTTGCCAGAGACCAATAACATCTTAGACAGAGGCTGTTCCAGGGGTTTCACAGAAGAAGGAAAAGGGATGTGCATGAAAACATGCTGAACAGCATCAGTCAGCAGGAAAGTGCAAATTCAAACTGCAGTGAGATGCCACTTCACACCCACTAGAATGGCTAAAATGTACAAAGACTGATTGCAAGGATGTGAAGCAGTGGAAACTTTTATATGCTGCTGGTGGGGATGTAAAACGGTACAACCACTTTGGAGAACGTGGTCAATATCTTTGTCTTATAAAATTAAACCTACACCAAACACATGACCAGCCATTCCACTCTTAGATATCTACCCAAAAGAAATGAAACCTTATGTCTACAAAAGACTGGTAGAGGAGTGTTTGTAACAGTTTTATTCATAGCAGCCCAAGCTGAAAACAACCCAAATGTCCATCAACACGTGAATAGATAAACAAACTGTGATATATGTGTTCTGTGGACTACCCTTCAGCAAGAAAGAAAAAGAAACAGACAACCGGTACATACAATAGCAGAAATCACTCTCAAAAAAGTCCCAAGTCTAAAACATCAGACTCTAGAATATATACTACATCATTTCACTTCTACGACGTTCTAGAACAGGTAAAACTAATCTATAGTGATAGAAATCAGATAAGTGGTGGCCAGAGGCCAGGAGAGGAACTGGCTGGAAAGGGGGACTCAGGAACTTTGTGTGATGATGGAAATACTTTGTATCTTGATTGGGGTGGTGGTTACACTGGTGCATACACTTGTCAAAATTCATAAGCTCTGTTTATTATATTATATGTAAAAACAAGAAATAAACAAAACAAACACTAGAGTCTCTTCCTCCAGTGTGAGTCCCAGAGTGAAGACAGTGTGCAGCAAAAGCAGTGAGGAGTAAACCTTTGTCCATGTAAGCCACTGAGACTGTGGGGTCCTTTGTGATTGCAGCATAACCTAGCCCATCCTGATTGATACGGGGGCTCGTCCCACTGGCACATCAAAAATCTGAGAAGTTTTTCAGTAAAGAAACCTGCTTGGGCCAGGCATGGTGGCTGACAATTTGTGGAAAGTAGAAAAGTTCCTCTTTAAGGTTTCCTTTCTCATTTAAGAAAAATCCTAAGTGTTAGAAATAATCGTTGGTTTTAAACACTTTCTTCAAAGCCTTCTTGCTTTTTGCTAGTGGCTCTTTGTTAAGCCCTATTTTATGTAGCTGTTAGACATGCTTACAGGCACGTAGTACATTCTACATCCTTGTACTTTAACCAAGATATTTGTGCTGGACGTGCTCACAGGCATGTCCCAGCATGCAGCCTATGCCTCTTACCTGTTTAGAAAAGTTTTAAGTTGTTAGATTGTGAGGTCTGGCTCCAGCCAACAGAGACTTCAGAGTCTTACTTTCTACATATGGAGACTTACTTTCAGACACAGAAGTAAGGACGGCTCCAAATGCATAAGGGATAAATATGTCTGCTTTTCCTTTGTTCATTGTACTTTTGTGGCAAAATGGCTAGTGAGAGAACCCTTCCTGCAATCCAGGAAGTAATAATTGCTTGCTGAAAAATCCTTTGTCTCAGTGCTAACGTTTTTGCAGCACCGATCATCTGTTTCAAACACGCTTGTAATCCCAGAACTTTGGGAGGCCAAGGAGGATGAATCATGAGGTCAGGAGTTCAAGACCAGCCTGGCCAACATGGTGAAACCTTGTCTCTACCAAAGATACAAAAATTAGCCAGGCATGGTGGTGCACGCCTGTGGTCCCACCTACTGGGGAGGCTGAGGCAAGAGAATAGCTTGAACCTGGGAGGTGGTGATTGCAGTGAGCCGAGATCATGCCACTGCACTCCAGCCTGGGCAACAAAGTGAGACTCTGTCTCAAAAAAAAAAAAAAAAAAAAAAAAAAAAAAAGAAAGAAACTTGCTTAATATTATATTTGATACAGTATTTCTTAAACTATTTTGACAATCTATTCTTTATACAGTGCATCTTTAATATATTTTGAAAGTAGCTTCATGAAACACAATCTGTTTAATTTTTTTTTTTTTTTTGGTTCTTTTTTGAGACGGAGTTTCGCTCTTGTTATCCAGGCTGGAGTGCAATGGCGCGATCTCGGCTCACCGCAACCTCCGCCCCCTGGGTTCAGGCAATTCTCCTGCCTCAGCCTCTGGAGTAGCTGGGATTACAGGCACGCGCCACCATGCCCAGCTAATTTTTTGCACCTTTAGTAGAGACGGGGTTTCACCATGTTGACCAGGATGGTCTCGATCTCTTGACCTCGTGATCCACCCGCCTCCGCCTCCCAAAGTGCTGGGATTACAGGCTTGAGCCACCGTGCCCGGCTGACAATCTGTTTAATTTTTAAGGAGATTGGGGAGCATATCCTTTTTTAGAATAATTGAAATATTCCCAAATGTTAGCAGTTTGGGATAATGATAGCATATTAACATTTATGCCCAAATTGTGAGGACCTCTAGCCCACTGCACCTTCCCCACCCCCACAAAAAAACCCTCCTCTAATGTTTCTGGAACTTCACAGGACAAGTATCTTGTAGGTATTCAAGAAGGGACTTGCTCACATTCTTCCGATCTGTTTTGCTGGCAGGGTCCCTAGCTCCTGACAGTTGCTGCGTAGGTACCTGCTTTTTGCCACCCTCTATCAGTGGCCATCCCAAGGCCCAGGGTGCCAATGCTATGTGGTGGTCTGTGGCAGACTAGGGATGAGGGTCATGACCCCTCTCGAGCCCAGCATGTCAGAGAGTCTTTGATGAGTGGAATTCCTCAGCCTTAGGTCCTGACTTCTATCTTTCTAGAGTCTCAGAACCTTCATCAGATCAGACACGGGGCAGACACCAGGCCTAGAATTCATCTCCCCTTCTCTCCAGGTATTTTTCCTCCTCTTTTCACTTTCAAGTGTAAAGCACTTGAAATCAACTCAGAGAAGACCAGGGCTGCAGGAATGCCCAGCTGGGTGGTTCTGCCAACAGACTGCTTCCTGGTTTGGAACTCAGCTGGGACACCTTCCTTCATGAGGACCCTTCATACCCCATCTAAAGCTCCTCAGTGAATCCAGTCTGCAGTAGTGGTGGGAGTTGGGAGCCTCAACTCTGCCATCATAAGGACGTTGAAAAGGCTCTGAAAGTTGGTGATTGTTCCCATGTTCAACTCAAGGGCACTGAGCCTCTGGGCTGAGGTGGTGATCAATGTCCCGGGGCAGTAGCCCAGAAGGAAGCCGAGGCCTTTT
Organism: Saimiri boliviensis; assembly: GCF_048565385.1. Lineage (NCBI taxonomy): Eukaryota > Metazoa > Chordata > Mammalia > Primates > Cebidae > Saimiri > Saimiri boliviensis. The sequence continues at coordinate 16,012,606 of NC_133470.1, read as the reverse complement.
GGCAATAGTTGAGTATGCAGACCCATCTACAGAGAAATCTTTGAAAATATTCCTGCCACTGAAGTCACGTTGGGATTCTCTCAGTTTCAGTCCCACTAAGCCCTTGTGGGACCTTCAGGTGTGTAGTGGTGAGAAAGGGGGAGACAAACAGGAGAGGTGATGGAGAGAACGAGGTGAGAAGAAATCCCATTCTGGAAATAGCTTGAGATTAAAAGTTCAACTGGAAATCAGACCTGGGAGCAAATTCAGAAAATGAATGATAAATGAATCCAGTAATTCAATTCACCTAGTTCCTTTTACTGTGATTTTCCCCCCTGAGAATAACCAGCATCGCTCTAAGAAAACTCTTTGCCAAAGTTATCTCATTTAATTATTGCAATTCTGTGACACACACGGAGGAAGAGATGGAAGTCAGAGGTTTGACTTCCCGATTTCTATGTATCTGGCAACATCGTCTGGGTCATAGGCTGGGGTGAGGTGGGGAGCCATAGTTTTGCCTAATACAGAGGTTAATTTTGTGGCTGTTTGATTATCATTTCTGATCTGGATTTGAAAGCTCCTCCCTACCTATATAATTTACTGGAAAGAACTTGGCTGAAGGCATCCGGGTTAATAAAAGCTTTTTGTAGGCATGTTTCTCAAGCAAATAAAAGTTAACAGTTTTCCTGGCAAAGCTTAGCCTGTGTGACTTATTGATGAAATTTTTCTCTCTCTTTCTCTCTCTCAAAGGCAGAAGTGGGGTAAATGCGGCATTGTGGATTGCGCCGTAGGAGGGTGGGTTATTGGTTGATTTCACATGTGCAGGAGGAGTGAGAATTCTTAGCTGAAGCAGCTCCCACCTGCTTCCATTGAATCCTTCCTAAGAGGGGCTGCCCTTCAGCAGAATGTCACGTAGAGTTGCTTCTCATCCCAGATCTCAATTTCCTCATTCTTGAAGATTTCTACAGGAGATACCTATGCCCTGCTTTTGCTTGCTCTCCGCATCCCTGTAAGTGGGTGCTCCAGAAGACGCCGAGGTCAGCAAGTCAGGACGCTTTGCTCTGATGGCTCCTAGCAACAGGACCTTCATACAACCCGCATGAGTCACTCTGAGCCCCTGCCTGGGGGCGAGTACCAGCACATTGAACTGTCCTGAACGCCTGAGAGAGCCGATCATCTTCTCTTAGAATTATTAACTCATCGGGTGGGCGTTTTGATAAGAAGTAGAAAAGTAGGGAAGACACGAGAGATGTTGCAAACTGATTGCCTGCAGTGACAATTTTCCTTAGAAATAGACTGTTTATTTGAAGATATTTACCTAACTCTTCTAACCAAGATAATATCTGATTGCAGATAGCATAGCACCCTTTCAAACTTCTTAGTGACACACTATACACTCAGAAAAGTGTATCTAACCTCAATCTACAGCTTTTTGAATTTTCAAAACCGAAACCTGCCTGCTGCTAGTAACCAGATGAAGAAACAGGGCTTTACCCCCACCCTAGAAGCCCCTATCCCAATTACTCCTTCCAGTCACAACTCTACCCCCAAGGGTAGCCAATAGCTTGGCCCAGGCATCCCCAAACTTTTTACACAGGGGGCCAGTTCACAGTCCCTCAGACCGTTGGAGGGCCGCCACATACTGTGCTCCTCTCACTGGCCACCAATGAAAGAGGTGCCCCTTCCTGAAGTGTGGTGGGGGGCCGGATAAATGGCGTCAGGGGGCCACATGCGGCCCGCGGGCAGTAGTTTGGGGACGCCTGGCTTGGCCCCTAAAGGCAGAGGTTCTTTCTTGCCTGTCTTTGGACTACATATAAATAGAATCATCCAGCATTTACTTTTTTCCTGGTTTCTTTCTGCCTGTTCATGAGATTCACCCATCTTGCCCCACATAGTTGGAGACTGTTCATTCTCATTGCTGCATGGCGGTATAAATACACCAGAAATTATTTACTCATCTTCCTGTTGATAGACATTCAGGTAGTTTCTGGTTCAGTCTTGTTATCAGTAGTGCTGCTATAAACGTTCAAGTTCATGTCTTTTCACCAACATGGGTTTACATTTTTGGTGGGTATATGCTCAGAAGCTACTAGGTCATAGGGTAGACATATGTTCAACTCTAGGAGCTCCTGCCAAACAATTTGTTTGTAGTCGTATCAATTTACGCTTCCACCAAAAGTGATGAGAGTACCAGCGGCTCCACACCTTCTCCTAAAATGTACCTAAACAGGTGCCCTACCTACTGAGGGATATGGTATATGCTAGTGGCCAAAAGTCCAGATTTTAGAACTAGATGATCTGAGTTCCACTTCTAGCTTTATTATTTAATAAGTGTGTGACCCTGGAGACTTCTCTGTGCCGCAGTTTTTTCGCCTATAAAATGGGAATCATTGTCTTCTTCATAGGGTTAGGAATTAAATGAACGAATGCATATAGATCATTCAGAATGGTGCCCGGCAGGGCACAGTGGCTCACACCTGTGCCCTCCTAAAACTTTGAGTGGCCGAGGCAGGCAGATCACTTGAGCCCAGGAATTCGAGATCAGCCTGGGCAACATGGCAAAACTCCATTTCTACAAAATATTAAAAAATTAGCCAGGCATGGTGGTGGGCACCTGTAGTCTCATCTATTCAGGGGGCTGAGATGGGAGGATTGCTTGAGCCCTAGAGGTCAAGACTGCAGTGAGGCGTGATCGTCCACTGCACTGTAGCCTGGGTGACAGAGTGACACTGTCTCAAACAAAAACAAAAAGGACCGTACTTGGCACATAGAAAATAGTCCATAAATGTTAGATGTTATTTTTATTCAAATGTATTGAAATTAACTACTACAAGTACAGTAAAGGAGCTATGCATATGACTGTAAAAGAAGTGGGGCCTGGCATGGCGGCTCACGCCTGTAATCCCAGCACTTTGGGAGGCCAAGGCGGGCGGATCACCAGGTCAGGAGTTCGAGACAAGGCTGGTCAACATGGTGAAACCCCATCTCTACTAAAAATACAAAAAATTAGCTGGGCATGGTGGTGCATGCCTGTAATTCCAGCTACTCTGGAGGCTGAGGCAGGAAAATCGCTTGAACCCAGGAGGCGGAGGTTGTGGTGGATGGAGATCACGCTATTGCACTCCAGCCTGGGTGACAGAGGAAGACTTTGTCTCAAAAAAAAGAAAAAAGAATGAAAGGAAATGAAACATTTCCCGCACAAACTGAGGAGGCAGTCAGGTGCACGCCACAAGGAGTCTCTATGCGAGGGGTATGTCAGCATGTACTCTTTGACTATGCAAATCAAAGTGAATTATTGGGAACTTGAATGTGCAAATTAAACCAGAATGTCAGTGCGCGAAAATATTTATGGCAAAGTGTGAACCCTATATAGAAGCAATATAAATGACAGTCTTTATTTTATTTATTTATTTGCTAGGGAGGCCAGTGACATTTATTAAGGTAACTTACTATATATAAGACCTCAGTGTTTGTGAATTCCTTACAAATCCTATATATTTATCCCTTGGCGAACACTGTTTTAGAAATTGACATACATACGGATTTCAGTAAATAAATGTAGATTTCATCAACAGTCAATGCAAGAAAGGGAAGTGGTAGGGAAGAAATGGTGATAGGGGAGTCTGAGTAGGAAGTTCAAAGGCACGCAAAGCTGCGCTGCACCAGGTGTAGGTTGTTGCGTGGGATTGGTTTTTAATGATAAACGTCAGCAAATACACAGCCTGTGTCTTTCAGATTAGTGGGACTCAACCCTGACTGTATATTAGAATCACCTGGGGAGCTTTCTCAACCGCAGGTGCCCAGCCTCAAACCCATAAATTCTGATTCAGTTTGCTTGGAAGCAGGGCCCAACTATTTCTTTTTCTTAAGCTCTCCAGGTGATTCCAGTGCGCAGTCAGAGTTGAAAAATGCTGCTCCCGCTGAGTGGCAATAGTGACAATGCTGCTGGTGTCTTCTGAGTGGTTATGTCTTCCAGTGGGGCAGGAGAGTGAGGTCCTGAGTAGTTTCTATGGCATTGGTCTGCTTTGGTTAACTAACGCTCCAAACAGTGGCTGAACGGGTTTCATCTGGTGCATTTTCTTTCATATCTGTCACCTCCAGATATTCCAGTCTATTTTAATCCTTCCTGTGGTTTTTAAAGCATGATACTTTCTGAGTCAAAGACTTACCATTTCCAATCGAATGGGCTATGATTCAATCTACAATAGAATTAAACAGGACGAGATGTTGTCCCAATTAGTAATTGGTTATTTTCTTATTGAAGAAAGAAGATACATGAAAGTGCATTGAACTGTAGAGCCCTTCATAAAAGAGTGAGATCTTTTTTTATGTTGTTGTTGCTGCTACTACGTGTGATGTAAACTGCAGGAAGGTAGAAGAGGGTCGTGGAATAATCACCATGTTTGTATATGAGCACATGTGACTTGGAATTGCTGGTTTAGCCACTGAGTGATTAGCACTGGGGCCTGGCTTTAGCTTAGCTTATATTTTATGAAAGGTGGGAGGATCAGTACACTTCAGAAAGAAATTTTGTAGATTACAGGTGCTAATGTAAATGGTGCTTGGCAAGGAATGAGCCACTGGTAAACAGTAATTATAAGGCCGGTTGCCTCACCAGGAGATTGGACACACCCACCTCTGCATCCAGCACCAGGCTCTGCACTCAGCACCTAGCTCTACCGCATAGCTCCCCTGGAAGGCTCCAGCTGATGCAAGGCTCCTGGCCGACTCTCCCACTGTAAAACCTGCCCAACAACCAATAGCGGCACACCCCGTCTCAATCCTGCTCCTCTGGAGTCAATCAGAGCACCCAGCTGTTGCTCGTTCCTCCTAGCCATAAAAACCCCATGCCCCAGGAATTTGGCACAACTTCCCTGGCCCCTTTCCCTGGGACCATGGAACCTCACCCGGGAGTTGAATAAATTGGCATTTAATTTTCTTATGCTGGTCTCACTTTCCTCATTTTAAACTCGGCAATAACCCTTACAGTAATTACCCTTCTGTATTAGTCAGCTAATGCTATGTTGCTGCTGCATAATGAACAATCCCTTAAATCTTAGCCGCTTACCAAAATATTTATTTTTCTCACTCACGTATCTGTGAACTGGTTGTAGGAAGTTCAAGGGCACATGAAGCTGAGCTGAATCCCATCTTAAGGCTCTGCTTAAGGCTGCCTACAAGTCAGACTGAGGCCTATTCCACAGTGTCTCATTCTGGAGCCAGCAGTTCCTTGGGGCATGCTCTTCTCCTGGTAGATGACAGGGGTGCAAGAAGGGCCTGGCAGAAATGTCTAATGCCTTTTAACCATTCAGCCCAGGGCCAGGTGTGGTGGCTCAGGCCTGTAATCCCAGCACTTTGGGAGGCTGAGGCGGGAAGACCACTTGAGGCCAGGACTCAAGACCAGCCTGGGCAACATAGTGAGACCCCACCTCTACAAAAACAATTTTTTTTTTTTTTTTTGAGATGGAGTCTCACTTCGTCTCCCAGGCTGGAGTGCAGTGGTGCGATCTCATCTCACTGCAACCTCCACCTCCCAGGTTCAAGCGATTCTCATGCTTCAGCCTCCCAAGTAGCTGGGATTACAGATGCAAGCCACCACTGCCAGCTCATTTTTGTATTTTTAGTAAAGATGGGTTTTGGCCATGTTGGCCAGGCTGGTCTTGAACTCCTGACCTCAGGTGATCCTCCCATCTCGGCCTCTCAAAGTGCTAGGATTACAGGCCTGAGCCACCACACCTGGCCCAAAAACAATTTTTTTAAAAATAAGCCCGACATGGTGGTGTATGCCTGTCATCCCAGCTACTCAGAAGGCTAAGGCAGGAGGATGGCTTGAGCCATCCAAGGAGTTCGAAGCTGCAGTGAGCTATGACCGTGCCACTGCATTCCAGCCTGGGTAACAGAGCAAGACCTTGCCTCTAAACAAACAAACAAACAAACCCGATTTAACCTAGAACTTATTCATTATCATTTCCTCCCAATTTCAGAGCAAGTCATGTGGCCAAAGTCAATGGGACAGAGAAGCATGCTCTCCCAGCGAAGCCCTGGCTGGTGAAGGGAAGAAATTGTGAGCATATCGTATCTCCTGCCACATTGCCCTTCCTTCGTCCAGGGTGGCAACAGAGCAGAAAAGAGGGGTAAGTATGGAGGAAGGAAATAGCTGGCTCCCGCAGGAGCTCCACCGTCCGCCTCATTTGTGAGAGCTTGTTTGGTCTCACGTGTAGAGGTGCCCCAGCACTCATGTAGGGGAAGAAAAGCCATTCTCTCTTGGGGCCGCTCCCTTTCTGCTCTTCCCTGCCTCCAAGTGTTTGCGATGAGGGACAAAGGACTCAGAGGCCATCCAGAACTCTAGGATTCACCAGAAGCCTCCAATTTTACTTGCATGAAGAGATCAAAACTGATTTTGAAAAAGAAACAGAAGCAATAGCTGATGAAGTCTTGCAAAACGGCTATACTATATACTGATTGTCAAAATCACTGGGTCTTCAACACCCTCCCTTTGGCCTTTTGACATTTTTAATATGTAAATGTCGGCCAGCACAGTGGCTCACACCTGTAATCCCAGCACTTTGGGAGGGCGAGGTGGGCAGATCATGAGGTCAAAAGATGGAGACCATCCTGGCCAGCATGGTGAAACCCCATGTCTACTAAAAATACAAAAATAAGCCAGGTATGGTTGCACGTGCCTGGAGTCCCAGCTACTCAAGAGGCTGAGGCAGAAGAATTGCTTGAACCCGGGAGGTGGAGGTTGCAGTGAGCCAAGATTGCGCCACTGCACTCCAGCATGTGCGGAGAGTTCTGGCCAAACATGCAATGTACTTAATAAAGCATTACCAGACATGTCCCTGCATACACACTAATTGCAAGAGGAGTTTGGTAACAAGATAAAGGTATTTAGCAAAATACAACTGTCATAATTGAGGATAATTCTGAATATATTTCAAGATACCAAACCATTTTCGAGTCAACTCCCTGAGGGTCTTTGTTGAAGGATGTCAGGTCGGGTTGCATTGTTGCAGATCTTAAGTCAAGCTAGAGAATCAGGCTTCTCCAGGCATGGTCTCTGGACTACCAACATCAAAATCATCTAGGGCTGTTATTTAAAAATGCAGATTCCCAGGCAAACTTCAGATGTATTGAATTGGAGTCTCTGGGTGCAGGATCCAAGAATCTCCATGTCTTGATGCACACCAAGGCTTTTAGATCAAATCAACGTAGACAGAGGCCCCACATATCTTTTATTCCAAGTATTGGTTGTGGAAAGGTGAGGTTTTGTAATGCCAGATTAATCAGTCTCACTGATAAACACAGCCGAAGGATTCTTCCCATCCTTAGTAGTACTTAACCTAAAAAATTTTTTTTTGTTAAAATATCCAACCAGAGTGCTTCTATAACAAGATTTTTGTGCTTTATTTAAAAACATGACTTGAACATTAGAAACCATATTTTTTCATTTAGACCTCTACTTTGATATTAAAATAATCATTTTTGGCTGGGCACAGTGGCTCACATCTGTAATCCCAGCACTTTGGGAGGCCAAGGCGGGTGGATCACTTGAGGTCAGGAGTTCAAGACCAGCCCAGCCAACATGGTGAAACCCCTTCTCTACTGAAAATACAAAAAATTAGCTGGGCATGGTGGCGTGCACCAGTAATCCCAGTTACTCGGGAGGCTGAGACAGGAGAACTGCTTGAACCCAGGAGGCGGAGGCTTCAGTGAGCCGAGATAGCGCCACTGCACTCTAGCCTGCGTGATAGAGCAAGACTCCCTCTTAAATAAATAATCATTTTCCTCCCATTTTCTCAAATACGAATGGCTTGTTTACAAAACATGTAAATATTGAATGAAAGAAAAGCAAGTTGAGACACAATTACTGTGAGGAATGGGGGAAGGTTTATTTATGTATTTAATTTGGTACATTCTTTTTCTGCTGGGAAAAAAATTTTTCCTGCCTTTTTATGGTATTTTAGGTGTGTGAACTCGCAACAATGAAAGTGGTGTCACCACCTAAGTTAGAATTATCTTTCCTTTTCCACTTAGTAAGTGCATTTTAATATTTTTATCCACGTACATGGGATAATAAAAGCCATTAACTGCTTCAATAAATAAATTAAATGGAAGGATGGTTCTGAGAACTGAAAGAAATATAGAAAACAGTAAGAACAAGAGGGCAGCCTCCCCCTCCCTTTCTACCTTCTTTCACCTCCTGTTTATAACATTTAAGGTTCAAAGCCTTTATCTTAATGACTTGCCACTTTCAACTGCATGGAAAATGAATTTGAATCATTTAGAAGATTCTGGGAGGTCCTTACCTTCATCACTGAATACAAAGATGCAAAAAGGTGTGGGAACATCTGTTTCCCAGATTAAGAATGTATAACCAGGATGTTGAAAAAAAAAAAAAAAATCTGTGCCGTTATCAGGCCTTTAATCCAATTAGCAAATACAAGTCATTCTAAAAGACTCTGGCAACCGTTGCTCAGAGAGGGAGAAAACCTAGAGAAGAAATGCAAAAAAGGGAATTTGAGCAGCATGAAATGTAAAAACTAGCAGAACGACAGTGGGAAAGGTAATGATAAGAAACATGACTTTAAGGCTTTTGTGTGTTTGGGCTCAGTTTTTTCAGTCTATTTTATAAGTAAAGAATTTTTTTGAATGGCAAAAAAAAATTGTAATAATAATTATCTCCTAAGTGATTTCAAGGGAGAAGAAGATTTCCCTGTAAAATAGCAAGATCTTCTCCGACTTCCCTTCCCTGATACTGATCTTCCCTGTATACGAGGGTTTTCTTTGGTGTGAGACATTCAACTTTTCATAACATTTTTCATCACGTATGTTCTCACTCAAGCCCTCATGGGTTGGAAGGATTGGTAGAAACAATGACATCTGCTATCCTCTGATGATGGGCAGGTCCAGCTACTTTATCACAGGGCTGAAATGTTAATAGTTGTTGTACACTCAGCAAGCCTTCGTTTCCATTTTGAGCTTTTCTAGCCTGCTTGCCTCAACATGTCCTCCAGCATTTTTCAGAGAGTTGTTGGGGGCAGGGGAGCCCTGGGATTTAAACGGTAACATTTCTTGATGTGCGGAGTCGTGATAAGTAAGCAACAATGAGGATGGGGCCCCAGGTGAGGAAGAACAAGAAATAATAATTCTAAGACATGGCTAATCACAAACAACCTGTGGGCACAGCCTTGTTCCACGTGTAGTCTCCTCCAGCATGACCCTCCAAAACTTCCCTCCAGCCCCTGCCTCTTTGCGGACAGCCCCTTCTCTGCTGTGCTGCCCATTGCAGCCTTGCAACATATTTTCATACCTTCTCTAATAAATCTGCCTTTCTTTACCTACTACTGTCTTGGTAAATCCCTTCACCACCTGGGCCACCAGCCCCAGATAGTCACTACCCATGACAAGATTCTAGTGTCGAAGGTTGTGTGCCCTAGCTGAACATAAAATGGCTCCAGCTGTGCAGTTGCTCAGTGATTTTTTCACCCTCAGCATCCTGCAGCTTGGGATATTATTACAGGGTTCCTGAAGGGAGCGTCTGAATGTAACCAACCAGGTTACTGTTAATACTATAATAATACAGTAATTATCAATGGAATGACATTGGAACGTTCAGACAGGCAACAGACTCTCTGCTTTTACTGTAAAGATACTGAGACCCTCTTCTGGTTTTGGTACCCATCTATGCATAATTAAATTTTGGACTTCTCTGCCAGTGTCTCAATGACTGCTTCTAAAACTAATCCTGTGCCTTAAAATTAGCCTACCTAGATATTTCGCCTAATTGAAGAGTGAAAAGTTTGTACGACTGCGGGAGGGACTCCAGGCTTGTGTATACAATTGTAACTAGAATAATTAGGGCACAATTCCTGGCATACATACGCTCAATCAGTGTTTGCTAAATTAATGAAAACAAGAAAAATAGTGGCTTTAAACTAGACTAGGGCAGCAAATTTGCACACACATACACGAACACAATTTTTGACCATTGTAGGAGTGAACTGGAATTCATTAAGATACAAAGCTGAGTTTCAAATAGAGACAAGCCAGTTGATATTATATTCTTATGATGGCGTTTAGAAAATCTCCCAGGACTCTCTGAATCCGTACTGGATGGAGCACAGCTCCCCGTCCTCCTAGTGAATTGCAGTCACTTGGTCTCTCCAACGTATATAGCCAAACCTTCGAGAGCAGAAATTTTGCCTTACATCATCTTTAAAGTTCCCACAGCACCTAATTCAGGGCAGTAGATTAATGTTTTTCTTTTTTCTTTTTTCGTTTTTTGGAGTCTCGCTCTGTCGCCCAGGCTGGAGTGTAGTGGCGTGATCTCAGCCCACTGCACCTTCCACCTCCAGGGTTCGAGCAATTCTCCTGCCTCAGCCTCCCAAGTAGCAGGGCCGACAGGCGCATGCTGCCACGCTCAGCTAACTTTTTGTATTTTAGTAGAGACGGGATTTCACCGGGTTGCCCAGGCTGGTCTTTAACTCCTGAACTCGGGCAATCCACCTTCCTCGGCCCCCCAAAGTGCTGGGATTCCAGGCGTGAGCTACCGCACCAGCCTCGGGGCAGTAGAACGAAAACACACTTGGATATTGGTCATCCTATTCCACATGGGGTTTTTAGAAAATCAAAACCCAAACTAAAATTCAGGGTTGTAGTACGTTAGTGCCATTTATAGTAATTATTACTGTGTACGTGAGGTTTTTTTTGGTGTGGGACATTCAACTTTTCAAAGAATTTTTCATCAGTTATGTTCTCACTCAAGCCCTCATGGGTGGGAAGGGTGGACAGAAGCACTGACATCTGCTATCCTCTGATGATGGGCAGACACAACTACCTTATCACATCACCAAACCATTAGCTTGACTTGGTGCAGACCATCTGCTGTTTTAGAATGACACAGACAGGAACTTATAGTGGGTTATGTTGCAATCCTCTATGTTGGACATTTCGCAGTTAATTGTGTTGGATGGTAATCAAATAATAGGTAACTTTTATTGGGCATTTCCTCTGTGCCAGGGGGTATTCCTTCAAACTCTCTATAGAGGAGGTACTTTTATTATCCCCATTTTTCAGATATAGAAACGGAGGCTATGTGACTTAAGTCACCTTAAATGAAGGCCACATAGCTAGTAATAAAGAAGTGCTAGGATTTGAAGCCAGACAGTGTGGTTCCTGAGGCTTCTCTATCTAGGGTAGGTAGCAAATTTTCCCTAAAATTAAGGTAAATCTCCCTGCCTTACTAGAAAACAAACAGGTTCTAATGCGCCCAAGACATTGGAGTGACTTAGATAGAAATTGTGAAATTGCATTATTTCTGTCCTGGGTATCTGCTCCGACAGGATCTTGGCAAATCAATCCAATCCAAGAGAGAGAGACCCAGTGGGAATCACAGGTAGACCCCGTATTCTCCAAGTGACAAGAAAGACCCCAAAGCAAACATGTTCTGCTAAATTCAGTCGTGTATGTTGGACTAAGTGTGGCCAGTCTTCTAGGTTTGCCGACAGCTGTCCAGTGACCCACAGAAGGAATTTTTCTGTAGTCTGCTGCTAATTCTCTGACAGCTGGTGCCCTGCTGGCAGTCTCTTTTAGCTAGTTTGCTTCTTGAAGCTAGATGAAGCATCCTTAAAGAAATGGGCTCCTCCATCTTGCTGCTTGCAATTACTAGTATTACTCATTGAGTCTGGGAAGCTTTCTGCAGTCTGCAGGCCAAGAGCCAGTTGAGAGAGGGGAGGAGGTTGATGAAATGACACCAAGTCCTTGAGAATGTGCTGGCTTTAGAAAGGCTTTTAAAATCCAATCACTAGTTCAATGTGATTAATTACCTTAAAGTAGCTTGTAGAGTGTTTCCTGAGCAGCGTTTGAGGTCACTTCAAACGAAGTAAATAAGCCACAGCTAATGTGCTGACGTTTTGCAGAGAGAAGACAAGCCACTGAAAATGTCCACCCAATTTCCATTTCTTACTACAAGTTATTAGAAGAAAGGAATGTGTTTATTGATCTAAACTGTTAGATTAACAGTGGCCCGAACACTATTTTCTTTATTCAAGCTGATTAGCCAGAGGGATATTTAAGAGTTTGCCCTGAGACAGAGAAAATCTCTTTAGGTGAGAAGCTGTTGTTTCTCAACCCCAGGACTGCTCGTCTGAGAGCAAGGACTAAATTTCTGTGAAAGCCAATCAATTGTTGCCTCTAATCACTGTTGGGCGAACTCTAGGGCCTTGAAACTCAAAATTGGTCTGGGACTAGCAACATCAGCATCATCTGGGAACTCATTAGAAAGGCAAAATTTCAGTGTCCACCCCAGGCCTAACGAAATCGGAATCTGCATTTTAACAAGATGTCTGGGATCCACTGCATGTTACTGTTGGAGAAGTACTAGCCGGCGCCAACGTAAATTGTTACTTAAACATTTGCTAGAAAAGGTAGCTGGTAAAGAAAAGGAGAAATGCTACCTGATAAAAGCACGTTTCTTCAAAGATCTGTCGGTGGCGATTAACTTGCTTCTAGCAATTAATCTGCCTCAGACTCAAAACTTAAGACGCCCTGTGGCCACGTGGCCAACCTGAGCACAAAAGCCGAGTCTGAGTTTGTTACATGATATTCAAAATGCCAACTAGAGGCACACTTCGAAGGACACACTTCATGAAACAAATGTTTTAAAAGCCTTTTTTTTATGGCTAAGGTTACCAGTCACACAGAGTTTGCCAAGGTGATACAGAACGGTAAAGGCCTAAGATGCATTTGGTCTTGGGGTACAGAGTTTAGGAAAAATCAGCTAGAGCAAACACTGAGCTCCGGTCAGCCAAGGCAAAGATGTCATCATGGAAGACTGACGTCAAACATCTGGGTCAGCTTTGGCAGCGCCGTGCAAAACCGTTTGGGGAGAAAGGCAGTGTGAAAATGTTCACACCCACAGCATAATTTCAGGAAATGTTCGTAGTTTATTTGATACCAAGTGGACAAATTTCATTTCTCTATTGGGAACGCTTTATTCAAAGGCCCTGTATGAGGGAAAAATGGTTTTCTCCACTTTGCTTTGTTTGCTCCCGGGGAAGGTTTAATTGCTTACCCTGAGGCTTTTATCTGGAACAGGCATGAAGAAATGCACCCCGTGGAATGAGGAGCTCTGCAGGCGCTGGCTGAGTCGGCAGAAATAATGGGCTAAAAATAAGCAGCAATCTCTAACTCCAATGACCATATAGGCTTACCAACTAGAAAATACTCCCAGGAGACCAGCTTTTGCTTCTGGCAAACAGCCCATATCTCTGTTTAGTAAGTTCATTAACAAACAAAGCATTTAGCTTTTCTTTAAATTTTTCATGAGACAGAAAGTGTGAGCATTTTAACCAAGAAAATGATTTTTTTTTTCCTTCCCTGAAGCAAATTCACATTTTGATCTTTGGAAAACACCGACCACTTTCACAGGAAAATTCCCGATTACAGAGACACTTCGCTTGCCTTATCACAGGTCATCTCAGAACAAAGGTTTAAATCAAATGGACTATCAGAGTCTATTGGTCTCTTTTTATGCTTGACCTGATAATCTTGTTTTGCTGGGTTGGTGAAGATGGGGTTGAGGAAAATAAATCGAACTTGTTCTTTTAGTCAAGGAACAATCTTGTGCTTCAAAACACACAAACGAAAACAACCTCCAAGCACTGGACTATCTGCAGTGCAAAGGTAGTTGTTATTACCGTTCACTTCCTCCTGGAGTGAGTGCCTTTTGCATTTGAAGAGCAAAGAGGTGATAGTGTTACCATGTTTGCAATACTATGAGAGAAAGGTTAACAGATCATTTATAATCACTTTACCCATAAAGAACACATTTGTCTGAGCATTCGGGAGCCCCTATTTGTGTATTCTGTTAACAATTCACAAGGTGCAGTAGGTGGCCTCCAGGATGGTCTCCGATGATCTCCACCTCCTGATATTGTGTGGTCCCTTATCCTGACAGTGATGGCTGGCCTTGGTAGTGACTCATTTCTAATGAATAGAATAAGACGTGAGTGATGGTGTGTGACTTGAAACTTGATTAGAAAAGGCAAGGTGGTACGGCTCTCTTTCTCTCTTGCTCACGTACACACATTCATCATCATCATCATCATCATCATCATCATCATCATCATCATCTGTTCAGGGGCAAGCCAGCTGCCATGGGTGAGCAGCGATTTGGAGAGGCCCACAAGACAAGCAACTGAGGCCTCCAGCCAACAGCCACATGAGTATGCTTGGAAGGGGAACCTCTAGCCTCATCAAGTCTGTCTCAGATGGCTGGAGTCCAAGCCAATGCCTTGATGGTGGCCTTGTAGGAGACCTTGAGCCAGAACCACCCAGCCAAGCTGTCTCCTGATTCTTCACCCAAACAAACTGTGAGATAATCAGTATTCTTTAAGATGCCAAGTTTTGGGGTAATCTGCGACACAGCAATGGATAACTAACATCCAAGATCATTCTACCTTCTAGATTTATCCTCTTATTAGTTCGGCAGGTGTTTATTGAGAGACTGCTGCATCCCAGGCACTACCTAAGCAGAAGTTAATCATCTATTGAACGTAAGGAACACCTATTAAGGGATTCCTGGCTTCTAGGCACTCTCTAGACAGCAGAGAGAAGGATTTCACACTTGGGAATTTGTGTTTGTAGCAGTCATCTTTGTCATCTTTGGAAATACAATCTACTATTTCCACATATTACCATTTATAGCTACTGCTATAAATTTGCTACTATTTAGACATTAGTGGCTCAGTAAATATGTGTAGATTGAATGCTTCTCTATGACTTGTGCCTACTTACGGACTTCAAAAATGAAGATGCCCTTACGTGTCTTTCTTCCTTACCCTGTATATCTACTCCAGGTGTCCCCAAACTATAGCCTGCGGGCCGCATGCGGCCCCCGAGGCCATTTATCCTGTCCCCCGCCGCACTTCAGGAAGGGGCACCTCTTTCATTGGTGGTCAGTGAGAGGAGCACAGTATGTGGCGGCCCTCCAACGGTCTGAGGGACAGTGAACTGGCCCCCTGTGTAAAAAGTATGGTGACGCCTGATCTACTCAATCATTAGACCTTTCCTAGTCTCCTTTCTAAATATCATTCATGGGCCGGGCATGGTGGTTCACACCTATAATCCCAGCACTTTGGGAGGCCAAGGCAGGCGGATCACTTGAGGTCAAGAGTTCGAGACCAGCCTGGCCAACATGGCGAAACCCCGTCTCTACAAAAAATACAAAAATTAGCCAGTCGCAGTGGCACGTGCCTATAGTCCCAGCTACTCTGGAGGCTGAGGTACAAGGATCACTTGAGCTTGGGAGGTGAGCAACTGTACTCCAGCTTGGACGACAAAGTAAAACCCTAGCTCAAAAAATAATAAATAAATAATTAAATAAGTAGCATCCATGTTCTTTCCTCCTTCACCATCTCCCTTCTGCTCTTTCAGTTCAGGCCATTTCTCCATCTCTTTTTGGCATTTGCTTACTTTCTTGGTATCCCTGCCTCTACTCTTGCCGCCGCCCCCTCTGCTGCACACTGCCAGCAAAGTGATGTTCTTAATATGCAGAGCCCATCCTGTTTGCATCCTACTTAGAATTGCTCCATGGTTCTTAAATTATTTGTATGTATCTGTGATAGATCCCTGCCTAGATGTCTGCTTTCATCACCCGCCATTCCCCCGTTGCCTTTCATACTCCGGGACTCTTGAATGATTTATGATTTCCTGAACGTGCTCGTCTGGCCTCTGTGTTTCATACGTGCAGTTTCTATTGCCTGGAACGCTAGTTTATCCCCCGTTAGTGAGAAACTCTTCTTCCCTGCTACTGATTTTCCCTTCCCTGTGAAGGGACAGCAATGACTGTAATATACCTGCCCTCCCCAGCCCTGGGATTAGGGAGGAGTGACTCACCTGATTGGTGAGTTTGGAAAGGCTGCAGTGAGTTGACCCCGTCCAATTTGGCCATTCTTCAGTGCTCAGTCTCTTGTGTTTCCTTTGGGTAAGCTCTAGCAGAGAAAAGCAGGATGGAGTATACATCCCCACCCGACAACCTATCTACTAAGTGGTCTGTTCTAATAAATGCCGGTCTTAGAACAAATCCTACCAAATGTCTGTTTATCAGCAAGTAGGCACAGGAACATGGTCTCATAAACTCGTGGGCGTTCCACTCTCTGTCCTTACGCATTCCAGCAAGCACAGTACAGGAAGGGTTCACTCCAAGATGGATGCAACATAATTCTGATGATGGGACTGGCCAATCCTATAGTTAAGTCTCCAGCCGAGTCCTCCATGACATGGGGGGCACAGAACCCATGAGAATTTCAAACCAGGCTACTTCTCCAAAGATGTTGGATGACTCAGCTTGCCAGATCCTTATACTTCATTTGTGCCAAGGCAGTTGGGCCAGCAAAATCTTTCTAGCCTGATATACCTGAGATACATACATATATATGCACACACACACGTACATATATTAACAGATACAGATCAAGCACCATTTACCAATATAATTATTTATAATGTATGTATTAACAAATTCTCTGGTTATAGATTTAGATAACAATATTTGTGGGCCAGGCACAGTGGCTCACACCTGTAATCCCAGGACTTTGTGGGGCCAAGGCGGGCAGATCACAAGGTCAAGAGATGGAGACCACCCTGGCTAACATGGTGAAACCCCATCTCTACTGAAAATACAAAAATTAGCTGGGCATTGTGGCGTGTGCCTGTAATCCCAGCTACTCGGGAGGCTGAGGCAGAAGAATTGCTTGAACCTGGGAGGTGGAGGTTGCAGTGAGGTGAGATTGCACCACTGCACTCCAGCCTGGTGACAAAACGAGACTCCGTCTCAAAAAAAGCAAACAAACAAAACACAATATTTGCAGCACCTCGACATCTCTGGAATATGGATGTCTGAGTAGGTATTTCAAGTGCTAACTACCTCTAGGAGTTAAAGTTTACTTATACACACATGCACATTTATATCACACTATTCATACCCTACAGACAACATGCGGGCGTGTGTCATGCAACCTGTCCTGTTTGGGTACAAGCTGCCCCAAGGAGCCACCATTTTCCACTGCTCCAGAGGCAGGCTCTGTCCCTGCAGTGGGCAAGGTCTGCCCTGATTCAAGGATGCTGGATGGGTGGTCAGTCTAATTTGCGGGGGTCAGTATTGGGAGAGGGAGGCCACTTGTTGGCAGGCGGAAGCCACTTTCTCTGATGCCAGTCCTATCAGTGATAAAGATGATATTTTGTTCTCGAACTGTCAACTTCTTTGTCTTAGTCCTCAAGTGATTCAGGTCTCAAGTGGGGAAGGACTTTCTATTGGGCCCTTTCCAACACGACAGCTTCACCCTGGCATGCGGCTAGCCCTTCTGAGAAGTCTTTCCTGGATCCCTCTCGGTAGACCTGTAAGTTTTATACCTGTTTCCTGCTGACCTTCTCCCACACCCACCCCACTTAAAAATAGAGCCCTGCCGGGCACGGTGGCTCACGCCTGTAATTCCAGCGCTTTGGGAGGCCAAGGCAGGCAGATCACAAGCTCAGGAGATCGAGACCATCCTGGCTAACACAATGAAACCCCATCTCTACTAAAAATACAGAAAATTAGCCAGGCATGGTGGCAGGCGCCTGCTGTCCCAGCTACTTGGGAGGCTGAGGCAGGAGAATCACTTGAACCCGGGAGGCAGAGGTTGCAGCGAGCCAAGACTGCACCACTGTATGCCAGCCTAGGCAACAGAGTGAGACTGTCTCAAAAAAAAAAAAAAATGGTAAATGCTGTCACCTCAACACCAATCTGCTTGCAGTAACAGGACCAACCTCAGATGACTCAAGCCAGCATAAAGAATTTCCTAGAACTGATGTTTCTTATAACTTTAAAATTTGTTGACTGAATGTGTTGGTTTATTTGGCTTTTCATTATTGATTGAGAGTAAGTTTGTTTTGATTTTTTTGTTTTTGATTTTTTTTATTGTTTTTTGATTTTTTTTTGACCATTTCACTTAATGTTGGTTTATCTGGTGGCTACTAAATTACTTGATTACCAGTGTTTGGTGTTATTTTGTGGCCCATTTGAAGTTCTGTTAAAAAATTTAAAAGGTTAAGACTCCTTGGTTCATACTGACTAAATATTTGTTGAATAAGTTATGAATTCTTTCAAAATGGTGGCAGTAAAGTCATAGTTTTCAATATCATATATAAGCAGCTGACAATGTATTAGTTAGCAACCTCCAAAGCCATTGAGTTTCATTTTTTTTACCCACCTGTTTCATTTATTTCTGCCATTCAACGTTCTCAGCTAAAGCATAAATTCCGTTTTTAGGATATTCAGTTTGGGCTGGGTGCAGTGGCTCACGCCTGTAATCCCAGCACTTTAGGAGGCTGAGGCATGTGGATTATTTGAGGTCAGGAGTTCGAAACCAGCCTGGACAGTGTGGTGAAACCCCATCTCTACTAAAAATACAAGAAAGTAGCCAAGAATGGTGGCGGGCATCTGTAATCCCAGCTACTCAGGAGATTGAGGCAGAAGAATTGCTTGAACCTGGGAGGTGGTAAGCTGAGATCGCACCATTGCACTCTAGCCTGGACAACAAGAGTGAAATTCTGTCTCAAAATACGTATTAAAATATGATTGATATTGATGACTAAGTGTTTTGAGCCCCCTTCAGCCTTGCACCAGAGGTCAGTGCCTCACTGTGTCACCTGAGTCCTGGACCTGTTATGTTGGATGCCCAGCTAATGAACGTCTGCTATTGCTAAGCACTGTGGGGACATAGCAGTCCCTGCTTTCAAGGAGCTCACAGCTTCATTTAGAAAGACAGGTGGGTAAGCAGAGATTAATGAGGAGAGTGGAAAAAGCATCGAGATAGAGGTAAACAAAGGAGGCAATGATATCAGATGAGTCTACGCATATAAAAATCAGTCTTTCCTCCCAACATGGTATAACACAGTGGTTATGAGTGGAGGCCAGAGCTAGATGCCCTCAGTTCAAGCCCTGCCTCTTCCAATTACTGGCTGTGTAATCTTGGACAAATTATACATTAACGTCTCTGCGTCTCAGTTCCCTTTTTGTAAAAGTGAGCATGATAATTGTACCTACTTCAAAGGGTTGTGTGGATTAAACAAGCTAAGGCATATGGGGCCTTGAGAATAGTGCCTGGGCTGGAGGGAAAGCTCAAAAAATGTTAGCTGTAACTAAAAGTACTCATTTTCAAGCTAGGAGGAGCTCTACCAGATAAGATGAAAGCCAAGTCTCTTCTAAGCAAGCTGTAGGCGATGCGGTGATTTTGATCTTTCTCTCATTTGTCACTCTCTGTCTCAAGCCACTTTTCCTTAGTTCCAGTTGAGCAGAAAAAGCTATTTCATCCTTGGCAGTTCTTCCAAATTCAGTAGACTGTGACTGAATCACTTACAAAGTTAATGGACAGTTCCTGGCTTATGGACAACTGTACAAATCCTCATCATTTTTTTTTTTTTCCTGAGCCTTTGATGTAAGGAACAACAAGTAGGCACTGTAATGTTCCCTCCGAATGGACATGGAGTCTTTCATTCACATCATTTCACAGGGAGACCAATACGTGCCCGTTGAAGGGGGTGAATGTGACCCTCCAGTACCTTTGAAATCCTGAGATTAGAAGCACAGGGCAAAACTGGCATGCACATTTTTCCTTTTTATTGCACTGATGAAATATAAGGAGCTGTTGGAAACAAATGCTTGGTGCCGCAAAGAAAAATCAGCACTGAGACAAAGGATCTCTCAGCAATGCAATTTTTACTTCCTGCACTACAGGAAGGGTACTCTCACTAGCCATTTTGCCACAAGAGTACAATGAACAAAGGAAAACACACAAATTTATCCCTTATGCATTTGGGGTTGTCCTTACTGCTGTGTCTGTTCTCCATTGGCTGGAGCCAGACCTCACAGTCTAAACTAAAACCCAATTGGCTAACAACTTAAAACTTTTCTAAACAGGCAAGGGGCATAGGCTGTGAGCTGGGACATGCCTGTGAGCACGTCCAGCACAGAAATCTAGGTTAAAGTACAAAGACACAGAATGTACTACGTGTCTGTAAGCATGTCTAACAGCTACATAGGTACATAGGTAGGGTTTAACCAAGTTATTACCACACTTATGATTTATTCTTTAACAAGAATGGAAACTTGTAAAAGGAACTTTTCTACTTCCCACAGGAGATAATTTACTTTTTCAGCTTAACAAAACTCCATACTAGTTTGGGTCAACTGGATGCTGTGAGAGGATGTGAGTACAAGGCCTCCAGTCCTCATTTATTCCTACACATACCTGCTCTGATGTCGTAAAAAGCATTGCACCGTTTAAAAAGTATTCCTCTGTGTTCCCAATTGTTTAGAAATTTAATTATGGACTGAGTGACGGATGACATTTGTAAATTGTTAGTTTTGTTAATTGTGAAGATAGCATTGTGGTTACAAAGAAAACTCTCCTTCCTTCCTTCCTTCTTCCGTTCATCCTTCCTTCCTTCCTTCCTCCCTCCCTTCCTTCCTCTCTCCGTCCCTCCCTCTCTCCCTCCCTCTCTCCTTCCCTCCCTCGCTCCCTTCCTCCCTCAGATGCCTATTGAAATGAAATGACAAGACAACTGACATTTGCAACTGGTGTTGGGGGATGTATACCTGAAAAAAAAAAAACAAAGAATGGCAACATATGAGTTGTTATTGAATCTGAATGGTGGCTATGAAGGGATTACTTGCCTTCTCTACTTTTGTGTCATTCCAGAAATTTTCCCAAGAAAAAGTTTTAAAAGCATATTTTTCAGTTTCAAGGCACTGATTCTCAATCTTGTCTCGGCCCTCTGGGCAGCTTATTCACACATCCCTCCCTCAACAATGGAAGGTGGTTTTCCTGCCCAAGTGCTGGATGGGGGGCAGGGGGTGGCCTTACAAGTGTAGCTGAGATAAGGATCCCCTCAGCCCTTGGAGCCACCAGTGGGACCTAAGGCAGAGGGTGGGGCTCCGAGTGGCCAGAATCCTGCACTAGTAGCCTACAACCATGAGTGGCCTCATCTGTGTGCCCTAGGATTCAGATAATTGTCGCTTTCTTCGAGAGCCACGTGATCAAAAAACACTGGTTCATGATTGTTTCCAGTTAAGATGCAAATATCCCCTCGGAGGGGTTAACTCAACAAGGTAGTTTCAACTCTTAACACCTCAGGTGTTTCCAGATAAGCTCTTAAGGCTCTGGTTGCCCAGTGGCACCTCCCTCCAGTGGTAGGCGAGTTTGGGAGCTTGGGGAGCCAGGGTAGGGTAAGATGGTGGGAAGCCTGTGAGCTGGTCACTGGGCTCCACTGTGAGTAGGTCTGAAGGGAGGAGGGAAGAAAGATGCTGACGAGTTGGGAGACAGATGGTGGTGGGGGGTATTGTGGGCAGGAGTGTCCCAGGGAACTCCAGGAGGAAAAAGTTCTCCAGCCTCAAGTTCTCTGATTCCCAGCTTCTTCTAGGCTTCTTCTAGCTTCTTCTAGGCTGCTGCACAGCAGCGTCATGTCATAGTTCCACCTGGAGGAGGACAAGTCATTTGTTGAAAACCTTCCTAGGGTTTATTTGAACTCAGGAGTTCAAGACCAGCCGGACCAACATGGTAAAATGCCGTTTCTAATAAAAATACAAAAATAAATTAGCCAGGCTGGGCTCACGCCTGTAATCCCAGCTACTTGGGAGGCTGAGGCAGGAAAATCAATTCAACCCAGGAGAGAGAGGTTGCAGTGAGCCGAGATCGCGCCACTGCACTCCAGCCTGGGCAACAGAGCAAGACTTCGTCTCAAAAAAAAAAAAAAAAAAAAAAAGAGAAAAGAAAACTTTCCTAGGGCTTCTGCCCTCCTCAGATTTATGGACGCCTGACATTTAACCAAGTTGTCTGAGAACTATGCTCAGGAGAATTCTTGTCTTGACTCAAATGCCCCAAGTGTATTTTTACTCCTGTCCAAGTTTGGGTTCCCTTAGAAGCAGAAACTGAGTCCCTCTGGGGGACCACACCAGCCCTGGACTGACTTCCTTCAGACATTTTTTTTTTTTAAACACAAGAAATGAATATACTTCTGTCTTATTTAAGGCCCAGTTCTTTTGGGTTTGTGAACTTCACAAGTGAACTGGACCCTAACTGATTTGGAATGCTACCCAAAGTGGGAGGATCCTGAGAATAAATGCAACTCTGAGGCTGTAGCAAACACTCTGAGGTGAGCCAGCAAGACTGAGGTCTTTGCAAGCCAAGGGGCAGGAACGAAGTCAGCAACGGTTCAGAAAGTGGGCTGAGCCAATCAGGAGCAAAAAGAAGGTTGGGGGCAAAGCCAGGAGCACCTTCTACACCTTGACTTTATTAACCACGGTGCACAACAGTAGTCTGCCTTAAAGGTTGAGAAGGCAGAAAAGAGAAGATGTGAGGTTAGGATTGTGGCCAAGTAGACATCACGGGCAAGGAGCAGGGAGAGGGAGGGAAGGATGACTCCGGATCTCTGGCTTAGGAACCTGGTTGGCTAGTGCTGCCATTTTGAGAGAGGGCGTTCAGTGGAGGAGAAAGATTTGGAGAGGTAAGTTTTAGACCTGTTGGGGCTCATAGGAGACCCAAAGTGGAGGCATTCATTAGGCGATTGGGTCTAGACTCCACGAAAGAGAGCAGGGCTACGAATGTCAATGTGGACTAGTCAGGCTATAGATGGGCTTTGATGACAAAGATGTTGTTGGAAATAACATCTTCGTTATTTGTTATATGAGCACTGAGACTAAGGATCTTTCAGCAAGGAAAGTTTTACTTCCTGAACTGCAGGAAGGGTACTCTCAATAGCCATCTTGTCATGAGAGTACAATGAACAAAGGAAAATACACAAATTTATTCCTTACGCATTTGAGGTCGTCCTTACTGCTGTGTCTGATCTCCGTTGGCTGGAGCCAGACCCACAGTCTAAACTAAAACCCGATTGGCTAACAAGTTAAAACTTTTTTAAACAAGTAAAAGCAATGGAGAGCTGGGACATGCCTGTGAGCATGTCCAGCACAGATATCTTGGTTAAAGTACGAGGACATAGAATGTACTACGTGCCTGTAAGCGTGGCGTGTCTAACAGCTACCTAGGATAGGGCTTCACAAAGTTATTAGCACACTTATTCTTTAAGAAGACAGGAAACTTCAAAAAGGAACTTTTCTACTTCCCACAACGTGTTGGAGATTGCCAAGGAAAGTATGTGGAATGAGAAGACAATAGCTAATTATCAACATCTAAGTACAGGGGGACAAAAAACCAACCAAGGAATCTATGAGGAAGACTGGAAAGAAGTGGCAAGAGAAGAGGGCAGAAAACAAGTGGGGTGGGGTGTTCCCGCATCCACGGAAGGGAAGCGAGTCAGGAAGAGTCATCCCTGATGTGAAACCACACACAGAAATGTCTAGCAAAGCAAAGACGGCTGGGGCCCCACCCACATTCCCTCGGCCTTTACCAGTGCCTGTGCCAGACTTCAACTGCTAGAAGCTGCATCGCTTCAACTCTCTTTCTCTGGCTTCCAGAGCCTGCTCTGTCCGTGGGCATGACAGGTTGGAAGTGCCAGGGAATGCCCCCTCTCCGCCAAGCAGCCCTCGACCAATGCTTGACAGAAGCTGGTGTATAACTACTCCAGCCCCCTTGCCCCTTGGGTGACATGACTCAGATGCGTGTTCAACACCGTTTCCCAGGGTTCCCCGCGGGATTGAGCCTCATTTGCCCACCGCGGTAACTTGTTAATGACACACTGTGTTGACTTCCTTTCCTTTCCTTCTCATTTCTTCACTCGTTTACCAGTGTTTCCTCGGGTCACCTCCCAAATAAATGACTTACAGTCAAATTCTTGTCTCAGGTTCCGCTTTTAAGAAAACCCAAACTAGAATATTTAGGAAGATCAAACCTGAGAAACAGTCTCTGACTCTGACAGTTTGATCGGTGAACCTGAGGGAGAAAGTTGAAATGGAGCAGAGGGAAGAGAGATTGCATTTCAGGGAGGTTTTTTTTGTTTTGTTTTGTTTTTTAATGGATAAGAAAGAAACGATGGAGAAGACACTTCCATTGCAAAGTGACCCACAGAAGAGATAAACAGTGGTGACATCATGTGTCACTTCAACAGGATCTCATACCCCGCTTCCTAATAGCACCCTAATAGTTTGGGGGGGGCTCACCTTTCTCCTACTCTGTCTTGTCTTGGAGGGAGGTGGTGTCTGTCTCCTCTGGTGGATTTTAATGAGCCAGCTACCTCACCCGGATGCAAGCAGGTGACCTACGCTAGGGAACCATGGGACGCCTTCTCCCTGGTCTTGGAAGCCTGAGTGATGTGATTTGAAGACTGGTTAGAGGTCATTTATGAGGCAGCCCAGTGCTAATCAGGCTCCCCCAAGCCTTCTTTTTTTTGCCTCCCAAATCCCTGCAACAAATTAACTTCTGTTCAAGATTGCCAGAAGCAGTTTCTGCAGCCAAGAATCCTGATTAATAAAAAAGAGGGCTAGAACTAAAGATCTGATGATAGCTGAGAGTCATTTTTTTCTCCTCAACTTTTTTTCTGATTATAAAAGTAACCTGTGCTCAATGCAGAAAAATGAGAAAGCACAGAAAGTAGTTAGAAGCAGAAAAAAAGATCACATAATCCCATTACTCAAAGGCAGACACTATTAATTTAGTTGAGATGATACTGTGTATGCAATTTAATATCCAGCATATAGAATTCGACATTCCATTTTTTGGTTTCTTTTTTAAAATTACTTCACATACACCATGCATTTCTTTGTAACTTCTCCTCCTCCTTCTCCTTCTTCTTTCTTCTTCTTCTTCTTCTTCCTTTGAGACAGGATCTTACTCTGTCGCCCAGTTTGGAGTGCAATAGCGCTATCTCTGCTCACTGCAGCCTCTGCCTCGCAGGTTCAAGGGATTCTTGTACCTCAGCCTCCTGACTAGCTGGGACTACAGGAACAACAACTTCTTAAATATTATTTAGATGATTCATAATAGTCTTACGGATGTATCATACTTTTCTAAAAACTGCTGCCATCATTTAACATTCTGGCTTCTCTCAAAATTCTCTCTATCATAGAGAAGAGTTTCCTGAACATCTTTGTTCATAAATCTTGGTCTGACAGTTCTGATTCTGTCCATCCGCTTGATTCCCACAGTGGAGTTATTGTTTCGAAAGGAGTGAACACTTTTTAAAAGCTTTGGAAAGCTTCTGCCGGAATCATCTCCAAATAATAATATACCAATTTATATTTCCACCAGTACTCTTAATGGGATTTTACAAAATGATCGATTTAAGAGAAGCAAGTTATTGCTAATCTAAATTATTTGATTTATATTAATTCCGTTTTCTTCTTTCTGAATTGTCTATCTTTGCATTAATATTTTTCATGGGGATTTGCACGAACTCTATATATTAAATCTAATAATCCTGTGTTACATTTGTTGAAAACGTTTGTATCAGTTCATTTACTTTTTTCCATCTGATTGTGTTGCTTTTAGCTATTCAAATGCTTAAAATTTTTATATCATTAAATCTAGCAAAATTTGTCCTTGTGAAGAGACCTTCAAGAAGTTCTTTGTGTGGCCGGGCGCGGTGGCTCAAGCCTGTAATCCCAGCACTTTGGGAGGCCGAGGCGGGTGGATCACGAGGTTGAGAGATCGAGACCATCCTGGTCAACATGGTGAAACCCCGTCTCTACTAAAAATACAAAAAATTAGCTGGGCATGGTGGCGCGTGCCTGTAATCCCAGCTACTCAGGAGGCTGAGGCAGGAGAATTGCCTGAACCCAGGAGGCGGAGGTTGCGGTGAGCCGAGATCGCGCCATTGCACTCCGGCCTGGGTAACAAGAGCGAAACTCCGTCTCAAAAAAAAAAAAAAAAAAAAAAAAAAGAAGTTCTTTGTGGTTTTAAACTTGTCAAGTCCTCCTTGATCTCAGTGTTTGATAAATATTCATTTTGAATAGTATTTTGTCTTGAATCCTTTCTTTAGCAATACTACCATAGGAGCTTTTTTCTGCCCACCTTTGACTGGTGTGTCTTTATTCACCTTCTAATTTTAACTTTTTGATTCCATTTTGTTTTAGGTTGTCTTTTATAGGCAGTGCACAATCACGTTTTGTTTCGTTTTAGCCCAATGTGAGCACGTCTGCTCTTTTATTTTGGAGGGGAGGGCAGAGTCTCACTCTGTTGCCCAGGCTGGAGTGCAGTGGTGCAATCTTGACTCACTGCAACCTCCACTTCCCGGGTTCAAACAATTCTCTTGCCTCAGCCTCTCAAGTAGCTTGTACTACAGGTGCATGCCACCACACCTGGCCAATTTTTGTATTTTTATAGAGACAAGGTTTTGCCATGTTGCCCAGGCTGGTCTCAAACTCCTGGCCTCAAGTGATCCTCCTGCCTCTGACTCCCAAAGTGCTAGGATTACCGGCATTAGCCACTGCACCCAGGCCCATCTCTGCTTTTTATTACAGAGTGTCACACATTGACTATTAGTCTAAAAATGGATGCATATGTTCT
This sequence comes from Saimiri boliviensis, assembly GCF_048565385.1. Classification (NCBI taxonomy): domain Eukaryota; kingdom Metazoa; phylum Chordata; class Mammalia; order Primates; family Cebidae; genus Saimiri; species Saimiri boliviensis. The sequence goes on along the minus strand of NC_133470.1, from coordinate 15,986,123 downwards.
GATTTCTGGCATGTTTTTTTGTATTCTCTTTTAGGTTTGTTATTTTCTTTCTTTCTTTCTTTCTTTTTTTTTTATGGAGTTTCGCTCTTGTTGCTCAGGCTGGAGTGCAATGGCACCATCTTGGCTCACTGCAACCTCCACCTCCTGGGTTCAAGCAATTCTCCTGCCTCAGCCTCCCGAGTAGCTGGGATTACAGGCATGTGCCACCACACTCGGCTAATTTTTGTATTTTTAGTAGAGATAGGGTTTCACAATGTTGGCCAGGCTGGTCTTGAACTCCTGACCTCAGGTGATCCGCCTGCCTTGGCCTCCCTAAGTGCTGGGATTATAGGCATAAGCCACTGCACCTAGCCAGGTTTTTCACTATTTTCTTGCCTATGTTATTTGCACTGTGTTTTTGTTTTCTTCAGCGGTAATTTAGAAGGTGGTTCTTAATTCTGCTAGTGGTTACTCTGTTTTCTGAATTTTAAAAATTTATTTGTATATTGTGCTTTTTATTAAGATGTGGTTACCTTGAAGTTTACTAAATGTAGCCCTAAACCTATATTTCTCTAATTGTCTAAATGAAAAAAGCATAATTTTTTATAGCAGCCTTCTAACAATTGAGTGGGTTTTACTTATGTTTATTTTGTTTTGTTTTAATCCTCTATGAAGTCCTATCTTTAGTAACATAATCTTTGGCTGTAAAACTCAGATAATTATTATATTATATCCTTATGTGTTTTTTTTTTCAAGAATTGTTTTTGAATTTTGCATTTAATTCAGTAACTATAGTTACAATTATTTTCATCCAACTAAACATTTAACTGTCTTCCAGGTAGCACGATTTTTTTTTTCTTTCTCTCTCTCTTTTTCTTTTCTTTCTTTTTTTTTTTTTTTTCCTGAGACAGGATCTCACTCTGTAGCCCGGGCTGGAGAACAGTGGCATGATCACAGTTCACCGTATCCTCGGACTCCTGGGCTCAAGTGATCCTTCCACCTCAGCCTCCCGAGTAGCTGGGACCACAGGTGTGTGCCACCACACCCGGCTAATTTTTGTATATTTTGTAGAGATGGGGTTTTGCCATGTTGCCCAAGCTAGTCTCGAACTTCTGGGCTCAAGTGATGCTCCCATCTCGGCCTCCCAAGGTGCTGGGATTACAGGCCTGTGCCACGGCGGCCAGCCTGGTTTTTTCAACTGGAGCATATGTATGAGAATCACCTGGAGAGTTGTTTGTAATTTCACATTCCCTGGCTCTGCATTCCACTTAGAGCTTCTAACCCTAGGGGTCTACGACAGTCTTCGCCTGATGCCCACTCTGGCCTCAGCCTTGCGATTGTAGGCTGAGGATGGCTGCAGAGAGCATTGTGGGAGACAAGATGGGGGTGGGATGGAGAAGGGCTTTGGGGAAAGGTTTCCTGGGAAGAGGGAGTGTTCCTGGTTTCCCAGTAGGTCCTGCTGCTGATGAAAGCACCTCTTGACCCCCACGTTCACCTTTCCAGTGTCCAATTGAGAACTGCTGGTATAACAGAAAGAGAATGAGGCTTGGAAACTGGCTTTAAATCCTTACTGTCAACTCCTTGGTCAGTTTTTGAACAACCTGAATCTTTGACTGTCAATTTTCCCATCAGTGAAAACGATTAATTCTTACTTCATAGGGTTGTAATCACAGATAATCTGTAAAGCACTCAGCACAGTGCTTGACAACAGCAAGTTCTTAATCAAAATTATTATAATTGCTATTTCATATCGACATGTCTATTGTTGTAGGGCTCCTTCTTTATGCAATTCTAATTTTTACTTCCTTCTCTTGGAGGAAGTAAAGATCCAGCTACTCCTCACACTCACAATCCTTTGTAATTTATTTTCTCCAAAGCAATTTGGTCACCACTGCTTTTGCGAACCGCAGCTACCCTGAAACCTTTCTGTTGAGTCCTCATTCATCAAAACCAGAGCGGTGCTGTCCAGCAGAACTTTGTGTGACAGCAGAAATGTTCTATCATACAGAACATGGAGCTCCAGGCACTTGCCATGTCGCTAGTGAGACTAAGGAACTGAATTTTACATGTTAATTAATTTGAATGTAAGTTGCCACCTGTGGCTAGTGGCTACCATATTGAACAGCACAACTCTGTAGGGTGTCTTTCTTGCTTGGAAAGCCATTTTTAAATTAATGGTCCATCTTACAATTAATGGCATGTTAGAAAAGAGGAAGTTCAGTGAGAAATTATTAAATTTAATGTTAGACTTAATTTTTTATATTTCCAGCCTTTCATAAATAGTTTTAAATTTTGTTCTTTCCTTCAAAAATGAATATAGAGTTATTCTATGTAAATCCAATGAAGGTTGAGACAAAGCAGGTTTCTTGCTTAGAGCATGCCACAGATGGATTGCGTTGATGAGACCTGTTTGGTTTTACCCAGTTAAATGGAACATTTGGAGGAAGTTAAGTGCATCGGGAATTTTGCTGATGATCAACCAGAATGAAAATGCTTTGGAAGCTGGAGAGAGACAAAATGCAGAGTCCACTGAGGTCAGTGACTTCCACATTAATTTTTACTATGACCCACAGTATGAAATTCAGCGTACAGCATGGACCAGCATACACATAAAAACATACATAATGGAAATAAAGACTTCACTAGAGCTATACTTTACCTTTCTTACGTGTAGCATTTTGATAGTCTGTATTTTATTCTATCCTCTTCTGTGCCATTCTGTTGTATTTTAGTCTATTTCATTTTCCATCTACTGGTCAAGATTCACTAAATTATCTTCCAGACCCACTATTGGGTTCCAGTCTGCAAACACCAGATTTTGGATTTGAGAGTCAGAGGGAAGAGGGGTGACTTGTGAGTGTTGGGCTTCAGAAACAAACAGGGCTGGAGGCTGGATTAGTTTGCTAGGGCTGCCATCAGGAAATACCACAGGCTGGATGGTTGAAACAACAGAAATTTATTTTCTCATGGTTCTGGAGGCTGGAAGTCCAAGATCAAGGTGGCTGCAGGGTTGGGTTCTTCTGAGACCTCTCTCCTTGGCTCACAGATAGCCACTCTCCCGCTGCATCTTCATGTGGCTGTCTCTCTGTGCATGGACAGTGCTCCTGGTTTTCTTCTTCCAGTCACATTGGATCAGAGCCCATGCTAATGGCCTCATTTTAACATAATCACCTCTTTAAGGAGGTGGTGACATTCTTAGGTACTCGGGGTTGAGACTTCAACATATGAATTTTGGTGGGACAGCAGTTACGCAAAACCACAATGCCAAACTTAATACATGAGTGCTGAAGGTTCTCAGGCTCCAGAAAAAAAATGAGAGCATAAAGCATGCTACAAATAAATTACTGCTATCTTAGTGACAAGAGAACTTGGCTAGGTTCAAATCATAAATTCTGAATTTAAAATATAAATGCGTGTGCTTGCTGATACGAATGTCTAATAAAAATCCTCATGCACACATTTGGCTTACCAATCAATATTTCACTCAAGGTTCACTTATCATAAATGAGAACTGGAAGTTCTTTTGCAATTGGATGGGGATGCTGTCTAGTCTCAACATGCTATTTTTGACAACAATTAAAGAACAGACAGCATTTTCTTTGCAAACATTAACTTGCCACATCTTACAAAATCATTCCCCTCGGGCCACCTATATCAGTATGGTACTATCTTAGTTTTCCAGATACAGAACCGCTCAATTCTGTCTGAGAATCAAAGCATCAGTGACCCAAGCTAATGCTAAATTAAGAAATCAGCTGGTTCTCATCCAATACAGCTAAACCAGATGGGCTGCTTTCGCGACTTCCAGGCCAACTCCATCTATTTTTCAACTCAAATTTAATAGATTTGTGCACTGCCTGCCTTTTTCATTTGTTAGACTCTGGAGAGAGAAAAGGAACACATTTTTAATACTCCCCTTTGTAAGTATAAAATAATACCTTCCAGCTCACAGAAAATAAAAGAAGTTAAATAAAGATGAAATATAGGTCATCTGTAACCCCACTATCTACTTTCAGGCTTTGGCATATTTCCTTCTAATATTTCGGTGCATTTTTATAATGAGAATCATACTGTATATGTAGTGTTTTTATCCTGTACTTCTTGCTTCTTATTATATCCATTCCACTCAAAACCTCAAAGCATTATTCTTTCCTGGCTACTAGACATTGCTTTAAGTTAGTCCAGTGGAAATGGGAAGATGGCAGTCCAGGGTGAAACTCAAGCCAAGAGGGTAGTCCACAAACCAGCCAAGGTGGTCACCAGGACATCAGACCAAGAGAAGATCCTAAACTCCTGCTTAATGACCTGTGGGGTGGAATGCGGGGGAGGGGAGCATTCGTTCCAGGAAATTGAATGCGCCGAAATGGGCAAAACGAGCCAGAAGAGATCAACTCCGAATCCTAGGCTTGTAGACGGTGGGTGCAGAGAGGTAGCTTTTCTGTGAATCCCTGCATCTCATGTGTTCTCAGCCCCACTTACTCACTCAGAAATCCCAGTCGCTTGTGAATTCTTTCTTGAGTGTCCGGGGAAAAATAGGAGACACTTCGTGTGTTTGCAACCATTAGTCTGGGCCACAGGGCTCAGTCGGCTTCTGCTTCTCTGAATTCTCTCTCAGCCATCTGAGCCCTCCTTTGAAGGGATCTCTGCTTCACCAGCCTCTGCCCCATAAAGGGACAAATTCAGGAAGATTCAGTCTGACCGCTGGTACCCTTTAATTACCCAGCAGCCTTTTCCCGTGTGAGACACTCTGTGTTGGGCCCCCTTGGTTCACACAGTCAGCCTTCCCGCGGCTCCTCCCCTACGGAGTCACAGCTGCATCCGCTGCCTCTCTTGGAATCTCAAGTTGTGTTGCCGAATCCAAGCGATCACACCAAATTACCTTCTTTTCTGGGATTAATTCTTTTTTTTAAGATTCTCCCCTGCCCCCATCCCGTCTTGCAAGCGGCTTCTGTTGGCCTCCTCTTCCACCCTACCAAGTCTACCTGACGTGTCTGTCTATATCCAAACTCCAGCTGTGGCCTCGAGTCAATGCAGCTTCTGCTTTGATGCCGGTGCCCATCAGTTAATTGAAACCTATACCCAGAGGCTGGGAACGCCCAAAATATTTGAGTCTCTGTTCTGGCCTAACTGGAACCTCTGCTACAGTGACTTAGCCCTTCCCTTGTAAGAAAATCATAGAGCACTTCTTTATTATAAATATTACTGTAATGAACATCTGTTTGTATAAATCTCCGCTAATCATCCACATCTCTGGTCATTTCTTTCAGGAGGATTCCTAACGGTGGAATTATGCTGTCAAAAAGTATACACATTTAAAAGGGTCTTGAGCCATAGTACAAATTGCTTTTCATAAAGATGGTTCCAACTGTCATGCACACCTTTCACATAGGACAGTCAAAAAGGCACATTTGAGAATGCATCCCTGTGTTTCTAAGGGTGTGGATGAGTGGTGGCTGCACGGACCCCTGGAGTTACAGACTCGGTTTAAACCCTGGCTTGCCAACTGCATAACTGCAGTGGGTCACTTACTTTTCTAAGACTTGATTTTTTCTCATGTCTAATGGGACTAATCACACCTTCCCAATAGAGGTATTGGAATGAAGACATGAGAAACTGCACCCATGAAGGTTAACTCACATCCCCTTTCAGCTCTGCTTGGACACTAGTTACTCTTGGAATCCAATGAGCGTTTACATGCTAATGACCAGTAATGGTCCGACAGCAACTCTCCCCAGCAAACTGCACCAGTGAGAACAATCGTTGGTCTTCTTTTGACTACCGAGGATGGAGGCTGAAGGACCCCCAGAACCCCCAGTCCACACCACTGCCTGCCCTGCCTCCCAGATGTGGAAGGCCCCTGCCATGCTGATTGGGTAAGATAAAAGCCACATGGTGAACACAAGACTTTGGGCTAACATTTTTGTTTTACGAATGTTTCCACAGTTTTGAATTCAGCTGAATACTCTACTTGCCAACCATAGCAAAGTACGGATACAATTCAGCACCCCATTAATCCCAATATTATTACATGTGTGGTTTTCATTTTCATTTCACATTTAATATTTATTTTTCTCAAGAGGAAGCCAGGACTAGATTAAGCATGTGAGAGTCATCCAGTCCAAAGGTCAGGGAGGTATTGGTAGAGTGGGGGAGGCAGCAGCTTCTTGGGGAAGCAGACTGTGGCAGACTTTCGTTCACAGCCTGATGGGTAACAATCATTGACCGTTTTTATGGACTTAAACAGTAAGTGGCTTTTGGGACTGACTAAACAAAAACCATGGGATATATGAACGCATTTCGATTCATCTCTGAGTCTTTGAATATGCCCACCTACTCATTCCTGCCAATCACCTTCAAATCACGGGAGCTTGTTAGCCCCATGTTAGCTCTAAATGGACCTTCGCCACAGCCTCCTTCCGTCTGCCTGTGTGCAATGTTCAGCTTTATGGTGTTCATTGGCTGGGCTTTAGACAAAACAGAAAAGCAACTGGAAAAATCAGTGGCTTAAATCTCTCCTGGAATTAAATTCCAGTCTAAGGAACTACAGGAGGACACTCACGTGCAGAATTTGGTTCTAATCAGACTAAGAAGAGCCCTATTTCTGGAATGAAGGAATTGGGGAAGAAAAAGTTGCTTCTAAGCTCTTTATAGTATATTCAGAAAAGCAAAGAAGTGCTTTGAAGTTCTCTTAAATAGGAAGAAGGTAAAGGTATAATGTAATGCCCAGATGACTTTTTTCGTCCTGCCCGAAACCTTCCTATTCTGCAAATATTTAGCAGCTGTGAATAGGGAGGTCGGCAGAAGCACGTGAAACATTCAAGGCTGTTGCAAGCCAGACGCTGGGTATGGATTAGATTTATGAGAGGGGTTTGGACTTTTGTTCCCGCCTAGCATGTGGGGTAATAGTAAAGGATTTTGAGCAGGGAGAATGACAAATCTGAATAATGCTTTAGGAGCAGGATGCGCTGGAAGCAATGTGTGGTGATTCGGGAAAGGAGAAGACGCTGCAGGCTGGGAGGCCAGGTGGGGAGCAGGTGAAATCATTAAGGAGAGGGCGGGTGATATGGTTTCGCTACGTCTCCACCCAAATCTCATCTTGAATTGTAACTCCCATAATTCCCACTTATTGTGTGAGGGACCAGTGGGAGGTGACTGAATCATGGGGATGGGTTTCCCCCATACTGTTCTCGTGGTAGTGAATAAGTCTCATGAGATCTGATGGTTTTATAAGAAGAAATTCCTTTTGCTTAGCTATCATTCCGTCTCTTGTCTGCTGCTATGTAAGACGTGTCTTCCACCTTCCACCGTGATCGTGAGGCCTCCCTAGCCACGTGGAACTGTGAGTCCATTAAATCTCTTTATTCTTTATAATTTGCCCAGTCTCTGGTATGTCTTTATCAGCAGTGTGAAAATGGACTAATACCTGAACTAGGCTTTCAGAACTAGGAATTATCTTAATTCAGGTGCCCCCAGAAGCAGGCCCTGAGACAAGGGTTCCGGTTCAAGTATGCAAGCAGTTTATTGGGAGATGATCCCGATCAACACAGATTGCAGAGAGAGGCAGTGAGAGGGAAAGAAAGTAAGTGAGTGTTAGCAAGTCAGCTACTGCTGTGGGCAATTAGAGCTCGATCCTGATGGGGAGCCCTGGGAGACTACCTAGACGGCACCTCAGAGTTCCCCCTGCAAGAGACAAGGAAGGTGGGGATTTATTCATCCATTCCCCGCCAACCATTGGTGAAGAACTGCTTCCATAAGCACCCCCCAGCATTCCAGATTCACCCTGCACGTGGGCCAAATGTACTCCAACAAACTGCCTGCAGGAAGAGAGTCACAGGTGTCTGCAATGAACAGCCTTGGGCATGGAGAGGTGAATGTCAAGGGAATCGGGTAGAGCAAAAACAGGGCCTCACACAGATGCCTGTTTCTCCCTGGAGATACTCAGGCAGTCCTGGATCTTGTAAACGGGACTTAGCTCTCTGAGTAGTCGGGCAGAAAGATTCTGATTTGACTTTCTTCTCTAAATTCTGTGCTTCCTTCATCTTCAATAACAGGCCACGCTATACACACAGATTACATTCTTGCATGCATTGAGTCCCAGTTTTTAATCCATGCCCCTTTTAATTCTACTCCATAATACATATTTCCTTGAGGAACGTGCAATTAGCATTTCTGCATATCTTTTGTGGAATTGTATTTTTAAAACACTTCTCTAATGAGATTGCAGAAGACTGGGAATTATAGTAATGAAGGTATTATCCAGGCATGTGATACCCAAGGTAGGAAAGAAAAACACATTAAGTCAACTTACCATAACTTACTCCAGTGAAGCTGGCAACCAGCAAGCCATCCATCTCCATCATTTACTAGAATTAATTCAAAGTCCGGCTAGGGTTCAACCGAGAAGAGAAACTTGCCAGGACTTCATATTGGAGACAATTCAGCATGAAAACCAGCATGACATGTTTTCTCTTCAGGACCAAACAACTCAAAATTGAAGAAATTGAAGAAATTTGAGGAATTTCTAAAAAATTCCATAAGAAGTCAATGACGATTTAACTCCAAGAAAAAAGAAGTGACTTTCTTCGGGAAACCGTAAGTTGCTTGCATCTGTGGACCTTAAAACTGTCCTTTTCTGTTCTCTTGCAATTAGTTGATTAAGGGGGAAGGGAGTGAGAAAGTGCTAACAGCTCCCAGGGTGGATTTTTCAGTGCTGAGGTCCACCCAGTGAACTCCCGAGCCAAGTAACCAACACTTGAAAATACGTTTACATCATGGAAGTAGAAAAGCCAAACCCCAGCTAGCCTTCAAGAGAGGGAATAAATGTAAAGCCCAGAACAAAAACGTGGCACGTCTTAGCGAGGGAGCATTCTCTTCATTTTCTCTGGTCCCTTTCCTTTGACCACAGTCCCTCGCAGCCCCTCAGGATCTGGTCTGGGAGGCAGGGGGCGGCTCCTGTTACTTTCACACCCAGTTAGAGTGGCCTGGGGGCTGACCCAAATCTGGGTGACCGCATTTTCATTAAACCAGTAGACGGTCATTGAGCACCTACTGAGTGCCAGGGATGGAGTCAAGCTCTTTGCAATTGGTAAAGGTAAGTCGGCCCTGGAGGACCTTAGAATTCGATGGCGGAGGTGAGGAGTTCCGAGGATGCAGCGCTGTTGCCATGCTATAACTTCCCGTCATACCTGTAACTGTCAAAAGGGTCCCGCCCGGGTGCAGGGACCCACGCCTGTAACCCCAGCACTTCGGAGGCGGAGGCGGGAGGATCACTTGAATCTAAGAGTTTGAGACCTGCCAGAGCAATGTGGCAAAACCCTATCTCTACAAAAAATTAAGAATTAGCTGGATGTGGCGGTATGCCTGTAGTCCCATCTACTTGGAAGGGAGAATCACTTGAGCCCAGGAGATGGCCCATGCTCTCCAGCCTGGATGACTAGTGGTAGAGCTGAGATTCAAATCCAAGCAATCTGGCTGCAGAGCTCATGTTCTTAATCACTATACTACCTACCACACAATGATTGTTTTAATATTAGATTGTTCAGGTATACAGCCATCTCTCAGTTACTTTGGAAAATTCCATGAGGTAGAGGACTTACATTTTCATGCTTATGTTCTAGTACATGGCACATAGAGCCTGGTCCCAGCATATTCATTAAGATCCAGTGTTTGTTTCGAGACAGAGTCTTGCTCTGTTGCCCAGGCTGGAGTGTAGTGGTGCCATCTCAGCTCACTGCAACCTCTGCCTCACGGGTTCAAGCGATTCTCCTGCCTCAGCCTCCCGAGTAGCGAGTAGCTGGGACTACAGGTATGTGCCACTACACTTGGCTATTTTTTGTATTTTTAGTAGAGATGGGGTTTCGCCATGTTGGCCAAGCTGGTCTTGAACTCCTGACCTCAGGTGATCCGCCTGCCTTGGCCTACCAAAGTGCTGGGGTTACAGGCATAAGCCACCGCACCTGGCTTCATTAAGATTCTTAATAAATATGTATTGAACAAATGAATGAACAAACTTGAAGCCCTGGTGAGGCTCTGTGGCTGTTCAGAGAAGAAAAAAAAAAAAAAAAAAGACAATCACAGGCGTGAGAGAATGCTGCATGGAGGAAGTGGCATTTAGCCTCTGCCTTGACTGGTAGATAGGACATGGAGGTGGAAGGACATCTTGCAATTGCATGCTGAAATGCAGACCTTTGGTCAGTTGGAAGGCCTGCAGCTGTAACTTGGCAGGCCTGCTTCTCAGAAGAAATAGGTATTCCATGGCAAAGTACCTTAGCAACTGTCCAACTGCCTCCATGGGCTCTGGAGACAGAGCGAGAGAATGGATGCCCTGCAGATGGAGCATGGAGCATCCCGGAGGCCAGGGAGTATGACTATACCACCTGGCTGGGCTGGGTCCCATCCTGGAGCCACAGGACTCTGGGCGACCCGAGCAGAGGTCTGCTTATCTGTGGGATGTAAGGACAGGGGAGGTGCCCCACAGGCCACTTCCGGCACTACCCCCATCCAAGGAGCTGCCACCGAAGGAAAGCACCTAATACTCATCTAGGATAGAAACACTTTCAAATCAAACCCTCTTTTTTTTTTTTTGAGACTGAGTCTCACTCTGTCCCCCAGGCTGGAGTGCAGTGGCATGATCTCGGCTCACTGCAACCTCCACCTCCAGGTTCAAATGATTCTCAGGTCTTAGCCTCCTGAGTACTTGGGATTACAGGCACACACCACCACGCCTGGCTAATTTTTGTACTTTGGTAGAGACGGGGTTTCACCATGTTGGTCAGGCTGGTCTCAAACTCCTGACCTCAAGTGGTTAACCCACCTTGGCCTCCCAAAGTGCTGGGATTACAGGCGTGAGCCACCGTGCCTGGCCTCAAACTCTCTTTTTGCCCCCTCTCCCATCTTGCCAGGGCCAATTTTTTCCTTTCCTTTCCATTCACTTTATTATGATCTTCACTTCTCCCTCCCCATTCGTTATGCAAACCACTGCAATTTTCCCTCAGCCCCTGGCAAGCCCCTGAAACTGCTCACACAAAAGCAGTAAGGGCCAAATCCAGTTCACATGATAGTGCTGGCCCCTGCCTCCTCCCCACACTCTCCACTTATCCGTCTTCTCCTTGGGTCCTTCCTCGTCTTTGACTTCTCATTCTTAATCTGTTTCATGTCAACTGAGTAGTTAAAAATAATCAAACTTGGCCAGGCACAGTGGCGCATGCCTGTAATCCCAGCACTTTGGGAGGCTGAGGTGGGTGGATCACGAGATCAAGAGATCGAGACCATCCTGGCCAACATGGTGAAACCCCAACTCTACTAAAAATACAAAAATTAGCTGGGTGTGGTGGTGTGCACCTGTAGTCCCAGCTATTTGGGAGGCTGAGGCAGGAGAATCACTTAAACCTGGGAGATGGAGGTTGCACTGAGCCGAGATGGCGCCACTGCACTCCAGCCTGGCAACAGAGTGAAACTACTTCTTAAATAAATAAATAAATAAATAAATAAAGCAAACTTTTCAAAAGGGAGATTTTTATGAGAACTTCAAAGAAAATAATATACTGATATGAGCATATCAATGCAATTGAAAGCTAAGGTCCTTCTTATTGCAGAACTTAGCTAGTGAAATGAGAAAATAATTTCTAGGAAAACAGCTGAAACAAGATTAAAATGTCAGAAGTTATCAAAGGTGCCTCAACTGTTTCACAAAAAAAGTATTTTTGTTTGTTTGTTTGTTTGTTTGTTTGAGACCTAGTCTTGGTCTGTCGCTCAGACTAGAGTGCAGTGGTGCGATCTTAGCTTACCGCAGCCGCCACCTCCCAAGTTCAAGACATACTTGTGCCTCAGCCTCCCGTGTAGCTGGGATTACAGGCACATGCCCCCACACCTGGCTAATTTTTGTATTTTTAGTAGAGACGAGGGTTTTGCCATGTTGGCCAGGCTGATCTCGAGCTCCTGACCTTGAGCAAGCCACCTGTCTTAGCCTCCCAAAGTGCTGGGGACTATAGGCATGAGCCACGGTGCCCAGCCACAAAAAAAGTATTTTAATAACTTTCCTAAATTGTGAAATTCAAGACTTTGAGCATAGTTGAACAGATTTTGTTGATATTATAGAAGCAAAAGGAATAATAAACTCTATTGTTGGCATTTGAAAAAAGTTACTTAAATGACAAATATTTAAAGCAAAACATTGTTGCCTGATAAAAAGAATAGAGCTTCTTCTGGGTTCAGTGGCTCATGCCTGTAATCCCAGCACTTTGGGAGGCCAAAGCAGGAGGGTCGACTGAGGCCCAGTAGTTCAAGACTAGCCTGGGCAACATAGCGAGACCCCATCTCTACAAAAAACAAATTTTAATTAGCGTGGCATGGTGGCACACACCTGTAGTGCTAGCTACTTGGGAAGCTGAGGTGGGAGAATCGTTTGAGCCCAGGAGGTCAAGGCTGCAGTGAGCTCTGATTGCACCACTGCTCTCCGGCACTCCATTCTAGGCAGCAGAGTAAGACCTTCTTATCTCTCAAAAAATAAATGGAGCTTCAGTCAAAAATTTAGAAATCTTTCTGGATATTTTAAACTGAAAATAAGCCACTGCATTCAATTATCTTTGGATGATACACTAAACATATAAATCAGGTCAAACAGAGATTGTTCCTTGGGCACACGAGCCAAGTCTAGTCTGCTCCCTAATTTTCTACAATCTGTGAACTAAAGAAGAAAAATATCTGTTGACAAGTGAAAATTATCTAAAATTCAAATTCCAGTGTCCACGAGTAGAGTTGTATTGGAACATAGCACACCCATTCGTTTCTAAATTGCCTGTGACTGCTCTCTTACTACCACAGCAGAATCGAGCAGTTGCTAAGGACACCATGTGTCCTGCAAATCCTAAAATATTGACCTGCCACCTCATTACAGAAAACCTTTAGTGATCCCTGAAGTAAAAGATTTAAATAAATTCAATTCAATAAATTTGATGATGCACTACCATACAAAAATAATAATTGGAAATAATTACATAAAACATCTGTAAATTAAAGTAACGAAAATGGGAAGAATATTTGAATCTCCTGAGGCAGCCTGTAGGGCCAAAGCTACAGAAGCATTTTTTGTTTTTGTTTTTGTTTTTTTTTTTTGGTTTTGGCCAAACTTTTTATTTAGTATTCTGTAGTTGTTTAACACACACTTAAATGGTCTTATTGGGGGAGGGGGAAGGGGAGGTTCTTGCAGATTCCCAAGGAAATGTCAGAAAGGCAAAATGGCCAGCATTATCCATTTGCATTTTTGGGTTTACTGGGTGATTATTTCCTTACATAGGCATCTGATTTCAGGTTTTTCATACTGAGATCATGGAGGTTTTAGTTGGAAGACACCCTGAAATCTTATGAGTAGCATACCCCAACCACCCTCTAACAGCTAGTTTGTTTGTATAGGCAGAATGATTCATCTCTCCATTTTAGATGGCTAGATGTTTTGTGGAAGATCTTAGAATTGCTTGCCTCACTTACTGGGAAAAATCATATAGGAAGTGGCCTTTAGGAACACTTTAACTTGGAAAGTTACAACACTAGTACAACAAGTCTTAACACATTTAACATTTGCTTGTTGAAAAGCAATGTCATAAAATCAAATAATATTTTTACTTTTTTCCTCACAAGAACATAAAAATTATGGAGGGGAACTTAACAGGGAATTTAAAAAAGGTAACACAATTTTTCTTTTTAGTAGTCCTTGGGTAGTTATGACAGAATAGTTTCCACTTTTTGTTTGTTTCTTTGAACTGGGATTTTGGTCCAAAGTTTTGTTTGTTTCTAGTATCTGCTTCTGCCTCCCCCTCTATCAGATCGGCTTCCTCCACGGCCACCACCTCTTGGTGCTCCGCGGCTTGAACTGCTGTAGGAATCACGTGGAGGAGGGTACCCCCTTTCCATAGAAGGGGGAAGCCCTCTGTCTTGTCTGCCAACCCGATCACGACCACTTGAGTAGAGATCACTTCGGCTGCTTGAGTAACTGTCTCGACTTCCACCATACCCGCCACGTGAGCTGCTGTAATCATCATAGCGACTGCTTCCACCATGAGATGGCGGGGGCCCTCGTGTAGGTGGAGCACTACGTGAGTTACCATAACTCTCATATGAGTCTCTGTAGGAACCTCCACTTGGATGATCTGAATAGTCACGATCACGACCATATCCATCTCTATCGCTATAGCCTCTTGAGGGATAGTCATCACGTGAACTGGAATGACCATAGTCACGGTAAGTATAACCTCGTGGTGGTGGTGCATAATCTCTTGTATCACGAGAACTTGGGTAATCTCTGCTGGAATAGCTGTCTTTAGTAGAATACCCATCATCTCTTGGGGACAAATACACATCTCTACGAGAAGGCAGCGGTTCTCTTCGAGGTGGACCTCCGTAACTATCTCTTCCACGTGATACAGGAGCTCTTCCTCCCATTCCACTGCGGCTGCGAACTGGTCCTGAAGGTGCAGATCTCTTAGGAGGAGGACCCCCACTTCTTGGTGCTGGTCCTCTTTTTACTGGGAGTGGTCCCCTGGAAGAACTCATGTTCAAATTCATGGAATAGCCACCGTCATCCACGTGTCCTCCCCGTGAGGGAGATCCCCTGGTCCCTCCACTTCCCCCTCTTCCACCTCTAAGACCTCTTGGAGGGCCTCTACTTCTTGGAGGTGGAGGCGGCCCACGTCTACCACTTTCAAATGATGGTTGGGTGGCTTGTTCCACTTCGATGGCTTTTCCGTCTAATGACTTTCCATTCATGTCTCTGGCTGCATCCTTAGCGTCTGCTGGGCTTTCAAAGGTGACAAAAGCAAATCCTCTTGATGTGTTGGTTTCACGGTCTTTCATCAAGAGTACTTCCACTATTCGTCCATATTTGCCAAATACTGCTTCAAGAGCTTTCTCATTTGTTTCCGTATTAAGCCCACCAATGAAGCGCTTTCCTGGGCGATCTGCTTCAACCATTTTTTTTGTTTGTTTGTTTGTTTTTTGTTTTTTTGCCGGTAAGTCGGAGGAGTGACAATGGGTTCAAGCTCCAACGAGCTCGCCGAGAGAGGCTTCCTAGCAGCTTAGCACCAAAAGCGGCTGCCGGGTCCGAGTACCGAAACGCGAAGCCGCTAGCACTACTGCGCAACCTGTTTTTGTTTTTTATGAGACGAAGTCTTGCTCTGTCGCCCAGGCTGGAGTGCAGTGGCAAGATCTACAACCTCAGCCTCCTGGGTTCAAGTGACTCTTGTCCCTCAGCCTCCCAAGTAGCTGGGATTACAGATACCTGCCACCAGCCCCCACTAATTTTTGTATTTCTTTTTTTTTTTTAGTAGAGATGGGGTTTTGCCATGTTGGCCAGGCTGATCTCAAACTCCTGCCATCAGGTGATCCTCCTGCCTCGGCCTCCTAAAGGGTTGGGATTGCAGGTGTGAGCCACAACACCTGGCCTAATTTCTGTATTTTTAGTAGAGATGGGATTTCACTGTGTTGGCCAGGCTGGTCTCAAACTCCTGACCTTGCATGATCCACCCACCTTGGCCTCCCAAAGTGCTGGGATTATAGGCATGAGCCACTGTGCCCAACCAGTGTGTGGTGCTGCACACCTGTAATCCCAGCTGCTTGGGAGACTGAGGCAGGAGAATTACCTGAACCCAGGAGGTGGAGGTTACTAAGCTGAGATCGTGCCACTGAACTCTAGCCTGGGTGACAGAGCGAGACTCCATGGCAAAAAAAAAAAAAAAAAAAAAAGTCAACAAAAAATTTAGAGATTATTAGAACTATTTGATGAATGATTCAATAACCAGTTTTGTGATATATAAACATGTAGCATTTAGTTAGCGAATAAAAGAAATTCTATGTATTTTCACTTTAATATATTACATAATATGTACAAATATATCCAAATATGTCTTTATCGCCATCTCCATCTATTGTGTTTCTATATCCATATCTCTATATTACTATACCTGTTACAGATTTTGACCATTGCCCCCAGGCACAACTAACATTCCATACTAGTTTGCTGTCCTGGCCTCACCTTTTGGACGGCACACATGAAATTGACTTCCCAGCTCTGACCTTGGTGCTCATCAAGAACTGTTCCAGTTCTCCCCTGCAGCTGGCTGCACTGCTTCGAGTCACACCCCTTTTAATTCAGCACAGGCCTCGGGACCTTCCTTCCCTGGCACAGCAGTGGGGAACACGCCCACTTCTCTTGCCTATGTCAGTCTCAGCAGGGCCTGGGTAGTTAAAGGAAGCCTGTTCTCACCCTTTCTGCCTATATCAAAACTTGCTGCCTGGGAAGTGTCTGAACTCTTGGCCAACATGCTCTTTTCCCAAGGGCCATTTTTGTTTCATGTCTCGACTTCAGTTGCAGAAGGAAAAGCTTTATTTCTTTATAGAAGAATTTCAGGCATCAAAGGCAGGTGGGGAAGAATTTTTGGGAGCTGAGGAGTCTAGAATGTGAATGTTTTATGAGTCCACCTGGAGATCAAAAGAGAAGAAAACTAATATATCCTTTTTCCAAAGGGGAAGGAGAAGTTCCTCTACATTTTTTGGTGTGTGTGTTATTATTTTAATAGATCGTGTGAGTTTGCAGGCTTCAGGGAGATGAAACTGCTGTCTGATACATCACTGGTTATGTTATGGAGTATAAAGGCATGCAATTTAATGAGAAGAAGGCAGCTTGCAAAGATATCTGTGCAAGCCAGCTTTAAGAGGTCAGACATCTTAATACTGATTGATAAACTGGCCATGACTTGAAACAAACATGTCTGTATCTTCAATAGCCCATACAATTAAAAAAAATAGCTAACATTGGCCGGGCACAGTGGCTCAAGCCTGTAATCCCAGCACTTTGGGAGGCCGAGGCGGGTGGATCACAAGGTCGAGAGATCGAGACCATCCTAGTCAACATGGTGAAACCCCGTCTCTACTAAAAATACAAAAAATTAACTGGGCATGGTGGCGCGTGCCTGTAATCCCAGCTACTCAGGAGGCTGAGGCAGGAGAATTGCTTGAACCCAGGAGGCGGAGGTTGCGGCGAGCCGAGATCGTGCCATTGCACTCCAGCCTGGGTAACAAGAGCGAAACTCCGTCTCAAAAAAAAAAAAAATAGCTAACATTAATTGGATGCTTCTTCTCTGCCTGGCACTGTGCTCAGTATTCTATATGCACTGTCTCATTTAATCCTCGAGACAAATTTTGGAGGTAGGTACTATTTTTATCCCCATCTGCATATTTTCCAGCATGCTGGTATTCTCTTTTTCAGTCTCTCTTCTTAACCCACCCTGGGCCCCTCTGGGCCCTGCTCTGTGCCCTGGACTCCCTGATCCTTGAATTCTGTTTGGGTTCGGCCAGTGGGAGCTACCATAGGATATTGAAGGGTGGGAGGAAAGAGACAGAGATGTTGGGCTATTTCTTCCCAGCTCTGTCTCTCTCTGCTCTCTACCTGGCTATGGCAGCTGCTGTCTCCCTGTAACTGTAGCTTCTGTCAGTCATCCCCTCTCCATAGCTCTGGCTCCTACTGGAAGCTGGTATCATCATTTCTTCTCCTTGCCTTTTCCAACACAGGGGGAGAAACAGCTTCCAGGTACTGCTAGTCTCTGGGTGCTCTGACATCTCTTGGTTTCTTTAACACTGCCCATACCTCCATAAATATTCTCTTTGTCAAATTGTCTTCACAGATCCCAGCTAAGTGCACCTTCTGTTTCCTGCTGGAACCCCGACTAATAAGTCATATTTGACCTCAGAACAATCAGTTATGGGTCCTCTTCACTCAACTTCTATACTTTCTGCCTTCTTCCAAATGCTATATTTTCATTTATTTGTTCTGAAACTTCAGTTTAGCTTTATTTGAGGGGAGCTGATTGTGTTTGTCCATTTTCATACTATGATGAAGACACACCCAACACTGGACAATTTACAAAAGAAAGGTTTATTAGACTTACAGTTCCACTTGGCTGGGGAGACCTCACAATCATGGTGGAAGGTGAAAGGCACATCTCACACGGCAACAGACAAGAGAAGAGAGCTTGTGCAGGGAAACTCCCATTTTTAAAACTATCAGATCTCATGAGACCCATTAACTATCATGAGAACAGCAAGGGAAAGACCCATCCCCATGATTCAGTCATTTCCCACTGGGTCCCTCCCACAACACACAGAAATTATGAGAGCTACAAGATGAGATTTGGATGGGGACACAGAGCCAAACAATTATCACTAATCTTACATATAAAGTTACCGATTTTCCAGGTGGGTACAGATTATTTTGACCTTTGACTGTAAGAACTGTCTTCTGTAGCTGTATATACATATTTGTGAATATATTTATTCATGAATATTGATTCTTTCCGTAAGATTACTCCTTATGCATGAATGTGTAATTAGAAAGTTTCGAGGACTGGTATTCAGTTTTATACAAGCACACATTATTGTAAAGAGCAAGCAATTTTTATCCCTATGAACCGTAATAAACATTTAGATGCATTTCTGGAAAATGTGATTAGGCAAATCTCAGCAAGATGCTGTTCATGGCTTGAGTGAGGTCTGTGTGGAGAAGGAGTTTTTTATTGGTAGCTTAAGGGGTTCAGCAGCTCAAATGCACTCTTTGGAAAACTTGGATATTTATGCTATAATTTTATAGATGAATAAATGTCTTTCTGTTTGGGTAAATTAATGCATGTTTGCAATGAGGGCAGAGATCAGAAATAGGGACTTGGGCTGGGCACGGTGGGTCTCACCCGTAATCCCAGCACTTTGGGAGGCTGAGGTAGGTGGATTGCTTGAGGTGATGAGTTGGAAATCAGCCTGGGCAATGTGGTGAAACCCCGTCTCTACTAAAAATGTAAAAATTAGCTGGGTGTCGTGGTTCACCCCTGTAATCCCAGCTACTTAGGAAGCTGAGGCACGAGAATTGCTTCAACCCAGGAAACAGAGGTTGCAGGGAGCTGAGAAGGCACTGCTGCACTCCAGCCTGGGCAACAGAACAAGACTATCTCAATTAAAAAAAAAAAAAAGAAAGAAAGAAAGAAAAAGAGAAGAAATAGGGGCTTGAATTGCAGCTTCATACTGTCTCCCAATTTGTTAGAGGTTAAGTTTAAAAATTCATTTAAATACTTGTCCTGGGATCTAAATCCCTAGACATAACTTGGTATCAAATAATGTGTAAGATAACCACACACATAATAGATTTTCAATATCACATTAGCATAATGCAATGTTTCTTTCCCCAACCCTCATGATTCATGTTTTCTTAGCCACTGGAATTCTTACATGCCATTTCCAAATAGATAGGATTGAAATTTTTTAACAGTGATATGACTAAGCAGAGATAGCTTCTTGTTAGTGCTACATTGCTCTAAGCACCAACTCACCACCTGAGTCACATTCTACCATGGGCACGTGTATGTTAAAATAATGTGGCTTATCAAAGTCCACTTGTAGATTTTTGTTTCCTCAGCACAGACCCAGGAAACAAACAAAAACAACAGGTTATAAGAGTGCCCAAAAGTAAGTCTGAATTATGCTTTTGAAGAGGTATTTGATTTTCATTAAAAGCAATCAACGTAGTAGTTAAACATTTATATATTTTTCTCTCTCTCTTTTTTTTTGAGACAGGGTCTTGCTCTGTTGCATAGATGGAAGTGCAGTGGCGCTATCATAGCTCACTATAGCCTCCAAATCTTGAGCTCAAATGATCCTCCCACCTCAGGCTCTTGAATAGCTGGGACTGCAGGCTAATGCCACTACACCAGGCTAATTTTTTTCTTCTATAGAAACAAGGTCTTGCTGTGTTGCCTAGGCTGGTCTCAAACTCCTGGGCTCAAGTGATCCTCCTGCCCCAGCCTCCCAAAACACTTGGGATCACAGGCATGAGCCACAATGCTTGGCTCTATATACTTATTTTAAAGGGTTTAAAAAATTTTTTTGTACTTAACTCATTTAAATGAATAATTAACGCTTAAATGAATAGTTCCCTAAGAAAGTAACATTTTAATGTTATTTTATAGATTGATTAACATTGCAGAGTTGCTCAAGTAGAAGGTAATTACAAAATACAGCTCTTATTTTTGTAGATATTAGAGATGCATCCCAACAAGGATCTCAAAATCCCAAAGAAGATCTAAGATCTCAAAATCCTGCGGCTAATTTCTCCCTGATACTTGGGGACAGAGTTTCATTTTTTAGGTTAAACTTTCAATGCCTGTTGAAATGCAGATACCACCACTGGAAGGTATTAGTCTTGGATTTGGTGGCATGAAACAGAAAACTCAAAATAGCAGTGGCTTAAACCCTTAAGAGCTGATTTCCCCCCTATGTACAGTAAATACAGAAGGGTGCAATCCTATGTTAGAGGGGAAATCCCGTGGTCATCAAGAATCCAAGCCCTCTTAGTCTTTTTGCTTTATAATTCTAAGTATGTACATTTCACCTCCAAGTTCCACTCAGAGTTCCAAGATGGCTGCTGGAGCTCAAGTTGTCATATATATATATTCCGGCCAGCAGGAAACATTAAGAGGAAAAGACAAAAGCACATGCCAGCTTCTATCCCCTTTTAAAGAGGCTTCCTGAACATCCCATCCAACCACTTCTCTTTACACTACATCTGTCAACCCTAGCTGCAAGGTACATTGGGTAGTGTAGTCTTGTCACTGGTTCCATTGCACTCTAGACTAAAACTAAGATTCTGTACCTAAGAATGTAAGATAATAAATTGTCTTGACCACAGAAAGGTAGTATTTTCAACTTTCCTTAGTCGTTTACGCATTAGTGGAGATAAGGGACCTGAGTAAATTAAGAGAAAGTAGAAAAGCACTGGGATCTGAAAAAAGTAGAAAAAAAAGGAAGCAAAAGTTCGGGTGCCGTGGCTCACGCCCGTAATCCCAGCACTTTGGGAGGCTGAGGCAGGCGGATTATGAGATCAGGAGTTCGAGACCAACCTGACCAACATGGTGAAACCCCATCTCTACTAAAAATACAAAAATTAGCCGGGTGTGGTGGCATGCACCTGTAATTCCAGCTACTCAGGAGGCTGAGGCAGGAGAATCGCTTGAACCCAGGAGGTGGAGGTTGCAGTGAGCCGAGATCCTACCACTACACTCCAGCCTGGATGACAGAGTGAGACTCTGTCTCAAACAAACAAACAAAGAAAACAGAAAGCAAAACTGGACTAGGGAAGGAAAGTTTGAGAAGGGGCTTCAGTGCTCAACACGTACTAGTTACTCAAGAATTTGTTGAGGAAAGGGGGAAGAGATAGAAGAAGGAACAAAGGAAGAAGGAAGAATTGCTCTTTGGAAAATGCTTTGGAGGTAGAGACCTTGTTGTATTGATTTTTCTATTTCTAAAAGCCCCCAGCTGAGACTCTCGACACCCAAGTAGCTTTGGATGGAAGGTCTCTCTTTGAGATCAGATACATTTTGCTCTGCCTTGATTTTTCTATTTTTAGAAGCCCCCAGCTCAGGCTCTTGCCATCTAAGTAGCTTTGGATGTAAGGTCTTTCTTCGAGATCGGATACATTTTGCTCTGCCTTGATGATGTTACATCATTTTGTCGTCTTGTTTACATCATTCTCCCCCACTAAATCATGTATCCTTGGTGGAATCAATGTGGCCCCCAAGAGGGCAAAACTTGGTTCCTGGGAGGGGAGGTACAAAAATCTTAGATGTGACAATGGTTGGTGGCCCTCCAAAAGGCCACAAATATAAAAACAGATACACAGCGTATCTGTGGATTTAAAATTTCATGGGGGATGGGGATTGATTAGGGTACAAAGGGTCTAAAGAGGCTCCTTTGGGGGCCAATAATGAAAAAAGGTTGAGAAACATTGCACTAAACTATGAGTTCCTTGAGGTCTGGAAAGAAATCTCACTCGTTTTATGTTCCCAGAACCTAGCACAGTATCTGGTACCCAGTGGGTAAGTGAATGTTGAATCAATGCTAAATGTCCTGAGGGACAGCTTGATAGGGAAGTATTCAAAGAGACAAATAAATATTTTGTTATATCACAGTTTGGGGCTGGCCCTAACCCCTCCCCTCACCAACTGTGCCAGACAGCAAATGAATTCCATCTGCCTATCTTTGTATGAATACATTTCATTCATCCTGGTACATAGGTAGATGCAAAGATAGTTAATAAAAGAGAGAACAAAGATGAAGGCAGCATTTAAGCAGGAGAAAAGGAGTGAAAATGAAATATTGGTTCTAAAAGTACTAAAAGAATGGAAAGTAAAAGGCCAAAGTATGGAATGTGGAAAGATTTCTATCCCCATCTATCTCTTTATTTATTTTCCTATTCTCTCTTCTATTTTAGTACTTTTTCCCCCAGGAAGGCATGGAAACTTCAAAAATCATTTGTCTTTTGCAATACTGAAGCAAATCTGAAAGTTATTTATTACGTAATATATTATTTGAAGCAGATTCTCCCAAAATTTTTGGAGTTTTGATGTGTGATCGTTTGAATATATGGACTAAATGCAAATTGTATATAAATAAATACACACACCACACAGCTGACAGATGTTTTGCCATGCTATAGAAATAACCTAAAAGGAAGCACATTTGTAGGGCTTTACAATTTCTTTCTTTCTTTTTTTAGTGAAAGCATTAATGAATTATTTTATTTTCTTCATTTCTGGCTTTACAATTTTGATTGCCTTTTTAAAAAATTGCCTTCATTTCTTTTCATGGCCAAATAATATTTATTGTATGGATATATCATTTTTTTTTGAGACAGGGTCTCACTCCATACCCAGGCTGGAGTGCAGTGGCATGATCAGGGCTCAACTTCCCAGGCTCAAGCAATCCTCCCCCGTCCAGCCCTCCAAGTAGCTTGAACTACAGGCATGTGCCACCATGTAGGGCTACTTGTTTTTTTTTTTTGCATTTTGGTAAAGAAGAGTTCTCACTATGTTGCCCAGGCTGGTCTTGAACTCCTGAGCTCAAGCAACCCTCCCACCTTGGCCTACCAAAGTGCTGGGATTGCAGGTGTGAGCCACTGCACCTGGCCTTGGATGTATCATTTTTTTAAAATTCATTCATTAGTTGATAGAAATTTGGGGTGTTTCTACTTTTGAGCTATTATAAATAATGCTGCTATGAACATTTATGTGCAAGTTTTTGGGTGGACATACATTTTCATTTCTCTTGGATATATACCAAAGAGTAGAATTGCTGGGTCATATGGTAATTCCATCTGTCACCTTTTGGAGAATTGCTGGAGTGTTTTCCAAAACAGCTGCATCATTTTACATTCCCTCCAGCAGTGTATGAGGGTTTTAATTTCTCCATATCTTCACCAACACTTGTTGTTATCTCTCCTTTTATAGCCACAGTAGTGGGCGTGAGGTGGTATCTCACTGTAGTTTTGATTTACATTTGCTTGATGGCTAATGAGCATGAATAACTTTTCATGTGCTTATTGACCATTTTCTTCTTTGGATAGATATCATCTATTCAGATCCTTTGCCCATTTTAAAATTAGGTTGTCTTTTTACTGTTAAGTTGTAAGAACTTGTCCTTTCTAGCCACACGTCTCTTGTCAGACATATGGTTTGCAAATACCGTCTTTCATTTTGTGGGTTGCCTTTTCATTTTCTTGATGCTTTTCTTTGAAGCACAATAGTTTTTAATTTTGATAAAGTCCAATTTATCTTTTTGTAATGTTTTTCTGCTTTTGATATCATAACCAAGAAACCATTGCCTAATCCAAGTCCAGGAAGGTTTAGGCCTATGTTTTCTTCCGAAAGTTTTACCATTTTAATCTAGTATTTAGGTCTTCGATCCACTTTGAGTTAATTTTTGTATATGGTATAAAGTAGGGATCCAATTTAATTCTTGCATGTGGATATCCAGTTGTCCCAGCACCATTTGTTGAAAAAGACAATTCTTGCCCTATTGACTTGTTTTGGCACCTTTGTTGAAAATCAATTGGCCATAAATATAAGAGTTTATTTTGGACTCTTCTATTGCATTGATCTATATGTCTGTCCTTAGGCTAATACTATACTGTGTTGATTAACATAGCTTTGTAGTAAGTTTTGAAACTGGTACGTTTGAGTCTAAATTTATTCTTCTTTTTCAAGATTGTTTTGGCTATTCTGGATCCCTTGCATTCCCATATGAATCTTCAGATCAGCTTGTCAATTTCTATCAAAAAGTCAATCTAGACTATGATAGAGATTGCATTGAATCTGTAGGTCACCTTTGGATGATTACCATCTTAAGAATATTAATTTTCCCAATCCATGAACATGATTGTCTGTCTATTTATTTAGATCTTTCAACAATGTTTTACAGTTTTCAGAGTATGAGTTTAACATTTCTTTTTTTTTTTTGAGACGGAGTTTTGCTCTTGTTACCCAGGCTGGAGTGCGATGGCGCGATCTCGGCTCACCGCAACCTCCGTCTCCTGGGTTCAGGCAATTCTCCTGCCTCAGCCTCCTGAGTAGCTGGGATTACAGGCACGCGCCACCATGCCCAGCTAATTTCTTGTATTTTTAGTAGAGACGGGGTTTCACCATGTTGACTGGGATGGTCTCGATCTCTTGACCTCGTGATCCACCCGCCTCAGCCTCCCAAAGTGCTGGGATTACAGGCTTGAGCCACCGTGCCCGGCTTTTAACATTTCTTTCTTTAATTTTGTTCCTGAGTGTTTTATTTTGTTTGGTGCTATAGTAAATGGAATTACTTTACTAATTTCATTTTCTGATTGTTCACTGCAAGTATATAGAAATACAATTTATTTTTGTATATTGATCTTTTATCCTCAAATTTTCTGAACTTGTGTATTAGTTCTAGTGATTTCTTGCTGGATTTCTTGGGATTTTCTATATACAAGCTCATGTTATCTGTGATTAGAGATAATTTTGCTTCTTTCTTTCTGACCTGGCTGCCTTTTCTTTCTTTTTCTTGCCTAATGTTCTTGGCTAGAACCTCCAGTATAATGTTGAATTGAAGTATCAAGAGCAGACACCACCCTGGTCAACATGGTGAAAACCCTGTCTCTACCAAAAAATTAAAAAGTTACAAAATTTGGCTGGGTGTGGTGGTGAGTACCTGAAATCCCAGCTCCTCAGGAGGCTAAGGCAAGAGATTCACTTGAACCTGCAAGGCGGAGGTTGCAGTGAGCTGAAATGGTGCCACTGCACTCCAGCCCAAGTGACAGAGTGAGACCCTGTCTCAAAAAAAAAAAAAAAAAAAAAAAGGCAGACATTCTTGTCTCATTCCTGATTTTAGGGGAAACCATTCAGTCTTTCACCATTAAGTATGATGTTATCTATTGGTTTTTCATAGTATTTTTTTAAAAATCAGGTTGAGAAAGTTCCATTCTAAATTTGTCAAATATTTTTATCATGAAAGAATTTGAGTATTTATATCGTGAAAGCATTTAATCAAATGCTTTTCTGCATTTATTGAGATGATCATGTGGTTTTTATCTTTTATTTTTATTTTTTACTTTTGAGACAGTCTTGCTCTGTTACCCAGGCTGGAGTGCAGTAGTGCAATCTTGGGTCACTGCAACCTCACCTCCTGGGGGGTTCAAGCAATTCTCCTGCCTCAGCCTCCCACGTAGCTGGGATTACAGGTTTGCGCCACCACGCCTGGCTAATTTTTGTATTTTTAACAGAGATGGTGTTTTGGCATGTTGGTCAGGCTGTTCTCGAACTCCTGACCTCAAGTAATCCTCCTGCCTCAGTCTCCCAAAGTGCTGGGATTACAGGTGTGAGCCACCATGCCTGACCTTTTTATTTTATGTATATAGTGTATCACAGTAATTTATTTTTGCATGTTAAACAAACTTTACATTTCTGGGATAAATCATGTATAATCCTTTTAATATGTTGCTGGATTAGTTTTGCTAGTATTTTGTTGTGGATTTTTACATCTATATTTAGGAAAGATACTGGTCTGTGGCTTTCTTTCCTTATGATATCTTAGTCTAGTTTCATTATCAGGGTAATATTGGCCTTATAGAATGAGGCCTTATACACTTTCCAAAGTGTACCCTCCTCTTTTGTTTTTTTGAAGAGTTTGTGAAGAATTGGTATAACTTCTTTAAATATTTGGTAGAATTCAGCAGTGAAGCTATCTGGGCCTGGCCTTTTCTTTGAGGGAAGTTGTTTTGATGGATTATTCAGTCTCTTTACTTGTTATACAGGTCTACTCACATTTTTTATTTCTTCTTGAGTCTGTAATAATGTCCCTTCCTTCCATTTCTGATTTAGTAATTCGAGTCTTCTCTCTTTTTCTTGGTCAGTGTAGCTAAAGGTTCGTCAAAGAACTCTGTAGATCTTGTTGAAGAGACAACTTTTGATTTTATTGATTTTTCTCTATTGTTTTTATATTTTCTGTTGTATTACTTTATGCTTTAATGTTTATTATTTCAATACCCTCTTTTATGGATGAAAAAACTCTGATGCTAAGAGGTAAAGAGAGTTACCCTAGGGAATTAACTAATAAAATATTTTACCTTTCCCTTTAAAGGTAAGTTTTAAGCTTTAGAATATAAAATGAACCAACTATTAAGATTTAAAATGCATAGTCCAGGGTTTTCATATAATCCTGTCACCATAATTAATCATGTGTTAGCACGTGCATTAGAGAGTGGCTAGCTGGTCACTAAAACTAGATCCTCTTCCTCCCGAGCACCTAGGTGGACTGCATTTCCCAGCCTCCCTGCAGTTAGGTATGACCATATATGATTGAGCTCTAGCCTCGCCAATGAAATGCAAGTGAAAATGACATGTACTACCTAGGTGTGACCCATAACAACTACCCATCCACATTCCTCTCTCCATTCCCCCCGCCCACCCCACCCCACCCCCAGCCAACAGCTAGATGTTGGACCCCAAGGCAACCTGGAGAACTACAGGCTGTAGATGGCAGAGCCTCCCTTACTGGCTCTGTCTACCAAATGCAGCCGCACTCAAGAGCAGTGCAACTAAGTTCTTTTGTGGTATTTGTCATAAAGAAGAAAGAATTGTAACTTTATAGGCTTCAACTCTGAGATGGCTCTACACCCCAGAGATGCAAAGTCTTCCCACTTGAAGCCAGGATAGCTTATATGTGCCTGAGTCTTTAGAATTCGCAAGGTGATTTATAAAGTATAAAGGGCTGGCCAGGTAGCCAGGCGCAGTGGCTCACACCTGTCATTCCAACACTTTGGGAGGCCAAGGTGGGCAGATCACCTGAGGTCAAGAGTTCAAGACCAGCCTGGGCAACATGGTGAAACCCCATCTCTACTAAAAATACAAAAATTAGCCAGGCATGGTGGCACGTGCCTGTAATCTCAGCTCCTCAGGAGACTAAGGCAGGAAAATCGCTTGAACCCAGGAGGCAGAGGTCATAGTGAGCTGAGATTGTGCCACTGCACTCCAGCCTGGGTGACAGAATAAGACTCTGTATAAATATATATATATATAATCTCATTTAATCCTAAAAACAACCTTAGAGTGGGAGTGTAATGTCAATGAGAGTGGAGAATATGTATATATGTATATCCTGGTTACCTCCCCATCCCCAGCACCTCTGCAGTATCTGACAGTTAATACATAATAAATACTTGCTGAATGATTAGACAATCTGGATCAATGAGAAGGATTTGCAAGTCTATCAGCAGTTTAAGCCATAGTTCTTATGTCTAGAGCACTAATAAATGTAAAATAAAACATCAGTGCTTGGCACTATTTATATATTAATACATATATATGCACTGTATATCATGTATTATATATTATGTATAAATTTATTAAATACTTTATTATAGCATAATTTTACTAACTTATTTATATAAATATATATGTTCCTTACTATAACTGGCATTAGAATGACTTTAGAACTTGACCATCTAGCCAGAAAAAAACCTGAATCCAATGGGATTTGGATTCAGAATCCAATGGGAAGGCCAGACGCAGTGGCTCATGCCTGTAATCCCAGCACTTTGGGAGACCGAGGCAGGTGGATAACTTGAGGTCAGGGATTCAAGAACAGCCTGGCCAACATGGCAAAACCCATCTCTACTAAAAATAAAAAAAAATTAGCTGGGCATGGTGGTAGGTGCCTGTAATCCCAGTTACTCAGGAGGCTGAGGCAAGAGAATTGCTGGAACCTGGGAGGCAGAGGTTGCGGTGAGCCGAGATCGTACCACTGCACTCCAGCCTGGGTGACAGAGCAGGACTCCATCTCAAAAAAATATAAGATAAAAATCCAGTGGGATGCATTTGAGTGTTTCAGCCCCTGAGATAGGACAACAAACAAAAATGTCTCTGGACATTGTTAAATCTGCCCCAAAAGGCAAAAATCGCCCTCTCTTGAGAACCTTTAACCCTAAGAAGAACTAAATAAATATGCCAAACCTATAGTATTCATATTTTCATGTTACATGTGGGAATTCTCTGTGTATATTTACTTGCAATGTCCAAGATAACTTTGATTATCTAACAGGTTAACCTTGTACTTGTAGTTAAAGTGTGTAGGTGGGTAATTAATCGATTTAGGCTTGTGATGACCAGTTTATCATGCTTGTCAACAGTATTAGGACATTTAAAAGAACAGATTTACAAGTTTAATTTATTAGATTTATTAGAATCAGTGACATTCTTAAGGAAGCTGTTTGTTAGGGAACAATGTACCTGAACAGAAAATAAAATATATTAAAAGTATAAATTTGATGTAATTGATTTAAGAGAACTTAATTATGAAAGTACCTGTAAAATGATTGATAAAATACAATTTTATTGATAAAGAAAACAATAGTATTTGTAAGTTGAACTTAAACATTTAAGAAGGATTTCAGTTTTAAAGTTTGTTAGTTGCATTTGAATTGAATATTATGGTATTTCCAAGAACCACTTAGCCTCTGAATAATATTTTTGTATACAAAAGCCATCCTTGAGGACACAGCTTCATATTGACAATGAGAAGTTAGTTGTCTCATAAGGGGTGTGATGGTTTTTCACATAGTCCCAGGGGGCTCTGGGGAACAGTCTTACATAGTCCTCTTCTTATTTCAAAAAATCACTCTGTGGAATGATTAATAAAATGTATGACTGAAAATGTGTAAATCAAGGGGGATAATGTAGGGAAAAGCATTTCCCAAAAATGAAGACAAATGAAAAACATTAAAGCTTTGGGGTTCTAAAAATTCATTTTGAGGGGAGAAAATTCAGGAGAAGGTGTCAATATTCTCCTCTCCTAAATCAATTTTTAGGAATACAGACTAGGACAATATTGTGTAAAGTATCTAGAACAGTGTTTCTTAAATTTTAATGTGCATACAAATCACTTGGGAATCTTAACCAAATCCCAGTTCTGATGCAGAAGGTCTGGAGTGAGGGCCTCAGATTCTGCACCTCAAACAAGCTCCCAGGTGTTGGTGTCAATCCTGGTTCCAAAACCACTAGCAAGAAGCCAGAAGGCGAGGCATTATCATTCTCTTCACTAAAGACAAGGAATGTCTGTAACTTTCATGGGCAAATCCCAAAGGGACTTCTGCCCTCATAGAGGCAGGCAAAGGAATGGGGAGGGTCTTTGCTGGTGACTTTCTTCATTCATTCACATATTGAGGCTCCTGTCCTCGGAGGTGTGGATATCAGCAGCCATTATCAACTCTCTTAGATTGGATCAAGGTTAGTAACTGACAGATGTTTTGCTATACTATAGAAATAACCTAAAAGGAAGCACCTGTGTTGGGCTCTACAATTTTGATCACCTTTTTAATCCCTTTTGTTCCTTTTTATTTATTTTTATTTATTTTTATTTTTTTTTGAGATGGAGTTTCGCTCTTGTTACCCAGACTGGAGTGCAATGGCGTGATCTTGGCTCACCGCAACCTCCGCCTCCTGGGTTCAGGCAATTCTCCTGCCTCAGCCTCCCGAGTAGCTGGGATTACAGGCACGCACCACCATGCCCAGCTAATGTTTTGTATTTTTAGTAGAGACGGGGTTTCACAATGTTGACCAGGATGGTCTCGATCTCTTGACCTCGTGATCCACCCGCCTTGGCCTCCCAAAGTGCTGGGATTACAGGCTTGAGCCACCGCGCCCGGCTTTGTTCCTTTTTAATGGCCATGTAATATTTTATTATATGGATCTATCATATTTTGTTTGTGCACTCATTAGTTGTAACTACTTACAGTCAAATTCTTGTCTCAGGTTTGGGTTCTGTGTTTTTTATTTTTGTTTTTGTTTTTGTTTTTTTTTTGAGATAGCGTCTCTCTCCATTGCCCCGGCTGGAATGTAGTGGCTTGATAACAGCTCACTGCAGCCTCTACCTCTCAGGCTCAAGTGATCCTTCCGCTTCAGCCTCTTGAGTAACTACAGATGCTCACACCCATACCCCTCTAATTTAAAAATTTTTCTTTTTGTAAAGATGGGGAGGCAGGGTCTCACTATGTTGCTTAGGCTGGTCTCAAACTTCTGAGCTCAAGTGATCCTCCTCTGTCAGCCTCCCAAAGTGCTGGGATTACAGGTGTAAGCCACCATGCCCAGTTAGATTTTGCATATCTAACAAGCACTTATTATATGCAGATACCACTGTGTTATGAACCACACTTTGAATGGCAAGGTTCTAGTTGGATAATCTCATTTCAGCCTCACAATAACCCTGTGTACAATTAATATCTTCATTTTACAGAGAAGAAAACCAAGCACCAAGGAGATAAAATAATTTGCCCCAGCAGTCGGGCTGCCATGATGACTTTGTCTACATTTTAAAATTAGAATTATCTAGCTAGTTGTTCTCAACTATGGCAGCACCTTAAATTCACCTAGAGAGTTTTTAAAAATACACAATGCCTCCACCATATCAATCCGATTCTCTGAGGAAGGGATCTAAGCATCAACAGTTCGTTGTGAAAAAAAGAAAAGAACAAGAAACTGTACTTTCATTGGGTGCAGAAAAAAATTGTGAAAATCTTGAGCCGGGCGCAGTGGCTCACGCCTGTAATCCCAGCACTTTGGGAGGCCGAGGTGGGTGAATCACGAGGTCAGGAGATTGAGACCATCCTGGCCAATATGATGAAACCCTATCTCTACTAAAAATACAAAAAAATTAGCTGGGTATGGTGGCACACACCTATAGTCCCAGCTACTCGGGAGGCTGAGGCAGGGGAATCGCTTGAACCCAGGAGGCGGGGATTGCAGTGAGCAGAGATCACACCACTGCCCTACCACCTGGATGACAGTGTGAGACTCTGTCTCAAAAAAAAAAAAGTGAAAATCTCAAGAAATTTCACATCTACTCCCAGAGTGCCTAGGATCACCAATTTTAAAGATTGCTGGATTCACTAAAAGTTTACACTATTCATGAAGTGATTGAGTTATTCATTTGACAAATATTTGTTCAGCATCTGCTATGCTTTAGGCACTTGATCCTGAAAGTTTGGCAATGAACAAGACAGATCTAGAGGTTATAATATAAAAAGAGAGCTGCCCATCGTAATGTCCTACTCCTTGACTTCAAGAGGAGGCGTGTGACCTAGGCTTAGCCAATCATAATGCTCCATTATCCTCACCATATGGTGGTTCAAGCCAGGCCAAGGAGTGTCTGTCTCTGGGATGAATATACGCTGAAGCACGGATCAGGAGTTCTCTTTCTTCTCTAGGATTGCTACCAGGGCCAATATAAACCCTTGTGGAGAAAGATGGGGACCAGCTGCTGAGAGGTAGGAGGCAGAGGGAAGGGAGAGGAAGACGAAGAAAGGAAAAGAGAGTAAGAAAGGAATCCAATGACATCATTTGAATTACTGTATCCAGAATCCACTTCACTTGTGCCCTTCCTGGATATGTGAGCTGATAAATTCCCTTTCTTTTTTTCTTTTACTCTTTCTTTTTCTCTTTCTTTCCTTTGTTCATTTGTTTGTTTCTCGAGACAGAGTCTCATTCTGTTGCCCAGGTTAAAGTGCAATGGTACGATCATAGGTCACTGCAGCCTCCAACTCCTGGGCTGAAGTGATCCTTCTGCCTCAGCCTCCTGAGTAGCTGGGACCACAGGCATGCATAACCATGCCCAGCTAATTTTTTGTTTTTTGTAGAGACAGGGTCTTGCTGTGTTGCCCAGGCTGACCTCAAACTCTTGGCCTCAAGCAATCCTCCTGCCTCAATCTCCCAAAGTGTTAGGATTACAGGTGTGAGTCACGGCACCCAGACAAGTTCCCTTTCTTACTTAAGCTAGTTTGAGTCAAGTTTTTGTCACTTGCAACCAAAAGAACCCTGACTCAGACTGATCTTAGACTCATGGAATGAACAAGCTACAAGAACCTCTGAGTTCATCTAACACAATGGCTCTCAAAGTGTGGTTGCTGAACCATCAGTATCAGCCTCGCCTGGAAACTTTCGTTAGAGATGCAACTCCTGGGGTCCCTCCCCAAAACGACTGAACCAGGAAGTCTGGAGGCGGGGCCAGCAATGAATTTGAACAAGCCCTCCAGATGATTTTGATCGGCTCTAAAGTTTGAGAAACACTGTTCGAATACATCCTTTCCATGAGATGTGAAACTAGAGGCCCAGAAAAGGGAGTTAACTTGCTGAAGGCCACAAAACGAGTTAGTGTGGCCCCAGAGCCTCTTAGCAATCCAAGAGCTGTGGGGTTTGGGGAAGGAGGGCCACTTGGAGTTTTGAGGGAAGTCATACATGGATTGGCAAAGAGGAGGGGGGAAAATATTTTGGGTCAAATAATACAGTATGGTTGGAAACACTTGCTGTGTGTTTCCACAGGAGTTTGGAGAATATTTTACTCATCTTGGCTCCCCAGCTGAGCCAACAGCAATGTGTTAAAGCTCCACAGCCAATGGCAGAAATCCAAGAGCGTCCTTTTTAAGTGCCAGCAAAGAGGAATTTCTTAGAAAAGCTACAGAAATTCTGCAACTATCATATTTCGCTTTGCGGAGTGGAGGAATAGGAGGGTGAAACAAAGGCAAGGGGCTGAAACGATTCCTAAGAGCCTCACCTCTCCGGTTGCAAGAAAGGGATTTGATTGTTCTTGCCAGGGCAGCGGTTCCTCGGGGGGAAACTGGGCACCTAACCTGGTCACTTGGAGAGTAACTTGTGGTTTTGAACTTTCTTTTTCAGGTGGAGGGAAAGTGCAGCAGTGTTCCAGCGTGGCCCTGGAAACTCAATTCAGTAGGCTGCTTTCCGATGATCTGCCCAGCCTGCCCCAGGGACGTGGTCCATCCAGAGGCAAACCTAAGAGAGGAAAGGGCTTGGCACCAGTATTTCTCAAGCTTTCTGTTTAGTTTCTTCTTCCACTCTTGAGTGGTCAGATGGGCAAAGGGAGGAGCAGAGCACAAGACCAAAAGAAGTTGCTGGCACCGCCAGCATTAGAGAGTGCAGGCTTCTGGTAGTTAGTATAGACTACATCTGCTCGAGCATGGCCAGTGCCATCTGGGAAGGCACTGTTAAAAAACAAAGCAAAACAAAAGCATGACCATCTCTTACAGAAACCCATGATCCATGCATTCATTAATAATTATTGAATATCAACTATGTGTTAGGCACAGATCCAGGTACTGGGGACACAAACAATAACCACAAAAATAGTTTTTAAAAAAAGGCTGGGTGCAGTGGCTCACACCTGTAGTCTTAGCACTTTGGGAGGCTGAGGTGGGCAGATCAGGAGGTCGGGAGATTGAGACCATCCTGGCCAGTATGGTGAAACCCTGTCTCTACTGAAAATACTAAAATTAGCTGGATGTGGTGACAAGCACCTGTGATCCCAGCTGCTTGGGAGGGCTGAGACAGGAGAATTGCTTGAACCCAGGAGGCGGAGGTTGCAGTGAGCCAAGATCGCGCCACTGCACTCCAGCCTGGGCAACAGAGCGAGACTCCATTAAAAAAAAAAAAAAGAGGCCAGTGTGGTGGCTCATGCCTGTAATCCCAGCACTTTGGGAGGCCTAGGTAGGTGGATCACTTGAGGCCAGGAGTTCAAGACCCCTGGCCAACATGGTGAAACCCCGTCTCTACTAAAAATACAAAAATTAGCGGGGCATGGTGGCAGGTGCCTGTAATTCCAGCTACTAGGGAGGCTGAGGCAGGAGAATCACTTGAACCCAGGAGGCGGAGGTTGCGGTGAGCCAATACTTCACTACTGCACTCCAGCCTGGGCTACAGAGCAAGGCTCTGTCTCAAAAAAAAAAAGAAAAGAAAAATAAGCCTTGGTCTCATGGAACTGACCTCCTGTCTTGTCTTTTTGGGAGACAAACAATAAACAAAACAAGTAAAGTGTGTTAGCTGGTGATTAATGCTGTGGAGAAAAATTAAGCAGGGAAACAGTGATTCAGCCAGGAGCAGTGAGGGAAGGAGTTTAAAGCATAAATAAGTTGGTCAGGGAAGACATTACTGGAATCTAATGTGGTCTTGGTCATGAACTCTCAAGAAAGATCTGTTGAAACTAGGAAAGACCCTGAGAAAGAGACTCAAATTATCAATCAAGAAGTAACTACTAGGCCAGGCTCAGTGGCTCACGTCTGTAATCCCAGCACTTTTGGAGGCTGAGGCGGGTGGATCACTTGAGGTCAGGAGTTCAAGACCAGCTTTGGCAACATGGTGAAACCCCATCTCTACAAAACATACAAAAAAGTAGCCTGGCATGGTACAGTTGGTATCAAATATTCCATATGCTTTCCTACATTTCCCAACCTCCCTTGCAGTTACATTGGGGCTACAGGCCTAGGACTGGCTAATCAATCATGAGCAGGAGTGATACGTGTCACTTCTGGACTGAGGCATTTAAAAGCCCAATGCATCTCCCACCCTTCTTTTCCATCTTGGGGGCATATGTTCCTGATGCCCTGCCTTTAAGGTCGAGAGAGGTATCCTGTCCTGCCTCAGACTTCATGTAAGGAGAAATAGATCTCTGTGGAGTCAAGCCACTGAATCTCAGGGTTGTCACTGCAGCGTAGGCTAACTTTATTTGACAAATACATCTAGTCTACCCAGATACAGGAATGAAGACTTAGGGGAAAATGAGGCAGCAAGGCTTGCTCTCAAGGCCCTTATATTCTAGTTGAAGATGAAAACTGTGACTTAAATCCATCATTCAAGGCCATGAGTCATCTGTGCTTAATGAGTGGTGCAGATGTTGAAGGCTTTGGGAATTCAGTGGAGGGAAGGACATATGATGCTGTCTGGCATCCCAGCATTGGCAGATCATTGTAGAATCAATAGATGAGAGAGCAGCGGAGTATCTTTCCCATCAGAGTGGGGTCCCCGGACCAGCAGCATCAGCATTGCTCAATAGAAATGCAGAATCTCAGGCCCCACCCCAGGGCTACTGAAACAGAATCTGCATCTTAACAAGACTCCTAGGTGGTTCATGTGCACATTGAACTTTGAGATGTGCTAATCCAGTGGACGACAGTGCATGGTTGTCTCAGTCCATTGGGGCCACTATAACCAGTGCCTTAGACTGGGTACTTATAAACAACAAAAACTCACTGCTCGCAGTTCTGGAGGCTGGGAAATTCATAATCAAGGTGCCAGCAGATTCCGTGTCTAGCGAGGACCTGCTGGTTCATAGATGGCACATTCTAGCTGTGTCCTCACATGACTAGTTCTCTCGGGTCTCTTCTAGAAGAGCACTAAGCCCATTCATGAGAGCTCTGGCCTCATGATCCAATCCCTTCCCAAAGCCCCCACTCCCTAATACTATCACATTGGTGATTATATTTCAAAATAAACATTTTTTATTGGACACAAACGTTCATACCATAGCAGCGGTCTACCCTGAACCCATTCCTCCCTGCACCCCACCTCCACGCAGCCCATGTGACTCAGGGTCCACTGATTCCATCCCCAGCTGCAGAAGTAGTCAGTGGACCCTAAGTCACATGGCTGCATGGAGGTGGGGTGCAGGGAGGAATGGGTTCAGGGTAGACCACTGCTATGGTATGGTCTCTAAGGGTGGTTCCCAGACTAACAAGATCAGTATCACTTGGGAATTTGTTAGAAATGAGGCTAGATGAGGTGGCTCACACCTGTAATCCCAGCACCTTGGGAGGCTGAGGTGGGCCGATCACCTGAGTTCAGGAGTTCGAGACCAGCTTGGCCAACGTGGTGAAACCCCATCTCTACTAAAAATACAAAATTAGCCAGGCATGGTGGCGCATGCCTGTAATCCCAGCTACTGGGGAGGCTGAGGCAGAATTGCTTGAACCTGGGAGGTGGAGGAGGTTGCAGTAAGCTGAGATCACTCAATTGCACTCCAGCCTGGGCGACAAAAGTGAAACTCTGAAACTCTGTCTCAAGAAAGAGAGAAAGAGGCCGGGCACGGTGGCTCAAGCCTGTAATCTCAGCACTTTGGGAGGCCGAGGCGGGTGGATCACGAGGTCAAGAGATTGAGGCCAGCCTGGCCAACATGGTGAAACCCCGTCTCTACTAAAAATACAAAAAATTAGCTGGGCATGGTGGCGCGTGCCTGTAATCCCAGCTACTCAGGAGGCTGAGGCAGGAGAATTGCCTGAACCCAGGAGGCGGAGGTTGCAGTGAGCCGAGATTGCGCCATTGCACTCCAGCCTGGGTAACAAGAGCGAAAGGGAAAGAAAGAAAGAGAGAGAGAAAGAAAGAAAAGAAAGAAGAGAGAGAGGGAGGGAGTGAGGGAGGGAGGGAGGAAAGGAGGAAGGGAGGAAGGGAAGAAGGGAGGAAGGAAGGGAGGAAGGGAGGGGGAAAGGAAGATACGATCAGGTATGTAAATTCTCAAACATCACCCAAGACTACTGAATGGGGAACTCTGGGGCCAGTCCAGCAATCTGTATCTTAACAAGCCCTCCTGGTGGTTCTGATGCAGCCTGACATTGGAGAACCACTGATCTTCACGGATTACAGTACATCCCCCTTGATAATTATTGGTTTATGAACTCAGGCTTAGGCCAATCCATTTCTGGCCTTCCCCTGACATCTGTAATTGATCCAGAGGTGGTCATGTGACCTACCTTGGTCCAGTCGGGCTGAAAGGAAAGTTATTTACTCTGCAGTTGGAGTTTTCTCCCCCTCTTGCCCCTTGCCCTACCCCGCTTGATGCACACATCCAAGGTGTGTGTTGCCTTCCTTGCCACGGACTGCCAGCATATGACCATGAGAAAAACCAAGCCAAGGGCAGAGCTGAAAGAACTACAGCAAAAAGGAGCCAGAATCTTTGCACTATGCCTCTGGCCTTCCTGTTCCCTGAACAATGTATGCCCTTATGATTTAAACCAGTGGCTTTGTGGTTTCTGATCCTTGTAGCCAAAAGTGTTGTAACGACAGATGAGAGTAAGGAAGTATGAGGCCAATGGGGATACCAAAAATATTTGAATATGATGATGATGTAATTAACAGGCATTTCTCCCCCAAATTCTAAAACGAGATTCAGGTAGCACAACTGTTACAACAAAAGCAACTTAATACAAATAAAATGGAGCATTACTTTATGCAGTGGGTCCCTAATTAGAGAATTGGTTAAAAACACACAAATGGAGGACGGGCGCAGTGGCTCTTCCCTATAATCCCAGCACTTTGGGTGGCTGAGGCGGGCAGATCACTTGAGGTCAGGAGTTTGAAACCGGCCTGGGCAACATGGTGAAACCCCGTCTCTACTAAAAATACAAAAATTAGCCGGGTATGGTGGGGCACGCCCTGTAGTCCCAGCTACTCCAGAGGCTGAGGGAAGAGATGGCGCCGTCGCACTCCAACCTGGGCAAAAGAGTGAGACTCCAAAACATAAGAAAGAAAGAAAGAGAGAGAGAGAGAGAAAGAGAGAGAGAGAGAGAGAGAGAGAGAGAGAGAGAAAGAAAGAAAGAAAGAAAAGAAAAATGGCTAAAAGAAGAAAAAAGAAAGGAAGTGGCTTTAAGATCAGGCATATTCTTAGGTGAAACAAACAAAAAAAAAATAGGGTAATATACAAAGGAGCGTGGAGTATATTCTGGCGCCAGAAAGTGAGAAAGTGCTCAAGAAAGGATGGAGACGGAGGAGCCTGCCTGAAAGAGCTCACAATGACTGAAGCTGGGACACTGACAATAAAGTAAATAATAACAACATTGGATCCTAACCCAAAGACTAAAATCATTATCCATGAGTCCATATTGACATCAAAAAGTAATCGAATAAAGAAAGAAACGGGAGAAAAGGTATGGCTCTTCCCTATAGAAGAATTCCAATGAATTCACATAGAAGGAATGAGGGAAATAGAAAATCACCCTCAGAACGCCACAGGAATAATTGTTGCATGCATGAACTACCGATGGATCCTAAATTTAGTGGTACAAGGTTGAGGGAGAAACGGGATATTTGCATAGTCTCAAAGTATCTTCCTCCAGGGGAAAATGGATATAGAAGGCAAACTAGGGTGCTATAGGGA
The DNA here is from genome assembly GCF_048565385.1 of Saimiri boliviensis. Taxonomy (NCBI): domain Eukaryota; kingdom Metazoa; phylum Chordata; class Mammalia; order Primates; family Cebidae; genus Saimiri; species Saimiri boliviensis. The sequence continues at coordinate 15,947,828 of NC_133470.1, read as the reverse complement.
TGTGCCTGTCCAGAGTTTTCTCCCAAAACATGCCCTGTGGTTTCAGAGACAGGAAAAGCAAGAGATTCAGTTTAAAATCGCGTGGCCAGGAGTTCATGGGTTTCTCCAAGAAACAGAAAGAGCCATTGCTGTTCAAATTTGGACTGAGCTGGATGTGACCTGGCTCTGAGAGTTGTCTCTTGTCACTACTAAAGAGCCCCTGTGCTTGCCCTCCTCCCTCAACTCCCTCCTCCAAACCCCAAGCCCTGGGCTCGCTCACAGCCAAGCAGGGTGGTGGTGAGTTTCACAAACGAATCCCAGCGTGCAGATTGCCTGTGCTGCCTTTAGTTTCCTCTGGATTTTCGGCCTATTTGTGTTGGCACGGGGCCACCAGCTCTTCCCAAGTTGGAACACATTCTCAGAAAGGGCTGGTCTCAACCATCCTCATCTTGGTGGAGGACAAGATCTGGTTTCATTTTTCATTAAACTGCCATTTGTAACTTTCATCGAAGAGAATGACATGTCCAACTGTCTTCGTTCAGTGTTTTCCCAAGAGAGGGCCTTTTTGCCTCCCATGAGAGAGTGTGTGATTTATTTATCACGTCTATTGTGCAATAGATTGACCACCATTGCAACTAACACCGTGTTCCAGAAAAAAATGCTGTATCACATAGTGACATCACTCAAGTTGGCAGTGATTGGTCTCTCACCTAGATCCACCAAAGCCTACACCAGGGTGGTAGAATTGCATCACCAGAGACTTCTCTGGTTTTATTGTGGGGGTCCTACAGGGCTGGGACTGCCCATCTTCATCTGCCCTGGGTCTGGCACACAGTAGGTATGGCAGTCATCAGTGCTGTCCACCACATATTTCCAGCTCTTCACTTCACAGGCCCTTGTAGGGCTGCATTTCCTGGCCCTCTATGTGTGGGTGCAACTACGTGCACAGTTCCAGCTGAACTGCAGTGCAGAAGCGTTGTACACCACTCCTAGGCTATAGCGTGTAAATACTTGTGGTCCAGAGCTCTCTTTTCCTTCTAGCTCAGCAAGCAGCAATGTTTGAGAAGGTCGGTACTCAGTCATCCCGGATCCCTGATTGACTGTAATAGGTAGACACCCGCTTCTAACCCACAATGCACATGTAGTGTGAGTTAAAAAAAAAAATCTTTATGGCCCGGCGCGGTGGCTCATGCCTGAAATCTCTGCATTTTGGGAGGTCGAGGCAGGCAGATGACTTGAGGTCAGGAGTTCAAGACCAGCCTGGCCAACAGGGTGAAACCCCCATCTCTACTAAAAATACAAAAATTAGCCAGGTGTGGTGGTGCACGCCTGTCATCCCAGCTACTCGGGAGGCTGAGGCAGGAGAATTGTTGAACCCGGAGGCAGAAGTTGCAGAGTGCACCACTGCACTCCAGCCTGGGTGACAGAGTGAGACTCCATCTCAAAACAAAACAAAAACAAACAAAACCCCTTTGTTTACACTAACCACTGAGATTTTGAGGGTTGTTACTGCAGCATAACCTAGGCTATCCTCACTGATACCATATGCATAAAATAAATGTTTGTTGCATGAATGAATGTCCTAAGCCAGAAGAGACTGCTGAGCAGTGCTGCTGCAGAATTTCTTTTTATAAAGAAGAGATTCAGACGCGGTAATCTGACTATGGGTGTGTGGGAAGCGAGGACCATGTTGGCGACGGGACTTTTCTTGTTTTGTTTGCATAGCACACTATTTTTATTACATGTCTTTTATTTAGGGTATGGGATGCCGATGGGGATTATGGGGGGCCTAAAGCTCCCCAAACCAAACCTTGGCATTACCACTGAAGTTTCAATTGACCTTGTCACCTCCTATGTATTTTACAAATGGGGAAACTGAGACCCAGACTGTCTAGGTGACAATACCCATTAGTTAGTGGCAACACTGGTAAACAGCAATTCCCTCATTTCCTAATTGTCTACCTGGTGCTTTTGCTATGCCACCATGCCACCTTTCACACCCAGGTGTGAGGTTTTAAGAGAGCAGGGGCTTGAGAGTCATGCTCTGACTTACTCCACTCCTGGCTCTGCCACTTATTAGTGGTGGACCTTAGGAAAAGTGACTTAACCTATCTGCGCCTTGGTTTCCTCAGCTGTACAGTCCTCCGTGGGTTGCCATGAGGATTTTGTGAAATCAAGTATAAAGTATGTAAAGATCTAGCAGTATAAGTTGATTGTAACTATTATCCTAAACCCTCATCCCATCCCACTGTTTTTTGTTTGTTTGTTTTTTGGTTTTTGGTGTTTTTTTTTTTTTTTTTTTTTTTTTTTTTGAGATGGGGTCTCACTCTGTCACCCAGGCTGGAGTACAGTGGTGCAATCCCAGCTCACTGCAGCCTTAGCCTCCTGGGCTCAAGTGATCCTCCTACTTCAGCCTCCTGAGTGGATGGGACGACAGATACACGTCACCACGCCCAGCCGATTTTTGTACTGTTTTTGGCATAGACGAAGCTTCACCATGTTGGCCAGGCTGGTCTCAAACTCCTGGGCTCAAGCGATCCTCTTGCCTCAGTCTCCCAAAGTGCGGGATTACAGGTGTGAGCCACTGTGCCCATCCCATCCCACTGTCTTGATTTGTACCTGAGCCCATGTTGTCTTCATGCTGCTTCCCTTGGGAAAGAATGAACCTGTTTCAGAACATCCTTGCTCTATTTGTAGACTATTTGACCACAGGTCAATTACATTTGAAGTTCTAAGGAGAGCTGTGCCCTGAGCACTGGTGAGCTGTCCTCCTCTGCCACCTCCCTTTGCCGAGAGCCTACACTAAAGGGACCTAGAGAGGGGAGGAGGTCAAGGTGACAAGGACTTTTGTCTTGTCTCTATTCTGTCTCTGACATGTTTGCTGCCTGATTGATGCCTGCTGATCAAGCTCCATCACTGACTCAAAGACCCTGTGGAACTACAGCCAAAGTCACCCACTCTTCAGTTGCTGGGGCATCAGCCCACAGGCTTTGGATAAATATTTACCTGCAAATTGTGAGCAGCCACAGCCTTCCTTCATATCTCCAGATAGGACCCATGTAGAAGGTATGCGACCAGGGCTCCCTCTCTCAGAAAAGGCAGAAAACCCTGTGGCTGGAGGGCTGGGGTCCCCTTCTTAATCCCAACCTCTTTCCTCTTCCATAGGCCCTGATGTCAGAGTTATGTGAATCTGAGAGTGTGTGTCAAGAAGAATAAAACTTTGGCTGAAAGTGCAGCAAAATATGAATTTTAGACATATTTCTTTTCTTTGTTTCTTTCTTTTTTTTTTGGAGACAGGATCTCATTCTGTCACCCAGGCTGAAGTTCAGTGGCATGATCACAGTTCATGGTAGCCTCCAACTTCTGGGCTCAAGCAGTCCTCCTGCATCAGCCTCCTGAGTAGCTGGGATTACAGGGGCAAGCCACTGTGCCTGGCTACCAGTTTTTGATAAAGCTAAACTTACCATACGGCATAGCAATCTTACTTCTAGGTATTTACCTAGGTGAAATAAAAGTTTATATTCACACAAAAGGTGCATGTGAATATTTATATTGCCTTTATTCATAATAATCAACAGCTGGGGCTATAGGCACGTGCCACCATGCCTGCCTAATTTTTCATTATTTTTTATTTTTACAGAGATGGAGTCTCACTATGTTGCTCAGGCTGGTCTGGAACTCCTGGGCTCGAGCCATCCTCCCACACCAGCCTCCCAAAGTGCCTTCAAGTCCTTTTTTAAACAGCAAGTTTGTTTAAAGGAAAATCATATTTACTCTGGTATCACTCTTAACATTAGAAATTAATATGAGCTAGACATATTTTAACTTGTTATTGACGTGAAACGTACATACAGAAAAGTGCTCATAGAGCTGTTTAAACTGTACCCAGATCAAAAAACCAGACATTACCCATAAGCCTTTCTTATTCTTCCTTGTAAATTCCCTCCAGTGGCTGCTATCTTGACTTCTAACAGCATAGGTTAGTTTTGCCTGTTTTATTCTTTAAAGAAACAGAATCACATAGTATCTGCGTTTTTGTGCCTGGTGTCTTCACTCAACATTGTTTCAGAGGTTCATCTATATTAAGCATAGTAGTGGCTCATGCAGTCTCACTGCTGTCTGGGAGTCTGTTTTGTGATGATACCACTACAGTATCTGCGATCCAGTCTGTTGGTGGACCATCTGGGTCGTTTCCAATCTGGCCTATTGCAAATATAGTGGTATGATATTGTAGTTCATATCCTTTGGTAAACATATACACTGATTGTGGTTGTGTATACACTCAGAAGGGGAATTGCTGGTCAGACGGTAGTTGTATTCAGCTTTAATAGATTCTGCCAAAGAGTTTTCCAAAATGCTTGCAGCAACTTACACTTCCACTAGTGGTGTATGAGCGTTCTTTAGATATGCAGTCTATGTAAAATAAAAATAAGTTAATATGAAAAAATAATATGGAAGTTTGAAAAGATACATGTTAAGTTCATTCAAATGGAACGAATTTAACCCTTTGGAGTAATGCTGAGTGTGTTTATTAAATACACCATTTTTCCCTTCGTCAAAACTTTTAATTTATGTAACCTGGATGAGCCTCCCGACCTCTACTCTCCATTAATCCGACCAGTTAAAAGTCTCTCTGAAAACACTGTTCATTCATTTATTCACTTAGAATGTTGTGAGTGTTAATAAATTGGTGTTTGCAAAACAAATTCAACCCCTCCTGCAAAGCAAAATATAAATCTCACCCATCATCTGTCTAAAATGGCAGAGTCAGCCGGGATGTGCCCTGATCTGTACTTGATAAGCATCGCGTCTCCAGGGCTATGAATGCAATTCGGAATCCAGAATTTTGCTCTAGTTGTAAAGAAAAAAATAGTATATTCTCGTGAAGGTATTAATAAAAGAGAACGATGCTTTTAAAATGATGAAGCATTTTGCAAATACAGGTGTTATTTGACTATAATGGTGGCGGGTGGGACTCAGTAAAAGAAGCGGGAGAGGGAAATAAGACCGCTGATTTTTTTTTCCCCTGGTCTCTACAACTAATTCGTGTTGTAGAATTGAATCTCCATTTTCCCATCTGTAAAATACGGTACTTTGACAAATTGCTTAAGGGATCTATAAGTCCTATCCAGATCTAGTTTTTGTTCTATGCCCGTGCAGCAGGAGAGATGCTGAGACAGAAAGCTAAAGAGGACCAGGGACAACTCACTTTATATATCCCCTCCACCTCGACCCCCAGCAGGCACAGCGCCGGAGATGCCGGTTTCTGGGTACCCGGTGTATTTCCAGTCCTTCACCAGGAAACCACCAAGCTAATCCTTTACTGGGACATTTCTCATTTGCTGCTCTCTCCAAATCCCCCTCTCAAGTGGTCTGACTTCTGATCTCCGAATTCAGGAATATCCTGGCAGAGGGGCGCCCTCGGAGGAGCTCCCACCCATCACAGCGTCCGACACTGAAACGGGTATTTGGGTACCGGGGAGACCCCTAAAGGTGAGCTGCGGACTCTAGAGGTTGGGGTCCCCAAGGAGCGCCCTGGGCTGGACGCCGGGCATGCGAGGGTCTGGGAGTGCCGGGAGCCCAGGAGCGTCGCGGAGGCCCCGGCCGCTGTGGGGTGGGCGGACTAGCTAGGCTTTCCCGCTTCTCCCCGGGCCCCGGCCCCCGGCCCCGAGCTCCTCGCTGGGCCTGGGCCGGCCGCGCCGCCCGCTCCCCCGCCCTCTGCGCCCCGCCCGCTCCCCACCTCCGCGCCCAGCCTCGCCGCCGGCGAGCGCCGGACGCGCCACGCCGCGCTGGGCAGCTGGAGGGGAGACTGCTGAGCGGGCCGGGAGCGGCGGGGGCGGCGCCCAGGCCGCGGGCGGGGGGAGGAGGGCCGCGGCCCAGGAGAGGGGAGAAGGCGGGCCGGACGGCGCCAGCAGCCAGCCCAGAGGACGCGAGCGGCAGGTAAGCGCGAGGCGCCGGGACGGGTCTGGCCCCTTGGGCTCCGGAGACCCAGACCCGCTCAGCCGGTCACCGACGCGGGAGGCTCGGGCGCAGCGTCTAGCCCCTGAGGGCCGTGGGCAGGCGGAACGAACGCGCCTTCCGCCAGCCTGCGGCTCCGAGCCGGGGCCCGGGACCGTCCTGAAAGGCGGAGGCGGAGCGCCCAGCCCGGGGCCGGTTCCCCGACTGGGGGAGCCCGCGCGCTGTGGGAAAGGGGGCTCCGAGGGGAGACGCGCGTCTCCAAAACCTTCGGACGGACCCGGACTCTCCCCATCCCGCGGGAAACGGAACCACGAGCCTGACTGGCGCGGGCAGTGTGCGAGACGCTAACTCCCGGGAGTCCAGCTCCCCGCGCCTGGCCCGGCAGCGGCGGTACTGGCGAAGCGCGAACGCACTCGGGTCCTAGACGGCTTGGGGCTGCACCACCCGGCGCGGCCCCGAACAGGTGGCCCCGCGCGCGGAGGGACCGAGAGGCGGCCCAAGAGCCAGGGGTGAGCACGCCGGGAAAGGAGGGGGCTCGTGGTCTCGGAGTGAGCGCATTTCGGCAGGTACTCGACTTTCGAGGCTCAGGAACCAGATAAAAAGTGAGGGGGAAGAAGAGAGGTGACCTCCCTAGAGCCAGACGAAGCAGGGGACAGGTTTTCCGTGGCTGCTTCGACAGTGACCGTCTGTACTGTGCACGAGAATCCCCCGGGGATCCGGTTAAAATGAGATTCTGATCCCGCGCAGGTCTGGGGTGGGGGCCGAGCGTCTGCATGTCTGAGAAGCTCCCAGGGGCTGCTGATGCTGTTCCGTCGACCACGCTTTATCCCGCAGGCCCTACAGAAGTACCTTTTGTCCAACAGGCTGCAAAGTGGGAGATCAGGAGGTGAGGACCTAAGACTTTACAACATATATAGCTCTAATATCTCTTTGTCACCTCTACCCCCAAACGCATACAAAAACACTTGCTACTATAGAGGCCAAGGGAAACTTTCCCTTTGCCCTCTGAAGGTTCGCTTGAAAAATTAACTGGCAAAGGCAGAGTGCTTGGAGAAAAAGCATGCAAATATATTAACGTGTCCACAGGGAGAGAACCATAGGGTGATTACCCCCAGCCCCCAAGTGGGGTACAGAAGCTCGTTGACAGATTATCTTGAGGTTACAGAAAGGCGGCTCAACGCATGGCCCCAAATAGGGGACGGTGGTAAAAGAGGCTGTGAGAGATGGAGAAGAGGAGGCCTGGCTAGCAAAAGTGGTCTGAAGATGTCAATGAAACCTCACAGGTGGCAGCCCTCAGAGAGAATGGACGGGGGATATTTCTTTCAGACCTTTAAAGGTGTCAGACTCTCAGTTAATTTCTCCTAGATCCTGACCAGGGACCTCGGTAAAGCCTGGCCACATCCATGCAGATTCTCTACACATGCAAATCTCTTGCACCAAGGACAGCTTTGCATTAGCTCTGTTGACTAGCCCCCTAAACGACCATCTCAAAATATGTCAAAGAAATAGATTTCGGGGTAAAATATTTAGATTTCCTTCCCTACTCATTTAATAGCGAAATGCTTTACTTTTCTTACCAACTTTCTAGCCAAATACACGATCTGATAGCACGAATGGCTTCATGGACACGCATCCTGCACTTGGTTTAGTGCCGAAATTCTTAATTTTTGAACAAGGGGCCTCTCCTTTTCATTTTGCACGGGGTCCCACAAATTATGTAGCTGATCCTAATAGTCACCATAGGTGGAAAGAGAACCCATTTTTTCATCAGGGGTCGTGATGGTGGGTGATGGAGAGTAAAGGTTTATTACAGGAAGACTAGCTAGAGATGTTGCAGTTTCTCCAGTTTTTCTCAACTTCTCTTTGGCTATCTGAATTAGTCTAAGAGCATACCCAGGCATGCATAGTGTGATAAACTATATTGCTTTATTGATATCAATAGTTAACAATTTATTAGGAGCTTTGTTATTGATAGACAATACAATTAAGTTTGATATTGAAATAATTTTTTTAAGTGTATCGACAAGGTGTTTGTTTTTTCCAAAGGATTGGGAAGGCTTTATTTATCATCTCATAAAATTTTGCTTAGTTAAGATCTAAGATGAGCTGGACATTGCTTGGTTTGGCAGCTTTCACAGCTCAAATGCAAAGCTGGAAAACAAAAAGTGGCCAAATTTTGTAGCTCTTCAGAAGTATTGTTTTACAAGGCCTCGGTGTGATGCCAGTCTGGATCGGATTCCCTTCTGCTTTTATCATTCCCACATCCCTGCAAGGTGACCTTCATTAAAAGGGGTATAGAGCAGATTTAGCTACTGAAAAACACTGAAGAAAGGCAGGGCCGGCATCAGTATTTTGTCTGTGAAGAAATCTTGCCAGAAAACCACAGATTCCAGGTGTGTGTACTTTTCTAGAAAAAAAGAAATGTTGGAAATACAGAAAAGAAAAAGATTGTACTCTATGGATATGATTTTGTTCAGCAGAGGGAGAAAAAGTCTGAGAAGTGGCATTTCATTGACGAGTTTGGCAGGGAAAGGGAAGCTGCTGTGTTTTTGATACCATGAACAGCCTTCCAGAAATGGCAAAGTGAGTTTGCTCAGGTGCAAGGAAGAGCCAGCAAAGAAGCTGATTTTCCATGGCTCATGTGATCATTGTGGGGACTCAGAGGACATCACGACATATGTTCTTGGTGCTTTGATGGCTCAGATGAAACTGACAAACACACTTTTCCATTTTTCTGCCTGAGAGTGCCAAGTCACTTTCAAATACATGATACAAACTGGGAAGAGAGCTATTAAATTAACAAAAGGAGGGAGAGGAAGGTGTTTTTGTAATGTTGTTGGTTCAAAAGATAGAAAGGAGGGATTCTGCCTTTACTCAAAACCTGGGAGCTGGTTTTTTTGCTTTACTGAGAAAGGTTATCCTGACTGCAAGACAGGAAAAAAAAAAGTTCTTTTAAAATGTTTATGGTTTCAAAAATGTGTAGGTATTTAATCTGCATGGAACTTATTTTGGCATTATGGTATGAGGTAGTGGGTAGTGGAATTTAAGAAATGAGCTAATGTTTGGGGAAAGCTATCATAAAATAAATTCTCTCAATCAAATGAATTCTGGTAAACACTGTCCCATTTCACAAATCGATTTAATGAATTCTTCAGTCTACTTCATGTTTTTCAAATTGAAGTGTAACTTATTGCAGTCAAATTCACTCTCTTCAGTGTACAGTTCTAGAAGTTTGGCCAAATGTAGATAGTCATTGTAACTACCACCATATCACCATGTAGAAGAATTCTACCACTCCAAGGAATTCCCTGTTGACTCCCCCAAATCTCAGCCCCTGGCCACCGCTGATTTGTTTGCTGTTCCCATAATTTTGTTCTTTTCAGAATGTCCTGTAAAAAGAACTGATGTATTCTATGGGTTTCTGAGCCTGGCTTCTTTCACCTAGCAGAGTGCATTTGGGGTTTATCTGTGTTGTGGGGATCAATACTTCATTCCTTATTGTTGCTGAGCAGTATCCCACGGTTTGTTTATCCACTCACCAACTGTTGATGATTATGAATAAAGCCAGTATAAATATTCACATATGGCTTTTTGCATGAATATAAACTTTTATTTCACTCAGGTAAATATGTAGAAGATTGCTCTGTTGTATGTTAGCTTTATCAAAAACTGGTAGCTGGCACAATGGCTCCGGCCTGTATTCCCAGCTACTCAGGAGGCTAAGGTGGGAGGATTGCTTGAGGCCAGGAGTTCAAGAACAGCCTGGGCAACATAGCAACATCCCCATCCCTACAAAAAAATTTAAAAATTTTCTGGGCATGGTAACATGCACCTGTAGTCCCAGCTACTCAGGAGGATGAGGCAGAAGGATCTCTTAAGCTGGGGAGTTTGAGCCTGCGGTGAGCTAGGATTGGGTCACTGCGCTCCAAACTAGGTAACAGAATGAGACCCCCATCCCTAACAAAATACTAATAAAAACTGCCCAACTTTTCCAAAGTGGCTGCACCATTTTTCATTCTCACCATCAATGCATGAGAAATCCAGTTGCTTGGTATCTTCGCTAGTACTTGGTACTGTTGGTTTATTTTAGTCATTCCAGCAGATTTATGGTGGCATTTCTTTTTGGTTTTAGTTTGGTCTTCCCTTATGATGAATGATGCTGAGCATCTTTTCACATGCTTTTTGGTCATTTGTTTATCTTCTTTTGTGAAGTGTCTTTATTTTATCCCTCATTATGTTTATGTGATTATTGAATCATAGAGTTCTTCATGTATCTGGATACATGTTCTCTGTCATGTATGTACTGGAAATTGCAAATATTTTCTTTTTGTCTGTGGCTTGCCTTTTCATTTTCCTAATGATGTTACTTTGAAGAGCAGACATTTTTAATTTTGAAAAAGCCCAATCTATTAGGATTTCTTCCTTCTGTGGATAGCATTTTAAATAACCTGTCTAGTAAATATTTGTCTACCCCAGGTTCACCAAGATATTCTCCTGTGCTTACTTCTAGACACTTTATAGTTTTGTCATTTGTATGTAGTTCTGACTTCATTTTCAAATTCATTTTTGTGTGAAGTAAGGGTCAGGCTGACATTTTTCTTTATAGGTGTCCAGTAGTTCCACTAACATTTACTAAGAAGACTCTACTTTTCCATCATCATATTCCCCTGCCCCTTTGTCAAAACTCAACTGTGTATGTGTGGGTCTATTTTTGATCTCTCTATTCTGTTCCATTGATGTCTATGTCTGTCCTTACACCAATATAGGTCTTATGCATTATTGATAGGTAAATTGCTAGATTGTGTGTGTGTGTGTGTGTGTGTGTGTGTGTGTGTGTGTTTATTGCTTTTAAAAATTAGAGGCCGAGTGCAGTGTAATCCCAGCACTTTGGGAGGCTGAGGTGGGTGGATCACCTTGAGGTCAGGAGTTCAAGACCAGCCTGTCTAACATGGTGAAACCCCATCTCTACTAAAACAATACAAAATTAGCCAGATGTGGTGGCACATGCCTGTAATCCCAGCTACTCGGGAGGCTGAGGCAGGAGAATCACTTGAACCCGGGAGGCAGAGGTTGCAGTGAGCCGAGATCACGCATTGCATTCCAGCCTGGGTGACAAGGGGGAAACTGTCTCAAAAAAAAAAGAAAGAAAAGAAAAAGAAATTGTATCTTTTTTTTCCCCACTTCATTTTCTATAGTAGTGAGTAGGAAGGTTTTGGGGTTTTTTTTTGTACATTTATTTTATATTCAAGCCATTTTACTGAACTTCTCTTAGTTCTAATACTTTTTCAGGTTTTGTTTTTTCTTTTTTTTTGGATTTTCAAAGTAGACAGTCAAATTGTCTGCAAATGGCAATAGTATAGGGAATTTTCCCTCCAGTATTTTTAGCTCATTTTATTTTATTGCTTTAGTGGCTAGGCTTCCCTGTAGATAATGCTGAGTAGTAGTTGCTAATATTTTCCCGTTAAGTATTATGCTTACCATAGGGTTCTAATAGCTACCTTCATTATCCTCTGGAGGTTTCTTTTCCATTGTTAGCTTACTAAAAGTCTAAAGTTTAATTTTAAAATTTCTTGTACTGCTTGGCATTCTTTTTTTTTTTTTTTTTCCATTGAAAGCTTAAGAGGTTTAGGACCAGTTAGTTCACTTCTTGACTTTGGAAGTTCATATTTTGATCTTCCTGGAGGAGAAGTTAATGTAGCATTAAATCAATTCATTTTATTTTATTTTACTTTATTTTATTTTATTTAGATGGAGTCTTGCTCTGTCATTTAGGCTGGAGAGCTGTAGTTGCAATCTCGGCTCACTGCAACCTCTGCCTCCTGGGTTGAGGTGATTCTTCTGTCTCAGCCTCCTGAGTTGTTGGGATTACAGGTGCGCACCACCATGCCTGGCTAATTTTTGTGTTTTTAGTAGAGACAGGGTTTTGGCATGTTGGCCAGGCTGGTCTTGAACTCCTGACCTCAAGTGATCTGCCCGCCTCAGCCTTCCAAAGTGCTGAGATTACAGGTGTGAGCCACTGTGCCTGGCATTTCACTTTATTTAGATGATGAAGAATCTACCTTTGGAGGTTTTTATAATGTTCTTATTTGAGGGAAATACTGGGTGTACCAAGGAAGAGACAGAATCAAGAGATAATTCATAACCTACTCATGTATAGATAAAGTAGCTTTTTCCAGTGTTGTTCAAACTTTTTTTGCCCACCATTCACAAGAAGTACCTTCTGTATCATCTCACTACTTTAATTCTCAATGCTGTGTTCATTATCTGTCAATTTCCTTGTTGATTTGTACATTTATTGTTCTCCTCCTTCCACCCTCCTCACACTAGAATGTGAGCGGGGTCCACATCTTTACCCCCAGTGCCTAGAATAGTATTTGGTGTATAGTATTCAATTTTGGTGTTTAATAAATGCTTGATGAATAAATGATACATTTAATCCATCATACATGATTCTCGGCACATGGAAGACACTCAGTAAATGTCCTCTTGTTCTCTTTCCCCAAGAGTACATTCTTGTGTCTGGAGCTAGCCTAGATGTTTCCAGTGAGGACAGTCCTCTGATAAAGAAATTCATATTTTTGTGTTAGGATCCTGATTATTAGGGTTTCTAGACAAAGGGGAATTACATTTTACCAAGAAAAAGGCAGTGATAGAATTCCAGGGATCATTAGTGTCACATTTTTCAATGTGGGACTTTCCTGGCCCTCCTAACTGTAAGACTGGTTCTCAGATTCCACAAAATTGACATGTTTTATCTTGAGATTCTGACATGCACATTTTTGAAACACTTCATTTGGGAGGATCACATGTGGATTTTTAGGAGGGAAGAAGGGGATAGCAAAGGAAGTGACATTCTTCTCTGCCTTTGTTAATAGTATCATTCCCTGTGCCCATTTCAGCGTTAGCTCTGATATAAGACAAGTGGTAAGCTGTGTGTGTTATTGGAATCTGAGAACAGGACACCAAAAAATGTTCAGTACTTTGTACTGGTCTAAAATTCATGACTTGAAGATGTGGGTAGAGAGTGAGGAAGATTGGGAAGATATATACCAAAGTGGTTTCCCTTTGAGGTATTATTTGAAGGTTAGTTGTGATTTTTGAGAAAGCCCTTGCACTGGATTTTAAAGTTTCCAGGAAAAAATCAGTACAAATGAACAAGAATAATGAGTTCGTCACCAGATGACTCACTTTTTGACAGAAATGTACCACGTTTTTGGGGTATTTGGAAAAACCATCACCCTTGACCCAGTAGGATTTTTTTTTTAACTGGGCCAGATATTTATTGTATTCGCAGTTCATACATGAGTCAAGAGCTGGGTGTCATTACTCATGCTTGTGATATTGATCACCTGTTCATCACGATTCCTCATTTCTAGCAACCATCCTTAGGAAAGCAGGCAAGTGTGTCAAGTAGCATTTCATGGACATATTTAGAGGGTTCTTCTTCCTTCTTCTTCTTTGTTCTTCTTCTTTTTTGAGATGGGGTCTCCCTATATTACCCAGGCTGGTCCTGAACTCCTGGGCTCAAGTGATCCTTCTACCTCAGCCTGCATGTTATTCTCTTTGACTTATCCATGAAAGTGGATCCAATGTGTCTACATAATTTTTTTCAATTAAACTTTTATTGAAGTACAAATTATATACATTATAAATGTACAGCTCGATGAATTTTCACAAACTGTGCATACCCCTGTCACCAGTCCCCAGATCAAGAATCCAATATGAACAGCCTTAGAAGCCCTCCCCTTGCCTCTCGCTGCCCCCCAAGAGTAACTACTGTTCTCACTCGAATGCCACATGTTAGTTGTGCCTGTTCTTAAATTTCCTGTATATGGTATCAGACAGGCTACCCGGCTTCTGGTCAGTGTTGTTTGTGAATTGCCTCCATATTGTTGCATGTGGTTATAGTTGGATCATTGTCACAGCCCAATAATATTTCATTGCGTGACTACCATGGTTTATCCTTTCTACTGCTGATGGTCTTTGGTTTCTAGTTTTTGGCTTTTATGAATGGTACTATGGGTATCAGATACAGTGAACCCCCGGTTTCTCTTCAAAGAATCAGTATGTCAGTATGTTCAGCTCTTTTATTCTTTAATTATCTATTTTAAAGTTTAACTTCCTTGTAGTTTCAGTAAACAACCTTTTCACCAGCTCTAATCAGTAGTTCACATCTGTTCCTCTGGTCCCCTGCCCCATCCTGACTCATCCCAGTCACCTGCTCCCATCACCTGCTCTGGTTACCTGCTTTGACCCCTGTTTACCTGCTCTGACCTTAACTGTTTTTCCCGCCAAACTACCCACCCTGCCACTCTGACTTGTACCACTGCTCCCTTTAAAATAGCCAATCAGAATTAGACTAGACCATGCAGTCTAACCCTAGCCAATAGGGGAATGACACAGCAGTAGGGGCAACCTCTGTCAGGGCATAAGTACTCCTTCCCCTCCTCGTCCAGGTGTGTGCCTCCTATTGTTCCATCTGTGAGCTGCACCCTTCTAATAAGTAAATTGCCTTGCTGAGGAAATTTATATTTGAGTACTACTTCTTTTGCAGCATTGAAAATTCTACTTATAGCATGGGTAACACTCTTGCATATCTTGTGGTGAACATACATGTGCATTACTACCAGGTAAATACCCTAAAAGAATGCTTTAAATATATTATTAATAGTTTTTATGGTTGCTGTCAATTACTTTCTCCTCTGAATGCAATTAGGACTAGTAGCCACTTGACATAACTCCCACATCTGTATCCATAGACAATGATGAGGCTTTCTTTCTGTAACTTTTTCTCTAACTTCTCAAGCAATCTGCCCACCTCAGCCTCCCAAACTGCTGGGATTATAGGCATGAGCCACTGTGCCAAGCTTTCTGTAACGTTTTTATTAAGTTCTAGCATTAGTTCTAGCATTAAGTTGATACATTAATTTTTTCCCTAATAATTGGTTTCTACGCTCATTTATTCCTTTACCAAGGACCTATATCATAACATCATTTTAAAATATCTTAAGAATTTTAGCTTGCTCTTTCTTTTCCTGCCTATCTCCACCATCCCCACCTCCAGCTGTATTTCTTTGGAAATGAAAAAGCCACTCCTGGGACTGCTGAATGTATTTTACAGATCCAGAGGCAAAGGTTTACCACCCGAATAGCCTTAGAATGGTACAGGCTTATTCAGCACTGACTCCTAGTTTTGCCAAGGAAAAGTAAAAAGGACAAAGACAGGAAAAAAGAAGGAGGTTTAAAAAACTAAATAATACTCTACTTTGTGGTGTAAACAGAGGCCAGTCGGTTGACAGTAGTATTTTTCTCTTTGTCTCCACTCAGCAAATCTGGTCATTTGACCAACTGCATCGAGCCAATATTGCCTGAAATGAAGCAAATACATTCCATTTGATTTTGGTGGGGGACAAATTTTTAGGCAGAGAGAACAGAGAGCAGATAGTGTCATGCACAGCAGTGCCTTTCAAATGCCAACATGCAAAATGATCTCCTGGGGATCTGGTTAAAATGCATGTGCGGTTTCAGCAGCTTTGGGACTGGTTAGAGATTTCTGCATTGCAGCTCCTAGGTGAGATGCTGCTGCTGTGGGGGTGGTGGGGGGGCTGCACTTTGAGTAGCGAAGGTTTAGCACACAGCTGCCTCAATGTTCCTGGGGAGCATTTGCCGTTGTCCACTGATGGATGATAAGCAGCTCTCCCAAGTGCTCCTCTGGGCTTGTCTTTGCAGCACTGGCTGCAGAACCAGGTTGTGTGTAGCCTGCATTAAAGCAGCAGACAAAGCCCAGTGCTTTTTTTTTTTTTTTTTTTTTGAGGCAGAGTCTCACTCGGTCTCTGAGGCTGGAGTGCAGTGGCACGATCTTGGCTCACTGCAACTTCTGCCTCCCGGATTCAAGTGATTCTTGCGTTTCAGCCTCCTGAGTAGCTGGGATTACAGGTTCCTGCCACCATGCCTAGCTAATTTTTGTATTTTTTGTAGAGACGGGGTTTCACCATGTTGCCTGGGCTCAAGTGATCCACTCACCTCGGCCTCCCAAAGTGCTGGGATTACAGGCGGGAGCCGCTGTGCCCAGTGGCAGTGCTCCTTTTTAACGCTGAGTAACAACTTCTTTCAAACCTCCCTCACCTGGATTCTCCTTAAATGTCTCATACACCTGAAGAGAAACCACTAACTTTCTCAAACACATGCCAAACCAAAACACACACACATACACACACACACACACACACACACACACACACACGCACACACACACACTCCCAGTTACTGACATGGAGAAAGGAGTGGGTGGTGGGCAGGCATGAAGCCACCCTCTTTTCTCTTGGCTCTTCACTATTGCACACTTCCTCATTCATTCCAGAGCAACTAGGTATCTGTTTCAACATCCCTGGCCTCATCATTGTGGTACGCACCAGCTGCCTTCCAGCCAGGAGCTGCACATTTCTCTGTGGGGGCCCTCTGTATACATCCATGCTGTGGCTGCAAGTGCCCAGGGATTAACAGCCTCCGCCCCACCCCAGGAGCCGCCCTCCACCAATGCCTGATGCAAGTCAGTCGATCCATACCCCAGCTCTTTTGCTGTCGAGTGGGATAATTCAGACCGGTGTTGTACACTGGCTCCCAGACTTCCCCAGGAAGACTAAGCTCCCCATGCCCCCAGTGGTGACTGGCTTGATAACGCCTTCTAGTGGCTGCCTTCATGCCCCAACTCACGTCTCCATTCTCCTATCTGTGTTTCCTGGGGTTACATCCTAAATAAACTACCTGATCTCGAATATGTGCCAAGTGGTTACCTTTTTTTTTTTTTTTTTTTTAGACAGTCTCCCTCTGTCGCCTAGACTGGAGTGCAGAGGCGCAATCTTGGCTCACTGCAACCTTCACCTCCCAGGTTCAAGTGATTCTCCCACCCCAGTAGCTGGAATTACAGGTGCACGCCACCACGCTAATTTCTGTATTTTTAGTAGAGACGGGGTCTTTCAGCTAATTTTTGTATTTTTAGTGGAGATGGAGTTTCACCACGTTGGCCAGGCTGGTCTCAAACTCCTGGCCTCAAACAATCTGCCTGCCTCCACCTCCCAATGTGCTGGCATTACAGGCGTGAGCCACCACGCCCAGCCTCAGAGTTACCTTGTTACCTTCATTTTTTTTTTTTTTTGATACGGTCTTGCTCTGTCGCCTGGAGAGTAGTGGCACGATCTTGGCTCACTGCAACCTCTGCCTCCTGGGTTCAAGTGATTCTCCTGCCTCAGCCTCCTGAGTAGCTGGAATTAGAGGTACCTGCCACCACACCTGGCTAGTTTCTGTATTTTTAGTAGAGACGGGGTTTGGCCATATTGGCCAGGCTGGTCTTGAATTTCTGGCTTCAAGTGATCCGCCCACCTCGGTCTCCCGAAGTGCTGGCATTACAGTTGTGAGCCAAAGTGGCCATAGTGGCCAACAGTCAGTAACTCCTTTTGTTAATTTTAATAAAATCCTATTATTTAAAAAAATGGGAGCCCTGTGGGGTTTCTTCTAAGGGGCGTCTCACCAGTATCTGGATATTTTGTCTGCAGGACACCAAACATTCAGATGGCTGGAAATAAGCCCGGCCATGGAGGGAATGCTTCTGTGTTCCTTGGGCTGTTTTGGGATCTGGTCAACAGAATTGATTTTCTGGAGGCCCCAGTCAAGCTAGTTCAGGTCTTTCTGACCCAGGCCCAGAGGATATATCTCTGAGTTCTGCCTCAGAAGCTTGATCACATCCCGGGGGCCCCTGCAAACCACATCCTGGCTGCAGCCAACTCCCTTCCATAGCCTCCCTCACTGGGTTTCTCTGTAGTGGGCTCTCTGCATAGCCCCTTGGGACGAGGAGTCCTTCTCAGACTGTAACTTGGGGGACTGGAGCAGGTTGCAGGGGTATCCCAAAAGGCGCTCACTGTTCCCCCATCAGATGTGTTTTTTCCAGGTCCTTGGGCTCTAACTCACCCAAGAATGGGTAGGAGACCCTGGCGGCAGTGATATTGTTCAAGTAAATATCAGACCCAAAGAGCTTTGCAGAAAAGCGATTTGTTAGGCAGAGAGAGAGAGAAAGAGAAATAGAGAGAGTGAGCAAGTTCCCATGCTGTCATGGGAAGGGATCCAGAGATGGAATCCACATAGGTAAGGGGCAGGGGGACTTTTAATCTGGGAGTTCCTCCCACCCCATTCAAGTCCCTGTCCCATTAGAGGAGTTCCCTCAAACTTCCACTGGAGTGATTGATCTTCAACGCTGATGTCGGATTGGCTGCCTGGCCCACAACAGAGCTTCTCCTTCCAGGGCTTTTCGTGGGCTTTTATAAACAAAGGAAGCTCACCTGGGCAGTCTACCTTTCCCATACTTGCGAAAGTTAGACAAAGAACTAGTCTTCCAGATGGGGAGGTGGGTGGAGGTATTGCGCTGGAAAACTCTTGCCTTTGAAACCATGCCCCTTGTGGACTTAGGAAGAGAAGTTAACAGTCCCTCAAGACCTCTGCAGAGCAGAGCCCCTCACACTCAGTTTCAATGGACTCCCCGCGCCAGTTTCCCAAGCTTTGCATCGATGGCCACTGCGCCTCCTACCCTTATCCCAGCTTTCTCCTCTTCCTGTCTTCCCCAGTCTTAAGTGGATCCAAACCTTGGCACAATCTATGCCACTTAGTGCATTTTGGGGGACTTTAGGGCTGCCTGGGCCCCAGTTGGTCCTTTTATACGTTCAGATGTGTGATAGGACCCAGGCTTTTCCCCTCAAGACACCTTGGATTTGAAGTTCCCCATTCAGTGGCCGTCTCATCTTCGGAACCCACACCAGGCAGAGATGTTTGGCAGGGTGACCTCACTTGGCACACTGGCCTGGATGTCTCACAGTTTTGCCATACCTCTGCCAGGCTCTGCAACTCCAGGCCAGACTCCTATCTCTCTTTTTGGGCATCTTGGGGGTCCTAATTAGACACTTGGTCCTTTGGCCTTGGTATTTTAAGAGTACACGCTATAACAACAGGGCTAGCTTTAATGTTAAACATCTATTAAAACATTAAAAGTGGCCGGGCGCGGTGGCTCACACCTGTAATCCCAGCACTTTGGGAGGCTGAGGCGGGTGGATCATGAGGTCAGGAGTTCAAGACCAGCCTGGCCAAGATGGTGAACCCTGTCTCTACTAAAACTACAAAAAAAAAAAAAAAAAGTTAGCTGGATGCAATGGCAGGTGCCTGTAATCCCAGCTACTCGGGAGGCTGAGGCAGGAGAATCACTTGAATGGGGGTGGCAGAGGTTGCAGCGAGCCAAGATTGTGACATTGCACTCCACGCTGGGTAACAGAGCAAGACTCCGTCTCAAAAAACAAACAAACAAACAAAATAATTAAGGGTAGATGGCTAGGTTACTGTTCCTGGAAAGGGGTCCGGATCCGGATACCAAAAGAAGTTTCTTGGACCTCATGCAAGAAGGAATTTGGGACAAGTCCATAGAGTAAAGTGAAAGTAAGTTTATTAAGAAAGTAAAGGAATAAAGAATGGCTGCTGCATAGGCAAAGAAGTGGCATGAGCCGCTTGACTGATAATACTTACAGTTATTTCTTGATTATATGCTAAACAAGGGGTGGGATTATTCATGAGTTTTCTGGAATGGGGCAGGGAATTTCTGGAACTGAGGGTTCCCCCCATTTTTTAGACTGTGTAGAGTAGCTTCCTGGTGTTGCCATGGCATTTGTAAACTGTCACGGCACTGGTGGGAGTGTTTTTTAGCACGTAATGCATTATAATTAACGTATAATGAGCAGTGAGGATGACCGGAGGTCATTTTTATTGTCATATTGGTTTTTGGTTGCTTTGGCCAGCCTCTTTACTGCATCCTGTTTTATCAGTAGGGTCTTTGTGACCTGTATCTTGCACCACCTCCTATCTCATCCTGTGACTAAAAATGCCTTAAACCTCCTGGGAATGCAGCCCAACAGGTGTCAGCCTTATTTTACCCAGCTCCTATTCAACATGGAGTCACTCTGGCTCAAATGCCTCTAACACTGCCCTGTGACTTTCTTAGTCAGCTTGGGCTGCCAGAACAAAATACCGTAGACTAAGTGGCCTAAACAACAGAAATTTATTTCTCACAGTTCTGGAGGCTGGGAAGTTCAAGATCAACATGCCAGCAAGGTCAGGTTCTGGCGAGTGACCTCTTCTGGGCTTATAGACAGCTGCCTTCTCACTGTATCCTCAGCTGGACAAGAGAGAGAGAGGGGGAAGGGGGAGGGAGGTGAGAGAGAGAGAGAGAGAGAGAGAGAGTATGTCAGTTACCCTGGGGGTTAGGGCTTCAAAATATGAATTTGGCAGGAGGGACACACAATCCATAGCAGTAACTGTGCACAGCTCCACCCTCGTACCTGCCCCTGAGCTGATTTGCCCAAAAACTGAAATTCCAAAATTAGAGATTCGTTTCCTTGGTTTAAAGTGTTGTAATGTAAACTGGCACAGAACCTGTTTGATGGGCCTCCGTGAGAGCAAGACCTTTTCCTGAGAGCCAGTGAACAAGTGTGAGGTCACTGGGCACCTACAAGCTGGGAATGGCCGCCACCTGGAAGACACAAAGAGTGCGACAGAGGAAGTGGATTTTCTTCAAGCAAGGTGGAGCTTGTTAACTTTGCCAAGGCCTGTCCTGGTACTCAGAGTTACTGTCATATCAGTTCCTCCAAATTGGCCCTTAAAATGAAAATGAGTCCTTCCTTCATCTTGGTTTCTTGCATCTATGAATGATGTGAAAGATACTGCCTTTTTTTGTTTTGTTTTGTTTTGCTTTGACATGGAGTCTGGCTGTGTCGCCAGGCTAGAGCGCAGTGGTACGATCTGGGTTCACTGCAACCTCTGGTTTCTGGGTTCAAGCGATTCTCCTGCCTCAGCCTCCTGAGTAGCTGAGACTACAGGTGCACACCACTGGGGTTAGCTAATGTATGTATTTTTCATGGAGACGAGGTTTCACCACGTTGCCCAGACTGGTCTCAAACTCCTAGACTCAAGTGATTTGCCCACCTCGGCCTTCCAAAGTTCTGGGATTACAGGTGTGAGCTGCTGTGCCCAGCTAGCCATCTCATACATTTCTTTATATTTTCCTACATAGGAATATGTCCTTAAATAAGAGAATGCTCCTTGCATGCTTTTAAACTTTATAAGATTGGTATGTTTTTTACTTTCATATTTTGCAAATTTCATCTCATTCAGCACTATTTTTGTGAGATTTATCCTCATCGCTACATGTAGCTCTAGCTCATTTTTCTTATTTTGCTTTATCCACAAACCACTCCCAGAGAACAACTCAACTCACAATTGCCAGGTGGGGGAAGAGCAGGAATTACACACACACACACACACACACACACACACACACACACGTGTGCACCCCCCCCCAACACACATACTCTCATAATTACTTGATCTAAAACACACCTCAAGCTGTTCTCCTAACTAAATCTTAATCCAGCCAATAATTCCTTTAGATTTTAACCAGCCAACTTTGGAAATTGTTTTGTAAGGCTTTAGTTCTTCCATATGTTCACAACCCACAAAATTGGTTTTGCAAATAATCCTTTTACCCTTTGCCCATAAGGAATTGCGAAGCTGAGTTTGGTTTCATTTGCAGTCACTTTTCTTCCCCTGTTTTCAGCTGTCGTTATCTTTCTGTTTCCTTTTTTTTTTTTTTTTTTTTTTTTTGAGATGGAGTCTCGCTCTGTCATCCAGGCTGGAGTGCAGTAGTGAGATCTCAGCTCACTGCAACCTCCTCCTCCCAGGTTCAAGCAATTCTCCTCCCTCAGCCTCCTGAGTAGCTGGGATTACAGGCATGCACTACCACACGCAGCTAATTTTTTATATTTTTAGTAGAGACAGAGTTTCACCATGTTGGTCAGGCTGGTCTTGAACTCCTGACCTTGTGATCCGCCCGCCTTAGCCTCCCAAAGTGCCGTAATTACAGGTGTGAGCCACTGCGCCTGGCTCTGTTGCCTTTTTTAACTCGGCATAGATTTGTCGTCCTTTCCCAATAGTATGGCCAACTCCTTCAAAACCTCTCCATTCATTCATTCAGCCATGCATTCTTTCCACATATATTTATAACGTCCCTAGTATGTGCCAGGCACTTTTCCAGGTGCTGGGGACTCAACAGTGAACCAAGCAGACAAAACTTCTGCCTTCAACAAAGAAGCTTATCTTCTAGTGAGGGAAACAGATAGTATTTGAGTATATACAGTTGGTTGGATGGTGTTAGGTGGTGTCTGTGGAGGAAAATGAATCTTGGGAAAGAGGCACAGGAAGCCTTGAGGGGCTGCAATTTTACATAGCATTTTTATAGGCTAGGGTTTGGCAAACTATGGCCTGAGGCCCTCCATCTGTTTCTGTAACTGAAGGTCTGTTGGCACGAAGCCACGCTCAGTCACTTACATGTTTTCCGTGGCTGCTTTTGCATTGCAACAGCAGGGTTCGGTCACTGTAGTAGAGACCATTTTGGCTGGAAAGCCTAACATAGTTCATATTTGGCCTTTTACAGAAAACATTTACTATTTGACCCTTTGCAAGGAAATGCAGATTTTGATCTATGATAACTGTTGAGGATTAATACCCATGTTATGCTTTTCAGCTTCTAAAGCATTGTCAGGAACATGAGCTCATCTGACTGTTGAAGTAGGTACGTCTCAGTAGCTTTGTTCTGCAGATGACCCAACTGAGGCTTGAAGAGGTTGTTATGGTTGTCCAGGGTTGCTGACCTTGTAAAGTAGTTGTGGTTTTGGTATTTCTTTGAGACAGGGTCTCGCCCTGTCGTCCAGGCTGGAGTGCAGTGAACACAGTCTCAGCCTCCTGGGCTCAAGTGATCCTCCCACCTCAGCCTCCCAAGTAGCTGGGACACAGGCATGCACCACCATGCCCAGCTAATGTTTAAATTTTTTGTAGAGATGGGGTTTCTCTGTGTTGCCCAGGCTGGTCTTGAATCCCTTGGTTCAAGCAATCCTTCCAGCTCAGGCTTCCAAAGTGCCGGGTTTATAGGCATCAGCCACTGTGCCTGGCCTAGTGGTAGTGTTCAACTGTAAAAGTGCATTTTGTACTTTCCAGTGACAAATACAACCCAGGTTTTTAGCATGACGAGCTTCCTAGTGCATGAAACACGGAAAGGCAATACTGGGCTCAGAAGCTTGGCAGCCCAAGTTCAAATGCTTGCTCTGCCACTTACCTTTGTGACATCAGGCAAGTTATTTAACCTCTCTGTGCCCTGCCTCAGTTTCCTTGTCTATAAAGCAGTCATAATTGTATGCCTTCTAGGTAGGGTGGTGCTGCATCCTGGTTTGCCCAAGGCAGCCCTGATTTATGCCTGTTTTTTTCCACATTAATCAGTAGTGCCCCATTTTACTCTCACATATCCCCGTTTGGACACTAAATTATATGCATGCCCTAACTAGGGTCATTGCAGAGACTGAGTTAATGCAAATAAAGCAGTTCAATCCATGCCCAACTATAGGAAGCATTTGCTAGACTTTGGCTGTTGTTTCTTGTCAATGCCATGCCAGCCTATCACTTAATTTTCTTTTTCTTTTCTTTCTTTCTTTCTTTTTTTTTTTTGTTTTTTTTTGTTTTTGAGATGGAGTCTCACTCTGTCACCCAGGCTGGAGTGTAGTGGCATGATCTCAGCTCACAGCAACCTCTGCCTCCCGGCTTCAAGCAGTTCTCCTTCCTCAGCCTCCTAAGTAGCTGGGACTACAGGTGCACATCGCCATGCCCGTCTAATTTGTGTGTGTGTGTGTGTTTTAGTAGAGACAGGGTTTTATTGTGTTGCCTAGGCTGGTCCTGAACTCCCGAGCTCAGGCAATCCGCCCGCCTCGGCCTCCCAAAGTGCTAGGATTATAGGCGTGAGCCACCCGTCTGGGCGACATTCCTTTGAAATGCTAACTTTCTTTCTAATATTGAGCAAGTTGCTTTTTGCATCATTGTCTCCTCCAAGAATATGATCCAGCCTCTTATATGTTTGCTTTATAGCTCTCTTTAAAACTGTCAGTGTTTCACAGCTTCATCCATTGACCGTTTTATTTGTTTGAATTGCCGTATGACCCCAAAGGGCACAGTTGTGTCTGTCTTGTTCACCACTGCAGTCCTAGCACCTCCCGTAGTGCCTAGCACATGGTATTTACTTAAGAAATATTTGTTGAATGGGAAGGTGCCTGAGCTCAACAGAGCACACTCGCCCTTCATGCAGTGAGGGTGTCCTGCCTCTGGGGCCAGGATGGAGAGGAGATGACCCATGTATAAGGCTCTCAGCTGCGAGAGAGTAAACCTCCAAAATGTGGTCTTGGTGTTTCTCAAATAGCATTCACACTTTCTCCCCCAGGCCCTGGGTTCCTTTAACAAAGGACAAAGTCATTAATTCAGTCCTCCGAGTTGGCTGAAAGAATAGATGCCTTTTTATTTTTGAGACGGAGTCTCACCCTGTTGCCCAGGCAACAGTAGCACTGTCTCAGCTTCCTGCAACCTCCACTTCCCGAGTTCAAGAGATTGTCCTGCCTCAGAGTCCTTAGTAGCTGAGATGACAGGCACCTGCCACCATGCCTGGTTGACTTTTGTATTTTTAGTAGAGACGGGGTTTCACCATGTCGGCCAGGCTGGTCTCCAACTCCTCACCTCAGGTGATCTGCCTGCCTTGGCTTCCCAAAGTGCTGAGATTACAGGTGTGAGCTACCACGCTCAGCCAAAGAAGAGTTACCTTTTGAGAGAGCAAGCACAATAGGACCTTTACACAAAGAGGTCAAGTGTGACATTAGCTCCATTCCCGGGGACAGCTGTGATCAAGTGGGAGTGGAAAGAAAAACGCAAGGAGGGGAGGCAGAGAGGGGTTGGATGGGGTGGCACGGCCAAGGAGGAAAGCATGCAGAAAGCGCAGCAGGCCCATACCACACCTCTTCTCTTCTAGAAAAGCACGTGAAACCTCACCCATTGCAATGTATGTGGAGCAATTTGCAGAGTGCCTGGTGCCCAGAAGCAATTAATGATGGCTCTGACATTCACAGCTAATATTTTTGAGCATGTGCTCTAAGCCAAAGTCTGCTAAGCACTTTTCCTGTGGTGACTGGCTCATTATTCCTAAGAATTTTAGGACACAAATAAGAAGATTATCCCCATTTGATGGGTGAAGAATCCCAGGTATGGAGGCAGTAAATATCAGCAATTACTTTATCCCATGACGTGACAATGAGGGAATGTGTTCTCTTTCCGGGTCCACAAGGGGGCGCAGTTTTAGGGGCAAGAATTTCCTAGCGCCATGCCCCCCTCCCATCTCTCTCCATCCAGGAGATTTAACAGTTTATGTTTGAATTTCTAGAGCGCGGGAAGAAAGAGTCCATCACTCTAGTGAAAGTTTAAAGGAACTCCTTTAAAAAAAAGTCAGTGTCCACACATCTGGCCAGATTTCCCCTCTGGAATCCCCTTCCACACTCTTCGTGGAAGTTTTTCTCTTCTTCTCTTTTTCTTCTCTTTTCTCTACCTAAATAAAATCATCTTTCTGCAATACTTCTCGGGGCCAATATTTGCTTTTACAAGCGTATGGCGCACCTGCAGTGGTCCCATCGCTTATTCTTAAGAAATCGGAGACCAAGAACCCACAGCATTCTCTCGGGGGAGCCGTGCCTCACTAGCACCCAAGAAAAACCCGGTTACAACAGGCTACAATTAAACACTGGCCATTATCATCATGACTCACTGAAAATATCTCACTACCTCCCCATGCCTCCCTTTTTGTTCTGTAATAGTGAAAAGGCTTTGACTATTTTGTCAATAATGTGGCATTAGTACTATAGGATAAACAAAAGCAGCTTGTAATATTTCTGGCAAGGGAGTTTTAAAAGCAGATCTTTTGATATTGTACAGTTGCTTTTACTTGCATGAGCACATTACATCTTTATCCAGGCAGAATCATTTTTCTATCAAACAGTATTTTTTCAGCCTATTGCTAATTACAATACAGATTTTTTTTTTTTTTTTTAAGACAGAGTCTCACTCTCTTACCCAGGCTGGACTGCAGTGGCGCAATATTGGCTCACTGCAGACTTCGCCTCCCAAGCTCAAGTAATTCTCCCTGCCTCAGCCTCTCAAGTAGCTGGGATTGCTGGTGTCTGCTACCACGCCCAGCTAGTTTTTTGTATTTTTAGTAGAGACAGGGTTTCACTATGTTGACCAGGCTGGCTGACCTTCAACTCCTGACTTCATGATCCATCCACCTCAGCCTCCCAAAGTGCTGGGATTACAGGTGTGAGCCACCGCACCCGGACTGGTTCATTTCCTTTTGATCCTACCCTTTCCAATGAGAACCTGGGAGATGACTAAAATATTCCATTTCATATGTACCCTGCACTTTAATTTTTTTTTTTTTTTTGAGTTGGAGTCTCGCACTGTCAGCAGGCTGGAGTGCAGTGGCGCGATCTCAGCTCACTGCAACCTCCACCTCCCAGGTTCAAGAGATTCTCCTGCCTCAGCCTCCCAAGTAGCTGGAACTACAGGTGCACACCACCACGCCCAGCTAATTTTTGTATTTTTAGTAGAGACTGGGTTTCACCATGTTGGCCAGGATAGTCTCTATCTTTTGACCTTGTGATCTGCCTGCCTTGGCCTCCCAAAGTGCTGGGATTAAAGTGGTGAGCACGGAGCCGGGCCTAAAAATTTTTTAAATTTAATTTGATTTTTTGAAACAGGGCCTCCCTCTGTTGCCCAGGCTAGAGTGCAGTGGCACGGTCTTGGCTCACTGCAGCCTTAACCTTCTGGGCTCAAGCAGTCCTCCCATCTCAGCCTCCCCAGTAGCTGGGGCTACTGGCACATGCCACCACACCCAGCTAATTTCTGTATTTTTTGTTGAGACTTAAGTGGGGGTCTCACTGTGTTGCCTAGGCTGCACTCTAACTCCTGGACTCGAGTGATCCTCCCACTTTGGCCTCCCGAAGTGCTGGGATAACAGACATGAGCCACTGTATCTAGCCCCCCCGGTACTGTTTTTAGTATACATTTTTCAGCTGTCCCTGAGACTAGATTATGTGACTATTTTATTTTGGATGAGAGAAGTGATGTTTATTTTTTCCTCAGCATTCTATTTAGCATTCTCATTAACAAGTGACCAGTTCCACTAAGAAAATGCTTTTGGCATGCGATATGCTGACTGATGAAGTGCAGATTATAGGTCAGGTTCGCAGTGGCAGAGGGACTTGTAGGAGCTACCTTGAGAGAGTGGCCTTTGTGCTGTAAAGTTTGTGGAGCAGTCATCAAGTTCAGGCTTAAACTAACCGGCACACACAAATGTCACACTGCCTTCCCTGCAGTATATTAAAGTGACTCCCAGACCTCGTAACAGGCAGGCCCAGGGCACTCACAGTTCGTGGAGGCTCTGGGGTCTGGTGGCGAGTGATTAGCTTTGGGAGTAACTGGACTCATATAGTCTCCCATTTTCTCACAATATCTGGTGAGTTAGTCTCTTCCTGCCAGAGAAAAAAAATAATACTCCCACACGACTTGGAACACCCCACTTTTGGAAAAACCACTCAAAAAGTGCTGCTCAACCACCCATGCGACATCCGTGCTGCTGGAGGGTCATTTGGGAAAAGGCAGCGTCCAGACGCCTGCAGGAGGCAGGATTTTTATGGGCTGTTTTGTGTTCAGTTTTGGTAGTCTTCAGAGGAGGCCGTTCAGGCTGTCAATGGGAACCATTGAAGCTGTCAAGCTGCTGTTTGCCGGGTCTCCTGGAAAAAGACACTGCAACATCCCAGCCCTGGGTGGGTCAAAGAGGAGAGGACTAAAAAAAGGAGAAAGTGGATGGCCCTGCTCTGGTGGGAGGCCAGGGCTTGGGGCTGCAGCCAAGTTCCCTGGTGATAGAGGAGTTTCCACCATCCGAGGCTTCCCGTCCTGGCGCCCTCCACCCTGCTGCACACCCTCCAGCCTCCCAAAATAACTCTGCTTCTGGTGCAGCCGGGCAGAGTCATTGGAAGGCGTGGTAAGCACAAGAAGCAGGTAGCGTTGATGCTGGGAGAAAGTGTTTTGATGAGCGAGGAAAGAAAGTCCAACAGGAAGGCCAGCCAGCCACTGCGAGACTTGCCTGGCTCCGGGAGCACTGGTGAGAATGGTGCTGACTTCCAGTTTCTGAGGCGCAGCCTAGCAAACCTATCAAGGTAGGCAAAGCCTCTCCTGGGGAGTCATCCCCATCCCTCCTCCTCTACCCTCTCCCAGCTAACAGCAGGCCTTCCCATCCCAATGCTCCTGTGTCAATCATGCCTGACCCCACTAGGCTCTGCCCTGTCCGTGAGGCCTCCCATATCCCTGTTCACCACCCAAACTGACCTGATCATTTGAAAAAATAGATTTAGGAGGTACACACGGTTTTGTTACATGGAGGTATTGTGTAGTGCTGAAGTCCGGGCTTTGAGCGTCACCATCACCCGGATAGTGTACATTATAGCCATTAGGTAACTTCTCATCCCTCACCTCCCTCTCAGCCTCCCTTCTTTCTATCTATAATTTGTATCTATGTATTTATACTCTATGTCCATGTCACATTAGTTAGCTCCCAATTATAGGTAAGAACGTGTGGTATTTGACTTTCTGTTTCTGAGTTAAGATAATGGCCTACAGTTTCATCCGTGTTGCTGCAAAGGTCGTGATTTCATTCTTCTTTACAGCTGGGTAGTATTCCATGGTGTGTGTGTGTGTGTGTGTGTGTGTGTGTGTGTGTGAGACATGTGTATAAATACATGCCACAGTTATGTCCACCATTGATGGACACTTAGGTTGATTCTATATCTTTGCTATTGCGAATAGTCTGACTTGATAAATTGTCACCCTTGCCCATTCATGGCCACAGCCATTGAAATTTGCATTTTTATTGAGTGCAATGCCTTACCAAAAAAGCAAACAAACAAGACAAGCCTTGAGAGGCGGACTTTTAGATGCTAGTCAAAAATTGAAATCAACTTTTGGGGTGCAAGAGGAGTCCAATGCTAGTGAAGCCTTCATAGACTTTCTAGGTCATCAGCGTCTTCAGACTCTCTGGCACAGAACCTGATTCCCTGCCCACCACTTCCCCGAACAGACAAAAGATACAGTCAGTCGCTCCCTTCTTTGTGTCCTCAAACCAGTGTTCTTATGGCCATGAGCACGTCTTCTCCTGTTGTTCATCCATACACAGGAGTGACCGTGTGAGTTTCTTGCTTTCTCAGAACGTTCCCCTTTCCTCTCCTTGTGCCCATAGACTGGCCTCATTTAGAAGAGGGTTTCAGTCAAGGGCCACGACTTCCTGCCGACTGTGGGATCTACCATTCAAGACCATTGAGAGGGGGAGAAACTGAGATCCGAGAAGTGTGCCAAGATAGAAGTTGCGATGTTGAGAAGAGCAACACAAAAGCGCGATTGAAATCTGTTCCAGAGAGGCTGGGAAGAGGAAGTGGGGGTGCCGCAGGAGGCCAGGCCCTAGCAGGTGCAGATGAGGACTCGTTGCGAGGAAAAGCATGGGCTTCTCTAAGGATTTGTCATGTTTTCTCTTGTTCATGGATAAGACTTCAGAATAAAACCTGATCACCTTTTCTGTTTGGGCACCAAAGAGCCACCTTTGTGGTTTGGTAATACAAAGGCGAAGGCCCCGTGACCTACTCACCTGCTTTCCAGTCTCCCTCCTCGGTCCTGATGTCCTTCTCTAATTTATATTCTCTTTGAGTCTGCCTTGCTTTGCAGGGGGTGAGGAGGGGAGTACAAAGTGCCATTTTGTCATCCGTGGTCTTGGTTTGGTTGGTAATTGTCTCAGCCTTCACAGAACAAGGACAACTGAAGACTCTAACACAGTCAACATGAAGGTCTTCCATCTCCCCAGAGAACTGGTTCAGGATGGGTTTGTGCAGTCGCTGCAGACAGGGGCAGGGACCAAATTTTAAGAGGCTGAGTGAGGAGGGTGAGGCTGGAGGGTGCAGGTCAAAAAGGGCCCGTGCACACCCCAGTTGTCGCTGCAGGACTGCTTTCCCTCTCTTACCGGACCTGGCTGTGGAAGCCACTGTCCTCACACCTGCCCGTTTCGGTTTCCTCTCCCTCTCCTGCCTTTGACCCTCCTCATCTTCTCCGGACAGCTGACTCCAAGCTCATCTTTCTAAAGCTGTTCTCTCTGGTTAGTTTCACCTCCCCGACAATTTTATTCTCTGCTCCCATCAAATTAGGCATTGACTGTCTACTCTGCTAATTGGTTGTCATTGATACCTGACTTACTTTCAGGTTGTTGCATGGGGACTGATGTGATGGGAAAAGCTGGGAGGTGTTGTTAACTCTGTAGAAATTATATGTGACTATGAAGGCCAAAAGCATTTTGAGAAAGCATCCTATACACTTGTGACCTAGCAACAGCGGGATGCTGGGATGCTGTAGGGGCTGGGATCAGAGGCTATGGATTGGGCTGACAGAGGGCTGGTGGCTGTGGTGGGAAGGCACACCAGACCCCAAAGGTGGACAGGTTGTCAGATGACTTGTGTTCCAGTGCACACGAAGCCACCTACTGCCTTTGATCCCCACTTGCCTTAGCTGAACTCTAGGCAGTGCCTGCCACTCTTTCACCCTTCATATCAACCCAGACCCCAGCTATGTCAATGCCTCCTCCCAAATACTGCTCAATATGTCCATTATTCATCATCACCACCACCATCTTCATCTAGCCTTGTGTGTCACCTCCGATACTATAATTTACTTCCTCATTGGTAGAGAGCAGGGCAAACTAGTGCCGGCAGGCCAAATCCCACAAGCTGCCTGTGTTTGTAAATAAAACTTTATTAGCACACAGCCACACCCATTCATTTACTGTGGCTGTTTCTGTGCTGCAATGGTGGAGTTGAGTAGTTGCAACAGAAATCCTACAGCCTGCAAAGCTGGAAATATTTACTAGCTTACCCTTACAGAGAAGGTCTGCAGACCCCTAGTGTAGAGGAAAACCTTATTTGTATAATTATTCTGAATCTTCTTTTCTAAACTCTAATTCCCCTTTTATTTTAATAGATTTTCATGTCTGTGTGTGTGTGTGTGTGTGTGTGTGTGTGTGTGAGAGAGAGAGAGAGAGAGAGAGAGAGAGAGAGAGAGAGAGAAAGAAAGACATAAACAAATCTGCAGTCTCCATTTCTTGACTCTTGCTTTGGATTTTCATTTTATTGAATTGCTCAGACCTTCAGAACAATGTTTTGGAATGGAGAGCTGAAATTCCAAACTGGACCCCTACTTCCACTCAGATCCCCTCCTATTCATTTTCCATGCAAAAATTGCTAGAACAGTCTTTTCAAAATGTAAATCTGAACACAGTGCCCACTGTTTAAAATCCTTCAGTGACTTTCAGTGGCTTTCAAAGGCACAAATCCTTATCTTGGCCACCAAGCCCCCTTGGAGCTGGGCCTTTTCTGTCTCTCCAGCCTCATCTTTCACTGTCCTCTCTTGGCCGCGGCATGTCCCGCCCACTCCTACCTTTCTTCGGTGCCTTACATGGGTGACGTTCCCTCTTGCTACGGTTCCTTTGCACATAGTTCCTCTACTTGACACGGTCTTCCCCTGCCTCTTTGCTGGGCAAGTTCCTCTCACTTATTCTTCCAGTTTTAGCATCACTGCCACAGGGAAGTCTTCCCCAGTCCCACTGTCTTCACCCAGAGCTCCTGATGCATTGCTTTGTGGCACTTGCCATAATTGCAGTATTGCCTTTCTTGGTGTAAATTTGTGGATCACCTCCTTGTTTCCCCATTAGAAAATGAACACCCTACCCAACCTCGACATCTTCTTTGACCTTTCTAAACGTTATCGTCATAACCACAGACAAATAGGTTCTGAGACACCAAAGAAAAATCAACTTTTTATGTCTGAAAAAAATATTCAGGAGAAAAAAATAGAGTGAGAATAAAGAATAAATTAGAAATGCAGAAGAGGAAAGACAAGCATTTTAAGAAATGACCTTCCGGCTTCTGAGTTGTATGGAGTGGTTTGATGTCATTAGCAAGATGAACATATTGATTTTCTCTTATTTGTATAG
The DNA here is from genome assembly GCF_048565385.1 of Saimiri boliviensis. Classification (NCBI taxonomy): domain Eukaryota; kingdom Metazoa; phylum Chordata; class Mammalia; order Primates; family Cebidae; genus Saimiri; species Saimiri boliviensis. Next base: position 15,915,865 of record NC_133470.1, on the reverse strand, counting down.
TAAACAAATAGAAATCTAAGCATTTTCCCACTCACTGTGCACTGTCTCCTGTAGTTATAAGTATATTGTCTTCTTTCTTAGCCTGGGCAGCCATGTGAGGGAAGGGGTCTTAAACCATGCCCCTTAACTCTTGAGTGTCTGGCTTGAAGGCCCATTTTATTCTCCCCTCCAGTGGCTAGGAACAATGGGTAGAAGGGAGGGCTAGAACACACTCCAAAGGTCACAGTGACAAATATTTCTTTCAGGGAGATTATCACCAGCAAATGCCCAGAAGCTGTCTGCAGACTGCCAGGTGTCCACCCTACAGCCTGCTGGTCACCAGAAACATCTTAGTTTATCTCTTTATAAATAGGGCTGCCAGACCACGCAAGGTCTGCAGAATCTGCTTATGTGGGTTTCAGAGGGAGGGTATAAAAGAAAATGAGGCAGGCTTTGAATTAGAATCAGCGTAGGCCAGCATCTTATACACAATGGGATCTTCTCTTAAATGGGTACTTGTAGTACTTACGGAAGGAAAAGACGAAAGGAAGACAAGTGCGGAGAAAGAATGAAAGGGAGAAAGGGTAGATAGACAGGATAAGCAGGATAAAAGAATAAGGAGGAAGGATAAGAAGAAAGAAAGTCTATATGTTAGTTTTTTCCACATAACGAAACAGCCCCAAACTTAGCAGCTTAAAGCAACAACAATCAAATTTTTGAGTCTACAGTCTTGGTGGGGCTGAGCAGAGTGGTTCTTCTGCTGGTCTCAGTTGGGCTCACTCGTGCATCTGCTGTCAGCTGCCAGTCTATCAGATGACCCTTTGCCTGGGGGTTGGCCAGCTCTTGGTTGGAGCAATGTCTGACCAGGCATGTGTCTTTCATCATCTGGCCAGCTAGCTCAGGCTGATTTATACTCTTAAATGGTGACTTGAGCCTCGAAGAGCAGCAAGAGAGAGCAGATTCCATACTCAAGCACTTTTCATGCTTCCTGTTGTATCATATTTGCTACATTCAAGGGGTGGAGTATTCAAGGGGTGGAGCAACAGAATTTACCTTTTGATAGAAGGAGCTGCAAAATCACACTGCAAATGGATAGGCAAACCGGAATAGGAAGAGTCTGGTTTTTATTTTTATCTAACTTTTATTTTAAGTTCAAGTATATGTGTGCAGGTTTGTTATATGAGTAAAGTTGTGTCATGGGGGTTCGTCATGCATATGATTTCATCACTCAGGTATTAAGCCTAGTACACACTAGTTATTTTTCCTGATCCTCTCTCTCCTCTCACCCTCCACCCTAGGAAGAGTTTATGAGCAGCTTTGCAATCAACCACAAAAGGGAGGAGCTAGAAACTTCTCTTGCTGGCAAAGTTGGAAGAGACACAGCAGTTTTGAGGTGGAGTTTGAGGCCCTCATATTGAATTTTTAAAATGTTGTTAATCACTAGATTCCTATTTTCCACAGTTTTTCTGTCAAATCGGGCTAGATAATAATGTAACTTCTTAATCATTTCCAGTAAGAATAGTAACAGCTTTATAGGCAAGGGTTTCCAAGTCTTTTATTTCCTGGAGTTAAGGTTTATTACATCTCAAGTGGCAGATATATATGGAAACAGAAAAATTTTAATGCACCAGCCTTATTTTCTAGCCCAAGTGTCCAATATACAACAAAGGCTTACTAAACAAAGGAAACGTTTCTGTGTGTGATTTTCTTAGTTACTACTCAGTGAGACCCAGGCTATATGAACAATTGTTCTCTCCACATCTGTGTAGCTTTTGGTCATATTTTCTCTCGTCATTGAAAATACAATAGCAGGCCGGGTTCAGTGGCTCACACCTGTAATCCCAGCACTTTGGGAGGCAGAGGGAGAAGGATTGCTTGAGCCCAGGAAGTGGACACCAGCCTGGGCAGCATAGTAAAACCCCCTCAAGAAGCTGGGCATGGTGGCATGTGTCTGTAGTCCCAGCTACTCAGGAGGCTGAGGTGGCAGCATCACTTGACCCTGGGATATTGAGGCTGCGTTAAGCTGTGATTGCCCCACAGCACTTCAGCCTGAGCAACAGAGACCCTGTCTCAAAAAAGAGAAAAGAAAATATCAAAACATAGTTTAAATAGAGGGAAATGGCCAGTGTTTGTTGCTACTCAGTGGAAAGAGAAGTTCAGAGTTATTTAGGAAATGTCGGTCATCTCACTGGGATTGATTTAGGCTGTGGTGATGTAAATTCAGTTTTCCTGTGAAATGTTTTCATATTAATGGAAGAAAGTTCACGCTGGTGAACTTCGTATGAATACAGCTTAATGTCAGACTTGCATTTAAAAAATGAAGTATATAAGTGTTATTTTTGTGAAATAATTAATGTTTTTGTAAAAGAATTGGTACATTCTTGCCTATGCATTTATGGAAGTGACAAGTGTTTATACCCTAAGGAAAGTCATGTGCCATTTTGGAATGCCTTAGTTCTGCCATCTTGGGTAGAGAGTTGGTCGTTGCCTCACCCAGACCATTGGGACTGGAGGTCTGGGAGTCATTTGAAGGTACGGCTCTCACCGTGTGGTCTTTGATACTCTCTTCTCCACTCTGGGCAGAGGTGACCAGCAGCATTCTAGCCCCCGGAATACACATGGCAAGCCTCAAGCTAGGTAAGGGGAGGGAATGAAAAGGGGGACACTGTGAAGGTGAAGGAGAGTAGAAGAGAAAAGGGGACAAGAGGGAGAGAAGACTGGAGGGAGGGGAAGAGAGAAAAGAAAGGGTCTCGTGCTGCTGGAAAATAGCGTGGTAGCAACAGGGGAAGAGGCCCACTGACTTCTCCTGGCTGCTGCTTTCCACCTCAGCATGCAGTCCCGCCAGACTGATGACCAGAGGTCATCTTTGGAGATGTTTCACGAAGCAATTCCGAAAGCTCTCTTAGTCACTTCTACCATTTAACAAGGATGGACGCCAGGACACTGTCCTTCCACTTTAAGCTCTTTGTCTGTGCCTTGGTTTCAGCCATTTCCTCTCTTTGGAATGCTCTCGCCTTCATGTAAAAGGAGTTGCACCCTTTAGGCTTCAGCCTGATGATGACATCCTCGATGAGACTCTCCTGGATCCGTTTCCCCACATTGGGTTAGGTGCCCTTCCTCAGTGCTCCCATTACTGCCTGCAGCTGATGCCAAAGCCTGGCATTCTGGATTCAGGTTTGCCGGTCCCTTTGGCCATGAGCCTTTGTGCAGGGCACAACCTGTACAACCGTACAGAGTGGCCTTGTTTTTTGGCACATAGTGGGCATCCAGTTAAATGTTTGTTGAATGAATTTTCTTTAGTTTTCCAGAGCCATTGCACTATTTAACTCCTCTTGAGTGGTAGCAGCCAGAACTGAACAAACCAGTCTGTATAAGTCAGAGTCCTATTAAGCAGGGTCCGATCAGTAATGGGTCCACCACAAGGTACTAGAACCACTCCTGTTTGTTCCTCGATGGCAGTACCTACCACTCTAAAACCAAGAATGCATATCCCCAGCCTTCTCCTGTATATAACTTCGCCTTCCCCATCATCTCCATTTGTGCAATTTGTTTTTCCTACTAGTGTGAAGAAACTCCTCTTTCCTTCTTTCTGGCCCCATTCCCAATGTATCAAGGCCTCTTTGTCCTCTGGTCATTTCTTCCATGGTGTTGGTGTCATCGCCAGGAACTTTGAGCCAGTCTGTGCCTGTCGGTCTGCGTCACTAATGAATCATTAGGTTCCTAACGAAGTGCCGAGCCCTCCACGATGCTGTATGTCGTGGTTCGGTTTTGGTTGGTTTTGGTTTTTTGGTTGGTCCTTCCTTGGAGGGCAGTGGGACAACTGCCTGGGGCTGCTGTTACCTGTGCTCTTTCCCCAGTGGGTTGCAGATTATCCCCAGGATGTGTGGGTGCCATGGCCAGGTGCCCAGGATGGGAGTTCTGACTCTTGGACGCAGCCTCCCTGAAAGTGGCCCTGAACTGGAGCAGGGCTCTTAAGTTCACCCAGAGATCGTTTCCTTCCCACCAAAACCACATGTAAAGTCTGCCTGCCTTTTTTAAAATTTATTTTTTGGGTCACGCTGGTATTACCCTGGGTTTTAGCCAGCTTGATAAATAGAGGAAGTTGGACGCCTTCCCAGCCTCCCTGATGTCATGCTTTGGGGCAATCTGCAACTGTGGGAGGTTTCCATGAATCCTTGCAAGTGGTGAGTTTGCTGTTCTTCCCTGCAAAATTTGTCTGTTCCATGCCATGTCTTACATAAGTTGATGTGGTTCCTTTTGTGACTTGCCCCTTCCCTTCAGTGATGTAACAACCCCAAACACTGGCAGTCGCTGTGTTTTGTCACTAGATTGCTGGTGCTCATCAGACCCTCATTCCTGTTCTGCTTCTATAGGAGATAAAGGCTGGTGGGTGTGTGGTGGCCACAGGGGCAAGGAGGGATCTGGGGGCTGAAGGATGGGCTCTTCTTCTCTGAAGCTGAGGCCTCAATATCTGTCAGGCATTTTAGCATCATTGATTTTGCCGCAACTTGCTGAAGTGAGCTCCTGCTCCATGGCTGGGAAGCTGGTTTCTTGGCCCTGAAACCAGAAGTCTTTGTGCTCCCAGTTGGGCCTTTCTAACTGGGGTAGAGCGGAGGGGAGATGACATTGAGCTGAGCAAGTGATGGCTTTCCCTCCCATTCCCTGCCCCTGAGCTTAATGGAGGAGCTCTGTTCGGCCCTCTTTCTGTTCTGCTTTTCTTCATTAGACGAAATCTACCTAATTGTGTAAGTACTATGTGAAGGCATGTCTGTATCCTATGGAGTAGCAATTTGGCTTCATCCTTTCCCTCATCACACTCCTGGGTTGTTGGTGGGTTTCCTTCCAGGCTATTTTGTATGTATCCACCCACGTCACTGTATTAATAAGGATAGGCCAGGTGTGGTGGCTCACCCCTGTAATCTCAGTACTCTGGGAGGTTACGGTGGGAGGACTGCTTGAGCCCAGGAATTTGAGACCAGCCTGGGAAGCATGGAGAGACCTCATCTCTACAAAATAACTAACAAATTAGCCAAGCATGGTTGCACGTGACTATAGTCTTACCTACCTGGGAGACTCAGATGGGAGGACCACTTGAACCCAGGAGTGGGAGGCTGCAGTGAGCTATGATTCAGCCACTGCACTTCAGCCTGGGTGACAGAGCAAGACCCCATTTCTAATCATAAATAAATAAATAAATAAATAAGCATACATATATAACTTTGATTGTTTCTTAACATGTCCTAAGTATATATATATTATTCAGAAACTTGGTTTTTTCACTTGCCTACAGTCCCTATATGTCAATACATCTAAATCAACTTCACTTTTAAGTCTTGCATAATATTCCATAACACAGATGTGCCATCGCTTAGCTCTTCATCTGCTAATGGAAATTTAGCCTTCCCCCACCACACACACAGCTGCAATGACAGTGTTTGCAAGCGTATTTTTGTATATATGTGTCAGTATTTCTGTGGGGACAATCTCTGGAATTAGAATTTCTTTTTTTTTTTTTTTTTTTTTTTTTTGAGATAGAGGCTCATTCTGTCGCCAGGCTGGAGTGCAGTGGTGCTTTCTCAGCTCACTGCAACCTCTGCCTCCCTGGTTCAAGCGATTCTCCTGCCTCAGCCTCCCGAGTAGCTGGGACTACAGGTGTGCACAACCATGCCCAACTAATTTTTGTATTTTTTTAGTAGAGACGGGGTTTCACCATGTTGGCCAGGATGGTCTCGACCTCTTGACCTTGTGATCCGCCCATTTTGGCCTCCAAAAGTGCTGGAATTACAGGTGTGAGCCACGGTGCCCAACCTAGAATTAGAATTTCTCTATCAATAAGCATGCCCATTTAAAATTGTAAAACATAGCTAAATTACTCAAAGTTTATGTTTCCACCAATGGTGTAAGCAAGTGTTTACTTCCCCACATGCTCTCCGGCTTTGGATATTATTAGGCTTTTCAATTTTTTCATCCACTGGGAAAAACAAATGTCATGTTGCTTGCCCTACTTTTCTGCCTGTAAGTATTCAAAGGGAGCAAACAGAGCCCCCTGCTGTTCATCCATGAACTGGATTCCCAGGAACCATTAAGTGTGCTTTATTGTGGTCATCAGTAGGTTTTGGAAGAGGTAGTGTGCTTGGGTTGGGAAATTTCATCAAAATAGTATCAGAAATCCCTATGTAGAAAATCCTCATTTTCACAAATGTTAAATTAACTGCTTTCGATACTCAAGTCATAATCGACTTCTTCCTTGCTTTGATTATTTAAATGTCTTCCTGTTGTTAACCATACGTTTATTCCACATTCAGCACTGGGACGTGAGTTTGCAGTTGTTCATTGTAGGACGGGAGAATGTGGTTGGCCTTTATTTTTGTTTTTACGTTCTGGGGTACATGTGCAGGGTGTGCATGCTTGTTACATAGGTAAACGTGTGCCATGGTGATTTGTTCCTGTCAACCTGTCACCTAGGTATTAAGCCCAGCATGCATTAGCTATTCTTCCTGATGCTCTACCCCGCTACCCTCCCCAACAAACCCAGTGTGTGTTGTTCCCCTCCATGTGTCTGTGTGTTCACATTGTTCAGCTCCCACTTATGAATGGGAACATGTGCTGTTTGCTTTTCTGTTTCTGCGTTAGTTTGCTGAGGATAATGGCTTCCAGCTCCATCCATGTCCCTGCAAAGGACATTATCTCATTCCTTTTTATGGCTGCATAGTATTCCATGGTGTATATGTACCGTATTTTCTTTATCCGGTCTATCATTGATGGGCATTTAGGTTGATTCCATGTCTTTGCTATTGTGAATTGTGCTGCAGTGAATATATGTGCACATGTATTTTTATAATAGAATGATTTCTATTCCTTTGGGTATATACCCAGTAATGGGATTGCTGGGCACTGAACTGCTGTTATGACAGTCTGTTGACAGAGGCCAGTAGTAGGTCAGCTGGTTCCACCATGGCCTTAGAGATGGTTTCTTCTCACAGATCTTCATTTGAAAGTCATTATGTCCTATTCACATGAGAAGACACCATTATGTGAAGCGACTGTCATCTTCAAGCTAATAGCTGTACCAATGTTTTGGTTCAGAAGTAAGGCATGTTGGAATATTCTAAAAGATACAAGTCAGGTTGTCAGCAGTGCTCTCTGCCTTGGGTAGATACCCTATTTCCTTTCCCCAGCACGCATCTGAGTTTTCCCTCATTTCTGTCATTGCCAATACTCCCATGTTCCTTTCAACTCTGAGCCAAACTCTCGGTAATTAACTGAGAGTCAGCCCTTTAGTGGAGAAAGAATTCTGCCCCTGGCACAAGAGACCTAAATGTCCCAGTCCTTGGTATCAAGGAGTTTAGTTTCTAAGGAAGTGAAGTCACAAACACATGAAGAAGTATCTAACCAAGCAGGGCCTCTAGAAGGGACCACCCCAGCCCAGGTCTGGTCCAATCGCTTCATTGTCCAGTACCCTGTGATGCTGTTAATGAAACCTTTGACTGAGCAGTAATTCATGCCACAAAAATATTAACAAGGATGGGCATGGTGGCTCACGCCTGTAATCCCAGCAATTTGGGAAGCTGAGATGGGTGGATCACCTGAGGTCAGGAGTTCGAGACCAGCCTGGCCAACATGGTGAAACCCTGTGTCTACTAAAAAAAGGAAAAAAAAATTAGCCAGGCGTGGTAGCGTGTGCCTGTAATACCAGCTACTCAAGAGGCCGAGGCAGGAGAATCACTTGAACCCGGGAGGTGGAGCCTGCAGTGAGCCGAGATCATGCCACTGCACTCCAGCCTAGGTGACAGAGCGAGACCTCGTCTTGAAACTAAACCAAACCAAAAAAAAAAAAAAAACATTAATAAGATCAGTCCCCAAAGTGGCTTTAGGGTTATGCTTCCACTTTATATATAAGTTCCTCAAGAGCAGGGTTTACATCTGTTTTTTTCTGTAACTCCACTGCTAAGTTCAAGCTGTGATGTGCAGCAGGGAACCCAGGGGGCCTTGGCTGATGAGCTCACTGCAGCATTGAAGTATTATGCTAGCAAGAAAATCCACTTTCCATTGGTCTAATTTTCTTTGCTTTTTTCTTTTCATTTTCAGATGTGCACAGAGGTTCTCCACATTTTTCTCTGAACTCACTGTCAGGTGAGTGAGGCTGTTTCTATGAGATCATGTTGTAGAAATGAGGAACATGTTGGCTTGGGTTTTTTTTTTTTTCTTTCCTATTTTCCCTCCTTCATTACAAGTTCCCATCGCCCTACCAACTTTATTCTTTTTTGTTTGGTTGGTTTTGTTTTAACTCCTCACTCCACTTGGAGTGATGTTTTCTTCAGACACTCTCTTTTCCTTGGGGATTCTATTGTTGACCAGTTTCTTCTTGGTAACCCAATTGCTTTCGAATGGACATTTAGAAACAGGTACCGATTTTGAAGTTACATGGTGCAGTGAAAGCTGGGGAAGGAGAATGATCATTTGTGTGGAATTATTTGGGACTCTGTTTCACTGTTTTCCCCGTTCCTGCTCCCTGGACTTGTGTCCCTGGTTCTAACAGTTTTTGTCATGTTTTGAAATGGATCAAGGAAGTGTTTGTTTTCTCTCTGACCTAAGTGCTGTGCAAATGCAGTTGTCAAAGGATCCTTCCAACCAGATTTCTGCTGATGGCCCTCCTCTGGTTAGAAGTCCTCAAGCTGCTGCTTTCACTCTTTCCCTCCCTCCTTCCTTTCCCTTTCCCTTTCTCGTTCCTCTTTTTTGAGACAGCGTCTCCCTTTGTCACCCAGGTTGGAGTGCAATGGCACGATCACAGCTAACTGCAGTCTTGACCCCCAAGCTCAAGTGATCCTCCCACCTCAGCCTCCTGAGTAGCTGAGACCACAGGTGCGTGCCACCACGCATGGCTACTTTTTTAGTTTTTGTAGAGATGGGATCTCCCTATGCTGCCCAGACTGGTCTCAAACTCCTGGCCTCAATTGATCCTCCCGCCTCAGCCTCCCAAAGTGCTGGAATTACAGGCCTGAGCCACTGCACCCAGCCTATTTCTTTTCAGACTCATAGATAGTGGTTATTTCTGGGAATTCACAGACATAAATTATCAAAGTTTTGTAAACAATGTAAGTATCTATCATAATGAATACAAATTAGAATGATCTTATTATAACATGATAAATAACATCATTATTACAATAGATACTAGTAAGTTATTGCTGTAAATAAGGTTACAATACCTGAGCGGGATCACACAGCCAGTAAATGGCCCGGCTGGCACCTAAAGCAGGAAGTGGTATGGTGTTATGAGAAAACCAAGGACGGGCATGGGATCCTGGCAGCGGGGGCTGTGGTGGGCTCGGCGGGTTCATTTCCCGAGTTCCTCGCTTCCTCTGCAGCATGGTTTCCTGGAAACCAGACCTGCAGGGTAGATCCGTGTCCCAGGAGGCTTTGAAGAAGAGTCTCTTATTTTCCTCCCCTCCATATTGATAGAATTATTTTGCAGCAGTAGATTCTGGACCAAATCAATGAAAACATCCTTGCCTAGTACCTGCTGTGGGTGTGGGGGTGAGGTGTAGATCAAGCCTCTGTGGGAGAGGCTATTGTGTTCTGGTTCCTTATTATTGTTTTTAGGCCAAGTCAAGTCTGATGGACCATGAAGAGAAAGTATCTTTTGTTTGTTGTTTTTAAAAATCACTATTTATTTGGCCATGCCAATCAACAACGATTCTGAGTAGTGACTATTAAGCTCTCGAGGGCAGGAAAGATATCTGCCTTGTTTATTGGAGTATCTCGAGTCCCTGGCATAGGATCTTGTTTGTAATAGAACGTCAATAAATAATGCATCAACTAGATGAATGAATGTCAATTATTTTGGACATAATTCCAAAATCTGTTTACATTTAGGACTGGAGTGTATTCTAAACTTATCTTCTTCAACTGGGTGTGGTGGCACATGCCTGTAGTCCCAGCTACTTGGGAGCCTGAGACAGGAGGATCTCTTGAGCCAGGGAGGTAGAGGTTGCAGTGAGCCGAGATTGCACCAGTGCACTCCAGCCTGGGTGACAGAGCGAGACCCTGTCTCAAAAAAAAAAAAAAAAAAAAAAAGAAGCAAACAGCAACAGCCAAAAAACAACAAAAAAGCAAAAACTTGTCTTCTAATTATGCTTGTAATCATAGCTAACACTTTCGCCTTGCCTTGGATAATTCACCATAGTGAATCAATAGTATGGTAGATTGCAGATGTAGGAGAGTGGAGAAATTTGGAGATGGGCAAGGGAGCCAAAACACAGAGCACCCCTCAGCAGGTTTGGTGAGTACATGTTTGCATTAGGCACACAATTCAGTTCTAATCTTGCACGTCTGATAGTGATTCACTTGTTTTATTGAATAAAGCTTCCTTTTTCTGCATCAGAAAGCACTTAACGCTTATTAAGAAAATGATTTTGCATTGTAAAGACCAAATAAATCATTTCCTTCCATTCGATTCTAGAGACGTGAGTTTCACACTGCCATGATGCCATGTGGCTCAGCGTTGACTTACTTTGTGCTGTGACAAATGCCACCCACGGCTGCCATTTTAGAGTTCCCACTCAGCACTTACCATGTTGTTTCTCTTACTGCAGTACTACTGGCTTTGGTTCTTGGTGATCTTATCGTCATAAAATGTTGTTGCTGAAATTCAGAATAGTTCCTTTTGTCCAATATTTATTCAAACTCCCTCAATTTCCAAGATTTGAAATTGCTGCTAGACATTTCTGTGAGCATTTTGGAGAAATCTGAAAACAGTCTCATTTGATTTATATCATAGGTAAAAATCTCGGGATTTTCTTTCCTTGCCTGGTTTTGGCATCAGGATTATGGTAGCCTAGTAAAAGTGAGCTCAGATGTGCTCTTTTGCTGGAGTTTCTGTGCGATTGGAACTCTTATTCCTTAAATATTTGATAGAATCATCAGTGAGACCATCTGGGCCTGGAGTTTTCTTTGTGGGACAAGTTTTGAGACTTTTAACAGATATACCTACTATTGATGTTTACTGTTTCTACTGATTCCTTCTTGATAATTGGTACTTTTTTCTAGAAATTTGTCCCTTTCTATCTAGATTTCCAAATTATTGAAGAAAGTTGTCCCTAAGATCCTTCATCACGTTTATAACATTGGCAGGTGTATTGCTCTTTCCACCCCTCCTATGGCTCCTTATTCACTCCCTGCCTCTCTCTTTTCCTCTCATCTCCCTCCCCTCCCTCAGTCTCTTAATTTTGCCATAATTGTCTTTTCAAAGAGCAACCTTGGCTTTGTTAATTTTTATGTCTTTTTTTCTATCTTTATTTTGTGCCTTCATTTTTTTCATCACCTTTCTTCTCCTTCTTTGGGTTTATTTTGCTGTACTTGTCCACACTTCTTAAGAACCTTAATGCCTTAATTTTAAGCCTTTCTCTTTTTCTAATATGTATGTTTAAAATAGAATTTTAACTCCATCTTGAGCTGTATCCTATGTGTTTTGCTATAGAGTGTTTTTATTACTGAGCAGGTCAAATATTTTCTTCTGTCTTTTTTTGAGACAAGGTCTTGCCCTGTTGCCCAGGCTGCAGTGCATTGGTGTGATCATGTTTCACTACAGCCTCTACCTCCTTGTCTCAAGCAATCCTCTTGCCTCAGCCTCCCATGCAGCTGGGACCATAGGCACATACCATCGTGCCCGGCTAATTTTTTTACTTTTCTGTAGAGATGTGGTCCCACTTTGTTGCCCAGGCTGGGATTGAACTCCTGGGCTCAAGTGAGCCTCCTGCCTTGGCCTCCCAAAGTGCTGGGATTACAGGTGTGAGCCACCACACCTGGCAGATATTTTCTAATAAACATCATGACTTCTTCTTTGACCCATAGGTTATTTGTTAAATAACAGACCTAACGTGTGTGTGTGTGTGTGTGTGTGTGTGTGTGATGAAGTCTTGCTCTGTCCCCCAGTCTGGAGTGCAGTGGCGCAATCTTGGCTCACAGCAACCTCAGCCTCCCAGGTTCAATCATTTCTCATGCCTCAGCCTCCCAAGCAGCTGGGACTACAGGCACACACCACCACACCCAGCTAATTTTTGTATTTTTAGTAGAGATGGGGTTTTACCACATTAGCCAGACTGGTCTCGAACTCCTGACCTTGTGATCCACCCGCCTTGTCCTCCCAAAGTGCTTAGATTACGGGAGTGAGCCACCATGCCTGGCCAAATCTAACTTTTTGTTATTACAACTTGTGGTCACAGAACAGGCTGCTTTCCTCTTTTCTTTACTTTTTTTTCTTTTTTTTTTTTTTTTAACGTGATTAATGATTTTTACAGAAGGGTTTTTTTGTTTTTTTTGTTTGTTTGTTTGTTTGTTTTTTTAATAAGAAAAAGAATAAAGAAGAGGAAGAAAGAGAAAGAGGAAGAGGGAGAGAGGATGGGGGTATTGCTTTATTGCCCGGGCTAGAATGCAGTCTAAATATGGGTATGCCTATAATTGTCCTTAATAATGGAGACATAAAAGAAAATGAGGGAAGAGAATAACAAACAAGGAGCCAACCAACATTTCGTTTAAACTTCTAAGTTGATATGATGTGGTACTGATAAGAGTGTATATTTTGTGTATTTAAAGTGGAGAGTTCTATAAATGTTAATTACGTTTACTTGTTCCAGATCTGAGTTCAAGTCCTGGATATCGTTGTTAATTTTCTGTCTCATTGATCTGTCTAATATTAATGTTGAAGTCTCCCACTATTACTGTGTGGGAGTCTAAGTCTCTTTATTAGTCTTGTATGTCTGGGCATTCCTGTATTGGGTGCATATATATTTAGGATCTTTAGCTCTTCTTGTTGTTGCATTGATCCTTTTATCATTATATAATGTCCTTCTTTGCTTCTTTTGATCTTTGTTGCTTTAACGACTATTTTATCAGAGGCAAAAATTGTAACTTCTGCTTTTATATATTTTAGCTCTCTGGTTGGTAAATCTTTCTCCATCCCTTGTTTTGAGTCTTTGTGTATCCTTGAATATGAGATGGGTCTGGATGCAGCATACTGATGGGTTTTAGTTTTTTACTCAAATTGCCTGTCTTTGGATTGGGGGATTTAGTCAATTTAAATTTAGAATTAATAATGATATATGTGAGTTTAATACTGCCATTTAATATTAGCTGGCTATTTTGCCCATTAGTTGATGTAAATTCTTCATTATATTGATGCTCTTTTTGGTATTTTTTAGAAAGGCTGATACTGTTTGTTCCTTTCTATGTGTAGTGGTTCTTTCAGAAGCTCTTGTAAAGCCGGCCTGGTGGTGATGAAATCTCTGAGTGCTTGCTTGTTCACAAAAAACCTTATTTTTCCTTCACTTATGAAGCTCAGTTTGGCTGGATGTGAAATTCTTGGTTGAAAGTTCTTTTCTTTAAGGATGTTGAATATTGGTCCCCACTCTCTTCTGGCCTGTAGGGTTTCTGCTGAGAGATCTGCTGTAAGTCTAAGAGGCTTCCCTTTGTGGGTAACCTGACCTTTCTCTCTGGCTGCCCTTAGTATTTTCTCCTTCAGTTCAACCCTGGTGAATCTGACGATTATGTGCCTTGGAGTTGCTCTTCTTGAGGAATATCTTTGTGGTGTTCTCCGTATTACCTGGAGCTGAATATTATCCTGCCTTACTAGGTTGGGAAAATTTTCCTGAATAATATCCTGAAGCATGTTTTCCAGCTTGGATTCATTCTCTTCATCACATTCAGGTACACCTATCAAGCGTAGATTAGGTCTTTTCACATAGTCCCGTATTTCTTGGAGACTTTGCTCGTTCCTTTTTATCCTTTTTTCTCTAATCTTGTCTTCTTGTTTTATTTCATTGAGTTGGTCTTCGACCTCTGATATCCTTTCTTCTGCTTGATCAATTCGGCTGTTAAAACTTGTGCATACTTCACGTAGTTCTCGTATTGTGTTTTTCAGCTCCATCAATTCACTTATATTCCTCTCTAAATTGTGTATTCTTGTTAACATTTCGTCAAACCTTTTTTCAAAGTGCTTAGTTTCTTTGGATTGGGTTTGAACAAGTTCTTTTAATTCACAGAAGTTTCTTATTATCCACATTTTGAAGCCTGTTTCTGTAATTGGAACACACTCGTTCTCCATTAAGCTTGTTTCATTGCTGATGAGGAACTGTGATCCCCCGCTGAGGGAGAGGCGTTCTGATCTTGGGTATCCTCAGCCTTTTTTGGCTGTTTTCTTCCCTTCGTTGTAGATTTATCCATCTGTGGTCTTTATAATTACTGTCTTTGTAATTGGGCTTCCAAGTGGACGTCCAACTTACTGATTCTCAGCGCCGAAATCTGAGCAACCCACTGTGCCGACTAAATCAGCGGCGTTAAGATTGATGGTGCTTTTCTGACTCTGCACCAAGAACCGACGCTCCGAGGCGCCGGCAAAACCGCCTCGCCGGTCACAAGAGTCGCGCTGGCGACCCGTGGGGCTCCTCCGCTGGGAATCTCCTGGTGCGTGAGCAACAAGAATTCATGTGAAGGTATGGCATCCTCTCATTCTTTGTGCTTTCACTGGGAGCTACAATCCCGAGCTGCTAGTGATCAGCCATCTTGGATCTCTCTCCCTGTTTTCTTTAAAAAGCTTTAGAAACTTTTTCAATGGTCTGGATGGTTTTCACAGACATTCCATGTGCACTTGTAAGATTGTGTATGCCGCAGTTGTTGAATTGGGGCTTCTAGATGTGGTCTTCATGTTGTTGGTTAAATGTGTCCTTCAAATATTCCATATCCTTAATGACTTTCTTAATTTTTACCAGTTGCTGATAGAGATCTCTCCTTATGATCCTGAATTTGTTCTATTTTTCCTTATATTCTGTCAATGCCGTTGGGTGTATTTTGAGGCTCTAGTAGTTGCATTCACTTGTGAATTTCTTCAATCTTCAATTCAGAATTGAATCTTTTATGAATGAACAGTTTTATTTCTAGGTAAAGTATTTTGCTTTAAAATATAATTTGATATTAGTATAAACACATTCATTTTCTTTTGAGTAGTGTGAGCATAGCATATCTTTTCCATCTCTTTCAAACTTTCTGAATCATTGGGTTCTATTTGTGTCATTGTAAACGGCATATAATTGGAGTTTGTATTTTTTTCCAGTCTGATAATCTTTGCCTTGTAATGGAATCATTGAGTCCATTTATATTTCATGAATCCTTGATCTGCATTTTTAATACATTTTTTATTATACTTGATGATTTCCAGGGTACCTGCGCAGATCTTGCAGGATTGTTATGTAGGTATACACTTGCCATGGTGGTTTGCTGCCTCCATCCCCCAATCCCCTACATCAGGTATTTCTCCCAATATTATCCCTCCCCAATCTCCCTTTTGAGATGGAGTTTCACTCTTGTCACCAGGCTGGAGTATGGTGGCACGATCTTGGCTCACTGCAACCTCTACCTCCTCGGTTCAAGTGATTCTCCTGCCTTAGCCTCCTGAGTAGCTGGGATCACAGGCGCCTGACACCACTCCTGGCTAATGTTTTGTATTGTTTTTTTGGTAGAAATGGGGTTTCATCATGTTACCCAGACTGGTCTCGAACTCCTGACCTCAGGTGATCTACCCTCCTCAGCCTCCCAAAGCGCTGGGATTGATTACAAGCATGGGCCACGGCACTGGTCTGCATTTGGTTTTAAATGTATGACTTTCTCTTTTTCCTAACCATTCTTTGTTGTTGTTTCTCCTCTTTCTTGCCTTTTTTCAGACAGACTGAATATGTTAAAAATTGTTTTTCTCCTCCGCTAGTTAGGAAGTTATATGTACCATTTCTGTTCTTTAGTTACTAAAGAGATTACAACCTGTAGAAATTACATGTCTACTCAACTTTTCAATGTGTAAAGATAAGCAATACCTTTAGCTTCCTCTAGGATAATTCAAGGACCTTGGGAGACTTGAATTTCTGAATTTCATTTTGTCATCTCCTTACTTATATTACATATTGTATATATATTATCTCCTGTGTTTATATATATGAGTTAGTTGCCATGTGTTTTTATTCTATGATGTTTCACTAATCCCTACAAGATGTTATTGTTTTATATAGTAGTTTTGTTTTGTTTTGTTTTGAGACAGAACCTCCCTCTGTCGCCCAGGCTGGAGTGCAGTGGCACCGTCTTGGCTCACGGCAACCTCTGCCTCCTGTGTTCAAGCGATTCTCCTACCTCAGCCTCCCAAGAAGCTAGTGTTATAGGCACCGGCCACCACACCCGGCTAATTTTTGTATTTTTAAAAGAGATGGGGTTTCACCATGTTGGCCGGGCCGGTCTTCAACTCCTGACCTCAAGTGATCCTTCCGCCTCAGCCTCCCAAAGTGCTGGGATTACAGGCGTGAGCCACCGTTCCTGGCACTGTTTTATCTAGTTAAAGTTCATTTGGATTTGCCAGTAGAGAGTACTACCCCTAGTTCTGGGCAACTGGGGCCTCTGGCCTGTGATTTATGATTTAGAGGTCCCCTCTCTGGCCCTTCTCTAGCTCCACTCCTCTCCAAATGGTAAGAAGTCTGTGGCACCAAGAAGACATGCCTACCCGGGGCCTGCCTCCCTCTTCCCCTCACCTTTGCTTCTAGATCATACAGCGGGAATCCAGGACCCTGGAATTCCCAGCCCAGACATTCTGTACCAAATTCCAAGACCTGGGCCCTCCCCTTTCTCATCATGCCAAGCCATACTACAGGTGTACATGCCCCAGACCCAAGGGATGACCAAGGGGTACATGCATTGAAAAAAGGGGTTTGGGGTGTGCAGGCTGTGGTGATCACATGCGTGTGCACAAAGCCTCTTACAGCCCAGAATGAAGCCTTAGGGGAAGAATACAGGCAAAGCCTTCTTTTCAGCTCTTGATCTGTATTTTATAAACGTTTGCAGTGGGCCTGGCCACAAACCCACCACTTTCTTTGTTCCTCATTCCTCCTTGCATCTCAGCTCTTACGTCTTTTGCCTAAACGCATGTTTTAGGACTGACTTCAGTAATGATCTGCAGGTAGGGAACAACATCACAGTTTCTGTTTGTGTGAAAATGTCTTCATTTTGCCCCCATTCTTCACAGATATTTTCCCTGAGTGCAGAATTCTAAGTTGGCAGTTTCTTTCCAGCACACTGCAGATAGACTTCCACTGGTTCCGGCTTCCATTGTTGCTTCAGTCTAACAACGGCTGCTTAATAGCCTTTTTTCTTTTTCTTTTTTTTTTTTTTTTTAAGGTGGAATCTTGCTCTGTCACCCAGGCTGGAGTGCAGTGGCAGATCTCAGCTCACTGCAATCTCTGCCTTCCAGATTCAAGCGATTCTCCTGTCTCAGCCTCCCAAGTAGCTGAGACTATAGGTGGGCTCCAACACACCCAGCTAATTTATGTATTTTTAGTAGAGACAGGGTTCCACTTCACTGGCCAGACTGACCTCAAACTCCTGGCCTCAAGTGATCCACCCATCTCGCCCTCCCAAAGTGCTGGGATTACAGGCATGAGCCACCGCGTCCGGCTTTAATTATGCTTTTCTTACCAGTTTCCTGATTATTTTTCTGACTTCTATGAGAATTGAACAGTCCAAATCAATCGCTTCTTCACTTTTCGTTCTTGCTTTATCCACACTGAGCACCCCTGCAGTCCTTGCCTTTGTACATTTCCCTTGTGCTGGTCTTGTAAGCCAACATATGACACCATATAATTGTCACAAAAGCATAGAGGTTTCTAGAAGACTTGAGGAACAATTATCTTAGCTCTTGTAACTCAGGTCAAAAATACTGCTTGTTGCCGATATAGTAGCTATGGTATAATCAAAGTATGCCAGTTAACCAGAGATAACAGAGATAACCCTCACTCAGACCCACCCTATGGTGGTGTCAAGCTATTTCTCCCCTTTTAATATTATTCTTTAATTATTCTATATGTAGATAAAAGATTCATCATTTATCGCTGTTACAGGTTGCACCGATGATATACATTTTAAAAATATGATACTGAACCTATTGAATGAGATTGAAGAGCTCTAGAATGAGTTTTTAGAGTGGAAGCACCACGGCGTATGGTCATGTAGCTCACACACTGTACAACTCTAGAGGGAGGTTGCCATTTACGTCAGAGTTCCCAACCTGAAAGGGGGCCTACATAAAGATGAATTGGGGATCATCTTTAATGAGCGGCTATCTAGTGTCAAGGTCCAGATTTCACTGTTGAAATGCTGGCAAATAGTTTTCTCTGTAATTGTTGCTATCTTCCTAGCCATCCTTAGTACCTTAAACATTTGCTAAGAACCAGTGGCCATTCAAATCCTCTTTATGATGATCTGGATAGCACTGAGCCTACTCAGATTGCACCAGAAGATGAATAGATATTTGTGTTAGACTGTTCTTGCATTGCTATAAAGAAATCCCTAAGACTGGGTCATTTATAAGAAAAGGGGTTTAATTGGCTCCTGGTTCTGCGAGCTGTGCAAGAAGCATAGTGGCATTTGCTTCTGGAGGTCACTGATCACCAAGGGAATGGTGGCCCAAGCCATTCATGAAGGATCCACTATGATCCAAACACTTCCCACCAGGTCACACCTTCAACATTCAACATGAGATTTGGATGGGGACACGTATCCAAACTACGTCAATGTTCCAGCTGAAAAAGAGAAAAAATGGCTTTACTGCACAATGACTAAAGGTTTCAGACTTCACAGATTTCCCTCTTTCATCAGTGATCCTAGAGATGTTATGACCTAATAAGACATTCTCAGTTTATGCAGAAGGCAGTAGGAGCTACATGATTTCAAATACCATAAAGCTTCTCCTTCTGTTCAGCCTTGAGGAAGCATTCCAGATCTGGCAACTAAAAGCAGCCTTTTGAGTGGTACCAGTCTGCATTAAGTTCTTGATCCATATTTTTTTCCAAGATGATTGCTGGAATCATCTTTCATTCTGGCCTTTCCTACCCTCATTTGGAAGTTGGGTAGATCCTGTCTTTAGTGAAAAGGCATGGTTGATTTTGATCAAAGGTCCTAGACACAGCACATAGTAGGCACTCACTCTGTATGTACACTGAGTACACGAATTCACCTTTGATATCTTGCACACCACTTAGGTCCTGCCCTACGAGTTAGCAAAGCTCAAGAATGAGTTTGTAGACATTTTAAAATTGTGTAATAGCATTTTGAATTTGATGTCTTTCACCTGATGGACTCAAAACATTTTACTTACAATGAGACAAGGTCTAGGGAGGCTGGCATTGTGTCCTGGTAGAAAGAGTAAGGGTTCTGCCAAGTAGCTGAATGACCTGGACCCATCCCCTAAACTTGTAGGGGTGTCCAATCTTTAGGCTTCTCTGGGCCACACTGGAAGAATTGTTGTGGGCCACACATAAAATACACAAATGCTAATGAGCTAAAAAAAATATTGCTGATGAGCTAAAAAAAAAAATTGCCAAGAAATCTCATAATGTTTTAAGAAATGAATTTTTGTTGGGCCACATTCAAAACCATCTTGGGCCACATGTGACCCGTGGGCCGTGGGTTGGACAAGCTTGCAGTGATGGGCCTCTTTCATTTGTAGAATGAAGGTTCATTATAGGTGATGTCTGAGTTCCTTTATAGAAATAAACCACTCTGATACTCTCTCCCCAGGCTACAATTAAATACTTGTGAATTAAATCTAAGTCAACTCAACCAGTTTCAGGTAGAGTCAAGCCTAAGGCGTTTGTAGAGGAGAGCATTTTCTGTGGTGCTGTAGTTCACTCAATAATGCCCTTGTTGGCCAGGTGTGGTGGCTCATGCCTGTAATCCCAGTACCTTGGAAGGCCGAGGCGGGCAGATCACCTGAGGTCAGGAGTTCAAGACCAGCCTGACCAACTTAGAGAAACTCAGTCTCTACTAAAAATACAAAATTAGCTGGGCGTGGTGATGCATGCCTGTGATCCTAGCTACCTGGGAGGCAAAGGCAAGAGAATCGCTTGAACCTGGGAGGCAGAGTTTGTGGTGAGCCGAGATTGTGCCACTGCACTCCAGCCTCCAGCCTAGGCAACAAGAGCAAAACTCTGTCTCAAAAAAAACCAAAATGCGGTGCTTTTGGAGGGGGGACAGAGTTCAAAAACTTAAAAAATATTTTAATTTCTAAACATTTTATTGAACTTATGGCATACATATAAGTGTACAACTCAGTGAATTTCATGAACTGAACATATCCATGTAACCGACAGACTATTCCCCGTACCTCAGAAGCCTCCCTTGTGCCTACGTCCAATATTATTAAAACTCCCTCCCTTCCAAGGATCACCCTTCTCCTGACTTCTCCCCGTATCGATTGGTTTCTTCTGCTTTGGTTTCTCATGAATGGAATTATGTACAATAAGTACTCTTTTCTGTCTGGTTTCCTTGGCCAACACTATATTTCTGAGATGCATTGAGATTGTTGTATACAGCTGTAGCAGACACTCAGATCTTTCCTCCAGAGAGACATCGATACATCTTCATGCCACTGTGTTAACATCCCCATTTGAGTGACTCATTTGGGAAAATCAATAACATGCTATTATGCCCAGAGAGAGGTTAAAAGGAGAGGAACAAATTAGAGGCTTTTTATAATTGATTAACATATTATAACATTACTACATAATACAATTTATTGATTAAAGACATGCAAGCCCTCTTTTGAAGGAGAAATATTCACCTCCTGGTCTAAAACATCATCATGTCAGGTCCAGGAAAGACACTCTCCTAGTGCTGGTTATGAGTATTCGATTAGAGAATTCTTAAAGATTGCCAGCTTTACCTTAAGACAGAAATTCTGGCTTATATATCCCCCTTCTTTCCATGCACTCTACCCCTTAATCCCAGCACTGCCTGACCCTGCATGTAACTAGGTGAAAAATAGATATTTGTTGAGTGAATGAATAAATGAATGAATGAATGAGTACGGCTAACATTTCCAGTGCATTCACAGTGCCAGCCACTTTGCAAAGATTTCTTGTTTACTCACCACAACAGCACTAGGAGGTGGGTGCTGCTATCTCGATTTGCTAGATGGGGAAACATGACCATTGGAAATAACTTGTCCATAGTCACTCAGATATTATGTGGTCTAGCTGGGACCTTTGAACTCATGCTCTTAAGTCTTCATCACTGTGAATTCACACTCTATCTTGGGCTTGCAGGGGCTGCAAGTGGTGGCTGGATTCAAGAGTGCCCTTGGCCGAGCACTCTGCTAGCTAAGGACACACAGCCTGGTTTGTCCCAGCCACTTCCCTCTGGCTGTGTAGAGGGAGCCTGCCTAGTTGGCTCTCACCACGCCCTTGCTGGTGCCTGTGCCCATGAGTGGTTCCTTTCTCGGCACCGCACACCAACCCTCGCTCCTAATGCTGACTGCCTGTCACGGGGTAATGTAGGCCAACTCCCAGACGTGAGAGGATCAGACAGTCTTAGCATTTCGATTCTCTCTGTGTGCTGAACTCTCGCCTATCCCCTGCCCCACCTCTAGTATGTGCATTTCATCTAGTTTACTCTTATTCAGCCCTCACATCTCACCTGATACATATTGGCCCTCAATAAATATTTGTTGAATGAATAAATGAATGAATCGTAAATGAGGCTTTTAAATTCAATTCTGACATAAACTGCTACAAACTAAACTACTAAAAATTCACATCCTACATATTTGCCTATTGCTGCTTCTCTTCTCCCCTCTCTGCCACTCTGCTGGTGGGGCTTGGGGTTTTTATGGGTACAGGATTGGGGCACAGGGCAGGCCAGGGTAGTTTTGGAAAAGGCAACATTTGGGCAGGGAAAAAGGAATGCATGTTCTCACATTGGACTGCGGGTCCAGGCTTGAGGATGTGGCCCTTGTCGGGGACCACCCTCTTCTACCCAATATTTTCCTGCCTCCTGTCCATATCACTTATCCTTTTACAGTATAAAACGTACAAGAGTGAAACTCTGTCTCAAAAACAAACAAACAAACAAACAAAAAACATAAATACAAGCTGGGCAAAGTGGCGCTGCCTGAGGCAGGAAGATTGCTTAAAGCCACAGCACAGTATGATTGCACCTGTGAACAGCCATTGCACTCCAGCCTGGGCAACATAGCGAGACCCCATCTCTTTAAAAACTTTTATTTTGAGGAAAAATAACATAAAGAAGGATAGATTATTTAAAAGATTCTATTGGCCGGGTGCAGTGGCTCACACCTGTAATCCCAGCACTTTGGGAGGCCAAGGTGGGCAGATCACCTGAGGTCAGGAGCTCAAGACCAGCGTGACGAACATGGAGAAACCCCATCTCTATTGAAAATACAAAATTAGCTGGGCGTGGTGAGGCAAGCCTGTAATCCCAGCTACTTGAGAGGCTGAGTCAGGAGAATCTCTTGAACCCAGGAGGCAGAGGTTGCGGTGAGCCGAGATCACGCCATTGCGCTCCAGCCTGGGGAACAAGAGCAAAACTCCAACTCAAAAAAAAAAAAAAAAAAAAAGATTCTGTGTAGTGGTAATAATGATGTAACATTTTGTGTTCTTAATTTCTTGTTATTTTGCATGTGTCGATGTTTTCCATAAATCCACATGGACTGCCTTGCTTCTGAGTAGTATGGGAGGTGACCCTCCCATAATAAACATGGGATTTGCTTGTTGTCACCAGTGCCCACCCGGCATTTCTGAGTCTCTGGAACCATAGTAATGCGAACTGCACAGTATCACAGGTTGGCTTGTTGTCTGACCTTTGAGGTATTGCTGTGCTGTGATTATGGCAGCTGTGGTGATCTGTCTTCTC
This sequence comes from Saimiri boliviensis, assembly GCF_048565385.1. Taxonomy (NCBI): domain Eukaryota; kingdom Metazoa; phylum Chordata; class Mammalia; order Primates; family Cebidae; genus Saimiri; species Saimiri boliviensis. Next base: position 15,893,152 of record NC_133470.1, on the reverse strand, counting down.
CTTACTTTATTCCAGGATGGCTTTCTCTGGCAGGCAGCATGGCCGTGTTGGCAGAACTGAAGAAGTTTTACTGACATTCAAGATATTCCTTGTCATCCTTTGTCTTCATATCGTTCTGGTAACATCCCTAGAAGGTAACATGTCTGTTTATCCTCTTTTTTTTTTTCTGTTTATCTGCTTATATGTGTGTATTTTTTTGTTATTTAGGATTTTTTTTCTCTAGTAAAATAACAGTATTTATTATTTTAACCATTTTTAAGTGCACAGTTTATTGGCATTAAGTACATTCACAATTTTGTGTAACTGTCACCACTATTCATTTCCAAAATGCTTTCATCATCCCAAATAGAAACTCCATATCCATCAAACAGTAACTCCCCACTTCCTTCCTGTACCCGTTCCTGGTGACCTCTGTTCCTTTCCTATGTATTTGCCTATTGCAGGTGCCTCAGATAAGTGGAATCACATAATATTTGTCTTTTTGTGCCCAGCTTATTTGACTTAGGATGTTTTCAAGGTTCACTCAAGTTGCAGCATGTATCAGAATTTCATTCTTCTTTTTTATTTTGAGGTAGAATCTCGCTTTGTCACCCAGGCTGGAGTGCAGTGGTGTGATCTCGGCTCACCACAACCTCCACCTCCCGGGTTCAAGCAGTTATCCTGCCTCAGCCTCCTGAGTAGCTGGGATTACAGATGCATGCCACCACATCTGGCTAATTTTTGTATTTTTAGTAGAGGCAGGGTTTTACCATGTTGGTCAGGCTGGTCTTGAACTCCTGACCTCATGATCCACCCTCCTTGGCCTCCCAAAGTGCTGGGATTACAGGCATGAGCCACTGCGCCCGGCCAGAATTTATTTTTAAAGGCTAATGTTTCACTGTGTGCATTGACCCCATTTGGTCTATTCATTAATCCATCGATGGGCATTTGTGTCATTTCCCCTTCGGCTGTTGTGAAGAATGCTGCTATGAACATGGGTGTACAAATCACTGTTTGAGTCCCTGCTTTCATTTCTTTAGGGTATATACCTTGGAGGGAATTGCTTGATCATGTAACTCTGTGTTTAACATCTTGAAAAACTGCTAAACTGTTTTCCGCAGTGGCTGTATCACTTTACATTCCTACAAGCAAGACACCCGAATTCCAGTTCCTCCCATTCTTGACAATGCTTGTATTTTCCTGTTGTTTGGGCAGTGGGTGTGAGGTGGTGTCTTATTGTAGTTTTGATGCGTATTTCCTTAATGATGAGTGACGTTGAGCATCTTTTCATGCACTTGCTGGCCACGCGTATATCTTCTTTAGAGAAGTGTCTATTCAAGTCCTTTGCTCAGTTTTGAATTGGGTTGTTTTTGTTGGGGTTGAGTTTTGGAGTTCTTTGTGTATACTGGATATTAATCTGTTGTCAGATATATAATTTGGAAATATTTTCTCCCATTCTGTGGAGTGTTTTTTCCACTCTCTTAATAGTGTCATTTCATGCCTGAATTCTTTTAATTTTAATGTAGTCTAATTTACTTTTTACTTTTGTTGTCTATGTTTTGGTGTTATATCAAAGAAATCACTGCCAAATCCAATATCAGGAAGGCTTTCTCTTATATTTTCGTCCAAGAATTTTATAGTTTTAGCTCTTATGTATAGGTCCTTTGATCAATTTTGAGTTCATTTTTGTATATGGTGTAAGGTAAGGGTCCAGCTCCACTCTCATGCATGCGGATATCGTTTTACAGCAGCATTTATTGAAAAGACTGCCCTGTTGCCATTGAATGGTCTTGGTACCTTTGTCAAAAATCACTTTGTTACTGGTGGAGGGTTTCTAGGTTCTTGGCATCTTGAACAAAGAATTGGACAGAACACACAAACAAAGCAAGGAAGGAAGAGATTCATTGAAAATGAATTGAAAACTCCTCAGTGTGGGAGCAGGCCCGAGCATAGGGGCTCAAAGGCCCTGTTACAGAATTTGTGGGGGTTTCCATTGGTTACTTGGGTATGCCCTATGTACATGAAGAGGATGAAGTAAAGTTACAAAGTCATTTACTCGGTGTACACCCTATGGAGAGGATATTTCCTGTCATAGCTGAAGTGTGAATGGCCTTATGTTCCCTGCCTCCAGACCCTATTTTCCAACCTCAACTTGACCATTTATATAGATGAGGGTTTATTTCTGGTGTTCACTTGTTTCTAAATATATCTACTTGAAGGCGCAACCATATGGAAATTTAAAGGCAGTAGAGAATCAGCCAAATGAAGCAGCCTGGTATTTTCAGAAAGGGGATCTTTAGAAGCTCATGGGACAAGAAAAAAAGGTACCTGAGGAAGGCAGATGAAAGGCACCTGCAGTTTCTGTGGGCACAGCTGCCAAAAGCAAGTGTAAAGAATCCTTCTTAGGAGGTTCATGCCTGTATCCCAGCACTTTGGAGGCTGAGGAGGGTGGATTACTTGAACCCAAGAATTCAAGACAAGCCTGAGCGACATAGTGAGACCCCGTCTCTACAAAAATGAAATGACATAAAAAATTAGCCAGGCGTGGTGCTGGTTGGCTGTATTCTCAGCTACTCAGGAGGCTGAGGTGGGAGGATCACTTGAGCCCAGGAGTCAGAGGTTGCAGTGAGCAGTGATCGTACCACTGCTGTCCAGCCTGGGTGGCAGAGTGCAACCCTATCTTAAAAACAAAAACAAAAACAGAGGAACAACAAAAAGAATCCTCATTAGGAAAGAGAGTAGGAAATGATTGTTACTTAAGAAGATATCAAGGACACACAGAGAAATATCTTTCTTACTCAGAAGTGGGTGGCAGGACCAAGGCATCCTTATTGCATAAGATAAAAATCTACTGGCAGCAAACAACAGAACATACGGACAAATAAAATACACACACAAATACACAGACTAAATGGAAAACGTCCCAACAAGCTAAAACACAATTGGCGATCCTTTAACAAGTAGGTACTGGGGCATGTTGTCCAGAAGCCACCATTCTTTAAGAAAAGAAATGATGGCTCATGCCTCTAATCCCAGCACTTTGGGAGGCTGAGGTGGGTGGATCACCTGCGGTCAGGAGTACAAGACCAGCCTGGCCAATATGGTGAAACCCTGTCTCTACGAAAAATGCAAAAAAAATTAGCTGGGCATAGTGGCGTGCGCCTGTGATCTCAGCTACTCGGGAGGCTGAGGCAGGGGAATTGCTTGAACCTGGGAGGCGGAGGTTGTAGTGAGCCGAGATTGTGCCATTGCACTCCAACCTGAGCCACAGAGTGAGATTCCATCTCAAAAAGAAAAGAAAAGAAATGATAAGGACTAACTGTATTTTGAAGACTTATAACATGCCAGGTTCCTACATGCTTAAGAGACATCCACTCCCTTAATCTTCTAAATCCCTTCTCTGAAGGGGAGTTGCTAATTGTATCCCCATTTTCCAGATCAGGAAGCTGAGGCTCAGAGAGATAAGTAACTTGCCCAAGGCTGTTAGCCCTTAAGAAGCGGCAGAGCTGGATTTTGAACCCAGTGGCCAGCTTCTAGATTTTGTGCTTGTAACCACAAAATCAAGTTCTCAAACTTGAGCATGCATCAGAATCCCCTGGAGGGCTTACGGAGGTGCTGTTCACAGGGCCCAGACCCCGGAATTGTACTTCAATAGGTCTGGGGTGGGACCGAAGAATTGACAGCTCTAACAAGCTCCGAGGTGATTCTGACGATATAGTCTAGGGACTTACACTTTGAGAACCACTACTACACAACTGGTGGAAGACAGAAATGGGGAGAGAAATCTCTTCCTGATATATATATATATATATGTCAAACTCGGAGTGACAGAGCGAGACTGTCTCAAACAAAAAATAAAATAATCTAAACTATTCTCACGCACATCATCTCCTTAGGGCACTAAAACATCACTGTGTCCCCACTTTACTGATGAGTAAATGCCCCAGGGAGGTTATTGGTTAGGAAGTGGCAGAGCCCACACTAGACGCTAGATCTTCAGTCTCACGTTTCAGTGTTTTTTCCACCGCAAGGGTAGATGAGGCAAGAAAGTGGAGCACAAGGGAAAAAACACATCCAAGTGAAAGCTGTTAGAAATATGTCTTTTTCAAAAATTATGTTTTAAAATGCCAGCAACAGAGGCAGGTAAATAGGAAAGTGCTTGGCTCTGAAACAAACCTAAGAAAAGCTGAGTGATGGCTTAAGGCAGCTGAATGTATTTCTTGCTCCAGATCTCTGATGAATTGATTTCTTAAAGCAGTGGCTCCCCAAATGTGGCAGACAAGTAGCACTGGTGTCAGCTGTCTCTCAAAACGCCCAGTAAGAGTATTTATTCCTCTTATTTATTTTAGTTTTTCTTTTTCTTTTTTTTTTTTTTTTTAGACAGGATCTTGTTCTGTTATCCAGACTGGAGTGCATGATCTCAGCTCACTGTAGCCTCAACCTCCTGGGCTCAAGTGATCCTTCCATCTCAATCTCCAGAGTAGCTGCGACTGCAGGCGCGTGCCACCACGCCTAGCTAATTTTTAAAATTTCTTGTAGAGATGGGGGTCTCATTATATTGCCCAGGGTGGTCCCGAATTCCTGGGCTCAAGCCATGCTCCCACCTCACTTCCCAAAGTTCTGGGATTACAGGTGTGAGCCCCCATGCCCTGATCACGTTACTGAATAATCACCTTGCTAGCACTTACCACGTCCCAGCCACTGTTCTAAGCCCTTACAAATGGCTACCTCATTTAAAGCCCACTTTATAACCCCTTGAAAAAGGCAGTATTATGAGCTCATTTTACAGGTGAGGAAACTGAGGCACAGAGGAGGTAAACAACCTGCCTTAGGTCAAATAATTAAGAGGTTGCACAGTTACAATTCAAACTCAGGCCATCTGGCTCCAAAGCTTGTATGATGGGGCCTTTTGGCATTCTGAACTTCTCTGCTATGCCAGGCTCAGTTGCTTGGTAGTTGTGAATATGTAGATTAAAAGATGGAATCTGTAATTGTGAGAATCACTGAATGTCATTCTGGATCACCTAGGTGCCTCATAGGCACCACTTCCCCTGATAGCTTTGGACTGGGGCAGGGGTTCTTTTAGTTCCAGATGGCTCGGGCCTGGTCTTTGAAGCCAAGGGGACTGACCTGCCACTTCTCCATTGGGTTATCAATTGTGCGATAATGATGGCCTGATCTGCACCCAGCAGTACTGGCTGCTGAGAACCTCGTCTCTGACTCCAGGGAATTTACACCACAGCTGGAGGGCCGTGACTGTGATGCATGAGAACAATACAAACTATAACTGAGCCTTAAAGTGTGAGTCAGTGCTATTGGGCGCTCACATATGGCCCACGGCCAGATCATGGATTAGTCTAGCTCCATGCTAAGCCACTGGTAGCAGATGCTCTTGGTGTCCTGCCCATATCCCCTTGGTCCACCCCAGGGGTCACCTGCAGACAGTTCCTGTGGATGCTGACAGCTTTCATGTCTCTCTGAGAATGATCTATGCCCATGGGAATGTGCTTGGCCTGTGTGCGGGACAAACCAGAAGTCCCAGGGAGACAATACCCCCAAACAGTGAGTGATGGGAGTTGCTGTTTAAATATGCCAGCTTCCTTGTCCCTTGGTGGGACCACACTCAGGTGTGTTCTATCAGGTGTGTTCTACGTCATCTTCCAGAGTTCCCCAGTTGCTCACCTGCTCATGAATGTGCCCATCATACTCCCCATAATACTCACCTGCTCATGAATATGCCCATCGTACTCCCCATAATACTCACCTGCTCATGAATGTGCCCATTTCCGGATCTGTCTTATTTGCATATTCCCCTCCTCTGCTTCCCAGGACCCTCCCCGTTGGGAAACTGCCCTTCCAAAGTTGAGGCCAAATCTTACTACCTCTGGAAAACCTGCCCTGACCTCAGAAGAATTAACCCCCCTCCCCAGTGCTTGCTTCTCTTTATCCATCCTTACCTGTTTTTGTCACACTCATTACAGGCTTTCTTTGCACCGTGAGTCCTTGCAGTGTGCAGTCAGTGCCAGATGAAGGGTTGGCGAGGCGGGTGGCGAACTCACGGGAGGGAAGCTGATAGGCACCAAGAGCCTGAGCGGGCCACTCTTCCAGGTGCTTTACATACTGATCTCATTTAATCCTTACAAAACCTCTTTCCAGTGAGTAATTTTCATTTCGGTTTACAGGTGAAGAAACTGTCAAATAAATGAAGGCATTTTCCCAGAGGTCACACAGCTAGGAAGATTCCCCATCAGAATCTGTAGCCTGTACCGCTCACAGGACACCAGGCGGCCTGGGGCACCCTCAGTAAGTGTCTGAGGACTGAATGAATGTGTCACTGAGGCGCAGGGCCTGGGGAGTGGACAGGGAGCTGGGGTGAGCTGTTAGAGAGCAGCTGCTCCCCCGCCCTGGGCTCTGGGAGATCTGGACTGTAAACAGTAGCTTCACCCTGGAAGCCTGAGAGGTGACTCAGTAGCTCTTGACGGCAGGGAGAGGTAGGATGACACTCTTGTTAGGCCACTGGCCAACAGAGAGAGCCCGTAGACCTTAACACTTTCAGTTGTGTGATGTTGTGACATTTGAGGGGCTTATTCTTGGTCTACAAGAAACCGGAATGGGCTTTGACAGGTCGCTAGACTCACCTCCAGCCTCCAGCTCTCCTGGGTGGTACAGTGCCCCCCACCCCGCTTTTTTTTTTAATCTTTGAAGGAGGTCTTCTTTTATGTACAACAATTCTATTTTCCAGAGGGGCAGATGACATAATAGTGGAAGATGGTTATAATTTCATTCTTGCAGAGTTGTCTTCCTCATTTGGAAACAATTACACATCTGAGCCAGTTTGGTGATCTCATGAGCTATAATCCCCAACTTTGTCTCTGGGCTGGGTCTAGATGTTTCTGTGCTGCAGGCATTTCCAGCAGTGAGTCCCTCTATAATTCCCTTCTCCGAGGCCTGGCTGTCTGATTCCTTCCTGTCCGCTCATGCTGGGTCCAGCTGAGTCCTTAGTCATCCCTGCGAGGAAGTTGGTAGAGCGGGAGGAAGTGGGCTGCGTGCTCCTGAAAGGCAGGACACCTGTCCTGTTTCACTTTGTCCTCCAACACCAGACCCTGTGCTGGTCTCCTCATGCTCTCTCAACCCCCCTGTCTGTACAAATGAGGTTACTTATAAATGCTTACCATGGCAATCGCAACTCCCCCTGACCCTGCCAAGCCTTCCTCCCCGCACCCATGTATGAGGCCATGTCTGTTGGACGCTGGCTGTTTCCCTAGCAGGTGGAAGTCATGATGAGGAGTGATGGAGAGTCTGTCGTAGATAGGTTGCAGGGGAAACTGAGAGCAGAGGGCACTGGGTCCCACTTTCCACTTGGGATTTTGGGTAACGACTCCTCATGGGGCCTGTGTGTCAGCCCAGGGAAGCTGCAGAGATGAGATGGCAAAACTGTTTCCCCTGGAGATGATGTCCCCTCCAAGTCTCTGTCAGCTCTCATGTGGCAGAGTAGGGACTCTAAAGTACCCTCAACTTCCTAGTGGGTAGCTTTGATGAAAGGCAGGGGTGGGGACAGGGCTGCAAAGACTATGGCGTGGACAGCCTAGGCCAGGGGTCAGATGGAGGATGAGACAGACACTCAGTGCTGAGAGCTCAAGGGAGCTGGATCAGCAAGAGAAGGACTTGCAGGCCCGGATGGGATTCTGAAGGATAGACCATGGGGTCCACTGGATGCAGCCTTCAGCAGTGGACACCAGTTGGGCACCCAGGAGTCCTAGATGAGGGAGCTCCCTGGAGAGGCCAGTGAGAACTCAGGGCTCAGCCCTGGGTGAGCTCACAGACCCAGGCCCCTTCTCCCTACTGAAGGAAAGGCACTAGCACACCATTCTCAGCCCAGGCGCCATCTTGACTACCAGAAGGAAGAGGAGGACGAACAAAGATGGTGCATTTGTTTGCAAGTCATTGGGTTAAGTAGAGACCATAGAGCAAAGGAGACAAAGCTACCTTCAATCATCAGACTTAAGGATCTCTTTGCTATATTTCTGGAGTGGAGGCTCTGGAAAGGAGGCACCCTGGATATCAAAGGCCACTCAGGAATTTTTGTGTGTGTTTTTGGTGCTATTGTTTCTACATCTAAATTGCATCTATAAATTTTAAACTTGCCCTACAATGAATACATATTGAACACAGAATGATGGGGCAGGACACTCCACTAGGAATTGTGGGAGGCCGTCACCACCTCTGGAACTCTGATCCTCCTCTAGGTTTTCTCTTTTCAGGTATGTAGAGACATCATTCAGGTCCTTGAGGGTGATGGTGACATCTTTTCTCTCTTTGTAGCTTCAATATTGCCTACCACATAGTAAGTACTCAGTAAACTGTGGTTGTCTGATTGGTTTTGATTTGTGACTCTAGTCTAAACCCTAGATATTGCAGAAAATGGGCCTCCCTCTCAGCTCACATCAGCAGTATTATTCTCATCTGAACCCAGCGAGTTCTAATACAGCATAGACTACTGCGAACTTCTTCATAGACTTCAGTGAGGCGGCAGTACCTTGGCGAGGATTACCCTTGAAGAATATGTTTCCCCTCCTCCATATGAGGAAGGGGCTCAATTGATTGATTGCCTGTTAAGATTCCTTCGCAGTCTGATATTCTGTGAGTGCAATCAGCCAGTAGGGACCGTCTTCAGATTCTTCATGCCTTGCCCTAGAATACCAGGGATCCTCGGACATAATGCCATTCTGGAAATCCTTGGGTAATATCTGAGCTGTTGATTATTTATGCCACGTTCTCACACTTGGCTGCACATTGGCATCACCTGGGGGACTTTAAGAACACCTGTCTTGGCCGGGTACGATGGCTCACACCTGTAAACCCAGCACTTTGGGAGGCCTAGGCAGGTGCATCATTTGAGGTTCAGAGTTCGAGACCAGCCTGGCCACCATGGTGAAACCCTATCACTACTAAACATATAAAATCTAGTGGGGCGTGGTGGTGGGTGCCTGTAATATTAGCTATTCAGGAGGCTGAGGCAGGAAAATCACTTGAACCTGGGAGCAGAGGTTGCAGTGAGCTGAGATCGTTCCACTGCACTCCAGCCTGGGTGACAGAGTGAGACTCCATCTCAAAAAAACAAAACAAAACAAAACACACCTGCCTCCCACCCCCAGAGATTCTTACATTATTGGTCTGGGGGTACAGCCTGTATATTGGCATTCTTCAAAGTACCCCAAGTGATTCTAGCAGAACCAAGAACCACTCACCTCCCTAGTCCCATTTTAAGGCTGTTCTCCTGTTCAAAGTTCCTAATGTGAAATTGGAAACAATTTAAAAGTCATATTTTTTCGAACTACATTTATTACATGAGGCAATTTCAAAGGCTTTTAAAGTTATAATGAAGCCAATAATCTCTTAATTTCAAAATGGATGAACCCTCTAGAAGTGGCTCTTGCTGACTGGCAAATACCAAGTTGTCATTGCTGTCCTTGCCTTACTCTTCATTGAAGAATTCCAGTGTCTCTTCATAGTATCTATTTTTGTTTGCTTTTGAGACAGAGTCTTACTCTGTTGCCCAGGCTTGAGTGCAGTGGCATGATCTCAGCTCACTGCAAACTCCACCCTGCCAGGTTCAAGCAGTTCTCCCACCTCAGCCTCCCGAGTAGCTGCAATTACAGGCTCACACCATCACACCTGGCTAATTGTTGTATTTTCAGTAGAGATGGAATTTTGCAAAGTTGGCCAGGTTGGTCTTGAACTCCTGACCTCAGGTGGTCAGCCTACTTTGGCCTCTCAAAGTACTGGGATTACAGGCATGAGCCACCATGCCTGGCCTTCTTCATAGTGTCATTAGTACCAGTACTATGTATACTAACATAGATTCTTTAGAAGAGATAAATGAAAATATAAAATGGCAGTAATTTTGCTTTAGTGTGTAAATTACAATTGCTTATAATTATCTGATTAATTGAATGAACAGGAATTGAACACATAGTTCTGTTGTCTTTCAATTATGTAGACATTTTTGCCTTGCTCCTAACATGAAATATGATTTGATATTACACAGATTTGGATTCACAGTGAAGTCTAACAAATTCTGTGTCTTGGTGTATACAGGCAGGAGATGGCTTTGAATTAGTGAGAAGTTTTCAGTTACAGGATGTTTTCAAAGTAGAATTTTAAAAAACTTTCAAGTGAGTTGTATAATATGACTAGAATCTAAATTCTCTTTGAGGCCAGGAGGGACTTTTGTTTTATTCTGTGCTGTAACCCCAGTGCCTGGCACACAGTAGGCCTTCAAAAATGGGATTAAAAGAATAAACTTTGGCAAATGACTTCACATTTCTGAGCTTGTGTTTCCTTGCTTGTAGACTGAAGGGGTTGGACTATTTTGGTATCTGGTATTTTCCCCACTCATGACCTATTTTATAATTCTTTTCCTCCAGTGAACTCCAAGTCCTAAAAGATGCTTTTACACAATTTATTTAAGTAAGTTTGTTCTCATTTTTGGTGCTGAGTAAAAACATATATGATGGTATTCGGTGTTTACGATGAGCAGTAGAAAACCAGTATTGATAAAATACCAGATGGTGCAAACATCATACTCTATTTTAATTTTAATTTTTTTAGAGACAGGTTCTTGCTCTGTCACCCAGGCTGGAGTACAGTGGTAGAGTCATAGCTCACTGCAGTCTCTAGCTCCTGGGCTCAAGCGCACCTCCCACCTCAGCCTCCCAAGTAGCTGGGACTACAGGCATGCACCACCAAACCCAGCTAATTTTAACATTTTTAGTAGCAATGAAGTCCAGGCTGGTCTCAAACTCCTGGGCTCAAGTGATCTGCCTGCCTCAGCCTCCCAAAGCGCTGGAATTACAGGCATGAGTCATTGCAGCCAGCCTCAGCCTCACACTTGATTATGCTTGATAAACATAATATAATTTCATTCAAAGTAATCACTCCCATTTTACAGATAAGGAAATACAAGCAGAGAAATGTTAGAAACTTACTCAAGGCAAAGCCAGCATCTGAACCCAAGTCAGTCTCCCTGGAGAGCCCAGGCCCTTAATCACATTTAAGGCCTGGCAAAGCAGGCATGTTCATTTACTCATTAGAAGTAAACGCAAGCATTTTATTCAGATGTAGGAGATTACCAAGTCAGAGTTACAGATTATTAAAAGTGAGAAGTCTCAGATCAGACTTTCAAAGCTCACGACAAGCCAAAGAAAATATGATGAGAAGACATCATTAGAATAGGAGCTACCAATGTATAAAGGCTGGCTAAGGATTTTCTGAAGGTTAAGGGTTAAAGTGGCTTCAAAACAGAGGCAACTTAAAAATACAGCTTTTCCAACTAAGTAGGATTTCTATGCAGCAGGACTGTGCCTAATTCCAACTCTCTTGATTTTTACTAGCACGTAGTTGTTTACAGAACTAGTTCCACACATGGGAGTCCCACTCTCAAGGGTCCCAGAAGAACCATGATAGGAACATTTGCTAGGAGCGAAGCTGATAGGGTGAGTCGCAAAGAAGGAGTTGTTTATATTCAGAATACATAAACAAAGTGGCAAGGACTTCTCTTCCTGTGGTTCATGCTGACTGCCAGATTTTTGACCTTGTCAATATCATGACAAAGAACAAGGGAGAAAATGGTGGCTGGAGAAAGTGATTTTAGCATTAATCTTGTCCTACTCTTAGTTTAATGGGCATTAATTACTTCACAGCACTCAAATTAAGGCTGACGTGGCAGAGACTGGCTGGCACCAAAGCTTTTACTTTTTCTTCCTCAGCATCCAGCTAGGCTACATTTCCTAGCCTCCCTTGTAGTTAGAAGTGGCCTTTTGACTGAGTGTTGGCCAATGGACTGGGTATAAGTGATGTGTGCCAACTCCAGGCCTGGCCATTAAAAATCTCCCACCTGGCCGGGTGCGGTGGCTCACACCTATAATCCCAGCACTTTGGGAGACCAAGGCGGGTGGATCCCCTGGGGTCAGGGGTTCAACACCAGCCTGGCCCAACATGGTGAAACCTTGTCTCTACTAAAAATACAAAAATTAGCCAGGTGTGGTGGTGCAAGCCTGTAATCCCAGCTACTCGGGAGGCTGAGGCAGGAGAATCACTGGAACCCAGGAGGTGGAGATTTCAGTGAGCTAAGATCATGCCACTGTACTCCAGCCTGGGTGACAGAGTGAGACCCCATCTTAAAAAACAAACAAACAAACAAAAAACCTCCCACCTGATTCCCATTACTCTCTATCTTTCCCTGCTTGTTGGCTGGATGGTGCTCTCCAAAGCAAACTTGGAATCTTCATGTTGAAGACAGCAGTACCTCTGTCAACATGGGTCCCTGAATGACACTCCTCTTCCCTGGCCTCCCACCCCTTCACTCTAGGCTGCTGATGAAACTTTGTACATGGAAAATAACTTTGATTTTTTAAAGCCCCTGAGATTTCAGGGCATGTTTGAAGTTCATATAATCTAAGACAACTGGAGGAATCCATTATGGTTGCTACTGAAATGCCTATTGTCCAAACTGTAGAGAGTCATTTGAGGGCAGGAGGCACTACCAGAGCCACCCACTCCTTTTGTGCCAAGCCAGGCTACCTAGACCTTCACAATATGGCACAGGTTAAGACCATAGGCTCTGTGGTCAAATGTTAACAAGACATTTAATCATTGTGCTTCAGTTTCCTTACAGGTAAAGTTGCACTTTCTGTTCCATAGTTATACGCAGATTAAATGAGCTAATGCAGCAGTCCCCAAGCTTTTTGGCACCAGGGACTGGCTTGGTGGAAGACAATTTTTCCACAGGTGGGGGTTGGAGCGGGAGAAGGGGGAATGGTTTCAGGATGAAACTGTTCCACCTCCGATCATCAGACATTAGCTTCTCATAGTGAGTGGACAACCTAGATCCCGCACATGTGCAGTTCATAACAGGGGTAATACTCCTATGAGAATCTAATGCTGATCTGCCAGGAGGCAGAGCTCACGTGGTAATGCTCACCCGCCACTCCCTTCCTGCTGTGTGGCCCGGTTGCTAGCAGGCCATGGACTGATATCAATCCCTGGCCTGGAGGTCAGGGACTCCTGAATTAATGCATGTAAAATAAATGCCTCGAATGCATTTTTGACCTGACATATGGTAAGAACTCAGTAAATACTAGTAATTATCACTATAGACCAGTGCTAATAGAACTTTTTTTTTTTTTTGCAATAATGGAAATGCTCTATATCTGTGCTGCCCAAAACAGTGGCCACCAGTCACATGTGACCACAGTATTGACCACTTGAAACCAGACTGGGGTACTACATTTTAATTATATTGAAGTAATTTAAATTTAAATAGCTACATGTAGCTAATGGCTACCATGTTGGGCAGCACAGTTATAGACCATTTAATCTAATTGCTTCAGAAGGTTTCTATCTCAAACTGTGTAAGTCAGGGTTCAATCACAGAAGGAGAACCACTAAGGCACATACGCACACAGACACACATACATACATACACACACATACACATACACACATACACATACACACATACACACACACACATACACATACACACACATACACATACACACATACACATGCACACATACACACATACACATACACACACATACACATGCACACATACACACATACACATACACACATACACATACACACATACACACATACACACACATACACACACACACACGTACACATATATACACACACAGATGGATTTGCTACAGAGATTTGTCCTAATACAACTGTGGGAGCTGGTTAAGCAATCTCTATAAAGCTCTTATCTTCACATCTGATGCTGGAACTCGACATGTACGGAACAGGCAGTTGGGAAGGAAGGATGAATGTAAAATAGGGAACCTGGAAACCAGAAGCGTGCATTGTAGCCCACGAGAACAGACTAAACCCCACATCGCTTCTTGTTGCTTTTGACCTTGGCAGTATGGATGTCCTGCAGAAGCTGGACCCTTCAACATAAACTACACACATGGCCCAGGAATCGAAGAAGCTGAAAGAAGACCCAGGGGAAGGTAGAGCAGTTACGGGTTCGGCACCTCCCTGGTCCTAATAAGACAAGGCAGCTGATCATTGCCAACCTATGTGAGTTCCAGCATGGCTGCTGCCCACATCTGCCCAGCTCTCCCACAGGAAACTCTCTTCTGTCCTGCATTAATTATAAACATGCAGGAAGGGGAATTTTGGGAAATGTAGTTAGTCTAGCAAAGATGATGCATTACAGAGCCACCACACATATTAGCATGCTAATAAGCTCAATTCCATATCCGTTAATACTTCTAAATAAAACATGAAGCTAATGTCTCCCAAAGCTCTGTTTAGTTGTTTCAGTTCTGCAACTGGCCCAGAGAATTCTGACAATCTTTGCAGCCAGCTAACATTATCTTTGAGAGGTAAGATTAGGAGTATTTTTCAAGTTTTTCTTTATATTTTTCTGTGGCTTAGAATTCTTCCCACATAAAACCACATTATGATTATACAGAAAAAAAAATTAATGTTACTTTTTGAACGCCAGCCTATGACCCCTAGGGAGACCGTGCATCCCACTTAAGGGCACCCCAATAACATCGTGATTAACTGTGCCTTCCATATTCTTCCTGGAAATTTCACCTGGTCCTGACTTTGTACAAGAACTTATAAAACTGTAAGTTATGGTCATCAGATCTCCTGAAGCACTCTGCCTTTCTCCTCCCATGTTTTCAAAGTGATCCCAAGGCCATTTTAGAAATTGGAAGCAAATAATACAAGGAGAAAAGAAACTGGAGTGGAAGTCTTGCACACACAAGGGAGAAGTCATTTTTAGATAAGTCACTGGGAAAATGAAGAATAGAGAGAGCGTCATTGATGTGATTTAGCTGTGTTCCCACCCAAATCTCATCTTGAATTGCAACTCCTATAATTCCTACATGTTGTGGGAGGGATCCGGTGGGAGATAGTCAAACAATGGAAGCAGTTTCCCCTGTACTGTTCTTGTGGTAGTGAATAAGTCTCTCAAGATCTGATGTTTTTATATGGGATTTCCCTTTTCACTTGGCTCTCTCTTTTGCCTGCTGCCACGTAAGACGTGCCTTTGCTCTTCCTTTGTATTCCACCATGACTGTGAGGCCTCCCCAGCCATGTGGAAGTGTGAGTCAATTAAACCTCTTTCCTTTATAAATTACCCAGTCTTGGGTATGTCTTTATCAACAGCATGAAAACAGACCAATACAGTCATTGTATTAACTACCAACATAAGCAGTAATTACTGTGTATTCCTCTCAATACTTTAACACTACCTATAAAGTATGTCCTATTACAGTTATCTTCATCCCTGTTTTTCAGCTGGGAAACTGAAGTACAGATGCGTTAAGTAAGTCGTCAAAGTTACATAGTTAGCAAATGGCAGAGCCAGGATTTGGACCTAGGCCATCCTGGGCTTTGGAATCTAGGCTCTTAACCTACCTGCCATATTGCCTTCTTCCAGGGTACAGGACAGGGTCACATGGACTGGGGGAGCTCAATAGATTAACTGCTGGCAGGCCGATTCCTGTTTCTTCCCCACTCTCACATCCCAGTGATGCCCCAAACCCCCTCACTTTTGCCTTAGAAGAAGCTGTTGAACCTCTCTTTTCATGCCAGCTTCCCAAGCATGGGTTCAAGTCCTCATCATGTCTTGCCCGATGTACTCCAGTAGCTTACTCTCTGGCCTTCCCACTTGACATTTCCCTCATTTATTTCATAGTTATATAAAAAACATTGTTTTATGTCTGCAACAAGGGCAAGGGGGAGGGGAGAATGGGGAGTTATTGTTTAATAGGTATACAGTTTTGGTTTGGGAAGATGCAGCAGTTCTAAAGATAGAAAGTGGTGAAGGTTACATGAAAATGTGAACATACTTAATGTATCCAAACCGTACGCTTAAAAATGGTTAAGATGAGGCCGGGGCAGTGGCTCATGCCTGTAATCCCAGCAGTTTGGGAGGCTGAGGTGCGCAGATCATCTGAGGTCAAGAGTTCAACACTAGCCTGGCCAACATAGTGAAACCCTGTCTCTACTGAAAATACAAAGATTAGCAGAGCATGGTGGCAGGCACCTGTAATCCCAGCTACTAGGGAGGCTGAGGCACGAGAATCACTTGAACTTGGGAGGTAGAGGTTGCAGTGAGCCGAGATCACACCACTGCACTCCAGGCAGGGCAACAGAATCAGACTCCATCTCAAAAAAAAAAAAAAAGGTTAAGATGGTAAATTTTATGTGTTGCATATACATATGTGTGTGTATATATATATATATATATATATATACATTAAAACATATGTAAGTGTATATATAGACATAAAAATATATGTATAAAACATGTATATATATGTAACATATAATTGTGGTTTTATATATGTAAGTAATGTATAATAAATGTAAAATAGTATAATTGTCCTGAAATGTACCTTTAAAAGGCTCTACTGCTCCTCCTCCTCCACAAGATAAAGCCCACATTTCTTAGCATAGCTTTCAGTACTTGATCGTCTGGCTCATGTGCCATGCAGGACTCTAGCTTGGCCACCATCTTTTTGTGCAGATAACCTTGTGATCAGCCACTCCTCTTTGGCCTTTCTCCTGGAAAGACACCATAGAACTGAGAGCTGTTATCCAGCCTTGCCGATTACCAAGGAAGTAGCAGGAATGATGGATTAATAAGGAGATAGACTCACAGACAGCCTCTCAGGTGACCAAACAGCCTAGAGCAGGTGTCCCCAAACTACGGCCCGTGGGCTGCATGCGGCCCCCTGAGGCCATTTATCCAGCCCCCCCGTCGCACTTCAGGAGGGGGCACCTCTTTCATTGGTGGTCAGTGAGAAGAGCACACTATGTGGCGGCCCTCCAACGGTCTGAGGGACAGTGAACTGGCCCTGGCCCCCTGTGTAAAAAGTTTGGGGACAACTGGCCTAGAGTGAATGGAGATGCTATGGCTTGGTAGAAGAGATGTGGGCTCTGAAGTCAAACGAACCTGAGTTTGAGTTCAGGCTTACCATTAAACTTTCTATGAAATGAGGATGATCATCTCCTGTTGTAGGGCTGTTGTGAGGATTATTAGCGATCATGTCCCAAATATAGCATATATTCAGTTGTAAGATACATATTGTGAATTCTCTTTAGCACAGACTCAGTTAACTAAGTTTGGAAAGTAAGACATAGGCGGTAGTCCAGTTGTCTATTTCTGTGTTACAAACTACCCCAAACTTGGTAGCTTAATACAATGTCATTTCATTTGCTCACAGGTCTGTAATTTTGAGCAGAGCTCAGCAGGAAGGCTCGTTTCTGGTTCACGTGGAATCAGCTGGGGCATTTTGGCTGAGGGCTGGATGTTCTGCTTCCAAGATGGCCCACGCACATGTCTGTCAAGTTATTGCTGGCTGTTGGCTGGGAGTTCAGTGGAAGCTGACGACTAGAGAACCTTAGTTCCCACGTGGCCTCTCTACATGGCATGGGTTCCAAGGATAAGAGGGAGGGAGAAAGAGAGAGAGTGAGAGGAAGCAGGCAGAAGCTCTGCTGCCTTTTGTGACCCATCCTCTGAAGCCCATAGTGTTACTTGCACCATATTCTCTCAGTCAAGGCCCCCCTAGGATTAAGAGAAGGGGACATAGATTCCACCTCTTGACAGAAGAGTGGCAAAGTTCTGGAAGAACTTATGGGATAAGAAATATTATGGTGGCCATTAATGGAAAATGCAGTTTGCCACCAGGAGTTTTCAGCTTCTAGTAAGGCTTTGGACTTGGAATCCATAGGGAAGTGGTTTCTGAGGTTTAAAGAGTGTCATGAGCAGCATGTGCGACATGGAACCAGGAGGTAGGGGACATGAGTTTTAATCCTGTCACCACGCAGCAGTCTCTTCTTACACAAAGCACTCACCTGGAGCCCTGGAGTTGTCGTTTGTAACCAGATGATGCCCTCTTCAGCTTTATTCTCCTCCAGTTCTCTAAGATTGTGAGGTCCAGGCACTGTCCATTCCAATTTTGACAGGTCAGCTGTGGCTGAATCAGTGCTTCTCCATCTATCCTCTTTTCACATCAGAATTGCTAGAAGAGCTGTCAAAAATGCAGATGCCCAGGTTGAAATGATCAGGGGTGGGATCTGGACATCAGTCATTTAATTTAAAGAAAAATTTTTTTTAGAGATGGGGTCTTGCTGTGTTGCCCAGGCTGATCTTAAACTCCTGGCCTCAAATGATGCTCCCACCTAAGCCTCCAGAGTAGCTGGGACTTGAGGCATAAGCCACCATGACTGGCTACATCAGTAATTTTTAAAAGCTCCCTGGGAGTGATATTAACAACAGGCCAGGGTTGAGAATCGCTGAGCTCCACCACTGTGTCCGTCTAAGTGTGTACAAGAAGTCAGTCAAGGAACCCAAGTGTAGCAGTTGCTCTTCGTGCCCGTCACATCCCTTTGAGCCATCTGTGAGATCAGTCCCAGAGTGTATGGACAGTTCTGTGCTCGAAGGCTTCTCCTGCCTGCCTCTGGTGTTTCCCTTGAGCCATGGCAGCCTGCTCAGCTGTCACAGGAAGAGCCCAGGAGTGCCGGGGAAGTAATGGCCCAGGAGCAGATGTCAACTGTTGGAGAGGGGGGCCCTGGATAAACGCCGCAGCCTCCTGCCCTTCCTATAGACAATTCTGGAAGGCATTCTGTATGCTTTTCAGAGGTCCCCTTGGATTTAAGCTCCCACTGTCCACAACAAATGGCCCAAAACTTGGCTTCCATCCTTCCCTGTCTCTTTCTTCCTGCTCCCTCACCCCTGTCTCTTGGAATTACCTCCCAAATAATTTGCTTGCATGCCAGTCTTGATCTTAGGCCCTGCAACCCAGAGAACCTACACTAAGATGCCAAGTGATCACGGCTCTATGGTGAACTGGCAAAGAGCTTAGGGAAAACTACTCTCCACACCGGAACCACTAGTGCCCACCCCCCCGCCACCTTTCCAGGCGCTTCTGCACTTAAAACTTCCATAAGGGAGTCTTGCTAACCCATACATGATAGATGCTTTGGTGAGAAGGATCATGCCAGCTGGCCAGCAGCAGAATCACTTTAGACACTTAGCGGGGTTGGGGAGGAGAAGGTTTCTTTCTTCACGCTATATCTCTTCTGGAGGAAGCAGAGGTAACCCGAGAGCAGGAATGTCCAATCTTTTGGGACCACATTACAAGAAAAATTGTCTTGGGCCAAACATAAAATACACTAACACGAATGATAGCTGATGAACTTAAAAAAAAAATCGCAAAATAATCTCATAATTTTTTTTTTTTTTTTGAGGAGTATTGCTCTGTCACCAGTCTGGAGTGCAGTGGCGCAACCTCTGCCTCCTGGGTTCAAGCGATTCTTCTACCTCAGCCTCCCGAGTAGCTGGGACCACAGGCATGTGCCACCACACCCAGCTAATTTTTGTATTTTTAGTAGAGACGGGGTTTCACCATGTTGGCCAGGATGGTCTCGATCTCTTGACCTCGTGATCCGCCTGCCTCAGCCTCCCAAAGTGCTGGGATTACAGGTGTGAGCCACTGCGTCCGGCCAAAAACATCTCATAATGTTTTAAGAAAGTTGATGAATTTGTGTTGGACCACATGTGGCCCGTGGGCTGCGGGTTGGAGAAGCTTGCCTAGGGCATGCATTCTCAATGGGGACACTATCATCCTGTTGGGGTAAAAACTGGTACTTGGTAGCAAAAGGAAAAAAATACAGCTTATGTATTACACAGGGCCAGGACTAGGGTGAGGCAAGTCAGGGGACCAGGGAAGAAAATATTAAGGATACAGGCACTCCCAGGGCTGTGCATGTCCGCACATTCATGAACATGTTAACTTGCTCGATGGCAAGGAGCCTGTGCATAAAGAGATGAAAAGGATCAGGCAGAGGCAGAAGGTGTTCCAATTTGAAATAGACTGGTCTGGAACAGCCTCTCAGAGAAGGTAACATTTGAGTCAAATGAGTAGGAGGCGTTGGAGCAAACCAAACGGCCCTCTGGGGGAAAAGTGTTCCAGGCAGGTGGAACAGCAAAGGCAAAGGCCCTGAGGCGGGAATATGCTTGGTGTGTTGGAGAAATGGCAGGGAGTCTCCAGGATGGCTGAGTGAGGGGAGGGCAGAAGATGAGGTTAGGGTAGAGAGCTGTCTGTTTCATGGGAATGATGGGGAGAGTCCATTGAGGAGCACAGGTGTAAGGCCAGTGTCCGCAGTGTCCAATAAAGGCAAGTCTGCCTCCCGCCTTCCCCACCCCTGAAGTGCCAAACGTTATTTACAGTCATCAGACTGAAATAGCTCTAGAAGCTACCAGCCTTCGGAAGTTAAACCAATCACTTCAGAAGTGAACGCAAATCATGGCGAGCATTCGCAAATGGAAAGCACAGCCAAGACACTCCATTATCAGCACTGGCCAGGACCAGCAGCCTAGATTGCCAGCCATGTGTCTAGTTTCAGGGGCACTGGGAAAGGGGAATGATCCCCCTGTATCCTCTACTGGTCAGAAAGAGTTCATTTCAAGGCTCTCATTCTTCCTAAAGTGCACATCCCTCCCGGTGGAGCTCCGTGGACACCCAGTAGGTCACTGGCTCTTCCTTCTCTTCAGCCCACACCCCAGGATGAGAAGCAGCCTAGTGTAGTGGAGCTGGAGAGCTTGCCTCACATCCTATTTCTGTCCTTTTACATGTCTTCTTGGGCAAGTTACTTGACCGCTCTTTTCCTCCATTTCCCTATCTGGAAAATGGGGATAACATACCTCATAGGGCTGTTATGAGGACTAAATGAGCTCATATTTATGCAGTGCCTGGTCATATAGTAATGGTGCCTAAGTGCTTGTTAATTAAAAATAGTCTCCCTTTTGGGACTCTACTCTTCCCAGGAAAAAATGCATATGAACACATGAGCATTTTATTTCGGGGCATTTATGGACACTCCAAAATGCATCCCGTGGACCCTTGGGGAAGGAGCAGTTCATAACGCCCCAAGAGAACCAGGATGAGTTCTGTAGGGGTTAAGAGCCAGGGGGGATGGGTGGGCGATACTGTGCAAAGGCAGGAGAAAAGCAAGAATTGAGGGCTCAAGAACACATTTCACCTTCTTCCCGTTCTGGCCAGAGCCCACCTAGAACTGCTGATCACTTGAACTTTGGGAAGTTCCGTCAGCTAAGAAGCTGAAGTTTTCTTTAATGATGTCATTATTAATCATTTAATAAATACATTATGTAAGAGTACTTATTGAGCAGTGTCACAGCACGAGTAAACATGTTTCGGATGTGCCAAATTAGAAATGTTTTCATTCAGTTTTGGGGGTTATGTAGTAAACTCTGAAAATGCAGTTCCTGGAAGACAGTCTGTTATCCCAAGCCCTGAAGAGCCAGTGTAATACCAACAAAAATATTGTTCTGTTTGGGGTTCCCATATAAGAGTGCCTAGGCGTGGTGGCTTGTTTTTAATTATCTCTCTGTGGAGCAGTAATTCAATCCAGAGGAGGACTGCCACCAGATTACAAGTTTCAGTCGGGTTTAAAATATTCATTCAAGGAGGGCTAGTCGTAATCTTTTTAGATCCACTCCCAAAGACTAAGCCTTTATCTTTCCCATCCAACTTGGGGAAGAATGTGCTAGAAGTAAATACTCATAGTATAACCACAATCATAGCTGTAAGATAACCATCTCAAATTTCAAGTCTTAATATCTACCACAGTGTCAAACAGCAGGGAGAAAAATGAAAACTTCAGAAACACCCAGACATAACCTTGCATAACTTTGGTGCAGGTGGTTTATTTGGGAGGTGATCCCAGGAATGGGAAGTGAAGGAGCAGGCATAGGAAAAGAGGAAAGGTCAGTACCAGGGATGTTATTGAGGTCACCGCTGTAGGCAGTGGGGGCTCACAATGGCTGACTTTTTCATGCCATTTCCGAAATGTATTTGGGTGGGCATTTCAGCATACATTTGGAAGACCTGTTAAGGCATCTATCTGCTGTGATCGCCCACTATAACTACTCAAAGTTCAGAATCTGAGTCATAGTCATCCAAGAAGTATTCTCGAGTCTTTCCTTCTTGACTCTGCATTAGTCATTTTGCCTTGTTACTTTCAGATCCATTCCCCATCCCTCCCTTACTCTGTTTCACAGGGACCTGACTGCTTGCAGTATCTTTCATGTCTCCTTACCAACTGGCTTCCAGCTAGGTTCAGCCAGTGGATGGCAGGGACAGGAGACTGGAGTGAAAGAGGAAAGGGGAACTCAGGGGATTTCTCCTCCTCTCTCAGTTTGGCTGGCATCTAATGGGGACTGTACCTCTTTCATGATTCCAGTCTCACTGGACAGACCCCCTCCAACATCCTGTGGCCTGAACTCCTGCCCCATGGCTTTGTTCACTGGGATCTGGTAACATCACCTCCCTTCTTTGCTCTTCCAGCGTCTTCTTGCTGTTGCTGACCTCGGGATTGTTCCAGTTCTTCACCTGTGCACCATTTCCCTGTGTTACATTCCTGCTCTTGAACTACCCATCATGGGTCCCCGACCAATCTCTGAATGATGGAGATTTCTTAAGGATTTCATTAGTCATTGCAAAAGTATTTTAGGACATCAACCACAAACAAGACACTGGACTGGATTCCTGGAGGGTAATAAATAATCAAACAGCTTAGCATCTAGTTGGGTAAACAAGGCACACAGTGGAAAAGTTACATGACATCTGTCCACGTAAGTGGAAGAATGGTGTAGTCAACGAATAACTGAATATATAGAGAGGAGAGAGCCAGCTCCATCATCTTTTCTAACTAGGGCATGCTTTAGAGGGCCGGGGAGCTGACATAAAGCGGTCATCTCCCAAAACTTACAGTTTTGTAAAACAAGGTGAAAAATTGGAATTTTATTTGAAATTTCTTGATTTTTAAATGTTGGTGAGTAATTCAAATTTTCAAAAACTTGGAGCTGGGCATGGTGGCACACTTCTGTGGTCCCAGCTACTCAGGAGGCTAAGGCAGGAGGATCACTTGAGCCCAGGAGTTTGAAACATCTCTGAAAAAAAATTTTTTTAAATAGCCAGGTGTAGTGGTATGCACCTATAGTCCCAGCTACTCAGGAAGCTGATGAGGGAGGATCCCTTGAGTCCATGAGTGGTAGGCTGCAGTGAGCTACGACTGCACCACTGCACTCCAGCCTGGGCAACAGAGCAAGACCCCATCACTAAAAAAATAATAATAACGAAAAACTCCAGCATGATTCCCACTGTGTAGACAAGATAAAACTTGTTTGGAGGCTGAATTGAGACTGTGGGTGTACAATTGGTAGATGGATTACTATATGGGGGAAGAAACTGGATGCAAAGAATGTTAGGATTCTTTCCAATGAGAAGGTTCGAGGGTTCTAATTTTTCACCTAAGTATAAGGCAACGATGGCCTGGGTGTGGAAGAGGGTAGTGAGCATGGGGAGAAGGGACAGATGAGAGATTAAGGAAGACTACTAATAAGACCCTAAGGCCAGGTGCGGTGGCTCACACCTGTAATCGCAGCACTTTGGGAGGCAGAAGTGGGCAGTTCACTTGAAGTCAGGAGTTCGAGACCAGCCTGACCAACATGGTGAAACCCCATCTCTACTAAAAATTCAAAATTAGCCGGTGTAGTGGGAGGTGCCTGTAATCCCAGCTACTTGGGAGGCTGAGGCAGGAGAATTGCTTGAACCTGGCAGGCAGAGCTTGCAGTGAGCCGAGATCACATCATTGCACTCCAGCCTGGGCGACAGAGCAAGACTCTGTCTCAGAATAATAATAATGCCCCACATTTCTGTATTCATTTATGGTCTACAGAGTTTGTCATTGGAACTGGGATACAGTAGAGCCTCAGAGGTTAGGTTCAGAAGTCAAGCTGCCTTCATTCAAATTCAGGCCTACAAGCAATGATCTGTGAGGCCTTGAACAAGTTTCTAAACCTCACCCAGCCTCAGTTTCTCGAGCACTAACAAGGAATGATACTGATGTCACCTACCTCTCCAGGGTTGAGGAATCTTTCCGTGGCATCACTCTGACCCACTCTTCTGCCTTCCTCTTCCACTTTTAAGAACTCTTGGACTAGATTGAGCCCACCCAGGTAATCCAGGATAATCAATCTGTCTCAGGATCCTCAGTGTCCATCACGTTTGCAAAGTTGTTGGCTGGGTAAATAATAAAGTTATTTGAAGTCCGTCACATGGTAAGCCTGGATCACAGGAAGTGTGGATCAGTTTTTGCTATTCCTGTTATGCCATGTATGTTCTCTCTGAGAATCCTTGCAACAGCCCCATGCTACAATGAGAAGACTGTCCAGGATGCAATGAGTGGATATGGAGGTGGGAGGCGGGGATGCGGAGGAGTCGGGGGGAGTGCCCAGAGAGTTAGCATCTTGGTTTGTAGACTCGGCTCTATTGTTAAAAGTAACTTTGTTTCTGGGCTCTCCACTTGACCCCTGTAGGATTTTCACTCTTGAAGGGCGGTTCCTGGCAACTTATTTTCCATAATTTAGGAAACTGGGTTTCCGAGTATGGTAGAAAGACTAATGGCTCCCCAAAGATGTCCATATCCTAAAATCCCCGGAAGCTGTAAATATGTTACCTTACATGGCAAAAGGGACTTTGCAGGTGTGATTAAAATGAAAGACCATGAGGTTATCGTGGATTGCTTGGGTGGTGCTAATAGAATCACACCAGCTCTTAAAAGTGAAGAGGAGTCAGAGTGATGCCACCTGAGAAAGACTCCCTGGCCCTGTCCCATCATGACTGGCTTTGAAGATGGAGGAATGGGGCATGAGCCAAGAAATGTGGGGGGCTTCCAGACTCTGGCAATTGAGGGAATGGCCCTCAATTTATTGCTAGCAAGAAAATGAGAACCTCGGTCCTACAACCACAAGGATTTGAATTCTGCTCATCCTGAATCAGCAGGAAACGGATTCTTCCCTAGAGTTTCCAGAAAAGAATGTGGCCTAGTGTCATTGGCAGGATTGATTTCAGTCTGGAGAGACCCCTACTGGACATACGGCCTGCAGAACTCTATGATAACAATTTTGTGTTTGAAGCCACTAAGTTAATGGTACAGCAGCAGCAGCAAACCAGTACTGAGGAACTTAAATGTTTGGCTGGTGTTCCTGGCAATACTATAGAGTTCAGGAACCGATCAAGTGTGGAAATGATCTGGGGTGATGAGGGATGAGTTCTTGGACATACTGAGTTGGAGAAGCAGTGACAGTGAGACATTCATATGGCAGTGCTCAAACCACACTTGGCCATGTGGGATTAGAGTTTGGAAGGTAGTGGCAATAACTGAAGAAAAAAAAAAAAAAAAAAAAAAAGTGCCTGGGAGGGGATGTAGGGAAAGAGACTCCATCAAAGGGGCCAGTTTCTTGAGTTTCCAGTTCGTCTGGCTCCATTTGGCTTCCATTCTAGCCAAACTCCTGCTCATCCTAATTGGAATATATGGACTTTGTTTAAAAAAAAAAATCACTAGGGAGTCGTACTGAGTAAATTTTATAGACACAGCACCATAATTTTATTTATTGACTTAAATTGAGACTTCCATAAATGAATAATGCTTGATAATTGGCTCTTTGTAGGTTCCAAAGGAAAATCTGAAAATTTTAAATGTTTTTCCTTTCTTTGTTTATGAATCTTTTTAACAATGGAAATGTTTTGTCTCCTAAGAGTGGCATGGAGCTCAAATATGTGACTCACTGGACATGACGACCACCTTCTTAGTTGAAACAAATGTGAAATGAGTTAGGAGTGGGCCCAGGAGAAACATAAGCTGATTCTCAGGAAAGTGTAAGGCCTGTGGAGATACCTCTAGATTGGACCAGGAATGAGGTGGAGCATCATAATGAGAGACAGAAAAAGTGAATAAATGTTAGTCACTGAGCAGCTGGGTTCCTAAAGGAAAAAGAAATGCCAAAAGAAAAAAAAAAAAAACAGCAAAAAATTTTTAAATCTCCAGCTTTAATTTACTAGATTCCCTCCCTTCATCAAAGTAGACTGTGTCTTTCGTGTCTGGAGTTACCGAGAGCCCTGCACATTTCACGATGAAAGAGACCAGCCCTGGGCTGGTCCAACCCCTCGTCTCCATTTTTTTTTTTTTTTTAAAGAGTCTGGCTCTGTCACCCCGGCTGGAGTGCAGTGACGTGATCTCGGCTCCTGGGTTCAAGTGATTCTCACGCCTCAGGCTCCCGAGTAGCTGGGATCACAGATGTGCACCACCATGCCTGGTTAATTTTTGTATTTTTAGTAGAGACAGGGTTTTGCCATATTCGCCAGGCCGATCTCAAACTCCTGGCCTCAAGCGATCCTCCCACCTTGGCCTCCTAAAGTGCTGGGATTACAGGTGAGTCACTGCGCCCGGACTCATGTACATTTTGATCAAGTTTCAGCTCTTGATTATGAGTCCATGCCTATCAAACCTGTCTACTCAGGGATGGCAGACCACTTTTATGAGTTTCCCAGAAAACTTCCTTCTCTGCTCTGGCTCTTCTCTTACCTTTGAGTTGACTGTTTTTTTCTAATAAGTAAGAAAGAGGTGAAACTCGAATCAGACCCCCGTGTGTAAACAAATCAACAGATTTGGCAGTGGAGAAGGTTGGAACTATGGCCAGCCACTGGGCAAAATTGTCAGTAAAGCAGTGTTAGCCTCTGTCACTCTTCAATGGCACTCTCCATCCCTCTTCTCTGGTACCTAACTCTTCCCAGGTGCCTTCTTCCTGCTTCCCGTCTTTGCCAGGTGCCTGCCCCTCTTCAGTTTACCCGCCCACACTCACAGGTGTCATTCTGAGGGTAGTCCGTATTGAATTTTCATTTTTCCTAAGGCCTCTCCATGATGCCCAATGTGGTAGCTCTTTGCTGGATGATGATATGAATTCACCCAATTCAGATGAACTCATACTAAGATGTGAATGACTGATGACCCCTTAAGTCAGGCATCCCCAAACTTTTTACACAGGGGGCCAGTTCACTGTCCCTCAGACCGTTGGAGGGCCACCACATACTGTGCTCCTCTCACCACCAATGAAAGAGGTGCCCCTTCCTGAAGTGCGGCGGGGGGCCGGATAAATGGCCTCAGGGGGCCGCATGTGGCCTGCTGGCTGGGCTGTAGTTTGGGGGCGCCTGCCTTAAGTGCTCCCAAAGGTATTTTTTAAATTAACCCTTTCAGGCTGGGCATGGTGGCTCACACCTATAATCACAGCACTTTGGGAGGCCGAGGTGGGAGGATTGCTTGAGCCTCAGGAGTTCAAGACCAGCCCTGGCAACATAGTGAGACCCCTGTCTCTACAAAAAAAATTTTTTTAATTAGCCAGGTGTGGTGCATACCTATGGTCCCACCTACTCAAGAGGCTGAATGGGAGGGTCACTTGAGCCTGAGAGGTCTGAGGCTGCAGTGAGCCACAATTGCACCACTGTACTCCAGCTTGGGCAGCAGAGTGAGACCCTGTCTCAAAAACAAAACCCTTTAAAAGCTAACTCAACAGACTCTGATTAGTGGAATATTAAAGTAGCATGAGAGATATGGAAGAACAGAGACTAAGGAAGAAGTAACTCCCATTAAAACAGGGCACCAAAGCACCTAACCACTTGCCTACATTTGCCTTATTGGCTGCAGGGTCATTGGGGACTTTGAGCACTCATTCAGTCCTGCTTTCAAGCAGAACTACGACTGTAGTTATCCCAGAAAATAATCAGTACCCTACCATCATTTCAGAAAAATAGGCTCCTGGAGCCTACCAGGTACGTTTCACTGTGCAATGTTAGTTTGCACACATACTTATTCTTTCCTATTAATTAAATCTCAAGATACCATTGTGAAAATAATTATGCCTTTGTAATTAATTTTTTAAAAATGTACAAAACCCATGTGGGTCAGTGTTTGGGGATGTAACACTTCAAAGGGTAGTGTAAATTGGTCCAGATTTTCTCTAGGGCATTTTGCAAACAACATTTATGGGATTTCTGAAAGAAATAGCCACATGTGTATGTAAACATTTTGCCAAAAGGATTTACTGCAGTGTTGTTTGTAATCATGAAAAATCGTACACACCAAAATGCCCATTAAGGGGAAATTTGTTATATAGATCAATGATACATACAATAATTGAAGTGCTATTCAGCCATCATAGCTGGTGGTGTGGAAAACTGATGATATAGAATGATTTTCAGGATATATTGTCATAAGAAAAATCAAGTTATAAATACTTGTGTGTGATATAGTCTTTATCACACATATACATACATATATACACATATAAACATATATGCATGTATCTGTATATGTGGATATATACACACATAGAAAATAATATATACTAACATGTTAGTGTCATTTTTCTCTGGGTGGTGAAATTATAGGTGGTTTTAATTTTCTTCTTGCTTATCTGTAATTTCTAAAGTTTCTCCAATAAGCATGTATTATTTTCATAGATAGAAATAGAGAATTACTTTTCCTTTAGGGGATCTGAGCATTTTCCCCAAATAAATAACTCAGCAGCTCTTGCGGTTTATAAACCCAGAGGTGTCTAATCTAGTTTAACTCATAAGAAAGAAATTACTTAATAGACATGGTGTCTGCGCTCAAAAGCAGCACAGTTAATGGAGGTTTAATTTATGCAAACATACGCATTTACTTTTCCACATTTTTATGAATATTAGCCAACAACTGAAGTTCAGTCATCATTTTCACTTTGAAATGAGCTAAACCATTAAATAACAAAATATATGGAGCACCAGCAACACCTCAAAATTGGAAGGATGGCCTCACCAAGGGTAGGTCTTTGTACAGAATTAAAAAGCGTTGATTAAGGCCGGGCGCGGTGGCTCAAGCCTGTAATCCCAGCACTTTGGGAGGCCGAGGTGGGTGGATCACGAGGTCAAGAGATCGAGACCATCCTGGTCAACATGGTGAAACCCCGTCTCTACTAAAAATACTAAAAATTAGCTGGGCATGGTGGCGTGTGCCTGTAATCCCAGCTACTCAGGAGGCTGAGGCAGGAGAATTGCCTGAACCCTGCGGAGGTTGCGGTGAGCCGAGATCATGCCATTGCACTCCAGCCTGGGCAACAAGAGCGAAACTCCGTCTCAAAAAAAAAAAAAAAAAAAAAAAAAGCGTTGATTAGGCTGTTGAAAATAGTAGTAAATTAACATACTGCCCTCTTTTGGTAGCTATTTGTAATTCAGCTTCCATTCACTTCCATTAAAGTTGTTTATCTCCTACAAAGGTGTGCATGAGTTAAGCTAATTTTATTTTTTAAAGTATTGGGCACATTTGAGGTTGATGACATGATGGGATGGAGTACATGTGGACAGTGAAATGGTTACACTGATGAGGCTGATAAACAGATCTATCTCACTGTTTTTAGTGACGAGTAGCTAAAACCTACTTACTTGACAAAAAATCCTTAATACAATACAGTTTTGTTGATTATTAGTCCTCAGGAAACTAAACTAATTCTAAATCGCCTCTTTTCCTCAACAGATGATACTGATAATTCCAGTTCGTCATCACCACCTGGTAAGTTTTTTTTGTTTGTTTTTTGTTTTTTAAGAACTTTGGGGAACTTCAGGAAAATATTATTCTATAAGTTCTCTATGAAACATGACATGTAGTCAGGTACAACAAAATTGTTTTCCTCCAAGAAAACTTAATTAAATGATGTCATTAAGCCTACACCTGAAAAATCAATAGCAAACACAGACCAGAGGACAGCCATATTGATCCGTCCATGTTGCTGGGCAAAGCCAGGCCTCAAATCACAGGGGATAAATGGTGAGTTTTCTTTACAGTAACTACTTAAGCTCATCAGTTATTTTTTACTATTCGAGTTCACAAGTCTCTTGAAGAGTATCAAGAACATAAACATGCCAGATGTTTTTACATTTAAAGGAGGAGATGAGATGTTCACTTAAATATACACCCTCAGTACCTCCACTGAAAGGATATTTTTCACTAGGAATCTAAGGGCTTTGCACTCGCTAGAACAGGAAGCCAAATACACGAGAGAGAGATTTATACAGGTATTGATCGACTTACGACCTATGCAACTTACGACCATTCGACTTTACAACCACAGTCACTAGCCACGACTGCTCCGCGTCTGGCAGCGCAAATGTTGCCCAGCTGGGCGTACGACAGTGTGGACCAGCTTCTGGCAGCACTACCATCTCCGCGTGCACCATTTCAACTGTACATATAGCCTACTCAACTTACGACCAAATCGTGTTATGACCGTTCCGTGGTCCCGACCGCGGTCATAAGTCGAGCACTTGCTGTAAAAAGAACCCAGACCGGCAGGAGCCAGGAACAGAACCAGAATTCAATACCGCTAGCTGGAATGGGACCTTAGGGATCAAGTGGCCCAGCCCTCTCCCTAAGTTGATGAGATAATGAAGCCTGGAGTGGCTGAGGAACTTCTCTAAGACCACACAGCTCCTTGCTCCACGTCACACAGAGGCAGCACATGGCTTCTCTGACTCCTACTTCTGTATTCTTTTGGGTACACCATCTATTTCAGAACAATTTTTTATGATAAGGAATGAGTCAACTCACGTTCTATCTGTAGTTGTGTGCAAATGAGCTTCTACTGTTATTGATTCATTACTTAAGTCCAATTAATGAAAATAACTATTACTTTTCATGTACTACTATGTTCCTGGAAGTCTCTAGACATCTCCTTCTCCTCTCAATCTTGCAACATAGGAAATATTCGTGTTATAGATGAGAAAACTGAGGCTTAGGAAAGATAAGGCATGCTCATGTTCACACATTCTCTGGAGCCAGACGACTGGAGTTTTAATTTGGCCACTATCCCACCTTCATTGGTAGCTGTGTGGTTTTGGGCTAGTTCCTTTAACCTTCCTGTGCCTCAGTTTCCTTGCCTGTAAATTGGGGAGAATAATAGTACCTGCTCGTCAGGTAGTTGCGAAGACGGAATGAGATAACACATGTGCCAGGCACAGTGTAAACCCTTGGTAAGTAGTAACTATTATTTTTACCAGTTTTTGAGTAGTGGGGCAAAGATTCAAACCCAAGACTGCAAGCCTTCAAAGCCCAAGCAATTTTGATCTTGCCAGTTTGCTTCCTAGTTGTTAAGCTTCTAGGACACTATGTACCACTGTATTTTTCTTCCAATAGAATTGCCCTCAGCAAACTGAATCATGGTGATAATCTGCAAAATCTTGTTTGCATGGAATAGGGAACGGGGCTCTTGGGGGGACACACTGGATCTAGTCACAGCCTGGGTTCTGGGTGCCCTGGGGGAGAACAGTGCAAACTGGCAGGTAGGAGCCAGTGTAGCATCGAGGGATGGATGGGCAGCCGTGCCCACAAGTCTCTTCTTTGGAGAGAGTGTCACCATTCATTAACATTCAGAAGAATTAATAGTCATTCCTTAAAAACTAGTTGTCGCCGATTATTTTGTTCTGCCCCAAGGGCAAAGGATTCTATATCTATGCTTTGAATCTTATTGCTCAGGAACTGTCTTACTTCTCAGGAAATATCCTTGGTAATTTAAGAAATAAATAAAGGTAGTAAATGACAAAATATGGAAACAATAATGTGGACAGACAGGGTGTGTGTGTTTCAGCCAATGCATGAGCAGTGTAAGACAGGCCAGCCAAAGTGCCTTGACACACCCAGATTTTGTCCATACCAGCTGAAAATCAGGCTCCCTACTGCAAAACTTATTTTACTTGTAAAATTTTTGTGTTTGTTCTCCTCATGTTTAGGTAGAGGTCTAGCCATTGGATCTTTTAAATATTTAAACATGCAAAATGTGTGTAGTAGATTGGCTTCTTAGCTTAAGTGGAGTCATTCCACAGGAAGTTTATCACTTCATTAATTGCCTCAATAGCAGCCATATTTTAAAGTAACTTACCAGGAAATCCAGTTTGGTAGGACAGTATTGAGTGGTAACCATTTTTTAAATCCTAAATTTACTGTGGGAAGAGTTGCTAGGCATCCTTATAACAGAATGGTACCAGTGTGCCAATATATTTCATGATTGTAATTCAGCGAGTTATTTCAAATGTTTTCTAGAATGCTCTGGCTGAAAAAATTTTAAAGTAGTGTTTCTTGTATTTTGGGCTGGGATTCCATAAGCAGTTAGTTAGCAAGCTTCATGATCATGGGTCTCAGGTTCACTCATCTTGGGTTCTTTTTCTGTAATTATCTGATTAAATGTGTACTCACCGAGTGTTTATGGGACATGCAGATTTAATGACATCTTGGTCTGCTAGTGTGTTTTCTACTTCTTTTCATAATTACATCTCAAAAGTTTTAACTCTTTGAAATTTGACAATTGTTTCAAAGTATTTATTTAAATTTTTTTTTCTCCTGCAGCTAAATTATCTGTTGTCAGTTTTGCCCCCTCCTCCAATGGTACTCCAGGCAAGATTTTGAAAAAATTTAAACCTAGATTTAGCCCAATTTGTCAAAGTTTTGTTTTAATTATACCTTTGTATTGTTTTTCTCTTCGGGACAAAAAGAGGTTGAAACGACAAGCCTCAATGGTAAGAATTTTTCTGAAGCAAGTGAAAACTGATAACCGTTAATATGAATAGAAGTATAATGAATGGTGTTGAAGTTTCCATTTCTAAATTATTTCTGAATACATTGAGTGGTGTCAAATAACCCCAAACAAAAACCCAAAACAAAACTTGTCAACCCTGGAGGGGTGACCTAAACTTTCTGGTTCAATGATAACATTCTTGCAATCATGGAGGGAAGAGAGCCTTCCATCACTCTAATTGTTAGCTAAAAAAGAAAAGAAATATTGATCACATTTCGAATTCTCCATTTCCCTTGCCATCCAACACAATGCTAGCAAGTTTCACATGACAGATTGTTTAAATGTGAAAGCACATCCAGTAATTGAATATGATTCAGCATGGATTTGGAGGCACAGCGCGTTCAAAGACAGCCTTTTTACAGGTGATTTGATCAATTTTTAAATAGTTTGAAATGGAAAAAAAAGAAAGGCCTTCCCATCATGCTAGAGAAAAGGGCAAAGAAGTGGGCTGTATTCAAGGGAAGGGGGCCGAGCAGTACATGCTGTTCCCTCTAATACATGAGCGGAATGGCAGACAGCCTTCCTTCCGTCTCATTGCGATGAAACCCCAACGCTTTTTACAAGCCCTTGGTTAAAATCAAATCTTACCATGTAGTTGGTGGTTAAGGAGCTAAACAATCATAGATGTACCTCATACTGATGAAAACTGGTTTAAATTCATATTTGGCTCAATGGGAAGGGCCAGATGTTATCATTTTTTTGTACAGTTACTTTTCACAGTGAAAATAATATCTTCAATTTAGCTCTGGTGCAGTTTTGGGATTCCATTGTGTGTGTGTTTGTGTGTGTGTGTGTGTGTGTGTGTGTGTGTGTGTGTGTGTGTTTTAAGTATGATCATGTATTAAGTGCCTTTTGGTTTTTTCCTAAAATTTCATCCAGAATCATAAATTCTGGAATGATTTGCATTTAAAGAAATGCCAGTAGAATAGATTTTAAATCAAACAGGATCCAAATGAGATTTTCTTAAAAGTTAGTAGAATATAATGGTCATTTACTCCAAATTTAAGCTAGAATTATTTAAAATTGCTTTATAAGAGTATACTGCTGGTAAAAATGTATTATGCCTCCACAGGGCTATATATTAAAATCAGTATTAATGTTGGAAATACCATATTCCTTAGGGACTTTCATTATAATAGAGAAAAAAGAGGCAAAATATTAACAATATAGATGAGTTTATTTAAATCTAATAGTTACAGGAGTGTTACTAAGTGTTTAGAGATGTAATTTGCATTTGCATGAATGAGTATTTGCTCAGGAATTGTGTCGGGGGTTGGAGAATGGAGTAGTGACAGGATGGGTAGCAAAAACATTCAGTGGTGTCAGTTGACTTTTGCAAAACTAACTTCTTCCGGATTCGGGGAAAAGGGAAATGTTTAAAGAATGTAGGGAGACACACATATTTGTAAACCATGCCGGTAGTTATGCTAATTTTTATTCTTTTATTTCAGATGTTACTTCAACCTTCTTATCTACTTTAAACCAAACAGGTAATGCCAAGTGATTTCTAAATGTAATAGCTGCTTCTGCAGACTCTTGAGTTTCTCACTTGTGTGGTCTACTGGTTACTAAAGAGTCTTCTTTTGTCTCCTTGACCTCTTTCCTGTGCCTTCAACCATTCATTTATGACCGCTTTTACTTTGACATTCAACGATAATTGTCACCACCCTCCCACACTTCCAGACGATGATGGCCATAGCACTCCATTTTAAATAGCATGTATTATTTTTGTGATTATAATAGTGATACACATTAGCTCATAAAAATGAGGAACACAGAGAAATACAAAGCAGAAAATACAAATCATCTTTAATGTTACTTTCCTAAGATTATGAGTGTTAACAATTTGGTCTATTTCCATTCAGTATCATTTATACATATATTTATATATATATATATCTCCTCATATTCTTTGCAAAATTTACAGAGATTTTTGTATCTTGCCCTTTTGACTTAATATTACATTAGAAGTATCTTCCAGTGGCCCTTACTATTATGACTTGATAATATTCTATTGTGTACCATATGTTGAACTTTAAAGTTGTTTCTATCTTTTTAATAGAAGTTATTGCAATGAACATTCTGGCGCCAACATCTTTGCATTCATCTCTGATTTCTATAGGATACATTCCAAGGATTGGAATATGCAAGGATTGCATTCTAAGGGTCAGCAGTATAAGTATTGTAAGACCCTTGATACCTACTGCCCAGTTACCTTCTAGAAAGGTTGTGTCCAGTGACATTCCCATCCACAGTGGATGAAAATGTCGCTGTCACTGTACTTTTGCTGAGACTGTATCATATATTATTAAATATTTCTCTTAACTCTTAGATTTTATTTTTCATTCTTGATTATCAACGAGGTTACCCAAGAGCACTTCAGTTACCAAAACCAGAAGTTCATTTCACAGTTGTATTTTGTTTGCTCTGGAAAGGAAACTATCAGAGCAAACAAAATAATATATTTAAAAGATTCTTAATGACAGTGCCAAGTGCTGTCAGCCTTCCTAATTACCACCCGTCATTGCCCATGGGTCACACATTGAAACCTGACAGTTTCAGAAACCTCATTTGTGTGTCTTTGTTACCGATAAGTTTCTGCCGGAAGAACATCATCATTCTTAAGTATGTATCCAATCTCTGAGCTTGGCCTTTTCTTCAGAATTTGCCCATCCACCCTAGGTGACAGAGCTTCTGTGCAAATCTATGCCCTGAACTCAGCCTCTTTCCATCGGCCATTTTTACGGCAAAGATTTCTGTACCCGGTTCTCCATTATTTGGGGAATGAACCATGGGCTCTGTCCCGAAAAAGTGTTTGGAAGACATTTTTACAGTTTGCTCCTTCGGGGCCTGTTAATATTTGCCTGTGAGTCACTGACTTCGAACAGTCCTGGTTCTGCTGTGGGCATGTTATGTGACTGTATGGATGTGTATGGATGATCCCGACCTCTCCGAGAATAGCATTCTTCATCAATACACTGGGGATAGTATTATGTTAACTCCACAAGAAGATATTAAGAACTTGATTGTATAGTAACAATATTTTAAATCCCATGTGACTGTTTCATGTTAATTTTAACTCTGAATCACCTGCTCTTTATAACCTATTACCCGAAGGTCCTGATAGTGGCTTAATTTGACATATTTGAAGTGTATCCATATCATTTGTCTAGCAGCAGTGCATGGAAATGAAATTCTAAAGTAGGATTACACAAGCAGTGGGGTGTGTACTGGGTGTACTCTAGCTGGGTAAACATGGAACTCCAACTCCCAGACCCACCCTGTGCCAACGCTACATGAGCCGTGGATGCGGTTCCCATTCATTCTGCTGCTGAGATGATCGATAGTGTCTTAAAGATGTCAACAGTGTGACTTTTTCCAGCACTTCACTAAAATGATACTCATGGCAAATTTGTTTTTAAAAAACAAGCAATAATTTTGCTCTAATATTTAAGTTGTTTCTTTGCAGAAAAAACTAAAATCACTATAGTAAAAACCTTCAATGCATCAGGTATGACTTATTATCAATATCAAGACTTTCTTATGACTAAAATCAAAGTAAACAAATGGCTGGTGTTTATGATTTCTTTCTCTTTTTTTCCAACCCTTTCAAGATAAAATTCTGTTCTTAATGAATAGATGTGTATGCACTGGGTACCTGAAGTTGTACTAGGTGTTTGGGGCTATATAATAATGATCAGACACAGAGCCCACCCTCAAGAATCTTCCTGTCTATGGGGGAAGACAAGGCAAACAAATAGGTAACTAATACGAACATGCATGCAGATAAAGGCAATGATTATACAAGTATTACTGACATGGTTAAGAGGCATAGGAGTAGAGTGGGATGCAATTAAGGAAGAAGTTAGAGGAATGAACCTCAATTTATTTTTTTTCTGAGACAAGGTCTCACTCTGTCACCCAGGCTGCAGTGTAGTGGTGCAATCATAGCTCACTGCAGCCTCGACCTCCTTTGCTCAGGTGATCCTCCCACCTCAGCCTCCTGAGTAGCTGGAGCTGTAGGCTTGTGCCACCAAGCCCGGCTAATTTGTGTATATTTTTGTAGAGATAAGATTTCGCCATATTTCCCAGGCTGGTCTCAAACTCCTGGGCTCAAGTGATCTGCCCACCCCAGCCTCCCAAAGTGCTAGGATTGTAGGCATGAGCCACTGTACCTGGCCAAATTCTTTTTAAATCAAAGAAAATGTATACTTTTAAGTTTCTATACAAGACTAGGCACACAAAGCCTTCTGATTGATTTCAAGCAGGGGTTGGCAAACTATCACCAATGGGCCAAATTGGGCTCACTGCCTGTTTTGTGAATAAAGTTTTATTGGAACACTACTGTGCCCCTTTGTTTACATATTCTCTATAGCTATTTTTCCGCTGCATAAAACACGAGTGGTTGCAACAGAGACCATATGACCCACAAAGCTTAAATACTTACTATTTGACCCTTTAGAAAGTTTTCTCACTCATAATTTAAGGAATGACCTGTGGCCATGTACAAAGAGGAGATTACAGATGAGATTGCTATTTCCTAGCAATAGGAAAGAAAATTCTCAGAATGAATGAACAGCAAGAAGACACGTCACTGGAAATGATGTGTGGCTAAAATTTAGAAATAGATGAGATGATCGAATGAAAAGCTTAGTAAGTAATACAGCAAGGGTTTAAATGATGTTTTTAGCATAACTACCCATTATAGAAGCTATAAATTCTATATTTGCGTGGTATATATGTTATAGTGAGTTCTGTCTATAAGCAAATATCCCTGCTTATAGACAGAATAAGAAATCTTTCTCTTCTGGTGGGAGTAACACTGCTTTGAAACAATATAAAAATCTAAGTGGGTATTGAACAATGAGAAAATACATGGACACAGGGAAGGGAACATCACACACCGGGGCCTGTCAAGGGGGTGAGGGCTAGGGGAGGGATAGCCGGAGGTGGAGGGGTAGTGGAGGGATAGCATCAGGAGAAATACCTACTGTAGATGACAGGGTGATGGATGCAGCAAGCCACCATGGCACGTGTATACTTGTGTAACAAACCTGCACGATCTGCACATGTACCCCAGAACTTAGAGTATAATAATTTTTTTAAAATCCACAGATCTGGTAATTTGGGGTACCTAAATTTAATTTTCTCTCAAAATTAAAACTCATAGCTATAGGCATCTTTGCTAAAGCATGATGCCTTTATATCAATAAATCAACACTAGCAGAAATCATATCACATGCACTAACTCAAATTGTAATTTTAATTTCTACCCAAACTAGTTTTTCTCATAGCAACGAACTAAGGATTCGTAATGTGCGATGGAAATGAACTAGCAATTGGGCATTGCACACATAATTCTGACCAAACAAGACCTAACAAGGAGACAAAAAAATGTCTTAATACAACAGGTTTTTCCCTTGGCAGTTTGTTTAATACATTATCAACATTTGCTCCTCCCATGTTCTATGAGTTTCTTATGCTTTGCTGAAAGTATGCAATTAATGAGGGAAGGCTTTTCAGAGAAGTAAACCTTGAGCTCTTTTCAAATCGAAGAAGAGATATAATTCTCTTCTCACCAAAGGGTAAAGTTTATCTCAGGTTAATACACATAGAGTTTTGTTCTGATGCTCATTTTATCTCCCTGCCATCTCTGTCTCCTTTGTATGTCTGTGTGGTCTGTTGTCCTGGTCATCACTCCTTTTTGCCCTCACCAATAAGTAGATAAAAAATGCTTTTTTATATACCGGCCAGTATCATCCACTAGATTGTAAGCTCCTTGAGGGCAGGGTCTATATTTGGAAACTCCTAAAGCCTGTAGAATATGGTAGGTGCTTAGCAAACATGTTTTGATTTTTGTAGTTTTTGCCCATGAAACAATATTATGACATTAATGTTATTTCACACATGCATTCGAGTAAAGAGCTAGGATTAACACGAGGTGTTCATGGACTCCCCTACCTAGGAAAAGAAGGAGGATCTGTGTTTAAGGGCTATTCCATTTAAAGTCTCTACTTGTTGTGTGTTCATGGCACTCTGTTTATATTGAATAGGAGAGAGATTAATTGGGAAGGGGATAAAAATTTTAGGGAGGAATTGGGGGTCAGATATTGACATACTAAAGATTAGTAAAGAATTAAGTTCCATAGCTGATCAACCAACAAACGAAAACCCTCTCATTTCTTTAGTCTTTATGGAATTCATCCAGCCAATTATATGTAGCTTATAATATTTCTGGTCCACATTTGCTGCCTACATTTTTTAAGTCTCTTGACAATGTAACACATAAACGCAGGCTTTGACATGCTTAACCGTCTGGGTTGTGTTTTCTTTGCAGGCGTCAAACCCCAGCGAAATATCTGCAATTTGTCATCTATTTGCAGTGACTCAGGTTGGTTTTTGTGTACATTACACATTACCAGATAAATTTCCTCCATAGAGAAAAATGGTTTGCTTTATTTTCTTTTGAGAATGTGGTATGTGCCTCTTGGATCCTCCTCTTTTCATGCTACCAGGCTACTAGGAGTCCCTAATAAAAACAAAAGCAAATTTTAGATCTGGCTGAAATTATCTTCCCATTGCCTAGTGAGAAGATGGATTCACTTCCTTAATATGAGACATACAGCTCTACAATAAATATTTTTCATTATAACTTTAAATCCATAACTAATATCCTTAGAATTAATTCATGAACATAATTAATAATGACAATAATTATTAAAAGTCACTTCTTATATAGAAATCTGTCAAGCTTTTCCATAGGGCCTTAAGTATGAGAGCTTAGACATGGGATATCGTCTTGCTAAGAATAAAGCCAATCAGTCTGTTGAATGTTGACAACTCATGTACACCTAGTTTAAATGGATGCTAATTCTAGCAGTGTCCATAGTGTATTTTGCCATCTTTAACTGTGGCTATTTGCTATTTTTAAAAATTGAGATGGAAGTCTCTTCAGAACATGCTATTTTTGAAATGGGAATATTTTCCCTTCTGTCATGGGCCAGAAGGAACGAAACAACCACTTTTCTCACCTTAGTTTGGCTCCCTGGGCTCCCTTCCTTGTTAAAACCAATGAAAGCAAATGTGAAAAACAGAAAAATATGCTGCGGCAGATCAGAACTGGCCAGGAGATCGTGAGAAAGCGAGAAGAGGAAGTTAACTCGGTATTTTATGATATGAAAGTCTTATTGTGATTATAGTAATAAGCAGTCATGACAGGAATGTTTTCTTTATTCCATTCCTTTTAACAGTTTAATCATTTGTTTGAAAAACATAGGTAACAATTTCAAGTAAAATAAGTTAAGGTTGGATAATTTAGAAAATAAGAAAACATCCCATTGAAAAGAATGTTTTACACTTTCTATTGTGTGAATGCAAGATTTGCTCATCTGAGCTTTCTGCTAACACTACAGTCCAGGTCGAATATAGGAAGAAAATATTAGTTGGTTTTGATTAAAGAAAGCAAAGTGTTGGATACATTTCATTTATGTATATTGTATAACTCTCTCTTCTGTTTTCCTCCTCCATTTCTTCTTCCTCCTGACTCTTCTGTTCACCGAATTCCCCGTAATGTCATTTTTTTTGTGCTTCATTTATGTTTTGGGCTGATGACTAATGTCTAGTTCAGTGTTGTATCTACACGATGTTTGATAACTATTTGAAAATTGAACATGTAGTTAAAAAAAAACAAACAAACAAACAACTGGTCATCTTGATGAACAGATGCCAGCAAGCTGGTTGCAGTCATGTTTTCCCCAGTGAAGGGACTAAATTGACCATTTGTCTTAGTGTCGGTGAAAACAGCCTCATCAGGGAACCAGCTCTTTTGGCACCAGAAGCGCCATGGTACCCTGCCAGAAACTGGAAGCCTTCACTTCTTGCAGGTTCCAGTCTGGGTTCACTAGAGAAAAATGGAGGCTGGTGAAGAAAGTGGGAGCTAAGAGTTAGGCTGATGGTCAGAAGGTGGTGGCTTCCTGGTTGCTCTGGCCACACTGTGCTCCCAGCACATACATGAAACTCAGCATTCACTCAGTAAGAATAAGAGGCAGAGATGTTGTGGATGTTAGCATGCACGTACACACACACACAATTTAAATAATCATTTAGAAGTTAAGATTTTTTAAAATGTATAAGTAATTCTATGCAGATAGCATTTTTAAAAATAATTACATACTGTATGAATTGAAATTTCAGTGTCAATATGCAGAAAGTGAGGTTCTCAGTAGAAAAGTTGCTTAAATAGATCATGTCAGATACTGGTCTCTTAGCTTCCTTGGCCATTTTTAAAAAGGAATCAGTTGCTGTATTTTGGGGTGCAATAAAAGATGATGAGAGGAGGAGGCCTTCTAGCTTAGGGGTTGGCACTGCTCGCCATAGTCCAAATATGGCCTGTTTTTGTAAATAAAGTTTTATTGGAACACAGCCTATGCCCGTTCGCTTACGTATTGTCTATGGCTGCTTTCATGCTACAATGGCAGAGTTGGGTAGCTACAACATAGACCATACAGCCCGCAAACCCTCAAATATTTACTACCTGCTCAATCACCAAAAACATTGGCTGAGCCCTGGCTCTTGTTTATGTGACATCCTTGCCCCTTTACTCACAAGGCCAGTTTGGGGTTCCTATAGATCAAGCTTGTTCAACCCACGGCCCAGGGGCCACATGCGGCCCAGGACCACTTTGTATGTGGCCCAACACAAATTTGTAAACTTTCCTAAAACATTTTAAGATTGATTCAGGGCCCTTTTTTTAAAAGCTCATCAGCTATCATTAGTGTGTTTTACATGTGGCCCAAGACAATTCTTCTTTCAGTGTGGCCCAGAGAAGCCAAAAGACTGGACAACCCTGCATATAGATTGTGAAGTGCACACCATATCCTTCTGTTTAGGAGTCTCTATTTTATTTGTTTCCAGATAGAGTGAAAGCCCCTAGGAATAAAATTTCTTAACAAGAGGGCAAGTTTTCTCTTTCTGAATTCCCACGTAAAATTTGCAGTTCATAGTTTCTGAAAATTATATTGATAATAGTTGAGTAACTTACTGACAGAGTAAATGTGAATAAAAACAATTCAGTGAAACCTTATAATTTGATCATCTTTTTGTATGTGGTATTAATCCTCAAGCTATAAAGATACAAGTCTCACATTTCTTTTTGAAAATTTATTTTTTAGCATTTTTTAAAGGTGAGATCATGTTTCAATATGATGAAGAAAGCACCATTCCCCAGGTAAGTTTTAAAGATTGTTCTTACTGCAATCTTAAAAGGCAAATTCATGTGTATTTAAAGATTTGTTCAAGGTTCAGATTATTTATGATATTTGGCATGTTTATTGTTATGACCAAATTTAAATAAAATGTGTCGAGTCTCTAACTTTGTAGCGAGGGCTTGAATTCATAATAATTGTGGTATTTTGTTAATAATTTTAGTTTTCAGTAGGCTTGCTGCTGAATAAGAATGTTAAGATGATGCAGTTCTATGGCCAGTTAAAATTTTAAATTATATTAGAAACTCCTAGCAACAAGAAATGTATATATTGAATCTAAGAATAATATTCTGAATGTGGGGGATTCTGATGCAGTGGTATCAGCCTTTTTTAAACCTAGATTGATTTAGAGGATCCCAGCCAAATGTGGTTCATTCACTCAATGACTATTTCTGAGCACCTACTATGTGCCAGGCAATCAATGCGCTGGTTGCTAGAAATACAGCAATGGCTGTTACCAAGTTTTCCTTTTTACACTGGGGTCTGTTACTTAGATCCAGGACCTTTCATGACAAGAATGTTAATAGTGTTCTTTGGAGGGAACTCTTGAAATGAAGAAAGACAGAAATTATCACATCAGAGTTGCTGACTTAGAATATTTTTTAAAGGAAACATAAAACAAAAATAGCGACCGGGGTTGGTGGTTCACGCCTGTAATCCCAGCACATTGGGAGGCTGAGGCAGGTGGATCATGAGGTCAGGAGATTGAAACCATCCTGGCTAACATGGTGAAACCCTGTCTCTACTAAAAATACAAAAAATTAGCCGGATGTGGTGGCATGTGCCTGTAATCCCAGCTACTCCAGAGGCTGAGGCAGGAGAATCACTTGAACCCAGGAGG
This sequence comes from Saimiri boliviensis, assembly GCF_048565385.1. NCBI lineage: Eukaryota > Metazoa > Chordata > Mammalia > Primates > Cebidae > Saimiri > Saimiri boliviensis. The sequence continues at coordinate 15,850,506 of NC_133470.1, read as the reverse complement.
TGGAGGTTGCAGTGAGCCGAGATCGCACACTCCAGTCTGAGTAACGGAGTGAGACTCCATCTCAAAGAAAAATGGCTCAGCCAATGTGGACTAACCTTTGAGAACCACTTTTTGCCCTCCCTTTTCTATAAAACTGCAACTTGGTCATTGGCTAGACAATGCTCCTTGCAGTTAGGATTCAGTCTTTGGGGTATAGTTATTTGGGTGGCCAACAAAACTGAAGAACAACTTATTGTTAGAGAGTTCAAACAAACAACAAAACGACGTTTGTCATATTCTTAATGATTTTGTGCTTCTAACAGAATCAAGATAAAATGAATGACACCTTAACTAGAGTCCTGTCTCTAAGTGAATCAAAGTGAGTAATCCGCCGTTTGATTTAACACTTCAGACGTCAGCTATGGAAGGGTACTCGTTGAGCCATGTTTGCTGTTGAAAACTAAGAATGGGAAAGAGACTGGCCTAAAGGTTATAAAGCCAATTGGTTCTTGACTTTGTTGCAAACTAACCATAATCCCATCAACTTTATCCCTATGAGGCTCTTTGATGCTCTGAAGTTACATAACAGCTTCATTTGAATTAGCATTTGAATTTTAATATGATTTGCTATCCAGCATGGTTGAAAGAGGAGTCCAAGGTGTGACTCCAAATATATGGAATGTTCATGCTTTTTGTGAGTGTCCATGCTTTCGTGAAGCATCAGTGATTCATAAGTCAGAGAGAAGTCTTTGTTAAGTAGACCTGGGCTTACAAGGACAAGCACGGACAATGAGAAATGCATTACAAATAGATGCCTCCTTGGCCAGGGGTGGCGGCTCACGCCTGTAATCCCAGCACTTTGGGAGGCGGAGACAGGTGGATCACCTGAGATCAGGAGTTTAAGACCAGCCTGGCAAACATGGTGAAACCCCATCTCTACTAAAAATACAAAAATTAGCCAGGTGTGGTGGCGGGTGCCTATAATCCCAGCTACTTGGGAGGCTGAGGCAGGAAAAATGCTTGAACTCAGGAGGCGGAGGTTGCAGTGAGCTGAGATCATGCCATTGCACTCCAGCCTGGGCAACAAGTGCAAAACTCTGTCTCAAAAAAAAAAAAAAAAAACCAAATAGATGCCTCCAGTTAAGCAGTAAGTCAAAATGTCAGCCACCAGGATGGCCTAGGCCAGGAGATGGTCTTACTCTGTCTGTCACCGAAAGCGGCAACTTCATATTTCTGCCCTCATAGCAGCCAGCGAAGCAGCATCAGAGATGAAATTCATCTACTCTCAGCATTGCCACTACCTCACAAATGAGATTGTTATAAACCAGGCGTCCCCAAACTTTTTACACAAGGAGCCAGTTCACTGTCCCTCAGACCGTTGGAGGGCCGCCACATACTGTGCTCCTCTCACTGACCACCAATGAAAAGAGGTGCCCCTTCCTGAAGTGCGGTGGGGGGCCAGATAAATGGCCTCAGGGGGCCACACGCAGCCCGAGGGCCGTAGTTTGGGGATGCCTGTATAAACTTTTGAAGCAAATCTGCTCTGGTGTCTGTGATGACACTGAAAAGAAAAACATTTCCTTTAAAAACAAAACAAACTTCTCTTCTTATGGGTCATCTTTCAAATTAGCATTTTGACCTGGCTGTGTCTGATGATTCAGCAATGCCTAGGCAGAGAGAAGCATTTGGCAGAAAGCAAACATCCCTAGGGCCTGCTGAGTTTGTAGTGGTCAAGGAGTTCAGCTGCTGAGAACTGGGAGTGCAGCAGCGTGTTACTCATGTCCTTTATGCCTATTCTTTGACCTCCTAATGAAATCTAACTTTTCTAACTATTCAGTTATAGATGTGAAATGAAAAGCAGAAGAGATCAATGCCCTGGAAGGATCTGGAACTTTAGATGGGCAATAAAAGAAGAAACTTTTTTTTTTTTTTGAGATGGAGTCTCTCTCTGTCACCCAGGCTGGAGTGCAATGGTGCGATCTTGGCTCACTGCAACCTCTACCCTCCTGGGTTCAAGCAATTCTCGGCCCTCAGCCTCCTGAGTAGCTGGGATTACAGGCATGTGCCACTATACCTGGCTAATTTTTGTATTTTTAATAGACACGGGGTTTTGTCATGTTGGCCACGGTTGTCTTGAACTCCCGACCTCAAGTGATTCGCCCACCTCGTCCTCCCAAAGTGCTAGAATTACAGGCATGCCACTGCGCCCGGCCAAAACTTTCTTTTTTTTAACTCACAAATTTACAATTAGAACACAACTTGGCATACTTGTAATTATGCTTAATTACTAGACTAGAAATAGAGCTGAGTTCATTTAAGGTCACCAGGCATTTGTTGAACACCTACTTTGTGCTGGCCCTTGGGGATCCACAGGGATAAACCTAACTCTCTGAGACGGAAAACCAAGTCAAGAACAGTGGTTCTCATCCTTGGCTGCATGCATATTAAAATCACCTGGGGAGTTTTCAGAAATCCCAGTGCCCAGGCACGCTCTATAACAAATCAGGATTTGGGGGCTAAGACCCCAGACATCAGCAGGTTTCCAGCATGAAGCTAATTGTGAGAACCAGGCCTCTAGAATCTGGTGGGGAAGACACAAGATGAAACAAATAACAATACAGTGCAACCCCTGCACTGAAGGTGGCTTGTATAGGCTACCAAAGGATGAATGTTCTAAGTCTCTGAATACAGAGCAGGAGGAGCAATTAAACCGGTTTGACCGCAGGGGAGGGACAGGGGAATCCCCAGAAAGAAGGTGACTTGTAGGCTGAGCGTGGTGGCTCATGCCTGTAATCCCAGCACTGTGGGAGACCGAGGCAGGCAGATCACTTGAGCCCAGAAGTTTGAGACCAGCCTGAGCAAGATGGCGAGACCTGGTCTCTATAGAAAATTAGCCGGGCATGGTAGCATGTGCCTGTCGTTCTACCTACTCAGGAGGCTGAGGCATTAGGATCACCTGAGCCCAGGAGGGGGTCTCTGAGCACAGTTATGGAGGAATGGCTCCTGCTGGCTTGAGGAGTTAGCAGCTATTGCCATGACCCTTCCTTCCTTCCAGACCTTGCCTGGTGCCAACATTCCTAGGAGCAGGGTTTCTCAACCTTGACACTCTTGACTTTTGGGGCTAGATCATCCTTTGTTGGGGTATCCTGTGCATTGTAAGGTGTCTAACAGCATCCCTGGCCTCTCTCTACCAAATGCCAGTAGCACCCTCCACAGGGATAACCAAAAGTGTCTTCAGACATTGCCAAATAGCCCCTGGCGGGTGGAGTCACCCCTGTTTGAGAACTACCATTCCCTAACTAGATTTCTTTCATCCCAGCTTCATGGGAAGCCCTGCCACTTTGAAGAAATGAAAGTGTTGCTGGGGTGGGATTGGAGGAGGGGAATAAGGGAAATTCCTAAGGGGGTGTTGTGAGACGGGGTGAGGAAGAAATCAGATGCACAGGGTCCCCAGGGTGAGTGGCCTGCCCCTCTCAGAAATTTTTGCCTGGGGCCAGCTCTCCTCCGGCCCTCTGCCAGAAGAAGCCACCTGAGGTTGCAGTAGCCTCATGAATAACAAAATTGTCCAACCATAATTTGTATCTCGATTTTGGCTAGAACCGATATAGCTCCCGTCTGGTTGGTTTCCCTTGTCATATAAATAATTTACTTTCTTGCCACATAGGACTCTCTTATTATGCTCTCTGTTTCTTCAAAGTGAACCCTGTAAGCGGTGTATATCATGTGCTTGATTTAATTGCTAAAATCTAACATGTTTTGAATTTAATATCACTAATTATCTCCTTGATGTCAATTTCTTTCATTTTATTACAGACGCTCAGAGCTCAACAAAACCCTGCAAACCCTAAGTGAGGTAATCATAGTACACCCTGTAGCTTATTTATAATTATTGTTATGATTTGGGTAAAGCAAAGGGTTCTGCATTCCTGGGAGATATGTATTCGAATTCTCCCATATTTGTCATGTAAAAGAATGAATGGACTAGTTTTTTAATTCCAAAAATCACAACTAGAAGCAATGGGTAGACATTACAAGGAGGTAGATTTTCCTTCATGTAAGACCAAGAGTTCCTTAAAATATAAACGCCAGGAAAATGAGCTTCCTTGTGTAATAGTGACCTCACGGAGTTTGTATGGCCTGAAGAGCAATGATGATAGGCTGGGAATCCGGTAGGAACGTGAAATGGACAATCCCTAACAGCTCTCATGATGCTAAAATTCTATCATTAGCCTTGGGTCTTTTCTGTTATTTCCAGCTGTCCAAGGTAACATATATGTGTTTACGTGTTTTTTGTTTCGTTTCAGACTTATTTTATAATGTGTGCTACAGCAGAGGCCCAAAGGTCAGTCATTTCTAATACCTTCATAAATATCATTCTCTCTCCATTTATGAGAAATAAAGTATTAAGAAATCTTAGTTAAATTACAAGTGCAAAGGGGGTCCTCTAAAGTAAATACATATTAAATCCAAAAATATTTGGATTTAAATATTTTTATTTTTCCAAACACTGATCCCTCTGTCATATCTATCTTCTTGTTTCTTTATGAAGTACAGAGAAGTGTGTAGTATTGGGCCATTTACCTGTGGTTCCGCAAGGCTAAGGGTCATCAGTGTCCTTAGCCCTGAGGGCCACTGATATAAGCAAGAAATGGCTTCCAGTGGTCCAGGCAGGATGAAGGCCAGACCAAAAAGAAGGAACGTAACATGGAGCTTGGGAAAAGAAGGAGAGAGGGGGAAGGAAAAGATTGGAAAGAAAGAAAAAAGAACATGGCTGGGTGTGGTGCCTCACGCCTGTAATCCCAGCACTTTGGGAGGCCAAGGTGGTTGGATCACTTGAGGTCAGGAGTTCAAGACCAGCCTGGCCAACAAAGTAGAAGCCCATCTCCACTAAAAATACAAAAGTTAGCTGGGCATAGGGGTGGGCGCTTTTAATCCCAGCTACTTGGGAGGCTGGGGCACAAGAATCACTTAGTCTGGGAGGCAGAGGTTGCAATGAGCTGAGATTGCACCACTACACTATAGCCTGGGCAAAAGAGTGAGACTATCTCAAATAAATGAATGAATGAAAGAAAAGAAAAGAAAAAGGGGGAAAGGGGAAAGGGGAAGGAAAGGAAAAGAAAAAAAAGAAAGAGAGAGAGAGAAAGAAAGAAAGAAAAGAAAAGAACAAATTAAGAAGCACATACAGGCAGGAGTGAATCAGAGGTTGTCCAACAATTGTTTCAGGTTGCACAGATTATCATTTTAAATTGTGTCCATTGGCTATCCTGGCTGTGTAAACCAATGGCTTATAGGGCAATACTCTCACTACCTGGACCCCAAGCTTTCTGTGACAGTCAGAGTCCTAGAAATTGAGAGTTTCTACTCATCAAACTATTCATTGGTTCAAATAAGGGCAAGTCTTCTGTGAAATTGTAATCCCTATCCACTATACATATTTAGTTCATTTCAGTGACCTCTTTTCATTATTGCAACATTAATTTGCTTTCACCTAAACCAAGGCTAAGGTAGAAAGAAACAGAGAGAATGTCTTTAATTCTTAGCTATCTGATAATCTAGATAGAATTTCCAAAGAGATTTTTTTTTTTTTTTTTTTTTTAGATAGAGTCTTACTCAGTTGCCCAGGCTGGAGTGTAATGGCACAATCTTGGCTCACTGCAACCTCTGCCTCCCAGGTTAAAGCAACTCTCCTTGCCTTAGCCTCCTGAGTAGCTAGGATTACAGGCATGCATCACCACACACAACTAATTTTTGTATTTTTAGTAGAGACAGGTTTTCAGCATGTTGGCCAGGCTGATCTCAAACTCCTGGACTCAAGTGATCCACCTGCCTCGGCCTCCCAAAGTGCTGGAATTACAGATGTGAGCCAATGCACCCGGCCACAGAAAGATTTTGGATTTGAAAGATCTTGATATGGGCTGGGTGCAATGGCTCATGCTTGTAATCCCAGCACTTTGGGAGGCCAAGGTGGGTGGATCACCTGAGGTCAGGAGTTTGAGACTAGCCTGGCCAACATGGCAAAACCCTATCTCTACTAAAAATACAAAAATTCGTGTAGTTTGGTGGTACACACCTGTAATTCCAGATACTAAGGAGACTAAGGGAGGAGAATCATTTGAACCCAGGAGGCAGGGAGGTTGCAGGGAGCCAAGATCACACCACTGCACTCCAGCCTGGGTGACAGAGTGAGACTCCATCTAAAAAGAAAAAAAGAGAGAGAGAGAAAGATCTTGATGTTCATCTAGGCTGGTATGTGAAAGGGCTCCCATGATGGAAGCTCAAATGTTTAGAGACACCAGGCAAATGGCCAGCTAGTGTTTGTGGGGTGAGATTCAAGGTGTCAAGGTGCTTGCTTGTCTCTGCAACCAAGTTTCAACCCTGCCTGTTCATTGTGTAGGCAGGCAAAATGATCCAGCACCTGTGTGTGGTCAGAGAGTCTCTGGTTTGCAACCTCTGAGAACGTGAACCTCCATAAATGTCTCTTAATATAAAGTCTTTTTGGGTAAAATTCAAACCATGGTAAATGGGTATTTACAAGCTCACTGGGGTGACATCACAAGTGAACAGCATCAATGTCCCCTTTCCTCGCTCTAAGTTTGCAAGAGCAATTACAGATACGTAGGTAGGTTTCCTACTTAGTAACATTCTGGTTATGTGTATTTCTCTTTACAGCACATTAAATTGCACATTCACAATAAAACTGAATAATACAATGAATGCATGTGCTGTAATAGCTGCTTTGGAAAGAGTAAAGATTCGACCAATGGGTAAGTTGTCCATTATTGTTATTATTGCTGCATTTCTCTTCATGTGGCTTTTGATGTGTTATTTTTCTAATTGAAAATATAATAAATTTATATATGTTACAGCTTTCTGTTTTGACTCCTTTGTCCTTGGGCAATTTCTCTCTCTCTCTCTCTCTCTCTCTCTCTCTCTCTCTCTCTCGCTCTCGCTCTCGACAGTGTCTCAGTCTGTTTCCAGGCTGGAGTGCAGTGGTGCACTCATGGCTCACTGCAGCCTCGACTTCCCAGACTCCAGTGAGCCTCTCACCTCAGCCTCCCGAGTAGCTGGGACTACAGGCATGCACCACCACACCCAGCTAATTTTAACATTTTTAGTAGAGATGAAGTCGCCTTATATTGTCCAGGTTGGTCTCAAACTCCTGGGCTCAAGTGATCCTTCTGCCTCCGCCTACCACAGTGCTAGGATTATAGGCATGAGCCACCACACCTGTCCATTGGGCAATTTTTAAAGAGCCCTAGGTTATTTTTCCTGCTTGCTAATACAATTATTTTATTGTATTGTATTTTACTTTAAGTTCTGAAATAACATGTGCAGAATGTACAGGTTTGCAACATTAATTTTTTTTCACGGAAACCAAGGCTAAAGTAGAAAGAAACAGAATGTCTTCAAGTCTTAGCTATCTGATAATCTAGACAGAATTTCCAGAAAGATTTATTTATTTATTTATTTATTTATTTATTTATTTTGAGACCTAGTCTCACTCTGTTGCCCAGGCTGGAGTGCAGTGGCGCAATCTCGGCTCACTGCAACCTCTGCCTCCCGCGTTCAAACAATTTTCCTGCCTCAGCTTCCCAAGTAGCTGGGACTACAGGCATGTGCCACCACACCATGCCCAGCTAATTTTTTGTATTTTTAGTAGAGACGGGGTTTCACCATGTTGGCCAGGATGGTTTTGATATCTTGACCTTGTGATCTGCCTGCCTCGGCCTCCCAAAGCACCGAGATTACAGGCGTGAGCCACCGTGCCTGGCCCAAGACTGCCTTTTGTGCCATGGTGGTTTACTGTACCTCTTAACCCATCATCGGTTTTAAGCCCACACACATTAGGTATTTGTCCTAACCTTCTCCCTCACCACTAATAAAGTTTTAATATGTCTTATTTGATAACATGATAAAATAAACCCTATTGAGAAGGAGAATTCTTTTTGGAGTGTTCAGTGGGTTGCTACTGGGATATGTCCACTTTTTAATTGACAAGCAAAAATTGTACATATTTGTGGTGTACACTGTGAGGTTTTGATATACAGCATGGAATGGCTATAGCAACTGTTTAACACTGCATTACCTCACATACCTGTCATTTTTTGTGGTGAAAATGTTTAAGATCTACTCTCTTAGCACTTTCCAAGCATACAGTACGTTATTATTAACTGCAGTCACCATGTTGTATGGTAGATCTCTTTTATGCCTCCTGCCTGACTGAAATTTTGTGTCTTTTGTCCAGCATTTCCCCATTCCTTCTGCCTTGGACCCTCTCCCAGTAAACTCCATTTCACCCTGTTTCTGAGTTTGACTTTTTAGATTCCACATCTGAGTGAGATCATGCAGTATTTGTCTTTCCATGCCCAGCTTACTTCACTTAACATCATGTCCTCCAAGATATGTTTACTTGTGGATTCTTCTTAGGAGTTCCTGAAGAGTGATTAGTGCTACATGCATATAACCTCCCCCCAAAAATTAATAAATATTTTTGAGCACCTACTATGTATACAGTATATAATTGTCAATATGACGGCATCCAGTGTATTTTGTCACCTGTTTAGACAATTACTCTCTTCGATGCCGGCAGTATAGGAACAGTGATAGTTAATGGTTCTGAGCTGCCACCTTGCTTTGTTCTTGACTGTGCATTTTTCTTGTTCCTGTTCCTTTTGTCTCCCCTAGAACACTGCTGCTGTTCTGTCAAGACACCCTGCCCTTCCTCCCCAGAAGAGCTGGAAAAGCTGCAGTGGTATGTAACAAACATGCTGACCCTTCTCCTTCAAAAAGAAAAAATAATAAGGCCAGGCGTGGTGGCTCATGCCTGTAATCCCAGCACTTTGGGAGGCCAAGGCAGGAGAATCACAAGGTCAGGAGATCGAGACCATCCTGGCTAACACAGCGAAAACTCATCTCTACTAAAAATACCAAAAAAATTAACCGTGCATGGCTACTTGAGAGGCTGAGGCAGGAGAATCACTTGAACCCGGGAGGTGGAGGTTGCGGTGAGCCAAGATCGTGCCACTGCACTGCAGCCTGGGTGACAGAGTGAGACTTCGTCTCAAAAAAAAAAAAATCACCATACTAGCTAAGGAGTTCTAGAATTATGGAGTAGAGGCTTTCAATTTTAGGGAAAATGCAGTTTTCTGCATTATGAAGTTTCCCCTTGGACCGTGGCCTTAAACCAGTGGTTTGAAATCTTAGCTGCATATTAGAATCACCTGAGAAGCATTAAACATACTCTGACTCCCCAAGATTCACCATCTAAATGTTTTATCATTTAAAAAACATGTTTGCCGGTCTGATAGGTGAGAAATGGTATCTCAGTGTTACTTTAATCAGCATTTCTCTTACTAAGGCAGAGTCTGAACTTTTTTTCATATATTTGGGGGCTATTCTGTATCTTTTTGTGAATTACATGTTCATGTCTTTTCTGTATTTTTTCTAATTGATATTTGATCAATTATTTAAGAGTATTTTATATATCGTGCATATTAGCTCTTTATTTGTACATCTATGGTATATGTTGCAAATATTTTCTCCCAGTTTTTCAGCTGTCTTTTGACTTTATCATGTTTTTGTCATGCAGATTTTGAAATAATTTTAAATAGTTAAATATTAAAAAGTTCATCTCTTCCTCAGTGATCTCAGATGTCACCTTTGTCATATACTAAATTTTGATAGACATTTGGGTCTAATTTTGCATGTTAGATGTTAACATTGGGTGACCAAGCTGTGTGAGGGGTATACAGAGCTGCTTGTATTATTTTTACAGTATTTCTTTAAGCCTAAAATTAGTTCAAATAAAAAGTTTAAAAAAGTACTGATTCCCAGTCACCAGGCTCAGGATCTCTGTAATCCCAGCACTTTGGAAGGCCCAGATGGGAGAACTGCTTGAGCTCAGGAGTTCAAGATCAGCCTGGGCGAGACCTTGTTTCTACTAAAAATTTGAAAAAAAAAAAAAAGAAAAGAAAAAGAAAGCTGGGCATGGTGACACATGCCTGTAGTCTGAGATGGGAGAATCACTTGAGCCCAGGAACTCAAGGCTGCAGCGAGCTATGATCTAGCCACTGCGCTCCAGCCTGGGCAACAGAGCAATATCCTGTCTCAAAAAAATAAAAGCCCTTCTGGCGATTCTAACGTGCCATCAAAGCTGATAATTGATGCCTTAGAGTCATTGTTCCAATGGCGGGAAACTGGGAGATGGGTGCTCCAAAATAGCAGCAGACTCTGAAAGTCACACATGATGTGACCACAGATGTATGGGAATATACACAGAAAGAAACAGGAAGGACATGAGTGAAAATATTCACTGTGGTTCCCCATGACTGACCTGCCTGCTAGCATTATAAGTTATTATTTTTTTTTTACTTTTTATTTTCTTTCTTACTTTGAAGCATTTTCTACATTCTTCTACAATCAGATATAAATTGTATTTATATGAAAAGGACTTTTTAAAAAATCTGCGAAGCTTCTCGGATGGGAAGAGGAGGCTAAGTGTAGCCTGTCCACCCTTTGTAGGCCAGATTTCTGGGATATACTAATATTAAAACATTGGGCCTTGAGGAACAGGAAAAAGTCTTTAGTTAAGGATTGTAGCAGCATTTTCTGCAATAAAAAGTAAAGAGTAACATGCCCCATTGAGCATCACACACCCCATTAAGCTGGAGCATTGAACCCCATTTCGGGGATAGAATTTCTGGAAGCACTGGGATCAGATCAGAAGAGCATCCCTCTTTTGAGGCAGCCCCATTGCCCCCTAGTGGCTGCTCATTCAAAGAGTGGTTAAGAAGAAACAGAATATAGAAAAGGGGGCAGGATGTGAAACTGATGTCCAGCTAGGGCTCAATCATTAACTAGTTGTATCCGTATTCAAAAGCAGGCACTTCTTTACCTTCAAAATCTCAGGTCAAATGAAGAAGTGAGTTAGAGCTCTGTAAAATTAGGAAATGGACTAGATCCATCACTCAGGATCTTGTTAAAATGCAGATTCTGATCCAGGAAGGTCTGGGTCTGAGATTCTGCATTTCTGACCAGCTCCCCAAGTGAAGCCAGTGTTGCTGGTTCATGGACCCCACTTTGAGCACCGAGGGTCTATCTATAGACTGTAGAGCAGTGCAGTGGTTCTCAATCCTGGCCACATACTGAAATCCTCTGGAGCGTTTTAAAGACATAGAAGCAGCCGGGCATGGTGGCTCATGCCTGTAATCCCAGCACTTTGGGAGGCCAACGTGGGAGGATCGCTTGAGCCCAGGAGTTCACGACCAGCCTGGGCAACATAGTGAGACTCCATCTCTACAAAAAGCTGTTGAAAATTAGCCGGGCATGGTTGTATACACCTGTAATCCCTAGCTACCTGGGAGGCTGAGGCAGGAGGGATCACTTGAGCCTGGGAAGTGGAGGCTGCAGTGAGTCATGATCATGCCACTGCATTCCAGCCTGGGTAATAAACAAGACCCTGTCTCTAAATGAATGAATGAATGTGTTCTCCACAAAAGGGAAAAAACAAAAAACAAAAAATACAAACACGGATGCCTGCCTCCTACCCTCAGAGATCGGTCTAGGATGCGGCCTGGGCTTCCCAGTTTTTAAAAACTACTGGGTGGGGTGATTCTAATGTGCAGCCAAGTTTGAGAAACACTGGGCTAGAATTAGATGCCCACTCAGGGTCTTTCTCATGCATTGGTTCTTAAGATTAGCTGTACATTAGAAATACCTGGGGTATTTTTAAAACATACTGACGTGTCAGAGTGGCCTTCTGGGGTGCTAGAAATGCTCTGTTTTGATCTAGGTAGTGAGTATATATAAAATTCGTGATGTCCATGAAAATCACCAGAGAGTTTAGAAAATACGCATGCCCCATCCCAAGACCAACTGAATCAAACACAGAGGAGTAGACCACAGAAATCTATACACATATATGTTTTAAAAAGTGTTCTGGGCCGGGCACGGTGGCTCATGCCTGTATTCCCAGCACTTTGAGAGGCCGAAGCGGTTGGATCACCAGAGGTCAGGAGTTCAAGACCATCCTGGCCAACATGGCGAAACCCTATCTCTACTAAAAGTACAAAAGTTAGCTGGCCGTGGTGGCAGACACCTGTAGACCCTGCTACGTAGGAGGCTGAGGCAAGGGAATCGCTTGAACCCGGGAGGCAGAGGTTGCAGTGAGCCGAGATCGTGCCACTGCATTCCAGCCTGGGTGACAAGAGTGAGACTCCATCTCCAAAAAAAAAAAAAAAAAAAGTGCTCTGGGTAGGTCTCATGCACAGCCAGGGTTGAGAAGCACTGAGCTAAAGGAACCTTGAAGACATAGCCAATGTAGAAGTTGAGGACCACTCCTTTTGCCCCAGTTTGATTCATTGTTTTCTTTCAACCAGTATTTCTTGGTCGGTTACCATGTGTCAGTTACCACTATGCCAGGCTATCACAGTGTGAAGTTGATTAAGACAGATTCCTAGTATATGGAAACCAGTTGGGTCCCGAGGCATTTCACAGTTCCCCTCCCCTGGGAGGACAGAGAGGATCCCCTTAATTGAGTGACCATGAGACATAGAGCCACAGAGCAGCAGTGAACTAGTGAGGCAGAACTGGGGAGTCGCAGAATAGCGTTCCTCCTTGCTCATTCTTCTCCCAGGAAGTAGGTGGTAGAAGTGGGCAGGGGTTGAGGGCTAGTGGCAGGTGCACAGAGGGTGTGAAATGGCAGAGGCTGGAAGTGTCATGTCCCTGATGTAACTACAGGTCAACTTGACAGTGTCAGATAACTACCAGAGAGGAAAGATTCACCCCCTCTGGAGCTCATTCATGTCTCACGTCTGTCTCTCTGGTTTGTTCCTTTAGTGACCTGCAGGATCCCATTGTCTGTCTTGCGGACAGTCCACGTGGCCCACCGTTTTCTTCTAGCCAATCCATCCCAGTGGTGTCCCGAGTCACTATGTTTTCCCAGGTCCCCAATGCCGCCTCTTTTGCTAAGCCCCCAGATTATTCACCTGTGACCCACAATGTTCCCTCTACAATAGGGGAGATGCACCCCCCTTCACCTCAGCCTTCAGCTCTCATAGCTTCCAGCCCTGCCATTGACATGCCCCCACAGTCTGGAACGATCTCTTCCCCTATGCCCCAAACCCATGTCTCCGGCACCCCACCTACTGTGAAAGCATCACTTTCCTCTCCCACCATGTCTGCCTCTGTGAATGTCATCACCACCAGCGCGCATCCTGTCCAGACAGGTAAGTGTAAGATGCCACTTGAACAGTGGCCAATCTGCCAATCAAGACATCTGTGATAAGACAATGTTGAGCCTTTGTTTGTATGATGTTCGCTTGATTTCTAGAGCGTTCCTTTAGACCTTCTAATGTTCTAATGACTTGCATGGTTGCATAATAAACATTGTGTTGAGGTGGCCTATCTAACTTAATCATTCCTTTCTTCTGAAACCATTACGTTTTTTCTACTTTTTAGCTCCCAGGTATCTCATACAGTTACTTTGCTCTTGGCTATGGCTGAGTTCGATTGTTTTGACCCAGGTGATGGAGAAGTAGCTCTAAGGGCAAGCACAGATCTCATTTGATGGAGATGGAGATTTTCTAGGTTTCCTTCTCCTATAAAAGGTGGTTGGGACACAGTTTTCAATGCCCTGAAGAGTAAACTTTTGATCTATTAAACATAGCAGTTCAGTTTAGACAGAAGACAAAAGAAAACATTGGGAGGTCTGAAATTCAATCCGTTGCCGAGTGAAAAGGGCTGGGACTGAGCCAAGGTAGGGAGGAGGGGAGGAACATTGTGAAGACCCAGGCTTGGGTCTGCACGGACCTCACAGACAGCGGGATCTAGAACAAGCTCCTTCCCCCGCCTGTTCTATGTGAGTATTGAAATCATCACACTAACTGCACGACGCTGAGAATGAAGGTGTGCATGAGAACGCCATGGAAACCACCAAGGGCTCCCAGGTCCGAAGTAGGCTTAGTGGTACAGAGATAAAGGCAAGAGGGAGGGAAGCAGGGAGAAATCTGGATTCACTGGAGCTTCAGCTCTGTGAGTAAGAGGCACATCTTCCTCTAGAATGTGGAGGGTAGGGAAGGCAAAGCCAAGGTTTTGGTGGCATCTCATTGGTTGTGGTACCTACCTCCTCCACCCTGGTGCCAGCCTCACCAGGAGATAAGGAGCTTTTGCCACATGACTTCATATTTTTTCAAATGTGCACTGCTCTCTCTTCAATAAATTTTTAAAATTGTTTCTTTTTTCTTTTCTTTCTTTCTTTCTTTTTTTTTTTTTTGGTAGATTTGGGGTCTTGTTATGTTACCTAGGCTAGTTTTAAACTCCTGGGCTCAAGCGATCCTCCTACCTCAGCCTCCCAAAGTGTTGGGATTATACGTGTGAACCACTGTGCCCAGCCAACAGTTTTTTATAAATATAAATATTTTTGGCCAAATTAGAAAAGCACTGGGGCTGTAGTCAAAGGAAGATCCAATGGCTGATGAAGAATAAAGTAAAATTGAAGTTCGTTAGCCTGGGCCTAAGATGGCCACCTTCCCAAAGCTCATTCCCAGTGACTCTTAGACTCAGCCTAACAGGCTGCACAAAACACTATCAAGGTGGCCTCTGGTGCCTGTGCTGTCCCGTGGTGACAAGAAGCAAAGTGACAATACATAAAAGATACAGGTTGAGGTGTTACCCAGGAGCTAAAAATTAGAATAAACTTAATGGTTCCATAAGAAAGGAATGATTAAATAAGATATGCTGCTGCAACACAATGCCTGCTATGCGACCATGTAAGTCGTTAGAACAGAAACAGAAATATACAGAAACTTGTGGGCCTTCTTCAAGTCTTGATATGAGGTGAAAATAGCCCAACAACAAATGTTTGAAACAGAGTAAATACACATGCCTCAAGATTTGACGGGAATAGGCAAAATAAGAAATAGGGTGTTAAGTGGTGAAATTAAGAGCTGTCTGCTGTTAAAGACAGGTTTGTATCATTGTTTCCCAATTAAAAACACTATTAAAAATCAGACTTACAGGTGATAGGCCGGCTGTGGCTTTCATAATATTCTGGGTTTTCTGTTTGTTTGTTTTTGAGACAGAGTCTTGCTCTGTCACCCAAGCTGGCTGGAGTGCAGTGGTGCAATTTTGGCTCACCACAACTTCTGTCTCCTGGGTTCAAGTGATTCTCGTACCTCAGCCTCTGGAGTAGCTGGGACAACAAGTGCATGCCACCACACCCGGCTAATTTTTTAAATATTTTTAGTAGAAACAGGGTTTCACCATATTGGCCAGGCTGGTCTTGAACTCCTGACCTCAGGTGATCCACCTGCCTCGGACTCCCAAAGTGTTGGGATTACAGGTGTGAGCCACTGTGCCCAGCCCATGATATTCTCTTTTTCACAAAAGAGCTTCTAACAATCCACATAAAATCCTGTACACATGATACAAATTAAATATAAATATACTTGTGCTTATGTGAGTATATATTAAATATACTGATGTGCTTTATATTTTTGGTTAGATTTATTGAAGTCTAATTTACATACAGTAAAATGTATTCAATTTTATGGATAAATCAAATGTTTGCAGTTCTGTGCAGTTGGAAACACCCGCAGTCATGTAACCACCATCATAATCAAGATAGATAAGTTTCCCACTACTCCCAAAGTTCCCTTGTGTCCCGTTGAAGTGAAAACCTACCCCAATCACTCTCAGTCCCTGGCCACTGCTGATCTGTTTTGTTTCCCTACAGTTTTTTGGATTTTTCTAGAATATCATATCAAGAGAGTCACTTAGTATGCAGCCTTCTGAGTTTGGCTTCTTTCATTTAGCATCATGTATTGGAAAATTGCAGATCTACCCATACCATTGCGTGTATTTAGTTCCTTTTTATTGCTGAATAATATTTCACTGTATGGAGGTACCACAGATTGTTGACCTGTTCTCCAGTTGATGGGCATTTGGGTTGTTTCTAGTTTGGGACTGTTATGAAAAAGGGTACTATAAACATTCATGAACAAGTCTTCCTAAGACGTATGTTTTCATTTATCTGGGGCCAATACCCAGGAGTGAGTTGGCCATATCACAGGGTCTATGTACGTTTATCTTCATTAGTGAGTTTTCCATTGTGTGTTCATAACATGATTTGGCTCTTTGATATAGACATCGTCAACACCAGCAGTATGTCTGATCTTGAGAACCAAGTGTCACAGATGGAGAAGGCTCTGTCCTTGGGCAGCTTGGAGCCTAACCTCGCAGGAGAAATGATAAACCAAGTCAGCAAGCTCCTTCATTCCCCGCCTGCCATGCTGGCCCCTCTGGCTCAAAGGTATGACTTAGCAAACTGGAGTGGCGGTGAGAGGGGATCCTCCATAGATAAAGATGCTGCTCACATGATTAGTATCCTCAGGTCTTTTTCTCCCAAGTACCAGGTTCAACATGGTTTCTCAGGTTGCTGCTCTGTATTCTGCTTAGAATGAGGAGACAGAGCGGGACTGCCAACCTTGACGCTGGGCGCGGTGGCTCACGCCTGTAATCCCAACACTTTGGGAGGCTGAGGTGGGCGAATCACTTCAGGTCAGGGGTTCGAGACCAGTCTGGCTAACATGGTGAAACCCCCGTCTCTATTTTTAAAAAAAAAAAACGAAAATTAGCCAGGCATGGTGATGTGCACCTGTAGTCCCAGCTACGCAGGAGGCTGAGGCAGGAGAATCGCTTGAACCCGGGACGTGGAGGTTGCAGTGAGCCGAGATGGCACCACTGTACTCCAGCCTGGGAGACAGAATGAGACTCTGTCTCAAAAAATCAAAAACAAATAAAAAAAAAAACCTGCCAACCTTTCTTTACAGATTGCTGAAAGTCGTGGATGACATTGGCTTACAGCTGAACTTTTCAAACAAGACCGTAAGTCTGACCTCCCCTTCTTTGACACTGGCTGTGATGAGAGTGAATGCCAGTAATTTCAGCACGACTACCTTTGCAGCCCAAGACCCTGCAAATCTTCAGGTACATTGTAATTGATGGCAGGAAAAAAAATTATCTTGTATGTGATTGTACTTCCCATTGTATTTCATGATTGAGGCAATTACTGCTTATAGTCAGGGGTGATATTCAAAATATTTGGCATCTAGAACAATGAGGCAACACAGAATCAAAAAAGATGTTGGCCAGGCGCAGTGGCTCACGCCTGGAATCTCAACACTTTGGGAGGCCAGGGCATGCGGATCACTGGAGGTCAGGAGTTCAAGAGCAGCCTGGGAAACATGGTAAAACCCCATCTCTACTAAAAATACATGCGCCTGTCATCCCAGATATTCAGGAGGCTGAGGCAGGAGAATTGCTTGAACTCAGGAGGCAGAGGTTGCGGTGAGCCAAGTTGCACCACTGCACTCCAGCCTGGGCAATAGGGTAATATTCTGTCTCAAAAAAAAAAAAAAAAAAAGTTGGTCTTGGCTGGAGCAGGATGTTGGAGGTGCCTGTTACACCCTGAGTTCACCCTTTAGCAGCTGAATTTTGTGAGCTGGCATGGGTGGTGTCCAGCAGAGGAGTCTAGGCAGTTGGGAGAGTAGGTAGGGGCGTCAGCTACTTATCACATTTCAATATTATAACAAGTCTTAGAACTACACTGATGTATATAGTGGTGCTGAATATCATTTCTGTTTCTAGTGTTTTCTGTCCACCTGTTTAGAGGGATTGGGGGCTGCAAACACCCAAGGAACCCAAGTCTTGCTTTTTAATTTTCATAGTCTTCCCTTTATAAGGGCAGTGCACGTGGTTCTGTGAGGGCTTACCCTAACTGGTGACTAACTTGGCATGTTTGCTGCTACAGTCTCCCAGGGTCCACGGTCATCTTGCACTTTTCATTTATTTCTATGCATCCTTAAAATGTTTCCTTTCCTTCTTGGAGGCCTCCTCCTCCTCCTTATTACATTTGCTTTCTTTCTTTCTTTTTTTTTTTTTTTTTTTTTTTTTTTGAGATGGAGTCACGCTCTGTCGCCCAGGCTGGGGTGCAGTGGTGTGGTCTCAGGTTACTGCAACCTCTGCCTCCCGGGTTCAAGTGATTCCCTTGCCTCAGCCTCCCTAGTAGCTAGGATTACAGGTGCCTGCCAACATGCCTGGCTAATTTTTGTATTTTTAGTAGAGATGGAGTTTTGCCATGTTGGCCAGGCTGATCTCAAACGCCTGACCTCAGGTGATCCTCCTGACTCGACCTCCCAAAGTGTTGGGATTACAGGCGTGAGCCACCGCACCTGGCCTACACTTCCTTTATTTAGTAGCAACCCAGTAATAGAAGTAGAAGCTATTTTACATAGAGATGCCACAGATCAGGTCCTCATAGGACCCTGTATCTTAATTATTAGGTTGGTGCAAAAGTAATGGTAATTTTACTTTTTTTAAAAAGAACGCAACTGCTGTAGTTACTTTTGCACCAACCTAATGGATGTGTTTTCCATCTCATTATACTAGCTCCAGACATTTAATCTTATTTTCCACTTGATTTTCAGGTTTCTCTGGAAACCCAAGCTCCTGAGAACAGTATTGGCAAAATTACTCTTCCTTCATCACTAATGAGTAATTTACCAGCTAATGACATGCAGCTAGCTTCCAGGGTTCTGTTCAATTTTTTTGAAACCCCTGCCTTGTTTCAGGTAAAACTGCTGTTCCTGCTTTTGGCTTGGGTTTTATTTGGAGATGGGGTCATTTCATTTCTTTTAGTGCTCGAATATCCTTAAGGCTGCTGTAAGTCAAATGTATTGCTGAAATGCTGTGATTCATTTTTAAACACAGCCTAACGATACTGGTGATGATAAGTAACAGTAAGTGACAGTTATGTAGTATTTGTATTTACCAGTTGCTGAGCACTATCTAAGCAGTTCCAAATGTTAACCCTAATCCTCTCAACAATGCTGAGAGGAAGGAACTATTATTATCCCATTTTACAGATGAGACCATGGAAGTGCAGAGAGAGGTTAAGTGACTTGCTTGGGGACACACAGCTTAAATGGCTTAATGCTATGTTCCCTTTAAAGAGCACAAAACCCTGTTGTGTCAATCTCTGCAATTTAGCTGAGTATTTAGAGCATTGAAACAGAACAAGCTCTGTTTCTCTCATTGTGATCCCTTGGGAAAGTCGCTTTCCTCCCTACCCCTCGATTTCTGACCTATGTTGGAAAATAAACAGTGTGGACTGAATATCCTTAGTGTTCCTTCTAGTTCTAAAACTCTGACACTATCTCATTTGCCCTTGCCATCTTGGTGTGCCAGGATCCTTCCCTGAAGAACCTCTCTCTGATCAGCTACGTCATATCATCGAGTGTTGCAAACCTGACCATCAGGAACTTGACAAGAAACGTGACAGTCACATTAAAGCACATCAACGCGAGCCAGGTGGGGAGAGGCCAGTGCCGTCTGTTCAATGACCAGGAAGACCTTGTGCAAACTACGTCTGTAAGGCATGGCCTGCAAAAGGCAGATCCAGCAGAAAGAACCTTCAGCTCAGTTGGTGTAGTCCGTTAAGATTAGAATCACGTTTCTCCATTGGGTTTTAACACACTTAATAATTGACCAGGCTGGGTGCAGTGGTTCATGCTGTCATCCCAGCAGTTTGAGAGGTTGAGATGGGTGGACTGTCTGAGCTCAGGAGTTCGAGACCAGCCTGGGCAACATGGCAAAACCCTATCTCTCCAAAAGATACAAAAATTAGTTGGGCATGGTGGCAGGCTCCTGTAGTTCCAGTGACTTGGGGGACTGAGGCGGGAGGATCACTTGAGCCTGGGAGGTCAAGGCGGCAGTGAGCTGTGTGTGGGCCACTGCATTCCACCCTGAGTGACAAAGTGAGACCTTGTCTGAAAAAAAATTGACCACCTAATTTCCAGGAAGAATCAGTGCAAAAGCAAGCTCTTAGCAACTGTGAAATATCAGCTACCAGTGTGTGTGGGTCTGTGGCTGCAGGTCTGATTTTCAGCTCCATTCACGCTGAGCATCATCTACTACCTCACTACTCACAGTGTGGTCCTCATCCCCAGCATCAGCATCACCTGGGAGTCCACTAGAAATGCAGGGTCTCAGGCCCCAACTCAGACCCACTGAGTCCGAATGTCCGTTTTCACAAGGCCCCAAAGTGACTCCTGTGCACGACTGATGAGTTTAAGAAGAGCTGGTCTATTTAGGGCTCATTTGCTTCTAGAGGTCTTGTAAAATAAGAACTCTCCAAAAATTAAGCCTAAGATGCTGAAATAAAAAATACCACAGTTATTTTTTCAAATGCCTTTCAGGTTTTTTTTAGTTCAGTAAATTAATTATCTGTGATTTATCTTTCTACCACAGGATGAGTTAACAATGAGATGTGTATTTTGGGACTTGGGCAGAAACGGTAAGTTCCAGTCATAACCTTTACAAACTCTTGAGCGGGTAAATTGGGAGGTTGTGGAGTTACTGGTGCTATGGCCTCGCTTATGGGACAGATACTCTTCCCAATACCAACAGGTGGCAGAGGAGGCTGGTCAGACGATGGCTGCTCTGTTAAAGACAGGAGATTGAATGAAACCATCTGTACCTGTAGCCATCTAACAAGCTTCGGCGTTCTACTGGTAATATGCCCGTGCCACATAGCCTTAAATTCTGGGTCTGAGGGGTAGGTGGGCATCACACTACAATGTCTAATCTGGTGGATGGATAACCTTGACAGATCGGCAGATATGATATTGTGGCTGATTTATACACCAGTGAGATCACCTCATGCCTCTAACCCCAGCAGCTTGGGAGGCCGAGGTGGGTGGATCACTTGAGGTCAGGAGTTCGAGACCAGCCTGGCCAACATGGTAAAAACCCATCTCTACCAAAAACACAGAATTAGTCAGGCAGTGGTGGTGTGCACCTGTAGTCCCAGCTACTCAGGAGGCCGAGGCAGGAGAATCAGCTGACCCTGGGAGGTTGTAGTGAGCCAAGATCATGCCATTGTACTCCACCCTGGGCAACAGAGTGAGGTGCCATCTCAAAAAAACAAAAAAAGAGAGAGAGAGAGAGAGAGAGAGAGAGAGAGAGAGAGAGAGAGACTCCTCTTCTAATAAGCAAATCCACCTGAAGAAAAATACTTGAACATGAAAGACAAGTATTTTTCACATTCTCTTTTTACATTTTTCTCTTTTAAATACTTAAGGTAACTAGAATTCAGATTAGGATGGGCAATAAAAATTGTTTAGTTTGCAATGCACTTGAAGATTTTTACAGAACACTTTGACATAAATGCTCTTATTTAATTATCCCAACAGTCCTACGAGATAGGTAGAATGGGGAGTTGCTACTGTCATTTTATTAAAATCAGAACTAAGACTCATTTGTTAGGTCATAGAACTAAGAAATGTAAGAGACAGGAGCTAAATCACAGTCTTTAGCCTGTCAGTCCAGTTCCTTTCCATTGCACTATAATGCAGTGATCAAGTACGTGGGTTTTGGAGTGTGCCAGGCCTGAATTTGAATCTTCGCTTCTCTACTTTCTGTGTGTCCTTGAGCAAGTTACTTAACCTCTCTGTGTCTCAGTTTCCTTATCTTTACCTGATAGTAATAATTGTGCCTACCTCATAGGTTTGTTGAGTAGACTATGAATGGGTCCCTAGAATATTTGGTAAATCATAAGTCTTGAGTTTATTTTAAAATATTTGATTATTAAAAGCAATATTTCATTTTCCAGGACCTATCTAGGACATCTGTGCTTCCTGCTCAAACCATGGCTTTGACGTTTATTACGTACATTGGTTGTGGGCTTTCATCCATTTTTCTGTCAGT
Organism: Saimiri boliviensis; assembly: GCF_048565385.1. Classification (NCBI taxonomy): domain Eukaryota; kingdom Metazoa; phylum Chordata; class Mammalia; order Primates; family Cebidae; genus Saimiri; species Saimiri boliviensis. The sequence goes on along the minus strand of NC_133470.1, from coordinate 15,828,762 downwards.
TACTCTTGTAACCTACATAGCTTTTGAGTGAGTATCCACAAGTGGAAATTTGAATTTAGGACTCAGTACTCCCCTCCATTGCCCACATTTATTAACCAAGCCCTTTCCTCAGCCTGCCTCACCCTGTACACCCAGCTAGTGGAGCACCTGTGTATCAACTTTATGAGACCTTTATGGTTTATATGCTTGTGTCCTCCCACTAGTCTGTGGACTCACTGAAGGCCGGGGTTGTGTCATAATCATCTTTGTACCCCAGAATGATGCCTGGTACCTGTGAAACGGAAAGAGGGATGCGGCTGGGTGCGGTAGCTCACGCTTGTGAGCCCAGCACTTTGGGAGGCCAAGACAGGTGGGTCATGAGGTCAGGAGTTTGAGACCAGCCTGCCCAACACAGGGAAACCCTGTCTCTACTAAAAATAACAAAAATTAGCTCGGCATGGTGGCGAGCACATGTAAATCCCAGCTCCTCAGGAGGCTGAGGCAGGAGAATCGCTTGAACCCAGGAGGCAGAGGTTGCACTGAGCTGAGATCACGCCACTGCACTCCAGCCTGGGTGACAGAGCAAGACTCCGTCTCAAAAACAAAACAGAAAAGCAATATGAAAGAGGCATGCAGGCCCCGAAACCCAGGGACATACAATCTGAAATAGACCACAGCACAAGGTACAGCATAAGAACTATGTTTAATAAATTAAATTTCTAAATTATACCAAGCCAACACAAAAGATTAATACATTAATGGGTGTGGGGATGGAGAGAAAGAAGGGCATAAAAGTTGTACTGAAAAAAATAGATACTCAGTGAGTGTAGCGCTGCAGCAAGAACACCATTCTAAATAACAACCTTTCCTTCTTGGCTTACCAGACAGGTCCCTTTAGTCATTTTTGGGGGGTAATTCCAACAAATTCTAATGGAAAAGAAGGACATAGGCATTTTTATTGTGTTAACTAAATGAAACAATATGTAGGTTCTTGGATTTCAGTTTTGGACACTGATCAGGAAATGTAAAAATTTCTTTTCAGTGCCAAAGTTAGGGTCTAGCTGTGACTACAGATCTTCTAATGCGCCTTTGGAAATATTAATAGTAAAACTAAATAACCGTAAGGCCAGCCATTACTCAGAATGACTTCACCAGATCCAATTTTGCACACATAAACATGAACATGCCATCAATTAGCCGGCTTTTCCTATGATATCACATTTAGCTATAGTTTAAACTCTTCTTTCCATGATCTCATTTTACCTAATAATATATAATAATATGGGAATCTGGGTAAAATTTGAAGATCTGAATACAGCAGCCTAAAGGCTGCTATATGAGAAGCAGCACCAAAGCTTCTGGAAGTAGTTGGGGAGAAATAGGATGGGTGTTCAGTAGAGTCTACTGTAAACTATTTTAAAGTATGGGTCAGCAGTCAGCATGTAAAAGGTCCCATAGAAATACAGACACAAATTCTCCTTATGGTTATCACAGATGATTCTGTTTAGATTTTTCCTTTGTTGTTGTTTGTTTTAAGCCCCCCCCCCACACACACACACACAGAGGAAATTTATGCATATAGACGTTTACCAAAGAATAAAAATAAATTGCTTAAAACTCAAAGAGCCTGAAAGATATGCTTACATAAGGATTGGTGCTGGGCGTGGTAACTCATGCCTGTAATCCCAACACGTTGAGAGACCAAGGCAGCAAGATTGCTTGAGCCCAGGAATTTGAGACCAGCCTGCGCAACATGATGAAACCCCGTCTCTACAAAAAAAAATACAAAATAACTAGCAGGGTGTGGTAGTGACTGCCTGTAGTCCCAGCCACTCAGGAGGCTGAGGTGGAAGGATCACTTGAGCCCGGGAGGCAGAGGTTATAGTGACCTGAGATCAAGCCGCTGTACTCCAACCTGGGTGACAGAGCCAGACCTTATCTTAAACCAGAAAGCAGGTGGTGGGGGAGTCGTGGTTGGCAGAGTAGAATGCTAATTTTTGTTCTCATCCTTTCCTTTTAGAAAGATCCGGAGGGATTACCCTTCCAAAATCCTCATCCAGCTGTGTGCTGCTCTGCTGCTGCTGAACCTGGCCTTCCTCCTGGACTCGTGGATTGCGCTGTATAAGATGCGAGGCCTCTGCATCTCAGTGGCTGTATTTCTTCATTATTTTCTCTTGGTCTCATTCACATGGATGGGCCTGGAAGCATTCCACATGTACCTAGCCCTTGTCAAAGTATTTAATACTTACATCCGAAAATACATCCTTAAATTCTGCATTGTGGGTTGGGGTATGTATAAGTTTGCCTGCATGTTGCCTGGACTTTCTCTGTTTTTCTCCAGTGTTTTGATATGTAAGCAGGTGGAAACGATGAAGCAGATCGCATTCAGCAAGGTCCTAAGACAGCCTTATACTCTTACATGTGCCCTGCCCAAAGAGCAACTTCGTCAAGTCTCCTTCCAGGACACTTGTGTATTTCCTCTGGATTTGTTACGAATATGAAATTCCTTAAGGTTAAACCATGAATCCTCTTTGTATCTCCAGGAACTAGAATTTGGGGCTGGGGGCTGGCACAGAAGGTGCTCGATATATTGAAAACATTAGCTTGGTACTAAAGAGGCCAAACTCTCAGTCCCTGAGCTCCCGGCCAGCCTCACTCTACTTTGTGCCTCCCAGATATCAGACATATGTGACAGCATGCTCAGAAGGGCAGAGTGAGATAAGGTACATATGAAACCCATTGTAACTTCACTGCCACGCTGGCACGACATGTCTGATTGTGCAGCCTACTGGTGGTAGGTCACAAGGCCTTAGACTCCCCAAAGATCTTGAAGATTTCTTCATTCAATTCCCAATGTAGAAGCCTCCTCAACCCTTAACTCTACCTGACTTATCCTTGACTAAAGATAATCTAACTTCTGCTTTACTACTTCTATTACTAGAGAGTTCATTACCTTACAAGGCAGCCAATAACCTTGTCCTAAAGCTCGATGGTTCTGATTTTCCATTAAGTTCTGTTGGCTCCCTGGTGGCACTTACCAGTGGTCTTGGTTTTGCTCTCTCAGGCAGAAAACAGTAAATTGGTATCTCTTCTGCCAGACAGTCCTTTAGATAATCCACAAGTAGGCTAGGTGCAGTGGCTCACGCCTGTAATTAATTCCAGTACTTTGGGAGGCTGAGGCAGGTGGATTACAAGGTCAGGAGTTCAAGACCAGCCTGGCCAAGATGGTGAAACCCTGTCTTTACTAAAAATACAAAAATTATCTGGGTGTGGTGGCGGGTGCCTATAATCCCAGCTACTCGGGAGGCTGAGGCAGAGAATCACTTGAACCCCAGAGGCAGAGGTTGCAGTGAGCTGAGATCGTGCGTGCCACTGCACTCCAGCCTGGGCGACAGAGTGAGACTCCGTTTCAAAAAAAAAAAAAAAAAGATAACCCACAAGTAATATAAAACAGTATGTATAATCCCCTATTTTTCAACATATTTGCACACAAGTGACCCCATGAAAGATAAACCAGTGAGGTGAGCCAGGCAGTCATTCCAAACGTAGGTAAAGAAACTGGCTCCAAGTTATGATCTGATTCCCCCCAATTCACAAAGCTACAGAACAGTGAGCCTGCTTTTCTGCTTCTTTATCTGCAGCCTTCTGCCATCACCCACCACCAGACTCCCTCTATTTTCAGGCTAAATATTCCTACACATCAGGATTGTGAACACATCACCACCCTTGCTGCCCGCCTTGTATCTCATGTCATTATGTCTTTGTGAAAAACATCCTCTCCCTGCTCATCCCAGAAAGAGAAGTCACTGCTCCAGTTACTGGGCGTGGATTCTGTCTTCTTTAGAGAAGGCTGAAAGTCAGATTCCCTTGTGAAGTACAAGTTCCCCCACCCCCAGTATTTTATTCTTAACAAAGTGTCTCGCTTAGAAAATTATCATATGTCAGGGTCACCAGAAGGTACAAGCACAAAGGCATTAAATGAACTGTTAGATTGGATTTTACCAGGCACTGCGGCTGGTCTGTGACAAGGAATTGCTTTTTCTTTACCAGAGCCTTGAGATGGGACGTCTGCTGATCGGCGTGCGGAGTGTGGGTGGTGGCGTGGGGCTGGGAGGTGATGGTGTGCATCTGTGAATAGGATTCTTTCCCCACCAAAAGCCACTTTAAACCTGGGGGAGACTTCTCATTGTAGCTTCCCTGAAGGGAAGTGCCCAGGGGCTCTGGAGAGAGCTGGCATAGCAGCAGTCACCAGCCCCCAAATCAGCCAGGACAGAACCCTCCATCCTTCATTGGGTCTCAAAGTCCTCAAATTGGGGACTTCTGGTTTCATAATGAAAGATTTGCCAGGAGTTTCTGACTCTTAAATGTACATTCCAGATATGTATAAGTTAAAGGCACAAGGCTTGGTGTGGCGGCTCATGCCTGTAATCCCAGCACTTTGGGAGGCCGAGGTGGGCAGATCACCTGAGATCAGGAATTCGAGACCAGCCTAGCCAACATGGTGAAACCCTGTTTCTACTAAAAGTACAAAGATTAGCCGGGTGTGGTGGTGCACACCTGTAATCCCAGCTACTGGGGAGACTGAGGCACAAGAATTGCTTGAACCTGGGAGGCGGAGGTTGCAGTGAACTGAGATTGTGCCACTACACTCCAGCCTGGGCGACAGAGCAAGACTGTCTCAGAAAAGAAAAGAGTTAAAGACAACACTGGCAGCTGTAACAGATTAGCCTTGAAATCTGAGCAGATTATTTCTCACTCACCTGCAGTCTAGTTGGCAGGGGTAGAGGAGTCCCTGGTCTTGCAGTTATTCAGGGATCCAAGCTAGTGAAGACTCTGTCTCCAGGTTGCCCTAAGTTTGCAGGGAAAGAGAGAGTAGAGTGTCTCGCAGGAGGTTTCTATAGGGCAGGGCTGGAAGTGGAGCAAATCACTTGTGCCCATATTCCATGGGCCCAAAGTGAGCCATGTGGCCATGCACACCCAGCTGCCTGGGAGGCTGGGAGCATCTAGTCACGTATCAAAGAGGAAAAGAAACCAACTTGGTAAACAGCTAGCCAGTCTCTGCTACAAGATGTAAATAGGATGTGAGTTCTAGTCTTGTCACCCACTTTGGTTATTAGAACTATGTGTGACCAGTGTTTCCCATCTTCCAGGGGTACCAGCGATGGTTGTGACCATCATCCTGACTATATCCCCAGATAACTATGGGCTTGGATCCTATGGGAAATTCCCCAATGGGTCACCGGATGACTTGTGAGTACAAAGGCCCCTAACGGAATGCTAAGTGAACTAGAAAACAGAGGACCTAGGCCAGGCGCGGTGGCTCACACCTGTAATCCCAGCAATTTGGGAGGCAGAGGTGGGTGGATTGCCTGAGATTGGGAGTTCAAGACCTGCCTGGCCAGCATGGTGAAACCCCATTTCTACTAAAAATACAAAAAAAAAAAAAAATAGCCAGGCATGGTTGTGGGTGTCTGTAATCCCAGCTACTTGGGAAGCTGAGGTAGGAGAACTGCTTGAACCCAGGAGGCGGAGGTTGCAGTGAGCCAAGATCACGCCATTGCACTCCAGCCTGAGCAACAAAGCGAGACTCCGTCTCAAGAAAGAAAGAAAATGGAGGATCTAATCAGCATATTGACTCCTGCTCTCATCCTAATAAAAGCCAGCAATATTTCACAGCAGCCGGCACAGTCATGGATGAGAGAAGCTAGCTGGAAGTGCCGTGTTGCTCTTCAAGTGATGAATTTGGAGGAGCTATTCCGAAAAGAAAAATGAATTAGGAGGAACTATTTTGAAAATATTTTCATTAGCCTCTGATAAAATGACATTCCAGTTAGATTAATAAAGACTTAACGGAACAGAGTTGCTAGGATTTACAGGGGCAATATCCTGAATGTTTAAAAAAAAAGGTCTATTTTTAAAATACTTTAACTCACCAAGTGTCCTCACATAAACTCTTAGATTCTTTTCCCTAGGAACTATAAATGGTTGTAGAGAATAGCAGTTTTATCATTTTTTTTTTCTCTTGTACTGGTAGAAAATGTTTCAGTAAAATGTGATAGATTCACTGTGTCTCTTTGAACTCTAAGTCATCAGTGTAATGTGTTTTCCCCCCACCAACTCCAGCTGCTGGATCAACAGCAATGCAGTGTTCTACATTACGGTGGTGGGATATTTCTGTGTGATATTTTTGCTGAACGTCAGCATGTTCATTGTGGTCCTGGTTCAGCTCTGTCGAATCAAAAAGAAGAAGCAACTGGGAGCCCAGCGAAAAACCAGTATTCAAGACCTCAGGAGTATCGCTGGCCTTACATTTTTACTGGGAATAACTTGGGGCTTTGCCTTCTTTGCCTGGGGACCAGTTAACGTGACCTTCATGTATCTTTTTGCCATCTTTAATACCTTACAAGGTAATCTTTACAGTATTAAATACAAACTGAATGATCCTAGTTGAATATAAGAATATAGCTACTAAGAGAGTACAGGCATGCCTTGGAGATGTTGGGGTTTGGTTCTAGACCACAGCAGTAAAGCAAATATTGCAAGAAAGTGAGTCACACAAGTGTTTGGTTTTCCAGTACGTATAAAAGTAATGGTAACGCAAGACTGTAGTCTATTCAGTGTGCAATTGCGTGATGTCTAAACCAAATGTACATACCTTAACTGAAAAATACTTTATTGCTAAAAAACGCTGACACAGAGACACAAGGTGAGTACATGCTGTTGGAAAAATGGCGTTGAGAGACTTGCCGAACGCACGGCTGCTGCAACCTTCAATTTGTAAAAAAAAGAAAAAAAAAATGCACTGTCTGTGAAACCCCATAAAACGAGGTATGCTTGTATATGCAAAGTAGCTTATTTCATGGCTTAAGATATTTTCATTTAAAAACAGATGTATCCTTGAGAGGGAGTGCGTTGAGATCTTTGGAGGAAAGGTGCTCGCTAAATTCAAGAAATGGTGCCTTTTTTTTCCTCCTTATTCATCGTTATCTCCTTAGAGAGACCATACTGAGGGGAACCTGCCAGGAACTCTTTTTGAAAAAGTCAATGATTCTTCCTTCACTTGGTTGCTTTTAAAAATGTTGTGTTCACACAGCACATACCATGACTGTGGCTGTGGGGGCTCACCACTTTCACCTCCTAGGTCAGAGATTTGGAGACAGTGAGAAATGGGAAGGCAACAGGCAGACCCGAGTGGCAGCAGTTTTACTTGAAGGCTAATCCCAAGAAGTTACTGCCCTGGGACACTCAGTGGGAAAGAGAGCAGGTTCTGTGTGTCACCATCTGCTTCAGGTTTCCCATTGGTGAATGAAGCCCATTCATTCTTGGAACCCTGATAGTTGCACTCTTTAGAAAATTACTAATTCTTTTAGAGCAGTGTTACGAAAGCCATGTCCGCTGTTAATTTTTAATGGAAGTGCTATGACATTAAAAGCCCAGCAGGCTAATAGGTTTACATTACAATAACAAGAATTCCCTGTCCCTTGCTTTCCTTCTACTCCAGTCCCCTTTGGAACGCCGTTTCGTTGCCTTCTCATCGGCTTGTTTGCATCTTCCCTGTTGCTTTTGCTCCCATGTTGTCCTTCTATAGTTCTGTCAGGCAATAGATCATCTTGGTTTTCAAAGAAATCCCAGCCTGAGGTTAAATTCAAATGCTGAATTTGGTTGTTGGTTCTTATTTTAATTTGAAAGAAGCCAGCAGAGATGGTTGTTTAGTTATATATGGTTATTAATTTTTACTTATAGCAGTTCTTCAATTGGTATATCCAGGTGTTACGCTGCATGGTATTACATTTAAACCAAAAAACATGAGCAAATTCTTTTTAAGGGTCTTAAGAAGTTTTATTTTCCAACCATGGTATACTAATAGATACTTTAAAAGAAAAAAATATATGCCCACATCACTTTAAAAGAAAAAAATATATGCCCACATCACGCTCATTTTCATCATTGACATGAAAGCAAGGTACCCACCCTCACATGTTTAATGTGGAAATTGAATCTGCCTTTGTCTTCATTTCCCCAGATTATCTCATTAGAATATGAATGGATAAAAGGAATGAATGTATTGCTTCATCTATACAAGGAAACTAACCCTAATGCACAGGGCTTTTGGGGTGGTTAAATGTATATATAGGTTCTGATTTTGGCCTCTCTTATATATGCTGTTTCTCTCCTAATGCAACCAAGGGTGGACACCCAGGGTGGCACATGAGTGAAGCTGTGTAATGTTCAGACATGGATCTTGAGGGTGGGCCAGGTACCCTACTAGAAGCAAAACTGTTTTGTTTGTTTGTTTTTCGAGACAGAGTCTCGCTCTGTCACCCAGGCTGGAGTGCAGTGGCACAATCTCGGCTCCCTGCAACCTCTGTCTCCCAGGTTCAAGTGATCCTGCCACCTCAGCCTCCCAAAGTGCTGGGATTACAGGCGTGAGCCACCATGCCTGGCCCCTGGCATTTTTTAATGAAGGTTTAAAGTGAATAGATTGGGGGGTTTTCCGTAGAAAGCAGAGAACCCACAATTCATCCATTCACTCAGCAAATATTTATTGGCAAAAGCCTTGGGGAGTGGCAGCGATGGGGCTGGGGGGGGAGCCCCGGCCTGCCTTGACTGGGCACCCGGGTGGGTGAGGGGTGGAGCCCCAGGGCTCCTTCAGGTCTTTAGCTTGCTCTCCATGCCAGCACCTGGAGCAGGTCAGGAGGAGGCAGGCAGGTAGGTGAGTACATCCTTGTACTGACTGGGTTTGAGTGGGGGAGAGAAATCCAAGCAAAGGACAGGGCAGTGGGCTGGAGAGGAGGAGAGAGGGAAGGGAAAGATGTGTGGAGGAGATAGCATTTGACAGATCTTGGAAATGGATTCTAAATTAGGAGGATGGGAGAGGCAGGAGCCGAGGTCCAAGCTGGGATCCTGAGTAGATGGCTTGTAATTCCAAGATAGGGAAGGCCGAGGACGAGGTGGGAGGAGACCGTGAATTTAATTGTGGAAATGTAAGGTTAGGATTCCTCTTATCATATAAATATCTTCATCTCACAAAGATTTTCGAAAGGTATTCCCCGATGCCTTTTGACAGCAAGCTTTCCTAGGACTCTGGACTTTTTATTCAATTTGCCAAATTTCACATTGCCCACAGCTACCAAAGAATTTATTAATGTTTTTTGTGCAAAGTGAGCTTATGACATTCAGCTAATAGCTTGGAATTCATTGTGGTTTTTGTTTTTCCCTCCTTAGGATTTTTCATATTCATCTTTTACTGTGTAGCAAAAGAAAATGTCAGGAAGCAATGGAGGCGGTATCTTTGTTGTGGAAAGTTGCGGCTGGCTGAAAATTCTGGTAAAGATTTACCTTACTTTTTCTCTTCCTCTGAAATCTCAAGGAAAATATTGTATAAATTAAGATCTAAAGCAAATCCAATCTAGAAAGCAGTGAAACAGCAAATCTGGAATCTGCTCAACAGAAAATATTGTGAACATTAGGGAGAAAAAAAATCGAGTGAATTAAAAAATAATTATTCATATCTGGGAATTTTTTGAGCAATAAATTTATTGGGCTGGCTGCCTCTTGAATGAGGCAACAATGAAATTTTTAGAATTTTCTACTGATCGTGCTTTTTATTTCCAAAAGTAATTTTTAATATTTACCTTGGTAATTTAAAAAATATCAACTCAGTCCTTTCTCTACAGGTCCTGCTCGTCAGCTGCTTTATTTGTTAGTAAGCCAGACCTGGGATATAAACCTTAGCATACATTTGGTTGTAACATACATTTGGTTATTTTGAAGTTATTTTCACTTATGCCCGGTTGGGTAGTAAAGCACATAGCTCGTTTTTTTAAAGAAAATGAGAAAAATAAAGTGCTGTTTGAAAAGCTATATTCCTTTTGCATGAATGCCCACCTTTGCAGTATCTGGGGGACACGGGAGTCTGTATTCAGAAAATGGCAGTATATGTAGTTCAGTCATTTTCATGGATTGAAGAACAATGAGTCATTACAACACAGACTATTTGTGTTCTTGTTAGGACAGGTTGTGAGGCTCTGAATTACTACCTAATTCTGTGGATAGTTGCAGACATAATCAAATTAGCTTGGCCTTTAGTTCTAGGAGAATATAGGTTACTTTTAACCACACAGTCATTTGAAGGATAAATGTAAACAATCCAAATGAAAATACATGTTATCACGCCAACTGGTGGAAGGTGACTTCTCCATAAGATCCTGAAGTGAGGACTCAGGTGCTTAGGACTTATTACACTGTGATCTGTCTCTTGCGTTTGAGCTTCAACATACTGCCCTGTTTTTCTGTAATGCTTATTCTGCTGTAGACTGGAGTAAAACTGCTACTAATGGTTTAAAGAAGCAGACTGTAAACCAAGGAGTGTCCAGCTCTTCAAATTCCTTACAGTCAAACAGTAACTCCACTAACTCCACCACACTGCTAGTGAATAATGATTGCTCAGTGCACGCAAGCGGGAATGGTATGTATATCTCAATATAGTATTTCTCAAGTTAGTGTTTATTTTTGAAAGTGGTTTTATCCTTTAATGGCATTTTGGCTAAGCAAAGTGAGTAACTATTAATACATATATGACTAGTGGATCAAAATGTGGTTCCCTTATAAAAGAGAAAGTTTATTAATCCAAATTTATTTATTATAGAGCAAACATTGGAACAATATCTTTTTTAAGATTTGGTTTTTCATAATGGGATTGATGAAGACCTAAAAATTTCAACATTTTAAATCCTCATTTAACTATTGTCCAAAGATTTCAGTACTGTGCTATTTCTGTGAGAGTAGTACCTAAAATAGCTGATAAGACTATGCAGTTTTTATTATATCTGTCATAATATACATGTTCAACACTTTTTTTTTTTTGAGACACTCTCACTCTTGTCGCCCAGCCTGGACGGCAGTGGTGTGATCTCAGCTCACTCTAACCTCTGCCTCCTGGGTTCTAGCAATTCTGCCTCAGCCTCCTGAGTAGCTGGAATAACAGGCAACCGCCACCATGCCCAGCTAATTTTTGTATTTTTAGTGGATATGGGATTTCACCATGTTGGCCAGGCTAGTCTCAAACTCCTGACCTCAAGTGATCTGTCAGCCTCCCAAAGTGCTGGGATTACAGGTGAGAGCCACCGCGCCCAGCCAACACTTTTAAACCTTCCTATTTTTTGCTTTTCATGTTTGTTAATTCTTTCCCACAATGTGGCTGTCTTGTGAAAGTACCCAAATCCCCATGAATAAGTCAAATACTGGAAGATGACTTGTGACCAGTATTGGTGACCATATATGTGACCAATATCTGAACAGATATTGCTGCTGTGCCTCCTTTACTCATTAATTCTGACATTTCTAGCTAAAACTTCTGTTACATTTTCTTCCTTTCTTAAGACCAGGCTGTTCATTACTCATAAAAGCTTACCTTATCTATTTTTACCTTCTCTTGCTTCTTAATATATCTTTTGCATTCTTATAAAAACATAAGCTCTGCTGGTAGAGTTTCTCCTTCCGTGGAGAATTTGCCTTTATTCATTGTTTTAGGATGTTAGTTCTTTTCATGACTAATTCAAATAAATTCGTGAGAAGGTTCATATACCTACCAAATAGTTTTCTAATTCCCCGAAGAAGGGAGTTCCCACTGGTTTGTCTAGACTTTTTTTTTTTTAGACAAGGCCTCCTATTGCCCAGGCTGGAGTTCAGTGGTACGATCACAGCTCACTGTAGTCTCGACCTCCCAGGCTCAAGTGATCCTCCCACCTCAGCCACCCAAGTAGCTGGGACTATGGGAGCATGCCACCATGCCTGGCTAATTTTTTTTTTAAGATGTGGTCTTGCTGTGTTGTTTAGGTTGGTCTCAAACTCCTGGGCTCAAGCAATCCTTCCGCCTCAGCCTCCCAAAGTGCTGGGATTACAGGAGTGAGCCACTGAGCCCCACCCATCCAGGCTTTTAAAATACCATAGCATGCCTCAAAATCAAGGTTTCTCAACTTCAAGCACAATTGACATTTCGGGCTGGATAATTCTTTTTTGTGGAATTGCAGGACATTTAGCAGGATCCCTGGACTCTATCAACTAGAGCCAGTAGCACCCTGCCCCCAGTTATGACAACCCAAAATGTCTCCAGATACTGCCAACTGTCCCAGGGGGGTGGGGGCAAGAAGGGGGTAAGATTGCCCGAAGTTGAGAATCACTGCTGTAAAAGATGAGAAATACCTGCTGTATATAGCCTTAGCTCTTTACTGTCAACAACAGAAAAAAAGCTCTGGGCTCTACACCAAATAGCTCTATCAGGAATGATTCAATGGACGTAAACAGAGGAGAGGCAGTGACGATCACAGCAGGTTAGTAAGTTAGCGTGAGAAAGCAAATTGAAAGGAGAGAAATCAAAGGCACTAGCTGGGTGTGTTTGGGACTCTAAATCCATAAACCAGATTTTCCATATTCTCCAAAGAGCTCAGAGATGAAGCCTCACCTGCTTAGCTCTATCAATGTTGTCATCCTTTGGGAAATCAGATGTGACAGAAACAGCACATTTTAACATGGTTGTTTAATACAGCTGATTTGACACAGCTACTTTTGATGCTTGACAGTGAGGGTGGGGGTACATTTTAAGGCTGCCAAAATGGCTCAGTGTTTAATATTACATAATATGCATGTCAGATAAACATTCCTAACTCCTCAGTCCTCGGCCCAGCATCTGGGATAGATGAGGAATGGAATTGGCAGTTTCAAAAAAGAAAGCTGGGGCTGGGGGCGGTGGCTCACGCCTCTTACCCTAGCACTTTGGGAGGCCAAAGCAGGCAGATCTCCTGAGGTCAGGAGTTTGAGACCAGCCTGGCCAACAAGGCAAAACTCCATCTCTAATAAAAAATATAAAAATCAATGGGACATGGTGGTACATGCCTGTAGTCCCAGCTACTCAGGAGGCTGAGGCAGGAGAATCACTTGAACCCAGGAGGCAGAGGTTGCAGTGAGCAGAGATCACACCTCTGCACTCCAGCCTGGGTGACAGAGTGAGACTGTCTTAAAAAAAAAAAAAAAGCCAGGCGCAGTGGCTCAAGCCTGTAATCCCAGCACTTTGGGAGGCCGAGGCGGGTGGATCACGAGGTCGAGAGATCGAGACCATCCTGGTCAACATGGTGAAACCCCGTCTCTACTAAAAATACAAAAAACTAGCTGGGCGTGTAATCCCAGCTACTTAGGAGGCTGAGGCAGGAGAATTGCCTGAGCCCAGGAGGCGGAGGTTGCGGTGAGCCGAGATTGCGCCATTGCACTCCAGCCTGGGTAACAAGAGCGAAACTCCGTCTCAAAAAAAAAAACAAAAAAACGGAAAGCTAGAAGTTTATTGATTTGTTTATTATGCCAGGCCAAATTGTTCTTGTGTCAAAATGTCCTCAAGCCAAAATGCCTAAATTCAAACAGCCACCTATTTGATCTGTGTCACAGATGGAGCTGCGTTAACCATATTCATCGCCTAGTTTGCATGAATATTACACAGTTCAGTCTGAGCTGCCTTAGAGGGTGGGGTACCAGCAGCCATCTCATGTAGTACCCAGGACTACAAGCTCATAGTTTGGAAGCAACATCACATGTCAACTCCATCACTTCTGAGCTGTGTAACCTTGGGCAGAGCACTTAATTTTTGAAACCTTCGTTTCCTCATCTGTGAAATGGGGATAATAGTAGTACCCACCCTGTGGGCTCTAAATGAGATAATAAAGTGTCCCAGTACGGTTATGATCATTGTTATCATCATTATATCATGAACTAACAAATGGGCTTATTATTCAGCTTTCTATATAGTCTCCCCATGATCTAATGGTCAGAAGGATGGTGCCAAGTAGCTAGAGGATGCCAGCACCTGCACTTCCCTACAACTCAGATCCTGCTTGGGGTAGGGAAGGCCCACGTCCAAACCAACAGTTACCCTTGAGTGCCCAGCTGCTCCCTGGGCTGGACTCTGAAGTTGGAATTGTTAGTTTCCTCTTGAGAACTGGTCCTGTCCTGATTTAGTCAGAGGGGCTGGTTTAGTCTACAGGAGAGATGATTTCTTCTTGTCCTGACTGTTGTGGCCGGTTGCTCTGGTTTCTCTGGTACGAAGTTTGACTTTGTAGGAACCTAGAGAACCCAGAACTTCCTAAGGGTACATATGGGGTCTTTGTTAACATTAACCTTTTGGGAGACCAAAGTATTACCTTCGCTTATATTATACATATGCTACTACTTGGAGTCAAAATATATTCAACCAGAGTTCGGAAGTGGGCCTTTTATTAATATATTGTTTTGCTTCAGATTTTGACCATTTCATTAAAAACAAAGCAAAACAAAAAAACTGCCAAAGAGAACTGGTTTCTGAAGCAATCTCCAATTTGGTATGCTTACTTGGAGTGGCCTTAGGGAAGGAATGAAAAATAAACATATATGAACATATATATCATAAATGAACATATATCATGTTTTTAAAAACATTTTACAAATATATGTTTTGTTTCCTATGATCCATGTTAGAGCAAGTTAAAAAAAAAAGAAAAAACAAATATATCTTTAAGAATAAAGCAATGTCTAAGTGTGTTCGCTTTTTAATGCTTTCTGTGGATACTTCACATGCCCTGCTTTCTGTTTCCTTACACAGGAAATGCTTCTACAGAGAGGAATGGGGTTTCTTTTAGTGTTCAGAATGGAGATGTGTGCCTTCATGATTTCACTGGAAAACAGCACATGTTTAATGAGAAGGAAGATTCCTGCAATGGGAAAGGCCGTATGGCTCTCAGAAGGACTTCAAAGCGGGGAAGCTTACACTTTATTGAGCAAATGTGATTCCTTTCTTCTAAAATCAAAGCATGATGCTTGACAGTGTGAAATGTCTAATTTTACCTTTTACACAATGTGAGATGTATGAAAATCAACTCATTTTATTCTCAGCAACATATGGAGACGCATAAGCTAATTAAGGGCAATGATTATTATTACAAGAGAAAACCAAGGCATTACACCATGGTTTTTAGACATTTGTGATTTGGTTTCTTATCTTTCATTTTATAAGAAGGTTGGTTTTAGACAATACACTAAGAATAAAACTCCTGTAAAGGAAACAAAAAAAAGGTAGTGAACTTTCAGCCACCTTTTAAAGAGGCTAGGCTCTCTTTGATAACATTATATAAAGCAACAGTTGATTCAGCCTGTTGGTGAGTTTAGCTGTGCATGCCTTTGTTGTATATAAGCTAAATTCTAGTGACTCATGTGTCAAAAATCTTACTTCTACATTGTTTTGTATTTATTTTCTACTGGGTAAATGTATTCCTTTGTAGAATCGTGGTTGTTTTGTCTCTTGTGATAATTCAGAAAATCCTTGCTCATTCTGCGAATTCTAAAGCTCCTTTTGGAGATGATATAGGATGTGAAATACAGAAGTCTCAGTGAAATCAAGAAATAATGATGCCAGCCAGACTGGGAAAATGTAAGCAGACAGTACCACAGCTCATACAGTGCCTTTGAGCAAGTTAGAAAAGGGTGTCCTGTGTCCCCACTGGGCAGACACAGCCCTATGGGCTCACGGTTTAGCAAACAGAGTGGAGACCATATTTTAGTCCCACTCACCTTCTCGGGTATGCGACCTATACAGCCATACACAGCATCTGGTACGAATACTCACCTCCTGACCTCATCCCCAGTGGTCAGATTATAGAATCTGTACCAAGATGTTTAACTTTATACCTTGGCCACAAAGGGGGATGGAACTGTCATCCAGACCATGTGTCAGGAAAATTGTGAACGTAGATGAAATACATACACTGCCGCTTCTCAGATCCCCCAGAGCCTTTCAGAACAGGAGAGTAGACTAGGATTCGTTTTCTTAAAAAGATGTATATATATGGAAAAAATCATATTGGCTGTTCTTTAAAAGGCAACTGCATGGTACGTACATGGTTGATTGTTATGACTGGTACACTCTGGCCCAGCCAGAGCTATCATTATTTTTTAAATATGTCTTGAAGAATGCATAGTGACAAGGGGAGCAGCTATTGGGAACAGGGGACTGTCCTGCACTGCTGTTGTTGCTACATGTATTGAGCCTTGATTGCTCCTAGTTATATACGGGGTCTGTCTTGCTTCCCACCTACATCTGCTTGAGCAATGCCTCAAGTACGTGCTTATTAGGAACATTTTGAACCCCTTTCACTTAAATCTTTTACTAATGTTCCCTTGCATATATTTCAAGTGAATGTTGTATCTCAGACTAACCATAGTAGTAATACACAGTTCTGTGAATGCTAACTTGTCTTTGCAATAGTTCTTCTCTGATTTATTTAATTGTCTTGTATTTATATGTTAAAATCAAAAATGTCAAAATCAATGAAATAAATTTGCAGTTAAGATCTTTAAGTCTGGTAATTTTCACAAAGAGAAAACATCTGCAGTCTCTCTCCTTGGTGGCCTGGCATGGAAGCGGTAGGATGTCCTGATTAAGACAAACACAGTTGGCCGGGCATGGTGGCTCACGACTGTAATCCCAGCACTTTGGAAAGCTGAGGTGGGCAGACTGCTTGAGCGCGTAAGTTCGAGACCAGCCTGGGAACCACAGGGAAACTCCCGTCTCTACAAAAAATTAAAAATTAGTTAGGTATAGTGTTGTGTGCCTATAGCCCTAGCTTCTCTTGAGGCTGAGGATGGAGGATTGCTTGAGCCTGAAAGTTTGAGGCTGCAATGCAATGAGCCATGATTGTGCCACTGCACTCCACCTTAGGCGACAGAGTGAGACACCATCTCTTAAAAAGACAAACATAACAATAACATCTTTTGGAAAACAGCAGGTACCCAGCAGATGCAACATTCAAGTGAATGAATGTTATATCTCAGACTGTGACTGTGAAATTAGAGCAAGGGTTGTTCTGCCTCATGAGATCAGTTTCTGAGGTCTCTTTTCCATTTTCCCATGAGTCTTTGAAGATTATCTCTTCAACACATTGCCTTTGGCCTGTAGGCAGTGTACATGACCCAGTTCAAATCTCATCTAAGTATCCACTTCCTCGGTGTCAAACAGGTAGGACTACTGAAAAGTGAGAACAGGATTTGGGATTTCTGCGGTGCTGGTTAGTATGTGCGATCCCCAAACACGGGAAGCTGACCTCACCCTTCCAAGAGGTCTGAGCAAGCTCTTCTTGCAAGGTCCTCAGCTCCCACAAAGATGCCAAGTATTAAATTGATAAGGAGGATGTGAGAGCCTCTAGATTGGGGGAGGGGTGAGACCTCAGAAATCAATCCCCCAAAGCAAATTACATAACCAAAATATACATAAAAGGATGCACAATGTCCAGTATCTTTTAGGTTCTACCCCCCTTATTTTTCCTATTGTGTCTGTGCTGTGGTCCTTAAGCTGAATTCTCTCATCTATTTCTTACTTTAGGCAGACATAGGGCAGAACAGAGAGTGTTTCTGTGAAGCATCCTCCTTTGGGTTTCAGATTGGTCCCACAATCTGAGACTCTACTGTAAGGAAACAGAGGTGGTGCCAATATTAGGAGGCAAGGAGTGTCAGGGCACAGGCCAGTATTTAAAGAAGTATTTCCTCAAAATATTAGTTGTTTTGTTTTGTTTTGTTTTTCACAAAACACTCTGCAGTCATTAACCCCACAAAGGAACTCTGCCGACTTCAGTGAGCAGCAGCATGATTGTTCTTACTGAAAACGGTGAAGCAAGCCAGGCAAGCACCTGTAGTCCCAGCTACTTGGGAGGCTGAGGCAGGAGGATCGCTTAAGCCCTGGGAGTGAGTCCAGCTTGGGCAACACAGAAAGACCTTGTATCTTTAAAACAAACAAACAAACAAACAAAAAATGGTGAAGCAGCTTCACCTGGGAGACTGGGTATGTCTAATGAGGTCAGGTAGTTTGTTGAAGGCCGTTTAGAGGAAGATCTAATTTACTGAATAACCAATTCACAGAGTAGGCTTGTTTGGTCATTTGTCTCCATAAGAGCATTTTAAGGACTATTTAGTTTGTCTCTGTCTGTGCTCCTTGCTGCTGTAGTTGGAGTCCAAAGGTCAGGAAAAAGGAAAGACTGGGTAGGCCTAAGTAGAACATAAGCTTCAATGTGAAGAACTCTTATCAGTATATCCTTTTTGTTTTGTTTTCAAATAGTCTCACTCTGTCACTCAGGCTGGAGTGCAATGGTGTGATCTCGGCTCACTGCACCCTCCGCCTCCCAGGTTCAAGCGATTCTCTTGCCGCATACTCCCGAGTAGCTGGGATTACAGGCACCCACCACCATGCCTGGCTAATTTTGATACTTTTCGTAGAGGTGGGGTTTCACCATATTGGCTAGGCTGGTCTTAAACTCCTGACCTCAAGTGATCCACCCGCCTTGGCCTCTCAAAGTGCTGGGATTACTGGTGTGAGCCACCGCGACCGGCCAGTGTAGACTTCTTTCTTTTCACGTTAGTCTCCGGGTACAGATTCAAGAAGTCAGAGCAGGCAAAAATGGAATATATGTTCTTCTAGAATACATTCTTTTAAATATATTTAATGAACATCTTCCTCACTGTGAAGAAATCTTATGTCCCCTGCTGTTTCCTCTCTTTATCTCTGAGTCTCAGTTGAGCTACAGGAAGCTGGAGCAAAGACAAATTCAACATGCTTTAAAATGTAATGAAAAACAAAATGATCTCAAGTCAACTAAATTATCATAGAAATAACTAAATTTGGTGAATTGGTCATTTTTGGCAAATTCATTCAGAATTGACCCTCTGGGTCGAAGATGGAGTGCTTTTCTTTAGAGTCAAAGACCTGAACCCTACAAAAGAAACATTTATTGGTTTCCACCTTGGATGTTAACATGTGGCAGAATGATGGCAGATCCTCTGGTTGGGGTCAGAAAAATCATATGTGGTGCTACCCCAGGGTCCAGTTCTGGGTTTCCATCTTTTTTTTTTTTTTTTTTTTTGACATGGAGTTTCGATGTTTATTGCCCAGGCTGGAGTACAATGGCATGATCTTGGCTCACTGCAACCTCTACCTCCCAGGTTCAAGTGATTCTCTTGCCTCAGCCTCCCGAGTAGCTGAGATTACAGGCACCCACCACCATGCCCAGCTAATTTTTGTATTTTTAGTAGAGAAGGGGTTTCACCATGTTGGCCAGGCTGGTCTCGAACTCCTGACCTCAGGGGATTCACCTGCCTTGGCCTCCCAAATTGCTGGGATTATAGGCGTGAGCCACCACACTTGGCGCTAAGTTTTCATCTTTATGGAGATCATGAATTAGCTTCAGAAACAGTAATAAACCCTATCATATACTGTATCTGATTCTTGACAAATATTTGAGAAATGACTCAGAGACAAGTTTCTATTGGGTGATAACCAGAGAATGGCTTCATGGAAACCAGATATGGCAGTTTTGTACCTCAAGGATATGAGGATACTAAAACATGAGGCTGATTCTTATATAGTATAGCTTACTGGTCCAAAATGAATCACTAAAGTTTGCTTGGAATTTAAAAGCTTAAAACAGAGTAGCCTTCCTCCTTGGTTTTATCCCAGAATCTGGAGCTTGTTGAAGAACATATCTTACATGTTGCTATGCAATAAGCATAGACCAAAGCCTAAGCCTGCAGACTGCCTGTACACCAAAAGAGGTGCACATGTGTACAGCAGGAATAGCAAAGAATGAAGTCAAGAAACCGAAATGTTTCTGTAATAGGCGGAAATGCCAGATAAGGAGCAAAGATCATCAGTTATTTCCCATATAGCTGCAAAATCGACTCCTAAAGGAGGACCCAATGGAAAGAAAAGCCACAGTGAAAAGAAGCAATGATCCCAGATTTTAGATGCAGATGAATACATGACAATTCTAGCAAGTGTACATATTCAGATTCCGAAACATTTAATGATGATAACAATGTCTAGTTTTACCCCCTAGACCACAGCAAATTCTTCATGGAGGCACATCACACGGATCGCTGCATAATTCAAGAGCCAATATTAAGAAAAAAAAGTATTACATGAAGTAATATGTGAGCTGATGAGGAGTTTGGTGCTTTAGTTGAGTGACAGAGTAAAGCAATAGATTTATGTTCTGGAATATCTAACATAAACTTGATTAAGGACCAAACATAAAGGAACGCAACTAAGCAGGACTGATTTCATTTATTCATGCGAGCAACATTAATTGAGCTCCAACTATATGCTCAACTCTGTAATGAGGCATGATAGGAGATACCAAAGACTGTTTCAGTGAGTAACGTACATTCCAATTAGGAAAATATGCCTCATCCACACACGAAAACATAAATGACAGGAGGCAATACACTTCGGCCAAGTGACAATGAAATTAGTTATGATTTATTAAATATTTTTATACTAGCCAGGCTTGTGCTAAATGCTTTATATTCATCCTTTTGATCTTAAGTCATACTGTGAGGTAGGTGCTATGATTATCCTCATTTTACAGATGACAACACTGAAGTTCAAACATGCAAAACAGTATGCCAAAGGTCATACCACTTGTAAATAGCAGAACTGACATTTGAACTCAAACTGAACTGACTCCGAGTCCTAAGCTCTTATTAAAGAAATGGCTATAGAAGGCCGGGCGCGGTGGCTCACGCCTGTAATCCCAGCACTTTGGGAGGCCGAGGCGGGTGGATCACGAGGTCAAGAGATCGAGACCAGCCTGGCCAACATGGCGAAACCCCGTCTCTACTAAAAATACAAAAATTAGCTGGGCGTTGTGGCGCACACCTGTAGTCCCAGCTACTCAGGAGGCTGAGGCAGGAGAATTGCGTGAACCCAGGAGGCGGAGGTTTCGGTGAGCCGAGATCGCGCCATTGCACTCCAGCCTGGGTAACAAGAGCGAAACTCCGTCTCAAAAAAAAGAAAAGAAAGAAATGGCTATAGAAATTCAGAAAAAAAGGGAAGGCTAATAGAGATGCTGACCTGGCCGTTAAGGAAAGGTAGGCTTCAGTTGGTCAAGGAGAAAAGGAAGGGCCGAAGGGTTCAAGCGTAGAGTAAATGTCTGGAGACTGGCAAAGAGCTTGTGGAAACAATGATTACTTTAGTCTAGCTGTCCAGTGAATTCCTATGTGGGCCAGATTTTGGTGGACACTGAATACCAGGCCGAAGATTGTGAACTGTAAGTTAAAAGCAGCCACAAAACATTACAATGAATGCCAAGTTTCAAGCTGTAGACCTGTGAGCGATGAACTGCGAACCTGGCGGCGGAAGCGGCGCCCAGGTGGCAAGGGGCGGGGTCACAGGCTCCAGAAGTGTCGCTGGGGCACTTGTCCGGGCCTCCCCCTTTTTCTTCCGGGCTGGGCCCCGCTACTTCGGTTCCGCTAGGCGGCGGAGACGGCGCCAGGGGCGGGGCTCCAATCTTGCCCGCAGAGGGGTGCCCAGGCGGCCGCGGTGGGCGGCCCTCTTTCTTTTGCTTCGGGTGTGATTGGCACCCGTCTCGGAGGCCTCCTCACTACCACGCAGCGAAGCCGACTAGTCCCCTGCCCAGAGCCAGGTTCACCTAAACTCCCGCGGACAGCCTCCTTTTTCGTCCCCCACCCCCCAGTGTCGCGACTCTAAGGGTTCCGCTCTGCGGCGGAGGCGGGACCGGAGGCGGGAATGAGGGTACGGGGCCAGACGTCGTCACAGGCGGGAGGCGGGGCGGCCTCCTTACCTGTGCCCCTCAGGGTTCCAAGGGTTCCACTCTGCGGTAGGGGCGGAGGTGGGGTGGAGGCGGGGCAGGAGGGGCCAAGGCGCCCAGGTGGCCTCGGCTGGGGCTGACAGCCGGCTGGGGAGAGAAGGGACTCGGAGGAACGTGGTTCCCGCCGGTTGCTGATTTCTCAGCGGCTCTCCCGGACCGCCCCCTTTTCCTTCCCCCTCAGGCCACGACTTGGAGGGTTCCGCTCTGCAGCGGGAGCGGGGCCAGGGACGGGTCTGAGCGCGGCCTGGGCGGGCTGGACTCTTTTTCCCGCCCGGGGGACCTCTTTCCGACCGCCGGGACGTAAAAGGGGCTCGGCAGGGGCGTCCTCGCTCTAGCGTCCCGGGTCCCGCCAGCGTCGGGAGCCCAGCGGGCCCGGCCTAGGCGGGACCTTTGTCGCGCCAGCCCCCGTCCCCTCCCCCGCGCCTCTGGTTGGCTTGCTTTCCAGCCAGACTTTGGGGCTAGCGTTTAGAAAAGTCTCGACCTCCTCCGGCCCAGCCCCATCCCGAGAACTGACTGAGGCTGTGAGTGTCCAGGAACCAGGCCCGCTTGGAGGCCAGAGCCTCGACGTCCCGCGCCCACGCGGCAGAGTGGGCTCTGCGGCCCAGGAGACTCGGGGAGATGCGGAGCAGGAGCAATTCCGGGGTCCGCTTGGACGGGTACGCGCGGCTGGTGCAGCAAACCATCCTGTGTTACCAGGTAAAGACGGACCGCCCACAGGGAACGCTTAGAACTGCCCTCTCGTGTCACTCAGTCTCCTCCCCAGGCCTCTGGCCCTCTTGCGACCTGAGACCTTGCAATTGAGTTTCCTATTTGAATCTAGTCCTTGCTAGCCAGTGATTGACCCCATTGCCACCTGTGCTCCTTAAAATTCAGGGGACCTAATTGTTGCTACGGCTACTTTTCACAGAATTCTTTGGCCATTGTTCAGGATGAGAATGAGCCTCACCTGTGCCCTGGGTCCAAACTGCCTCTTTGCATTACTCTGCTTTTTTTGGACGAGAAAAGAGGTATGGGGGTGTTGGACAGACAACACTGAATGAAAACACTAAACAGGAGTGAAGAAGTTCCTTAAGTTGACACAGGACTCTGCAGTGCGGGGCGACAGCTTCTGTCCCTCCCATGAGCTGCCTTGGTAGAGACCCACCTGGGAGGCCTTTACATTGATTGCTGTTTTACAGGTAAGAAAATTGTAAGGCCAGAAAGGTCACTACATGTAGCAGGTCAGCCCCGAAATCTCCCAAACTCACAGGGCCCTATGACACTGCCCATGTGGCCCGAGGTCTGAATGTGCCTGCTATGCTTTGTGTTCCTGGGCTAAAATTATTTGTGGGTCCATCAATGTAAGACCACTGAACTATTTTTATTCCCAGTGAAGACAGCAGCTATGTTTCTTGCCCTCAATCAACAGCAACTATTTATAGGGCCTTCAAAGTCAAAGGAAGGGAGTGGCATTCACGGTTTAGAGGCCTGGCCTGCAAGTTTGGAGCCATGGTCATTTCCAAGGCACTGACCATTTTCCCTTCTTAGCTAATTTCTTAGTCTTGCTTCCTCACTTAGGAAATATTTGTGGTGTATCTGTTATATGCAAGGCACTCGACAAAGTGCTGGGGTTACAAAGAATAAATAATCATAGTGCAGTAACATTTATTCATAGGATATAGGTCCAAAGTCCCTTATCTGGTTTGGTTTGGTTTTGTTGTTTGAGACAGGATCTCACTCTATCGCCCAGGTTGCAATGCAGTGGCGTGATCTCGGGTCACTGCAGCCTCCCCCTCTTGGGTTCAAGGGATTCTCCTGCCTCAGCCTCCCGAGTAGCTGGGACTACACGTGTGTGCCACCACACGTGGCTAATTTTTGCATTTTTAGTAGTGACGGGGGTTTCACTGCACTGGCCAGAATGGTCTCAAACCCCTGACCTCAAGTCATCCTCTCACCTCAGCCTCCCAAAAGGGCTGGTATTACAGGCATGAGCCACTGCACCTGGCCTCAGAGTCCGTTAATCTGAAACCCTGTGGATCAGTTGTGGTTTGCCCGTCAGAAATGTTTGGCTTTTAGAAAGGTAATATGCATACAACGTACTGTGTATGCCATAATAACTACAGCCAGATCTGAGCAGTACTCCTTCATCAAACAGGTTGTTACTTCCACATCAGAACAGGAGTATTCACACTGAGTGGGATAAGAAAAGGCTGAAGAGAGTTTCACATTAGTTCGGTTCATCTCTGGCCATCAGAGAGCTTGCTGCAAACTTAGGAAAACACTTTTAAGTTTTCAGAGCTTACTGGCTTTTGAGATTGCACATGAAGGATTATGGTCTTTATTTTGGGAGCTTTGAGGAAGGACCCCTCACCCAGTTTGTGGGAGCAGGAGAGGAGTCCTATAAGGAATGAAGTTCAAGTTGAGAGCAGGAGAAGAAGTAGGCAGGCAAATGAAGGTTATTTTTTCCCTTCCTCCTTGGAATATAATTACATCTATAAAGTGTTTTAAAATCCAAATGGAGGGCTGGGTGCGGTGGCTCACGCCTGTAATCCCAATACTTTGGGAGGCTGAGGCAGGCAGATCCAAGGTCAGGAGATCAAGACTAGCCTGGCCCACAAAATGAAACCCCATCTCTACTAAAAATACAAAAATTAGCCGGGCATGGTGGCGTGCACCTGTAGTCCCAGCTACTTGAGAGGCTGAGGCAGAATTGCTTGAATCCGGGAGGCGGAGATTGCAGTAAGCCGAGATCATGCCACTGCACTTCAGCTTGAGCGACAGAGTAAGACTTCGTCTCAAAAAAAAGAAAAAAAAATCCAACCCCAGGCCTTGTGGTCCTCGCAGGAGTACTCTGGCTTATTGCGGGCCCTTTCCTGAAGGTCCTGCTACAGCTACTCATTCCTTGAGCGTTATTATATCTCCCCATTGATGCCATCAGATCCTAAGTACAGGACTTCATCAATTTCTTTGCGTCAAGCAGTGGCCCAAAGCATGAAAGGTACTCTTTTTTTTTTTTTTTTTTGGAGACAGAGTCTCGCTCTGTCACCCAGGCTGGAGTGCAGCGGCTCGATCTTGGCTTACTGCAACCTCCGCCTCTCAGGTTTAAGTGATTTTCTTGGGTCAGCCTCCTGAGTAGCTGGAACACAGGTGCACACTGCTACGCCTAGCTAACTTTTTATATTTTAGTAGAGACAGGTTTCACTCTGTTGCCCAGGCTGGTCTCTAACTTCTGAGCTCAGGCAATCCACCCATCTCAGCCTCCCAAAGTGCTAGGATTACAGGCGTGAGCCGCCGCACCTGGCTGAAAGCTACTCTGAAGTCCTTGATGATAAAAGACTTCCTGCAGGATCTGAGCCATCCTAATGGCCCAGTTACCTGTCCAGGTTTGCCTTCCCTCAGAAGCAAAAGAATTGTCTTCTCATTAAAGCAAATCTGTGGGATTGGACTTTCCTCCCCAGCATTTTAATGATTAAAAAAAAAGTTGTGTGAGGCTTTAGTTGTATTTATTTTGGGGGTAGTTGGGGAGTAGCCCTTGTGTTTGCCCTCCTTTTCCCTTCCTGTGTTGTCAAGCTCTTCTGGCTAACCAGAATACTCCAAGCACAGTTCTGCAGGGAAATCCCATGCATCCACAAGTGCAGAATCGCACCCATCCACCCCCACAACTAGTGTTCACAGTGGGAGAACCCTGACCCATTCAAGGCCTCATTACCGCTGAGAAATCTTAGGAAGGTCACCTAACTACTCTGGAAAAAGGAATAAGCACTTTTATGTTATGTATGTGTTACCACAATTAAAAAAAGAATGAGCTGCACGAAAGATTTCTAAAGTTTATGCTGACTCTCCCCACCTTCTGTAGATAATGTGCAAGATGTTTATGAGGCGTTTTTTAATGTCAGCTGGTAACAAGCTCTGAACTGTTTCTGATTTGCTTTTTAAATTGAGATTGATTTACATTGGTTTCATCTGCTAGAAATCATTTGTGTTAAATATGTCAAGCTAATCATCATTCTTCTGTTAGAGGCAATAGTTGGTTCCTATCAGCTAACATCTTAACTAATCCCTTTTTCTATATCTGTGAAAGAGAAGAACATTTCCCATTAGTCATTTGCCAAATAGACTTGCTGCTAAATATTATTTGAAACTGTAATGCAAAGAATGAAAGAGCTATGGTTACAAAAGGGTTCTTTTGCAGGTTTGATTTTGTAAATATATACTCTAGGAAGTATCTTTAAAAATTTCTTGCCTTTGCCGGGCGTGGTGGCTCACACCTGTAATCCAAGCACTTAGGAGGCCAAGGCAGGCGGATCACCTGAGGTCAGGAGTTCAAGACCAGCCTGATCAACATAGTGAAACCGCGCCCCCCTCCCCCCCCCCGTCTTAAAAAAAAAAAAAATTGTTGCCTTTAAAAGAAGAAATTTTTAGATTGTTTTGGCTCAGGTAAGAAATACGAACTTCATACATCTTTTTTACTAACAACTGTTTGAAGGCTCCTTAATGAAAGTATGAAGCATGAAGTAGTGATAAGAGAATATGGTTCAGAAGGAGAAGCAATGATCAAGGCAGTGTTCCCTGTAATGACAGATTATTTGGGATAATAAAGCAAATAACTAAGAGCCTGGGACAGTAAATCTTGTAAATGGCCATGGAATTTAAAATGAGAAGAATGGAATAAGTAAAACATGGAGTATGGAACAAATAGTAATAAGAGGAATTGGGGAGAGAGTTAAAAAAGATATAATTAAGTACTAGAAAATAATAATATGGCAGAAGAATAGGAAGAGACTGGAATGAAAGCATTCCTTTTTTTTTTTTTTTTTTTTTTTTGAGATGGAGTCTGGCCCTGTTGCCCAGCCTAGAGTGCAGTGGCATGATCTCAGCTCACTGTAGCCTCTAATTCCTGAGTTCCAGCGATTCTCCTGCCTCAGCCTCCGGAGTGGCTAGGATTACAGGGGTGTGCCACCACACCTGGCTAATTTTTGTATTTTAAGTAGAGATGGGATTTCACCATGCCAAACTGGTCTTGAACTTTTGACCTCAAGTGATCTGCCCACCTTGGCCTCCCAAAGTGCTGGGATTACAGGCATGAGCCACCTCTCCTGGCCAGAAGTGAAAGCATCCTAAGGGCTTTATCCCATTAAGAAGGAGGATAAAGGTGTTATCATAGCTTTTTTAAGTTAAGAGTTTGTGTTTAAGCAGTACCATTAATATATGTGGAATATATAACTTTTAAAATGATAGAGGAATAAAGAAAATCTGATCATCTGAGTGAAGGGAGGAAAAGAGTGCTGGGGAGGGTAGGAAGTAAAAAAAATATGGCAATTATAAAGTACAAAATAAGAAGATGCAAATAAATCCAACTGCACAGTATTAATCACAACAAGAGTCTTTCTCGTTAGTGTAGTGGTGAGGATCTCTGCCTGTCACAAGTATAAATTCTGAAATCCACTAGATAATAGAAATTATTATTATTTTGAGACAGAGTCTTGCTCTGTCACCCAAGCTGGACTGCAGTGGCATGATCTTGGCTCACTACAACCTCTGCCTCCCAAGTTCAGGCAATTCTCCTGCCTTAGCCTCCTGAGTAGCTGGGATTACAGGCACCATTATGCCTAGCTAATTTTTATATTTTTAGTAGAGACAGGGTTTCGCCATGTTGGCCAGGCTGGTCTCGAACTCCTGACCTCAGGTGATCCGCCTGCCTTGGCCTCCCAAAGTGCTGGGATTACAGGTATGAGCCACCGAGGCTCACCCAGATAATAGTTGTTTTTAAAAACTTTTTAAAAGGTGTATGTCATAAGATGCGAAACCTAAAACACAGGATACTGAGAGGTTGAAAGTAATATGCTTGGCAAACACTAACCAAAAATACATTGATGTATGACTATCAGACCAAATAGACTTTGAAATTATTTTTTTAATTATATTAGAGTTACAGAATGGTATTGCTAGATGACAAAAGGCTAATTCGCCAAGAAAATTAGCAATTTCAAATCTGCAGAGTACTAACATAGCTTCAAAGCATGTAAAGCAAAACTTGACCTAACTGTAGGAGAAGTCGTCAAATCCATAATCATAGAGTTTTTAAACCCCCCTCAGATACTGTTAGATCAAGCAGAGAAATAATTAGGCCATAGAAAATTGGAGCACCGTAAGAAACAAATTTGATTAAGTACCTGTACATAGAACTCTGCACTGACCCAATAGGAAATACTTACTTGTTTCAGCCTCATAAGGTATATTTTTTTCAAAAAGTGATGACAGATGAGGGTATAAAGGAAATTCAAAAAATACTGAAGGATCAACTTTATGTGTGCCACATTTTTTTTTTGGCCAAAATGCAAGAAAATTAGAGAACAATAACAAACAATTGCTAATGCTTCCCATATATGTTTGGAAACTTAGCAAGCCTGCCTCTGAATATGCATGGATTGAACAAGAAATTATATTGGAAATTAGGAAAGAGAAGTGAATGACAGCAAAAGCATTCCAAATGAAAATGTATGGGATTACAGCTAAAGTGGGGTTTGAGGTGAAATTTATATTCTTACATGTATATGTTGGAAAAGAAGAAAGATTTAAAAATTAATAAACTCACAGTTGTGAAAAGGACAACAGAGTGTATTCAAGAAAATAGAAGGAAATAGTAAGGGTACAAGCAGCAATTAATGTACTATAAAACAGACAGCAAAGATGGGCAAAGCCAAAAGCTGATTTTTTGAAAAGACTAGTAAAGAGACAGACTTCTGGCAGGGTTGATGGGAGGGATGAGGGAGGGAGGAGGGACAAATGGACCATACAGTAGTCCCCCTTCTTCACAGGGGATGCATTCCAGACCCTGGTGGATGCCTGAAACAACACATAGTAGCAACCTAGATATACTGTGTTTTTTCCTGTACATAGATGCCTATGATAAAGTTTATGAATTAGGCACAGTAAGAGATTAAGAACAACAATAATAAAATAGAACAGTTATAACAATATACTGTAATAAAAGTTATGTGAATGTGGCCTCTCCCTCTCAAAATATCTTACTGTATGTAGTATTTTCAGACCACGGTTGACCACCAGTAACTGAAATGATAGAAAAGGAAACGGGGTTGGGAAGGACTACTATATTAAGAGTGGACTGTTTTCTAGCTAAGTGTTACCAGTGTTAAGAAAAAATTAAATCCCTGTTAGACCTATAACCCTTAAAAAAATGGAATGAGTCCAAAAGTCCTAGTCCAAGATGCTTTTACAGAGAAGGACCAAGGAACATTTAGAGATTTATTTCTTTATATGTCTTGGAAGTTAAAGATTTTGACTTTTATTCTGAATAAGAAGGGAAGCCCTGAGAGAATTTTGAGCAGGGGAATGATGTCATCCAAATCATGTTTGAAAAGAATCACTTTGGCTGGGTGAAGTGGCTCACGCCTGTAATCCCAGGACTTTGGGAGGCCAAAGTGGGTGGATCACGAGGTCAGGAGTTCAAGACCAGCCTGACCAAGATAGTGAAACCCCGTCTCTACTAAAAATACAAAAATTAGCTGGGCATGGTGGCACCTGCGTATAATCCCAGCTACTTGAGAGGCTAAGGCAGAAAATTCCTTGAACCCGGGAGGCAGAGGTTGCAGTAAACTGAGATTGTACCACTGCATTCCAGCCTGGATGACAGAGCGAGACTCTGTCTCAAAAAAAAAAAAAAAAAAAAAAGGGAAAGAATAAATCACTCCATTGGCTGCATGGAATATTGACTGTAGGGGACCAAGGAGCAAAGCAGAATGACCAGTTAGGAAGCTTCTGCAGTTGGAGCTTGATGACTCAGACAAGAGTTGTTCAGGTGGAGATAGTGCGGAATGGTGAGATTTGGGGTAAATTTTGAAGGTAGAAACAACAGGATTTACTGGTGGAATGAGTATTGGGTGTGTGAATAAAGAAAAGTCAAGAATGACTTCAAGATTTTAGGCTTACACAACTGGGAGGAGGGAATTACCATTTACTACGTTGGAGAAAATTGTGGGGAAGCAAGTTTGGGGGGGAAGATAGCGTTTTGTTAAGTTTGAGGTATCTGTTAGGCATCTATCTGTATTAGTCCATTTTCACGCTTCTGATAAAGACATGCTTGAGACTGGGCAATTTACAAAAGAAAGAGGTTGAATTGGACTTACAGTTCCACGTGGCTAGGAAGCCTCACAATCATGGCAGAAGGCAAGGAGGAGCAAGTTCCATCTTATGTGGATGGCGGCAGGCAAAGAGAGGTGCTTGTGCAGGGAAACTCCCCTTTTTATGCCATCAGATCTCATGAGACTGATTCGCCATTATGAGAACAGCATGGGAAAGAGCTGCCCCCATGATCCAATTACCTCCCACCAGATTCCTCTCACAACATGTGGGAATTATGGGAGTACAATTCAAGATGAGATTTGGGTGGAGACACAAAGCCAAATCATATAAGCATCCAAGTAGAAATGGTAAGTAGGCAGTTGAATATGTGAGTCTAGAAGTTAGGGGAGAGGTCTGGGCCAGAGACAGAAATATAGGAGTCATTGGTATATGTGTGGAAGTTAAAAGGCCCTGAGACGAGACGAGATCACAGAAACAAGTACAAGACAGAGAAGCCATGAGGTTCAAAGAGGAGACCCCCAGAAGTGGAAAGATCCAGATTATGAGGGGGAGTTGCTGCCAAGGGGGACTGAGAAGAAGCCATCAGGAAGTAGGAGGAAAACCAGCTAAGGGTCCCTGTGCCCCAAAGTCCTATGTTGAAGTCCTAATCTCAGTGTGATGGCGTTAGGAGGCAGGGCCTTTGGGAGATGATTAGGTCATAAGGGTAGGGTCCTGATGCATGGGATTAATGCCCTTCTGAGCAGAGACACGAGAGATGATTCTCTTCACTACCACCATGTGAGTGCACAGCAAGAAGGTGGCCGTCTGCAAGCCAGGAGGAGGGCCCTCACTAGAATTTGACCCTGCTGGCACCCTGAGCTTGGATTTCCTAGCCTCCAGAATTGCGAGAAATATATTTCTGTTGTTTAGGCCACCCTGTCTTTGGTATTTTGTTAAAACAACCCAAACTGACTAAGATAGAAGTTGGGAAAGTGATTCAAGGAGGAGGAAGTCATCAGATGAGGAAAAGGCTGATAATGAGACAAGATCAAGTAGCTTCAGGACTGAGAGTTGACCATTAGATATGGTAATGTGGAGATTATTGGTGACCGTGTCTGACAGTTTATATGGAGTATAAGACACAAACATTGGGCAAATTGAACTCAAGACAGAAGGGAAGGACAGAAACTAAAGATTATGAGTTTAAACAGTTCTTCTGAAGAGTTCTGCTGTAAATAAGAGCAGTGGTTGGGTGGAGATATGGGGTTGAGAGGTGTTTTGTTTGTTTTTGTTTTTTGAGATGGAGTTTTGCTCTTGTTGCCCAGACTATATATAGTGCAATGGCACAATCTCGGCTCACTGCAACCTCCGCCTCCTGGGTTCAAGCAATTCTGTGGCCTCAGCCTCCCAAGTAGCTGGGATTACAGGCATGTGCCACCATGCCCGGCTAATTTTGTATTTTTAGTAGAGACAGGGTTTCTCCATGTTGGTCAGACTGGTCTCCAACTCCCAACCTCAGCTGATTTGCTCACCTCGGCCTTCCAAGGTGCGGGATTACAGGTGTGAGCCATCCTGCCCGGCCTGAGGGTTTTTTTTTTTTTTTTTAATATGAGAAATTATATATCTGGTGGGAATGATCTAGTAGACAGGGAAAAACTGATCATGCAAGGAGCAAAGTCCTGGCATGCAAGAGAGCAGATGGATGGTAGTGTACATATTATAGGTGACCTTAGACAGGAGCACAGATAGCTCATCCATCAAAACGACAGAATGCGGGGTACATCGCCACCGTGTTCCCTTTTGATTGGTTCTGCCTCCTCAGCAAAACATGAAGCACGGTCACTGGCTGAGAGTAAGAATGGGGAGGAGCTATTGGAGGTTTGAGAGAGAAGGTATGAAAGTGTCCTTTAGGAGAATAAGGAAATGAATGGACAAGGGATTTCTAGATATTCATTAGACAGCACTAAGGGTCATTCATTTAAAAGGAGTTCAGTCAGTGTGGCTGTGCGTTTTTCTTCAGCCACATTCAGCTGCATGGGTGCACCCTCAGAGCGGGCAGAGGCAGATTTAGCCAGAGCTGGCCTTTTGCCCATTGAGTACGAGGACTTCATTGTTGTTGACAGAGGGGCAGGGGATTAAAGATAATCCCTATCTTAAACTGTTTCAGATAAAAGAGAGACAGCTCTCAACTCTTTTCAGAAGACCAACACCCCATGATGCCGTAGTCAAACAAGGCATGCTAAGACATAAAACTTAAGAAGGAAATTCACTTATGAATATTGATGTTAAAGACACAAAGTAAAATATTAAGAAAATGAATCAAGCAGTGTATATAAAACATCATGATCAGGTGTGGTTTATCCCCCCAAAACAAGGAAATTTACTATAAAATCTATTAATGTATTTTTTACCACATTAATAAATTAGAGAAGAAAAACAGTGTGATCATCTCAATAGATATAGAAAAGCATTTTATAAAATCCGGTATCCATTAATGATTTTAAAAGCACCTGTTAAGGCCAGGTGCAGTGGCTCATGCCTATAATCCCAGCAGTTTGGGAGGCTGAGGAGGGTAGATCACCTGCGGTCAGGAGTTTGAGACCAGCCTGGCCAACATGGTGAAACCGCGTCTGTACTAAAAATACAAAAATTAGCTGGGCATGGTGGCGGGCGCCTGTAATCCCAGATACTTGGGAGGCTGAGGCAGGAGAATCGCTTGAACCCGAGAGGTGGAGGTTTCACTGAGCCAAAATCGTGCTACCGCACTCCAGCCTGGGTGACAAAGTGAGACTCAGTCTCAGAAAAAGCACCTCTTAGACAACGAGGCATACGGTGGAATTTTATTATCTTGATAAAGAGTAATGTGCAAATAAATCTACAAACCTCATAAGTAATGTATTGGGGAAAGATTTAAAGTCAAGAACTTCAATGCTCTCCCCATCACCCCTCCTATTCAGCATTGTAAGTATGCCCCCATGTAACAGACATGAAAAGGAAGTAAGAGAGATTATTATTGCAGAAAAAAGTGCTACAGAAAACCCAAAGTGACTGAAACTAGTGTTTTCCATTTTTCAAGCAAGTTTGCCATATATAAAATCCATATGCAGTGATCAAGGTACCCCTTTATGGCAGTCACAAACAATTTGTAAATGTTATTTCTTAGAAAAGCATTCAGAAAACTGTTGAATAAATCTAATGCAAGGGCTAGACATGCCTGGAGCAAGTTATAAAGCTCTGTTGAGGGATATAAAAGAAGACAAATACAAGGAGAAACACACCATGTTCTTGAATGGGGAGATTCAGTGTTGTAAAGATACATTCTCCCCAAATTAATGTATAAATTCAGTGGACTGCCAATCCAAGCCCAAAGAGACCTTTTCAAGGAAATTTATCCTAAAATTCACATGCTGCAGTAAGGGGCCAAGAATAGCCAAGATACATTTTAAGTAGAAAAGGTGAAGGATTGCCTTGCCAGATTTCGACACGTAAATCTAAGGTCATTAAGATTGTGTGATTTAGGCACAGCAGCAGACAAATAGACCAGTGGAAAAGAAGAAAGACCTCAGGAACAGAAAGAATAGATTATTCAGAAAAAATGTTAGGACAATTGGCTGTCTATATGGAAAAAATTCTGTCTCTCTGACTATACGTAAGAATAAATTCCAGACGGTATAAAGGGCTACATGTGAAAAGCAAAGCTATAAAACTTGAAATAGAACACTGTTATAGTCTTGAGATAGGAAATGATTTCTTAAACTAATCATAAAAATCATAAATCATAAAATAAATTGATAAATTCAACTATATGCAAAAGCAAAACGTCTTATGACAAGAAGTTTAAGGTTAAAAGATGACCTACAGAATGAAAGAAGGCGCATATGAGGAGAAACACACCATGTTCTTGAATGGGAAGATTCAGTTCTTGAATCACATCTTGGAAGCAGGTCCTCTGCCCTAGTCAAGCTCTCACATGACTGCAGCCCTGGCCAGCATCTTGACTGAAACCTTATGCGAGGCTTTGAGCCAGACCCACCCAGTTAAAGCTGCTTCTGAATTGCCGACCCACAGAAACTGTGAGATAATAGAAGTTTATTGGTTTTAAGTTACCAAGTTTTGGAATTGTTTGTTATTTAGCAATATGTAACTAATACAAAAGCTTAATCCTAAGAGTGTCCTTAGAGAGTCAGCCATTTACGTAGTTGATTGGATTCAAGTTTCCATCTTAGTTGAGAGCCTGTTTTAATTTGATGAGATGGCAGGTAACATCATTGTTTAGCTTCTGGGTTTGCAAAACCCTTCTCTTTTCATTACAAAGAGAAGGGATTTGCAACACAGTACCAGAATAACCAAAAACTATTTTAAATTCAGGTGATTTCATTTTATCCCTTTAAGTTGATTCCCTTCATCATTTACAGTAATTTTATATATTTCTATAATGTTTTCTACACTGTAAACAAGCAATTTGCAGAGGAGGAAACTAATAAATGGGCTAAAAGATGGCTCAACTTCACTAGCAATCTGAGAAAGTAAAGCAAATTAAAACAACAAATTCAGACTGACAGATGGCAACAATTTTAAAGCATAATTCCAAGTGTTGGCAAGGTTGTAAAGAAGAGGTAACTCTCATGTATCACTCATGAGAAGATGTATTAATAAAGGTAGGCTAACTGCTGTTAGAAACAAAATCCAAAATTTCATTGGCTAAACACAGAAATTGATTTTGTACACATATAACAGCCCCTTGTGGGTCCACGTCATGGGGGGTTCACCCAGATACCTGGACTACCAGTGGCCTTACCATCTTCAGTGTGCAGCTTCCAAGGTCACCCTGGATGTAGACATCCAGCTGGCGTACTAGGGAAGTACAAAAGATTATTCATGAGAAGGCTTTATCGGCAAGGCTTGGAAGTTGTGTACTTGACTTTCGTTCACATTCCCTTGGCTAAAACTCAAGCACAGGGCCATGTGGAACTGCAAGGGATGATGGGAAACACAGTATAACTGAGTGCCTAGGAAGAAGAGGAAATCAGATTGGGGATTAGGTGGTGGTTTATGCTGCAAAATGTAAACTACAGACTGTTAATTGGTACAATCACTTTGGAAAGCAATTTGAGATGGTGAACCTGAAGCAATGCATGCTGTACGACCCAGGAGGCCCATATCTAAATATAGACACTAATGATATGCTTTTACCCACTGCCCAAGGAGACTTGTACAACAACATTTATTGAAGCATTGTTTATAAAAGAGGAAAATTAGAAAAAATCTGACTGTTCATCAATTTGGAAATGGACGAATAAGAGATCTAGCCACACAGTGGACTACTATGTAGCCATTAAAATGAATAACCCAGATTTACATATATCAAATTGGATAACCCTCAAACATTTACAGTTGAATGGTGACTGTATTTAATAACAATATATTGTATTCTTGAAGATTACTAAGAGAAGATTTTAAGTGTTCTCACCACAAAAATAAGTATGTGGGGTAGTACATATGTTAATTAATTCAATTTAGCCATGCCCCAATGCACTCATTTCAAAACATGTTATATATGATAAATATATAGTTTTTTTATGAGACAGGGTATCACTCTGTCACCCAGGCTGTAGTGCACTGACAGCATCGTGGCTCTTTGTAGTCTCAACCTCCCGGGCTCAAGTGATCTTTTCACCTCAGCCTCCCCAGTAGCTGGGACTATAGGCACATGCCTCCACACGTGGCTAATGTTTTATTTTTTGTAGAGACGAGGTCTCACTGTATTGCCCAGTCTGGTCTCGAACTCCTGGGCTTGAGCAATCCTCCCACCTCAGCCTCCCAAAGTGCTGGGGTTACAGGTGTGAGCCACCATGCCTGGCCCAATTTTTGTCTATTAAAAAATTTAAAGATGAGTTTTTAAAAAAGCAAGTTATAGAAGAATAAATATAGAATATTACTAGGTATGTAGGACTTCTAAAACACCTGAAATATGGTTATATCTTGATTATGGACACGTATTTTTCTAAAAATTTTAAAACCATAAACAAGAAAAATACACTCCAGCTTTGGAATAGTGTGACAGTTCACAGAGGGTGATCCCCAGATTCCTGAAGGTCCCTGATACCCTTTCAGGATCTCTGTGAGGTCAAAACCATTTTCATCCCATTCCTAACATGTGATTTGCCTTTTTTCACTGTGTTGACATTTGCAGTGGTAGTAGGAAGCTAGTGCTTCAGTACAAATCAAGGCAGGGACTCCAAACTAGACTAGGAGTCATATACTACAAAAAAAAACAAAAGAAAGAAGAAAAGGAAAAAAATCAGTTACACTTCAGAATGTCCTTTTTGAAGCATTAAAAATTTTTTCATGTTTAAGTTTTATCTAATCTTTAAAATATTCTGTGTGTTGGGCCCGGCGCCATGGCTCACGCCTGTAATCCCAGCATTTTGGGAGGGCAAGGCAGGTGGATCACCTGAGATCGGGAGTTCGAGACCAGCCTGACCAATATAGAGAAACCCTGTCTCTACTAAAAATACAAAATTACTGGGGCATGGTGGCATATGCCTGTAATCCCAGCTAGTCAGGAGGCTGAGGCAGGTGAATCACTTGAACCCAAGAGGCAGAGGTTGCGGTGACCTGAGATCACGGTATTGCACTTCAGTCTGGGCAACAAGAGCGAAACTCTGTCTCAAAAAAAAATATTCTCTGTGTTGACGTGAAAAATACCTATAAAGCACTTCCACTGCAAACTGAAGTGTGGCTGCTTCTAGGATAATTACTTGCACAGTTGTCCAAGTTGTGAGCTGAACTAGCAGTTTGGTTTTTTTCTTGGACGCCATTTTTACTTGAAAGATTGACAAATTATGGTCGTTCAGACTTGGGCATTTGGCAGACATTTTCTCAAAAATGAACAAAGTGAGCCTGTTGCTTTAAGGAAAACAACTGACAATATTTTTTGCAATGATAAAATTTGATCTTTGGATTGAGATGAGATTTGGGAGAAACTCTTTTTGGTAAAAAGTTTTGCTCTTGTTGCCCCGGCTGAATTGCAATGGCACAATCTCACCATTATCTCACACATAATCCCAAAGTGCTGGGATTACAGACATGTGCCTCAGCCTTCCAAGTAGCTGGGATTATAGGCATACGCCACCATGCCCACCTAATTTTTTGTATTTTTAGTAGTGACGGGGTTTCACCATGTTGGTCATACTGGTCTCCAACTCCTGACCTCCGGTGATCCACTCACCTCGGCCTCCCAAAGTACTGGGATTACAGGCGTGAGCCTCTGCCCGGTATGCTGGGGAAACTTGTATGAGCTTGTGAGTCACTGTGAGCTTGACTTAAAGCTCCTGATACTTGATTTAAAGCTTCCTGATACTTAAAAACTTTTCTGATGAGATTGGTGGTGGTGGTATTAACAAATGTGGATAATGAAATATGTCAACATTTCGGCGAACTGCATAACTCACTGAACTGATATTTTCCAAATGACCAATGCTTGATGTTACAAAATTACATATGGCCAAATGATTCATTCAAAGCGCAAGATAGACCAATGGATTTTAAAACGTCAGAGTACATAAAGCTCACTGTTACAACTTCAGATTCCACATTTCAACTGACGTTTAAGAAACCATCACTTGTTGAGTTTTGGTGATATGAAAGAATATTCTTAATTATCCAAAAAGACTTAAAATATTTCTCCCTACGTATTTGTATGAAGCTGGATTTTCTTCATATACGTCAACTAAAATAACGATGCCATGAAGTGAATACAGAAGCACATACGAGAATATAACTATCTTGTATTAAGCCAGACGAGATTGTTTTAAATGTTAATCACTGCCATTCTTCTTGTTACTTTTTTGTTTTGAATTTTTTTATTTTTTATTTTTTGTAGAGCCAAGGTCTCACTGTTTTGCCCAGGCTGGTCTCAAGCTCCTGGCCTCAAGTGAGCCTCCTGCCCCAGCCTCTGAAAGTGCTGGGATTACAGGTGTGAGCCACTGCACCCAGCCTGAAAAAAATTTTTAATGTTTTTGTTTTGAAATGACACACATTTTTTACTTAGGTTCACATGCAATAGGTGTTTGTTAACAAATTAGTAAATATTTTAAATTTTTTCAGTTTTAATTTCCAGTATGGTAAATATCAGTAGCTAGAATGCACATAAACAAAACCTCTTCAGGGGTCTTCAGTAATTTTTAAGTGTAAAGGGGTCCTGAGACCAAAAGGTTTGACAACTGCTGGGAAGTTTGTAAACTGTTAGGGAAAACCACAAGAAAGGCTTCAACTTGATCTTTAACTTTTTCTTTCTTTTTCGTAGTAAAGGAAAGACTTGCACAGTTACAGCTGAATGCTTTCATTTATAAGGATATGGGCTATATTGCTTTCTCTTTGCTTCCATATATGTTTAGGTTTTATTTTTTCAAAAATAATGCTATTTGTTTATTTTTATTTATTTATTTTTGAGTCAGAGTTTTGCTCTTGTTGCCCAGGCTGGAGTGCAATGGCATGATCTCGTCTCACTGCAACCTTCACCTCCCACATTCAAGTGGTTCTCCTGCCTCAGCCTCCTGAGTAGCTGGGATTACAGGCATGCACCACTGCGCCTGGCTAATTTTATATTTTTAGTAGAGACGAGATTTCTCCATGTTGGTCAGGTTGGTCTTGAACTCCAGATGTCAGGTGATCCACCCGCCTTGGCCTCCCACAGTGCTGGGATTTACAGGCGTGAGCCACCGTGCCCGGCCAAAATAAGGCTATATTAATAAATATAACCTAGAAGTCAGCTTTGATTCCTCCTAGAATGGGAGGAAATTCCCCACCTAGAATGGGGAGAATTTTCTAACAGATAAGAAAACCAAAATGTATCTCAGCTCCACCCACTTCTGTCTGGATTCACTGTCACCACCCTCGTCGAAGCCACCATCACCTCTTGCCTGGACCACCCCTCTAGTCTGCTGATTCATTCCCTGCTTCTACTTCCAGCCTCTCCTCTCCAAGTAGTACATGATCTTCCATCAGGCACCAGACTACACTAATTTCCTCTTGCAGACTTCCCATGGCTTTTGTAACTTCTAGAACAGGCGTCCCCAAACTTTTTACACAGGGGGCCAGTTCACTGTCCCTCAGACCGTTGGAGGGCCGCCACATACTGTGTTCCTCTCACTGACCACCAGTGAAAGAGGTGCCCCTTCCTGAAGTGCAGTGGGGGGCTGCATAAATGGCCTCAGGGGGCCGCATGCAGCCTGCGGGCTGTAGTTTGGGGACGCCTGCTCTAGAACATAAAATACAGAGCTCTCCCGTGACCAACCAGCCTCTTTGAGCTGCCTGCAGCCAAGCCAGCAGCTGCCAGTGTCCCTTCACTCACCACCAGTGGGGTCCTGCTCAGTGCTTAGTAACAGGCTTCCATTGACTTGAAAACTTTGCTTCTCTGTCAAGAGTGACCCCAGGGGCTGAGCAAAGTGGCTCGTGCCTGTAATCCCACCACTTTGGGAGGCCAAGGCAGGAGGATCACGGGGTCAGGAGATCGAGACCATCCTGGCTAACACGGTGAAACACCACCTCTACTAAAAATACAACAAATTAGCCAGGCATGGTGGCACGTGCCTGTACTCTCAACTACTCAGAAGGCTGAGGCAGGAAAATTGCTTGAACCTGGGAGGTAGAGGTTGCAGTGAGCTAAGATTGTGCCACTGCACTCCAGCCTGGACAACAGAGTGAGACTCCAACTCAAAAAAAAGAAAAAGGGTGACCCCAGGAGAAAATGAGAGAAAGCCACCCCCAATTTCTCATTCCTTCCAGGAAACCTGGATCTTTGCCAACAAGTCTGGCACCACCACCCAGTCGGCATCCTAGGAGTCCTTTTGACCCCTTTTTTTCCCCCCCTCCCACCTATATCCAATCCATTACCAAGCTCTGTTGATTTTACATTCTAAACATTCCTCCAGCCCACCTGCTGCCTCTGTTCCTCTGTCACCGCTACCATCCTTGTCTGAGCCACCATCCTCGCTGTCCCTCCTCCTGCAATAGCTTCCCCTCCCATCTTATTCCTGAATCCACTCAGCCCCTTCCCGGTACTTCTCCCCACTGAAGCCAAAGTGCCCTCCTCCAAGGACCAGCTCCAGCTTTCAGAGCAGCACTGGGTCCAATTGGGGCAGAGGTGACATTCTTAGTCCCTAGTTAGACAGGGACTGTCTGACAGATGGTCATCTGGTCTTTGTGTTAAAGGGAGCACTCCATGGATAGCATTTTCCCCCTCCTGGGATAATCCAGGGCCTTGCCTTCTGCACCTCCTGCTTCAGCTCTTTTTGGGGATAGCCAGGAGGAAGGCTTTTGCTCTTTTCTGGACAGAGTTTAAATATTTTAGTGTCAGATAAAAACATTTGAAAAAGAAGTCCTCGAATCCTCCATTTACAAATCGAGGACTGCAATAACTGGACAGTATTTAAATATTTTAGTGTCAGATGCAAACATTTGAAAAAAGGTCCTCAAGTCCTCCATTTACAAATCAAGGACTGCAGTAACTCACACAAAGAAGCAGTTTAGAATTGTTTCAAGCTTTGCAGGGATCCAGAAGATCTAGTCGGATTACTTAGTTGCCTTTTATAGTTAAAGAACCCTAACTGGCCAGGCGTGGTGGCTCATGCCTGTAATCTCAGCACTTGAGGTCAGGAGTTCAAGACCAGCTTGGCCAACATGGTGAAACCCTGTCTCCACTAAAAATACAAAAAAAATTAGCCAAGTGTGATGGCGCACACCTGTAATCCCAGCTACTCTGGAGGTAGAGGCAGAAGAATTGCTTGAACCTGGGAGGCGGAGGTTGCAGTGAGCCAAGATCACGCCACTGCACTTCAGCCTGGGTGACAGAGCAAGACTCTGTCTCAAAAATAACAAAAAAGAGCCACTATCAAGAGAGTTGAGGGGACCTTTTTCCAGGTCACCCTTCCCTGTGATAAGCACTGTGTCTTGGGCCAGGCCAGGTGAGTGGAGATAGTTTACATACACCAGATTGCTGTGAGTATCAAACAAAGTTGCATTCTCCTTACTTTATGTGTTAAAATAGTGAAACTTTAAAAGGCTATTTAAATATTCCACTAAATTTAGTTCTGTCATATTGTTACTTGTCACTTATATTTGAATATCACTGTTAATTAGGGAAATAAATATCACACCTGTCTCACAATGCGTAGGGAGAACATAATTAATGTTCATAAAATACATCTTGAGAAGTGGTTCTTAACCAAATGGGTTACAGATCCATTTGAGAATTTGATAAAGGCTGACTATCCAATGCTCTCCTGAGAAAAAAACACACAGAAATTTCAGGAGTTTCATAGCCTTCCACCTCCCTGTCCACAATGCGAACCTCCCACCAACACACCCCACAAAGCTGAACTGTGGACTCATAGCAGATCCTCTGGAGACACCAGCTTAAGAGCCCGACCGTGGAGTGACATGTGTGGTATCTTCATGCTCCAAACCCAAACCCCAACCTGAAACTTTCGAAATAAAAGTCAGTCTTAGGATTGAAAATATCAGATAGTGACATCTGCAATACCCCTGTTCAGCTGAAAGTGACTAGTGCAGCACCCGGTACCTAACATTTCAGGTTTCGGCAGGAGGAAACTGATATCCCCCTGAGCTGAATGTGTTCTGTAGGTTTCCACAACCCCAGGCTCAGGACTTACGTTTCAGTAATCCTCCCTTCTTACTACAGGAGTTGGCAAGAGAGGCAAAGAATTAAAGTCTCCTAGGAGAGTGGTAAAGTCATTTACACATTTGATTGTAGCTAAGGAGCCCACAGCGGTTTGTGTGAGTTTCAGAAGTTTTAAGATGAGCTTTGGGATCTGGAATGAAGCTGCAACCAAATGGATGCCTGCAGTGCTTGGCTTCCAACCCAGTTTATTTCTCTATGGGCCGTCATTCATCATATCAGATGCTGCAAACACCTAGGACCAGGACAGCTTCCAGCTTGTGCGTTGTTTGTAAACCCAGGAGGGAAAATCAAATAAGCAGCAATTTAGACAAAAATATATCATTTGAAAGTGGGAATTACACACCTGTGCTCCCTTTAAATAAAGCGTGAGGCATGTTAGAGCTTATGGTTTCAAGATCATTCTCCAAACCACCTGAGGTTTACCTACCAAATTGTATAAAATCTATCTTTTCAGCTAATGTAAAAAGAAACTATTACTTATACAACCAGTAGTCTCAGTTATAGATACAATCATCTTAAAGTAAATGCTATTGTAATTCCTCCTTTTACATCTCAAGTGTAAAGCATTGCCCTTGCCCACTCCTCTTTAGTATTTCAGAAGGTAGGAGCTGGAACAGAATTCTGGTACAACAAATGAATTTAACCAGTTGCTGGCATTATTGTAACAGTATTTTTCGCTTTCTATTTTTGCTTTACCAACATGGAGAGTGGTGGTGAGATATGTCTTTTCAACATTCATCCTGGTCTCTTCTGCGCATTTTATTTGAATAATTGAACTGTACTTTCCTCCCTCAAAACCAAGCAAGGTGGGGATATGCACTTAGCGATTCTTAATCCAGAGGAAAAAAGACCAAGGGTAGCGTTGGCCTGAGGCCTCTGAGCTCTGTCCCATGGAGTGAAGGAAAGGGAACCAAAGGGCTGGGAGATTGGGGAAGGCTTCGCAGAGGAGGGAGCTCCCATAGGAGAACAGTTTGCCAGGAGGGCTTTACAGGCGGAGGGAGGAGCAAGGGTGTGCATGGGTCCGGAAGTACCAGAGCAGAGCGTGTGCAGGAAACACTAATTCAGGTTTTCTTGGGGTCTAAGGAGGGAGCGTCAGGTGATGAGGCTGGATGTGAGGGGAAGAGCCAACACATGAGCCTTGGATGGCAATCAAAGGGATTTAGATTCTCTCTTGCAGGCACTGGAGAATTCTGAGCAGGGCAGAAATCTTGGAATTCTAGGTCTGTGACCTAGAGGCACAGGAAGGGTGGCCTTTCTGTGACCACCCTATCAGGAGGATGGATTGGAAGGAACCAATACCAGAAGCAAGGAGATCAGTGAGGCGCTATTTCAGTTTTCTTGTGGGACACAGGTAGGGGAAAAAGGGAATTGTTACTTTGTATTATTTCTGGTGCATAGATGACGACGTTCATCTCTGTGCCGTGTCCAGCTAGAAATTGAATTGCAAACTGTTAGACGTAAGTAGTTTGCTGCTACCATCAGGCATATGTATTTTGCCTTGGTATTGCCTCAATTGTCCATGTCTTTAATAGCACCAAACACATGTTTTTATGGTGTCTAGTTCATCATGGCCATATAAGCATTAATGGTTATGTTTTTCCAGATTCTTTTAGTTGGAAATGACAGAAACTCACCTCAAACAGCCTTAAGCGCGAAATTTATTGCTCAAATAACTGAAAAGTTCAGGGGATTGGTCTAGATTCAGGCATGGCTGGATCCAGGAGCTCAAGTCATCAAATACAGTATATCTCTTTACAATGCCGTGTTTGACTCTGAGTGGGCTTTATTCTCTGGCAGGCTTGTCCCAGGCGGTAACAGAGGTGGCAGGTCATAGTCTTCCAGAGTGGCAGCCTCCACAGAAAGCAGGCTTTTCCTATAGTGGCTCCAGTGAAAGTCCTGACTGACTGAGCATGGCTCTCAGGTGGTTCAGCTTGGGTTGTCTGCCCATCCCTCAACCATGCCCAGATTGGCCAGGCTTGGGCCACATATCCTTCCCTGCAGCTGGGCCAGGTCCAAAGTCAGCCCCACCAGAGCCACACTGGGCAGAGCAGGGGATATTATAGGCCATCACCAGAAAGCGGGAAAACAGGTGCTGGACAGGCAGAAGCAACAGCATTCCATCAGGACGGGGACAAAGTGAAGGGCCCAAGGAGACACACTGAGTTGAAATTGGAAGAGTTCAGTGAAAGGGAAAAATTGAATCCCTCTTGCAGAGGACAACCTTTTAACTCTTTGAAGCATCACCATAACACTTGTGTTCTTCCTCCTTCCCATGAGATGTGGCTTTTAGCTTTTTCATTGCCCTGATCACCCTCCTCTGGCTATGCTCTAGGCAGTGAATGTCTCTTTTAAAACATGGTGTTTAGTGATAACAGAATATACCAGATGGGCTCTGTCAGGCTGGCGTTTGGTGAGGGTTTTAATTCCCTTGTTCTGAAAACAATACTTCTATTCACACAGCATTGGCTTTTTGGTACGTGGTACTCCCACACTGCTGGTACAAGGTTGCTGTTAAAACTTGCAGTCGGTGTCATCCAGTTGAATTTTCTTTGTTTGTTTGTTTGACTGTGGTATAAGATGGGTTTAGTAGACTGGCTTCATGAATTTTCTTGAACCTAAGTGTTAGGCAAGCTGTGGCTGGGTCACAGAATGGCTGCTGGGATGGAGAGTGATTTGGCAAAAAGAGAAGCTCTGTTTAAAGATTTATTGGGATCCCAAAGGTGGGGGTGTATGTGTAAAGAGAGCTGAGTCAACTCAGATGTGGGAGTGATGGCTAATAAAATTAGTTCGGCAAAAATTTATGAAACACATGAGCCCAATGAATAAATCCTTATTGAATGTCATTTAGTTTGTTTCGATCTGTTGTCCAAGTCCTTGGCATTCTGCTGTTCCGGTATTGGCTCAGCGTCCATTTTGCAGTCCTTACCTGACCCTCCTTGCACACGCACGCACCCATAAAGGAGCAGTGTATGTCACTATTTCAACATCTCCCCCTCCTTCTGTTGTTAAAATCTAACCCATCCCCTGCTTGCTTGGAGAATCATCATCTTTGTATTGCCACCAGTCAAGAAGATTGTTTAAGTGTTGTTTCTCAAGCTTGTGTGATGAAGACTTTTGTTTTTCACTTCACAATAGAAAATTATAATGTTGTGTATGTGTTTTTAAATTACAAACACACCACCCTAGGGAGTCGTGTATCCTGTATTCTCTGGTCAGCTTCTACCACTGCACCCTGACCCCCACTGAAATTCACTGCTTTGACTTCCGCTTCCTTAAACTTCGCCTCCATCCTGTGACGTTACTGTTTTCTATTTCACCCATCTCAGCTCTGACTTGAGCAATGAACCATTTCCTGTATTTGAAGCAGCTCCCCTGTTTTGTCCACTTTTCTACTT
The DNA here is from genome assembly GCF_048565385.1 of Saimiri boliviensis. Taxonomy (NCBI): domain Eukaryota; kingdom Metazoa; phylum Chordata; class Mammalia; order Primates; family Cebidae; genus Saimiri; species Saimiri boliviensis. Next base: position 15,783,952 of record NC_133470.1, on the reverse strand, counting down.
TTAAAGCAAAAATGAGGCTTTACCTTCTGCTTGAGTCATTCCCAAGGTTCATGTTTTGCATGTCTGATTTATTCCTTTTGGGTTTCCTAAAGAAAGGCTGAACAGAAGAACATTATAATAATAAAATGAGCATTCTTAAGTGGCAAATTACTTGTATTAGCTATGTATAATACAAATATATGTAGACAGAGAATGTCTATATATATTTTTATGTATATATAAGAATGACACTTAAAAGTGTCTTTGAAAAGATATTTCAGACTATAAGTAAAAATATAGTGATTTATTATACAGACATTTATTTATTTATTAGGTGCCTAACTAGGCCAGGACCTTGGGCTAGAGTGGTAAACAAAAAAGATAGGCTTTGACTTTAGGAATCTTGTAATATGAAAACCATGCTTAAGATTGTGCCAGAAAGACATCCCATGTCCATGGATCATAAATTCAATATGGTTGAGATGGTAGTATTTTCCAAACTGGTCTGTAGCTGTGGAATTGAGATTGAGGTTCTTTTTCTTGCATATGTATGTCCACTTGTCCCAACATTGTTTGTTAAAAAGGCTGTTCTTTCTTGGATTGTCTTTAGATCTTTGTCAAAAATTAGTTTGCTCTGTTCATGTGGATCTATTTCTGGACTCTGTTCTGTTCTGTCCAGCTATGTGTCTATTCCTTTACCTCTTGTTAGGATTTTGATGAACTGACCCTCATGGTTCTCTGTGTCTTTCTTTTCCTGTGCACAAGATGAGCAGTGACATCGTTTGGATGTTTGTCCCTGCCCAAGTCTCATGTTGAAATGTAATCCCCAGTTTTGGAGGTGGGGCCTGGTGGGAGGTGATTGGATCATGCAGGTGGATTTCTTATGAATGGTTTAGTATTTGTGAGAAATGGTTTAGCACCCCTTGGTGTTGTCCTTGCAATAGTGAGTGAGTTTTCCCAAGATCTGGTAGTTTAAAAGTAGGTGGCGCCTCCCGCATCTCCTTCTTGCTCCTGCTCTCACCATGTGAAGTGCCTGCTCCCGTTTTGCCTTCCGCCATGAATAAAAGCTCCGAGACCTCCCCAGAAGCAGATGCCGCTGTGCTTCCTGTACACCCTACAGAACCATGAGCCAACTAAACCTCTTTTCTTATAAACCCAGTTTCAGCTATTTCCCTATAGCAATGTGAGAATGGCCTCATACAAGCAGTGTTTTAGATGCAAGTTGCTCTAGTAACCTGGTTTCTAGAGGGAAGATAACACAGAACAGAACCACAGCTGTCCAGGGATAGACACACGGTATGGACAAGAAATAAGCATTTGTTGTAATAAACCACTAAGATGTTAGTGTTGTTTGTTACCAGACCATGGGGGCCAAGCTCTGGGCCCAATCCATTCTAGGTCATAGGGGCCTGCCCTTTATTTTTCATGAACAGGAGCCAACAAGGGTGCTTTTCCTAGATTAGAAACCCAGAAGAGGTGCATAAGGTAAGAGAGGTGAACACATGGCTGGAAATAAAGGACAAGCTGTTCAGCTTTTGGCCCCTTGCTTTTGGTGAAACACAGTTTATATTGGGCCCCTCTGTCTCAGGCCCCTTCTCACAGAGTTTAAGGATATCATTGGCAGGTTCTCCTGCAGCAGGGATGCTAACTGTCAGTGCAGGTTCGGGCTATCTCCACTAAGACCGGCTTGTGATACTTACTGCTTATGATTCTTAGCTATCCTCAGAGTTGCCATTTCTAGAGATCTGCCCCATTTGCTGTCCTTCAGGACTCCACATCCGATCACCTGATATAGGTGGGAAAGTGGGTATTATTACAGAATTTGCCACTGATGTTAATTTAGTCATTTTTTTTTCAGGCAAAGTACACAAAGAGTTTAGCAAAGTAAACAGAGAAGATTTATATGAATGAGCAAAATTCAGGGCTAAACTTGAAGGAAAAAGGCAAGACCTGGGTGTGGAGAGGACAGAGTGCCAGGTTTTTTGTTTCAAAAATATTAATGTGATAAAATAGCTTCACCAGTAATGTTTACAGTAATGATAAAAGAGGGCACCCCAAACTTTGGTGTTTTTTCTTTTTTTCTTTTTGAGATGGAGTTTCGCTCTTGTTACCCAGGGTGGAGTGCAATGGCGTGATCTCGGCTCACCGCAACCTCCGCCTCCTGGGCTCAGGCAATTCTCCTGCCTCAGCCTCCTGAGTACCTGGGACTACAGGCACGCACCACCATGCCCAGCTAATTTTTTGTATTTTTAGTAGAGACGGGGTTTCACTATGTTGACCAGGATGGTCTCGATCTCTTGACCTCGTGATCCACCCGCCTCGGCCTCCCAAAGTGCTGGGATTACAGGCTTGAGCCACCGCGCCCGGCCACTTTGGTGTTTTTTCTAATAAAAATGATGGTTACATCAACCTCACTTGCAGATTCCTCCCCTAGCTACATCATCTGACTTCTTGAAATTATTGTAATTATATGAAGAATAAATACTGTTAATGAAAGCCATTTAAATGGGTCAGTAATATTAAACATTGCAATTATTAAGCAGACAGAGTCCAAGAAGCTTGATACGAATTAATTCATTTAATCTTGACAAATAACCCTATGAGATGTCCCCATTGTTATAATCCCCATTTGACAGGTTGACATGGAAGTTATTTGCTCAAGGTCACAGCTGGGTGATGGTAGAGCTTTGAACATGGCAGTTTGATTCCAGCTTGCTCTTAAACACAATACATGGAGGGTTGCCTTTCTTTGTAGGTAGAAATGGTGACATACTACCTGGTTTAAAAAGAAACTATGCCAGGTCCGGTGGCTCACGCCTATAATCCCCAGCACTTTGGGAGGCCAAGGCGGGTGGATCACTTGAGGTCAGGAATTCGATAGCAGCCAGGCCAACATGGGGAAACCCTGTCTCTACTAAAAGTACAAAAATTAGCTGGGCATGGTGGCATGCACCTGTAATCCCAGCTACTGAGGTGACTGAGGCAGGAGAATCGCTTGAACCCTGGAGGCAGAGGTTTCAGTGAGCCGAGATCATGCCATTGCACTCCAGCTTGGGTGACAAAGCAAGACTCCATCACACACACAAAGAAAGAAACTAAAAATTGATCAGCTCACCAAAGAGCAAATCCGGTGCCCTTCCTCCCAAACAAGAATGACTGGATGGTTAAATTCATAGGTAGTCAGGGAAATAAAATTTTTTTAAATAAAAATGGTTGGTCGGGTGCAGTGCCTCACGCCTGTAATCCCAGCACTTTGGGAGGCAGAGGCAGGTGGATCGCCTGAGGTCAGGAGTTTGAGACTAGTCCGACCAACATAGTGAAACCTCGTCTCTACTAAAAATACAAAAAATTAGCTGGGCGTGTTAGTGGGCATAAATAAAATTAAAATGGTTATGAGATACCACTTGACACCCATCAGACTGACAAAAAATTAAAACTATTGATAACTTGTGGCAGAGATGAAGAATAGCTATTAAAATTTAAAGTATGTATGCATATAACATGCCAACCCAGCAGTCCCATTTTGGGGATTCTGTTTCATGGAAATAAAAGCACTGTTGAATATATAAAGATATTTATTGCAGTCTTTGTATTGCCAAATTTTTAAAAATCCCAGAAAACAAATGAAAACCTCTTATTACAGGTATCCTCTGGAATATGATGCAGCCTCTGAAACTCATGAGTTTGAATTATGCCAGATGACTTGGAGGGACCTCATAAGGTTCTATTGAAAGAGAAATGCAGGGTGCGGCAGTATGTATCATATGATCCCACTGTCATGCTCATTAAAAGCAGTGGCCCTGGCTGGGCATGGTGGCTCACGCTTGTAATCCCAGAACTTTGGGAGGCCGAGGTGGGCGGATCACCTGAGATTCAGGAGTTTGAGACCAGCCTGGCCAACATGGTGAAACCCTGTCTCTACTGAAAATACAAAAATTAACCAGGCATGGTGGTGCATGCCTGTAATCCCATCTACTTGGGAGGCTGAGGCAGGAGAATCGCTTGAACCCGTGAAGCAGGGGTTGCAGTGAGGCAAGACTGCACCAAAAGAAAACCTGTGCATGAACAGGAATTTTAACTGTTTGTATATATATAGACTTCACCTATTTAAGGTATACAACTGTGTGTGTGTGTGTGTGTGTGTGTGTGTGTGTGTGTATGTGTGTATAATCTGGTTTTAGTAACACATAGGAAAAAATGTGGAAAAAATGTGTATATGAGGTTGTTACATGGACTGTGTTTGTGGGATTGGTGAGGGGAGGAGGGAACCAAGTGAAAGAAGGAAGAAAGACAACTGAAAAAGATACATCTGTCTGATTATGGTTATGTATTTCTGCAGTGCTCTGTGTGGGTGCACATATAGCTAAATAATGTTTTTCAGAGATTGGAAAGCAACAATGGTTAAAATGATCATATCTGAAACCATAGGTTTGGCTTGGACCAATCTCCCCACTGACCTCCTGTGGTCTGTCTTTGCCTGTGTTTGTTTAGCTTCCAGAATGGATCAGGGCAGCTTCTTGTTCCCTCCTCCATTGCCATACTTAAAGTAAAGGAAAGACTCCGGAGCTCCAAAGAGATGGACCTGTGTAGGTGGTTTCCAAGCATGAATGACTCAAAGACAAAACCACTGGGTCATCCCTATTAGAAGGGACAGCAGAACAGAAGTGGCAGAGTATCTGCCAATCTGTGGTCATTTCAATTTTTATGAATCACATCAAAATGGAACCACCTACATATTCGTCCAACACAAAGAATTGGCTTTTATAGACTTAACATGAGAAGCAAGTCAAAAAGTAAATATTCTTATTGCTGAGTAAAGTAACACCCTAATTTTACATGGTTGGTATATGTGTGCTTCTGAGTGTGGGAATCCCCTGAAACACTCAGACTGCTTCTCTGTAGTTGAATGAGGAGGACAGACAACATAGCTTTGGGTGAGGATAAACTAATGTACTCTAACAGTTAAGCACAGTCTAAAGAATAAGAGAGATGACTTTCAGTTAACAGGACAGGGATATTTCATAATCCAAACCACACTTGGCACCATGTGTGAGCGATCACTGCTGTGTCACTGGAAGGTTGTTTGTTTTAATAGGCACATGGTTGGCAGGCACACCATGAATGGATTGAGTTTCTTACTCTGGGTCTCCTGTTTCCCTGTCCCTGGCTTACTAAGCAGGCGTCAGAACAGATAAAGATGCTTATGTTGTTGTTGTTTTTGAGACGGAGTCACACTCTGTCACCCAGGCTGGAGTGCAGTGGTACAATCTTGGCTCACTGCAACCTCTGCCTCCTGGGTTCACGTGATTCTCATGTCTCAGCCTCCCGAGTAGCTGGGATTACAGGCGTATGCCACCATGCCCAGCTTATTTTTGTATTTTTAGTAGAGACAGAGTTTCACTATGTTGGCCAGGCTGGTCTCAAACTCCTGTCCTCAAGTGATCCACCCGCCTCAGCCTCCCAGACTGCTGGGATTACAGGCGTGAGCCACCGCGCCAGGCCAAGATGCTTATGTTATATGTTATTGGTGAATAGTGATTTTTGAAAAGAGCACCATTAGTCTACTATTGGAATAAGATTTGTACTTGGACTCAGCCATTCCTAGGCTTCAGTTCTGGTTTACTTTAAATCAGTGATTCACAGTTGTTAGCTGTAGAACCATGTCAATTCATTGAATGCTGTTGCCCCTGCGGGTAATATCAGTTGAGTTTTAGATGCTTTGGTAGAGGGCGTAGATTTGTTAGGGGAGAAAATCAAATATTTAATTTCTTAGGTGGGAACATGTGAAACCATGCCAGTGTTTTTTACCTAATATCAGCAGTATCGTTATGAAAGTACCCAGTGGAGTGTTTTCATGAGCTCTCTTATAAATAATATGGTACCCTTTTGAGTAATGTAAATTTTTTTAAGCTTACAAGGTTCTGATTATTATGATACATTTTATTAGGTAACTACAAATTTTCAGGAAATGTCAACAGAGGCTTTATCATTATATGACTCTTTGATTTCTAGGCAGAGTTTATTGGGACTGCCTTTTAAAAAGTTAATAGCTTTATTTACTAACCATACAATTCACCTATTTAAGCTGTACAACTGAATGGTTTTTGGCATATTCACAGAATTGCACATTCATCACCACAATCCATTTTTGAGCATTTTCATCACCTAAAAAACCAAAAACTACTAGCAGCCACTGACTCCCAGATTCTACCTCTACTCCCAGCACAGTCCACCACTAATCTACTTTCTATCCCTATAGCTTTGCCTTTTCTGGACATTTCATACACATGGAGTCACACAATATGTAGCCTTTGGCGTCTGGCTTCTTTCACTTAGCATGATGTCTTCAAGGTCCATCCCTGTGGTAGCATGCATCAGTACTTCCTTTTTCTGCCAAATAATATTTCATTGTTTGTATAGATCACATTTCATTTATCCATGTATCGGTTAATGTGTATTTGGCTTCTTTCCACTTTATGGCTTCTATGAGCAATGCTGCTGTGAACATTTATGTATAATTTTGTGTGGCAAGGTCTGGCTTTTTAGTGACTCAGTTGCCCTTTTAAATTCCCATGATATCATAGCTAAATAGGACTTCCAGATGTCCTCTTGCTTGGCACCTTCTGTTTAGGCACATGAAGGTCTGGATTCCCCAGAGAGGGAATGTCGCTTCCCTGGCACACAGAACTAGAGAGTGGAGTAGGGTCCTGCCTCCAGGCTTCTTGCTCTCAGGTTCAGTGCTTTACCTATTGATATGGACACATGAAGGCTGAAGAAGACCTAAAGTCTGCAATATGCCACTTTGTGAAAGCCTCGCAGGCTTTTTCTGCTTGATGTTTCTTCTGTTTTACCACTTACAACAGTGTGGTCTTGTCTGAAAGCAGAAGAGCTGGAATCTTCCTTAGATATTTTCTTTTTTTTGTTTTGTTTTGAGATGGAGTCTTGCCCAGGCTGGAGTGCAGTAGTGCGATCTCTGTTCACTGCAACCTCTGCCTCCCAGGTCCAAGCGACTCCCCTGCCTCAGCCTCCCGAGTAGCTGGGATTACAGATGTGTGCCACCACATCTGGCTAATTTTTGTATTTTTAGTAGAAACGGGGTTTCACCATGCTGGCCAACCTGGTCTCGAACTCCTGACCTTGTGATCTGCCCACCTCGGCCTCCCAAAGTGCTGGGATTACAGGCGTGAGCCACCGCGCCCAGCCCTTAGAGATTTTCTAGTCGCGTATCCTTGTGATACAAGTGAGGAAACTGAGGTGCCAAGAAGGAATGTGATGTCTCACCCAAGATCACACTGTTAGTGGCAGATCAAGGACTGGAATTTCGGTCTCTCTGCTCCAGGTCCTGGTCCTCATCTCCCCTGTTAGGACAAGCATCTGTTACCCAGGGACTGCATGAAGGGTGGCACTGAGCCATTTTTTGTCTCTTCTCTGATAGAATCCCGTCACGGGGCTGCTGTCAGCCAGCCATGAGCAGAAGGATGCCTGGGTGCGGGATAACATCTACAGTATCCTGGCCGTGTGGGGCCTGGGCATGGCCTACCGCAAGAATGCGGACCGCGATGAGGACAAGGCCAAGGCCTACGAGCTGGAGCAGGTAATGGTGACTGACGGCTATATCTCAGCTGCTCAGCCACCTTGTCCTTCAACTGGAAAACCCACAGAGAGGTAGCTGTGTGCGCAGAACTGTTTGGGTACAGGCCTCGCCTCCATTTCCGCTTTAGAATATTTTGGGGAGGCACTTACATGGTCTCATCCTCACATTTGTCTTTCTGTTTGAGATTGGACATCCCCCATAAAACAATGACAGCATCCAGAATCACAGCAAATAGAAAATGAAGGTGTCCACATTTCTTTTTTTTTTGAGATGGAGTCTCACTCTTTTCCCCAGGCTGGAGTGCAGCAGTGGCTCACTGCAACCTCTGCCTCCTGGTTTCAAGTGATTCTCCTGCTTCAGCCTCCCGAGTAGCTGGGATTACAGGCACCTGCCACCACGCCCAGCTTATTTTGTATTTTTAGTAGAGACAGGGTTTTACCACATTAGCCAGGCTGGTCTCGAACTCCTGGCCTCTGGTGATCAGCCTGCCTCGGCCTCCCAAAATGCTGGAATTACAGGCATGAGCCACTGTGCTTGGCCGAATCCACATTTCTAACCCCAAAGTGTCAATTTGCGTAATTAGTTACATTTCTCCCACATGTGCTTTATCCATTTTATGCATATTTATACATGAGGTATCATCATAAACTGATATGTTTTTACAAGTCATCTCACCACGGCTTCACATTCCAAAGCATGTATTCTTCAGAGTAGTCACATTGAAAGGATATTTATCCAAACATTATTGCTGCTGCATAAAATATTTTTGAAACTTCCCTTAAAAATACCTTTCTAATTTGAGCCATTCCAGGAAAGCAATCTTATTAATTTATGGTCACCCTTTAATTTTGAACCAAATTGGTGTATCCAGTTTGGGAGCCTATATTATTCACCATGAGAAGGTGGTTTTTCTGCAGCAATGAAGTCCTTTTATTGTTGTCCAAAATCTAGAACCAAGACACCTATCTAAGATTTGCTATCACTAAGTTTGTAACAAAATAATCCATCCCTGAACACAGGCGGTATTTTCCAAGTGTTTTGAGGGGTAGCATTGAAGTAGGGAGCACTGAAATATAAAAATCATTCTCTTGGCATGAGAGCTCTTGGGATTTTTCTTTGATGATCTGACAGTCAGTGGATCATCTGGCATGGTTTCTCATTCATTAATATAGCATTATTATTGTTATTTATAATGAGAATAAGACTTGTAATTGGTTACAGTAAATCAGATTATTCAGAAACCTTGGCTGTCACTTGCATTTTGTTAGAGCTTTACTCAGTAATTCAGTGATGGTTTCGCAAATGGCCATTTGGGCAAACAGTACTTTTGGGTAGGCATGGTGGACTCAGTGTAACAAAAATACATTACCAAAAAATGTGACATAAAGCTCCAGAGTACTAGCCTTACAAAAATTGTGTTGCTAAGGTATTAGCGAGGAGTCACTGAATTTCAGAGCTGGCCGATAATATATGATCTGGCCCCTTTATGTGAGGTAAGTCACTTTGTCCAGATTTTTCTTTCTTTGTGATGGAGTGGAGAGAACATGAACCATCAGAACACTCACATAGGTTCAGGACTGGCCTTTTCAGGGGAGTTGCTGGGCAGCCCTGGCTTGCCAGCCACGGAGGTCAAGAGGTGGTTTTCCTGCAGCAAGGGCCCTGGGCCTTGTTCCTGATTCTGCTTTATCTCCACAGAACGTGGTGAAGCTGATGCGAGGTCTTCTCCAGTGCATGATGAGACAGGTAGGCAGAATGCACACGCGTGCTTGCCAAATGGGCATTCCATGTCGTTGTAATCGTGACAGTTAACATGCTTAAGACGTCTTTTACTTTTCTTCTCAAGAGGAAGAGAAATTGAAAATATTTTGCTTACTTTCTCTCTCTCTTTTTTTTTTTTTTTGAGACAGGGTCTCACACTGTCACCCAGGCTGAGTACAGTGGTGTGATCACGGCTCACTACAACCTCAAACTCCTAAGCTCAAGTGGTTCTTCCACCTCAGCCTCCCGAGTAGCTGGGACTACAGGCGTGTACCACCACACCTGGCTAATTTTTATTTTTTATTTTTTGTAGACACGACACCTCACTATGTTGCCCAGGCTGGTCTTGAACACCTAGATGCAAGTGATTCCCCTGTCCCTTGGCCTCCCAAAGTGCTGGGATTACAGGCATGAGCTACCATGCCCAGCTACTTTCTTTTTTAAGAATTATTTTCAGTAACTTTGCTATTGAACCACAGTCTCAAAGGACACTTTCTAAGAATCTATTTTGAAGAGTTACATGAGTAAAAGGAGAACATGCTTTTTTTTAAAATGGGGAAGATAACTTTTTTTAAAGGCACTTCTAGAAAGCCATACAGTACCATTTATTCCATCATGCTTATAAAAGGTATATTTTCATTGAGATGAAATGCTTGAGTTTTGAAAACTTGATATTGTTTAGTGGTATTTTCAGTGAGAGGTAAATAAAACAGTTCATTGAGCATGTACTGCATATAGAACATTATGCTAGGATCTCCACAGATTCAAAGATGAAGATGACACAGTCCCCACCCTTAGTCAGCATGAGCAAAAACATACTAGCTCTTTTCCTTTCGACATTAAGAAACAAGAAGCTGAAATTTAAACAGGTCCCTTTTCTCCCCTCTTTTTCTCCCTTTTACTTTCCCTCCATCTCTCCTTGAGTATCTACCATGTGTCACAGCTGGGGATACGTAGACAAGGACACCCCTTGGCATGACCCATCACTCCTGCAGATGAGATTCTCCCCAGGCTGGTACATTTCAGGCGAGTGGACGAGAAGAATCGCCAGCACAGCCCCTCTGTGTGGTGCCCCCTAGCAGCTGCCTTCCCTCCCTCTGGCTCCCAGAAGCGGTAGATATGAGCTCTAGATCCAGGTAGCTGGCCTTGGCCGTGACCTCTGCCAGCCATGAACCCCGGTAACTGTGCAGAGTGGGCTTGCCTTCTCCCTTAGGTGGCCAAAGTGGAGAAGTTCAAACACACTCAGAGCACCAAGGACAGCCTGCACGCCAAGTACAACACCGCCACCTGTGGCACAGTGGTGGGCGATGACCAGTGGGGCCACCTCCAGGTGGATGCCACCTCTCTCTTCCTCCTGTCCCTGGCCCAGATGACTGCCTCAGGTGAGCCGGGGTCGCTGGAGCCCATTGTGTAGGGAATGACAATCCAGAGGTGGGAGGAGGGCAGGCAGCGGTCAGGGTCTTAGACCATTTGTGCTGCGTCACTGCTTTAATAAAATACCTCAGACGAGGCCAGTTCTACAGAACCAAAATGTGTTTTCTCACAGTTCTGGAGGCTGGGAAGTCCATGACCAAGGCACTACCAGGCTCAGTTGTCTGGTAGAGGCTCCATCCTCCAAAGAGGAGGATCGCTGTGCCCTCACCTGGGGGAAGCCAGAAAGGCAAGAAAGCCAAAGGCTCCATGAAGCCTGTTTTGAAAGAGCCTATAGCTGGGCACAGTGGCTCATGCCTGTAATCCCAGCACTTTGGGAAGCTGAGGCAGGTGAATCACCTGAGGTCGGGAGTTCAAGACCAGCCTGACCAACATGGAGAAACCCCATCTCTACTAAAAATACAAAAATTAGTCAGGTGTGGTGGCGCATGCCTGTAATCCCAGCTATTCAGGAGGCTGAGGCAGGAGAATCACTTGAACCTGGGATGCAGAGGTTGCCGTGAGCCAAGATTGTGCCATTGCACTCCAGCCTGGGCAACAAGAACAAAACGCGAAACTCTGTCTGAAAAAAAAGAAAGAAAATGCCTTCATCCCACACATGATGGGAGGAGTCCTCAGGGCCTGATCTCTTAATGGCCCGCCTCTTAATATCATCACATTGGCCGCACCTCGATTTTGGAGGGGACCCATTCAGACCATAGCAATCAGTATTTTAAATCAGTTTACACAAAAGAAAAGCATGCTGTCTGTAATCCCAGTACTTTGGGAGGCCAAGGTGGGCAGATCACGAAGTCAAGAGATTGAGACCGTCCTGGCCAACATGGTGAAACACTGTCTCTACTAAAAATACAGAAAAAGTTAGCTGGGTGTGGTGGCATGTGCCTGTAGTCCCAGCTACTTGAGAGGCTGAGGCAGGAGAATTGCTTGAACCCTGGAGGCAGAGGTTACAGTGAGCCAAGATCACACCACTGCGCTCCAGCCTGGTGCCTGGCAGCAGAGTGAGACTCTGTCTCAAAAAAAAAAAAAAAAAAAGAAAGAAAAGCATGCTTCTCCATATTCTGTGCATTCTCCTCTGTGATAGGGCAGGGAGTGCAGGAACCCTGTCTGTAACCTGCAGAGAGGACAGTCAACCTCTGCCTGGGCCCCAGCAGGGTGAAGGCCGTGGAGCTGGCTGTCTTAGCTTCCCTCTGTTGGGCACACAGCCTCCTTACTGTCACTCTCTCCTAGTTCCTAGAGCTATATAGGTCAGGTCTAACTGACACTTAGCTGTCTGGAGACCATCCCCCACCTGCTCTTAGAGTGTTCTCCTCTAGGATCAGAAGCCCTGCCCTTTCAGCTCTCCTGCTCACTACCCTGGTCACCCTCTTTTAGACACACCCTCACTTTTCCAAATTATATCTGATCAACACCATTTCCACCACTTGGCAGTGTGCCCAGAGTGAGCTGAGCAGCCTGCAGCGCCTGTGCTGTGAGTAGGCTCACGGCAGCGTGCCTTGTTCCTCTTGAAGCTGGAGCCGCTGGCCTCTGTGGCAGCCTGGACCCCAGGCCTCTGTCTCCCCGACTAGGGTCTCACACCAGGTGATCCCTCTCTCCCACAATGGCATGTGCCACAGATGCTGCCCTAGGTTAGGGCACTGAGCGCCTGTTTCTTGGAGTTCTTATCACCCACCTGTCCAGTCAACTGATGTACCTGAGGCCTCCCATTCACTGCAGACTGCAAATGTGAAACTCTCAAAATGCCAAAAATCAGTAAGCAGTATTGTTATGGCTGTGTGAATAAATCACACATTTATGCAATTACTTTTTGGCTATGAAAGTTAATATGAGCTCACTGTAGATACTTTTGAAAATGTAACAGAATATAAAGAAAAAGATTCCACTGCCAACTTTCATTTTGCTGCATCTCCTCCAAGTCTTTTTTTCTGTGCATTTTTTTTACATGTTTAAGGTCACATTGTATACATAAACATAGTCTTTTTATTACATAGCATAACAAGCATTTCTCCCATGATATAACAAGCTTCTTCATAAAGATTATTTTAATGAGTTTATCAATGAATATACCATAATTAATTTAACTATTCCTTGATTCCTTCTTTATTTATTTTTATTATTATTTATTTTTATTTTCTTTTGAGACAGAGTTTCATTCTTGTTGCCCAGGCTGGAATGCAATTGTGTGATCTCAGCTCACCGCAACCTCCACCTCCTGGGTTTAAGCAATTCTCCTGCCTCAGCCTCTAAGTAGCTGGGATTATAGGCATGTGCCACTATATGTGTGTAGTTTTAGTAGAGACGAGGTTTCTCCATGTTGGTCAGGCTGGTCTCAAATTCCCAACCTCAGGTGATCCGCCCACCTCGGCCTCCCAGAGTGCTGGGATTACAGGCGTAAGCTAGCATGCCCAGCTCCCTTCTTTTATTTATTTATTTATTTATTTTTTTGAGGCAGAGTCTCGCTCTGTTGCCAGGCACCAGGCTGGAGTGCAGTGGCGTGAGCTTAGCTCACTACAACCTCCACCTCCTGGGTTCAAGCAATGCTCCTGCCTCAGCCTCCCAAGTAGCTGGGACAACGGACGTCTGCTACCACACCTAGCTAATTTTTGTAGTTTTAAGTAGAGACAGGGTTTCACCATGTTGGCCAGAATGGTCTCCATCTCTTGACCTCGTGATCCGCCTGCCTCAGCCTCCCAAAGTGCTGGGATTACAGGCGTGAGCTACTACCTGGCCCCTTTTATTTTGCTATTATAACTAATGTTGCAATACCAACCTTGACCCCATCTTTATTTAATTCCTTCTGAGAGTTAGATATCACTTAAAGGTAACTCACATATTGCCAAATTGTTTTCAGTTTCTAGCTAAACTTAGTTCAGATTCAACTTCTAATCTGGCTTATTAGTTAAGCTTCCCTCATTGATGTAAGTGTCCATTTTCTATTACATCCATAGCAGCTTCCAGAATTCATACATTAAAAATACCTGTATTTGTTGTAGCTGACTGTATTTTTACGCAGGGTTAAAGGCCAGCTCCTGGAGCTGGCGACTGCTTTCCTTGTCTCCCACTGGGAAAAGTATTTGCCCTTCTCTTTGGCCCACTCAAAGATAGGATCAGTGTCTCTGGTTCTTCTGGGCTAAAATCCTTGCTTTGTTAGACCCTTCTCTGCACCAATCCAACCTGTACCAGAGGTCCCAAACCTCTCTCAGCCCTTTCTACTCAGGCACACACAGGAAAGTGGAGCCCTCCCTCTCTCCTTCCTCCCTTCCTCCCTTTCTCCCTTTCTCCCTTTCTCCCTTCCTTCCTTCCTTCCCTCCCTCCCTCCCTTTCTCCTTCCTTCCCTGCCTCCCTCCTTCCCTCCCTCCTTCTCTTCTTCCTTTTTCTGAGATTAGACATTAATGGTTATGACTTACTTCAGAGATGCCTTTGGAAGAAAAATGAAAATGAAGTTAAAAGGGTTTATTTCCTAGTGTGATAGTTGTAATTTGTGATGGGCAGCTTTCTGCGACATGACTTCATAACCTCATTGTTTTTCTTTGCTAGGCTTACGTATCATTTTTACCCTCGACGAGGTGGCCTTCATACAGAATCTTGTCTTTTACATAGAAGCTGCATATAAAGTTGCTGTAAGTATCAACCCTGGTAGCCTTTTCCGATGTGCCAGTCTTCGAAAAGAATAAAAATCATGCCAGGTGCGGTTGGCTCATGCCTGTAATCCCAGCACTTTGGGAGGCCAAGGCGGGCGGATCACGAGGTCAGGAGTTTGAGACCAGCCTGGCCAGCGTGGTGAAACCCTGTCTCTACTAAAAATACAAAAATTAGCCAGGCATGCTGGCGTGAGCCCGTAATCCCAGCAACTTGGGAGGCTGAGGCAGGAGAATCACTTGAGGCAGAGGCAGGAAGCTGAGAATCGCTTGAAGCAGAAGTGGGAGGCCAAGGTTGCAGTGAGCCGATATCATGCCACTGCACTCCAGCCTGGGCGACAGAGTGAGACTCTGTCTCAAAAAAAAAAAAAAGAATAAAAATCACAGTTTTTTTGAGGGCCAGGCTGTTTGCAGCTGACCAAAAGGTTAGCGAGACTAGAGCTATGAGATTGTGTCACCTCCACACACAAAGTGCGTATTTTTATCCTGGAATAGGATTGGGGGTTTCATGATTTTGAAATGTACTCTGTGCTCTGTCTGAATCCATTATGCTTGTCTTATTTCTATTTATTTATTTTGAGCCAGAGTCTGTCACCCTGGCTGGTGTACAGTGGTGTGATCTCAGCTCGCTGCAGCCTCCGCCTCCCAGGTTCAAGTGATTCTCCTGCCTCAGCCTCCCAATTAGCTGGGATTACAGGTGCCTGCCACCACGCCTGGCTAAGTTTTGTATTTTTAGTAGAAATGGGTTTTGCCATGTTGGCCAGGCTGGTCTCAAATGCCTGACCTCAGGTAATCCTCCTGCCTTGATCTCCCAAAGTGCTGGGATTATAGGCCTGAGCCACAGCTCCCGGCCCGTTATGCTTGTTTTATTTTATTTTATTTTTTACATTTTTTTTTTATTTCCATAGGTAATTGGGGAACAGGTGGTGTTTGGTTACTTTCAAGTCCTTTAGTGGTGATTTGTGAGATTTTGGTGCACTCATCACCTGGGCAGTATATACCACACCCTATTTGTAGTCTTTTATTCCTCTCCCCCTTCCCACCCTTCCCCCGAGTCCCCAAAGTCCATTGTGTCATTCCTATGCCTTTGCATCCTCATAGCTTAGCTCCGACATACCAGGGAGAACATACGATGTTTGGTTTTCCATTCCTGACTTACTTCACTTAGAATAATTTTCTCCAGTCTCATCCCGGTTGCTGCAAATGCCATTATTTCATTCTTTTCTATGGCTGAGTAGTATTCTATCATATACCTAACAGTTTCTTTATCTATTCATTGGCTGATGGGAGTTTGGGTTGGTTCCACGTTTTTGCAGTTGTGAATTATGCTGCTGTGAACATGCATGTGCAAGTATCTTTTTCACATAATGACTTCTTTTCCTCTGGGTAGATACCCAGGAGTGGGATTGCTGGATTAAATGGTAGTTCCCATTATACTTGTTTGAAATAAGACCCTAAAATGTCCTGCGGGATACATTTGTGCTGGCCTGAGTTGGGGTTGAAGAGGTAGTAGCATTAGCACCTTGGTGGGCGCTGGGGTGCCATGAGTATCACCCCAACTGGGCCACAGGTAAAGGGGCTCAAGCCAGGTAGAACCCCAACCTGGGCCAGACTTGCTGGGTATAAATGTATATAAACCCCCTTTCCTCCCAGCTTCTGTCTGGTTTGGAAGGCAAAGCCTGAGGGACCTTTACACAACAACCCCAGTGTGCAAAGCTGTCGAGGAAGGAGGGAAAGGGTAAAAGATTGTTTGTTTGTTTGTTTGTTTGTTTGTTTGTTTTAAAAAAGCCACTGTGAGGCTAGGCGTGGTGGCTCAGGCCTATAATTCCAGAACTTTGGGAGGCCAAGGCAGGCAGATCACAAAGTCAGGAGTTTGAGACCAGCCTGGCCAACATAGTGAAACCCTGTCTCTATTAAAAATACAAAACTTAGCCAGGCATGGTGGCAGGCCCCTGTAATTCCAGCTACTTGGGAGGCTGAGGCAGGAGAATCGCTTGAACCTGGAAGGTGGAGGTTGCAGTGAGCTGAGATCGTGCCATTGCACCCCAGCCTGGGTGACAGTGCAAGACTCCATCTCAAAAAAAAAAAAAAAAAAAAAAAAAAAAAAAAAAAACACGCCACTGTGGTCTAAAGGAAGGTCAGCAAAAGTTTTCTGTAAAGGGCCAGAGAGTAAATATTTTCGGCTCTACAGGATCTAGTGTCTCTTTCCTAGGTACTTGGCTCTGCCTTTCGAGCATAAAAGCAGCGTTAGACAGCACATAAACAAATAAGCATGGCTGTGCCCCAGATAGACTTTGCAAAAATAGGTGGCAAACTAAATTTGGTCCAAAGGCTGGAGTTCGCTGACTCCCAGTCTAAAGCAGTGATTCCCAACCAGAGGCAGTCTTCTCCTCCCAGGAGACATGTGGCGACGTCTGGAGACATTTTTGGTTGTCACATCTGGGCAGTAGATGTTACTGGCATCTAGTGGGCTGAGACTAGGACTGCTGCTAGACATCCTTCCACGCACAGGCCAGTCCCCGACGATGCAGATTACCTGGCTCGAAATGCAATACTGCTGAAGTTGACAAACCCTGGTCTGAAGGAACTTGAGAAGTCTGTGGAAAGGGTGGGCATTGAGTTGGACCTTGGAAGCTGAGCAGAGTCTAGATCAGCAGAAGGGAAGAGAAAGGGAGTTTGGGTGCAGGAATAGCTTGTGCAGTCCCAGAGGCAGGAACAGGCTCTGAGTGTGGCTGGGTGGGCTAGGGGGTGCTTGAAGAAAAGGGTACAGAGTAAAGGAGTAGACTTAGGGGGAAAGCTGACTTGGAAAAGAGTAGAAAATAAACCCAGCTTGTGGGTGTGTCCAAGAAGACCAGATCATGGGGCATATGGCCATCCAGAGAGAGAGATGTGAATATGATCCACTAGGAAATTCACCATTCATCAGTTTAGACCCTGAAGCAGGTGGAAGCAGTGATTGATGCAGTTTTTGAGGATGAATCACCCAGCACTGGGGTTGGAAGAAAGGTGGGTTGGGCCTCAGGAAGGCGCAGCTGAGAGGAGTACTCAAGGAAAGAAGTCAGTTTCAGTCACCAGGCACGCTCAGTGGGGAAGTTGCTCTAGGATGCTCGAGTCTCCATCTCCACATTTTGAAAATGTTCTGGCCGAGCACAGTGGCTCATGCCTCTAATCCCAGCACATTGGGAAGCCGAGAGTTTGAGACCAGTCAGACCAATATGGTGAAACTCCATCTCTACTAAAAATACAAAAATTAGCCAGACGTGGTGGTGTGTGCCTGTAGTCCCAGCTACTTGGGAGGCTGAGACAGGAGAATCGCTTGAACCTGGGACATGGTGGTTGCAGTGAGCCAAGATCGCGCCACTGCACTCTAGCCTAGGTGACAGAGCCAGACTCCGTCTCAAAAAATATATATATTATTTTTTGGAGATAAAAATAAAGACTGAATTGTTGGCATCAGTCCTGTTTATGTTAGGTGGTCAGCTTTCAGTAGTGCACATAGCATTGTTTCAAAACAGCATCCCATATGTGGGTTTTTCAATGAAAATATGAATGATAGGTTATGTACACACATACCAAGTCCTCTGTGTGCCAGCATTCTGAATCAGTCCCTGGTAATCGGTTTGTAAATACCACATAGGTTCGTGTTCTGTGTCTGAGTCGTGACTTTGGCTCCAGTTACTTGCTGAGCGTTTTTTCCCCCAAGAGGTAATGCTAAAAATAGGTACTAAATTATTTTCAATGCTTTTGTTGGCTTCGACTAGTTATGAGCCATGTGCTAAAGTTTCTGTATTCTATCTTACAACTTAATATAAGTTCAAAGGCATTGACTAAATAGAGAGGCAGCATTGTATTTGATTTTAAGAAGATAAAATATTTTGTTCTCCATATATCCAGAGTTTCTTACAAATGAATACCTTCTAGAAGTAAGAAATTTGAGAGTGTTGTGGCGTGCACTTTTGTCCCATTTGAGTATTTTCTTCTAAAATTCTGCACAGAGGTCGCAGGAACTGAAATTGAGGAAGAACACAGTATGAGTCTCCAGGGCCTCCGAGAAGATCCACTTATGTTTTAGTGTGCCTGCAGGAACATAAAGGAAGCATTTTTCACATAGCACTTCTCATATACCTCTCCCTCCCGTCTGATTCCTACCTTTTTCTCCCCCAGGATTATGGAATGTGGGAGCGTGGAGATAAGACTAATCAGGGCATCCCGGAGTTGAACGCAAGCTCCGTAGGAATGGCCAAGGTAACAGTCGCCCTGCTTGTTCTTCCTTCTGCACGTTTTTACTGCTTTGATTCTGTTCCCTTCATCAGGAGTTTGGATTTAATCTGATTAGCATATTTTTCAAAAGTCGATAGCAAGTATGTGAAATTCAAGTGGCACAGGTACCCCAGCCACCTGAAATTCTAGGTAAAGGGGGTAGGTTTCCAGTGCTGAAATCTGCACGTGGCAGAAAGTAAGAGTGCTCCATCCTGGTCAGCCGCTGCCATCATCCACGGGTCTAAGCTCTTGCTGTTGCTAAATAAGCTGCATGTATAATGTCCGGTCTTCCTTTCTGGGTCACAGAGAGGACTGAAGAATATCACCACTTTGTAGGTTGGGCTCACAAGTTCAAAAGTCTACAAGGTCAGGCAAGTAATGGATGCAGAGTGAAACTAGCCAGACAGCAAACTGGGGGTGGTGGAGGTATTGGGGACACTGGGAAGCTTTCCCTAAAGGTATTCCGATCCAAACTCATGTAAAATACTCTTCAAGCCAAACAAAACACACCTATAGGGCAGATTCAATTGCGCATTACCAGTTTGCTTCTCTTGCCATAGACTTATAGGGTGCCTCCTTCCTTCCCTCCTCCAGGATGAAGTATATTTTTTGGACAGGGTAGAGCCTCCAGGGCTATAATTTTTAAAGCAACAACAAACGTACTCTGTTGAGGTAAACAGACAGAAAATGTACTTATTACTAAAAGAATTAACTTTCTGGAGTGCCAGATGTTTGAAGATAACTGTTAAAACATGTGAGAGAAAAGACTCATGAATTTAGTGCACACAGTGTTATGAACTTGTTAATTCATTTTTTGGTAGAACACTAACTTCACTTTGGAAAATGTTTTTCTGTTTTCTCTTTTTTGTTTCTGTAATGAGCAGCAATTGTACAGGAGAGCTCTGATCCAGTGTAAATAAGAATAGGGTGGGGCACAGTGGCTCATGCCTGTAATCCCAGCACTTTGGGAGGCTGAGGTGGAAGGATAACCTGAGCCCAGGAGTTCAAGACCAGCCCCAGCAAAATGGCAAGACCCTGTCTCTACAAAAAAAAAAAAAAAAAAAAAAAAGACTAGAACGCGACTATAGGATTCTAGCTGGATTTTTAAAATGTGTGTCATTACCTTTGGGAAAACGTGTATACTAGATTGCTTAATGAAAAAGGAGCACCAGATATTGGAGTATATGTTTATTAGAAAGAAAAAGTAATTTATACCTGTGTTTGCAGGCAGCTCTTGAGGCAATTGATGAACTGGACCTTTTTGGAGCCCATGGAGGACGCAAGTCAGTGATTCACGTCCTGCCGGATGAGGTCGAGCACTGCCAGGTAATAGCCTCTAGCATTCCGGAGAGTAGGGAAGGAGAGTTCTGGCGTGGAAGGCCTGGGATCCAGTGCAGATTCCCCACCTTTCTAGCTTGGTGATACTTTGCTTCTTTGAGCTTCAGTTTCCTCACCTATAAAATGGGCATCCTGGGACCCTCTCCTCTGGCCTCACAAGATAGTTGTAAGAATCAGTCAGATATAGGTGAGGGGGAGGAAGGCAGCAAATCACACTGCCACATGTGTACCTATGCAACAATCTTGCATGTTCTTCACATGTACCCCAAAACCTAAAATGCAATTAAAAAAAATGAAAAAAAAAAGAATCAGTCAACTTAGTCTAAGCACTTTTTAAGCCAGAAAGTACTATGCAAATGTAAGACACCGTGATGCTGTGTAGATGGAACCAAGCAGCCTTGTTTTGCTAGAGGCAAAGTCTGTTTTTTGTGTTTTGAGCACAAAGGTGGTTTTCTTTCAGGCTTATTTCACAGTGCTCCCAAAGTGAATGACGAGCAAGCACTAGTTCACTTGGGGGTGTGGGGTTGGGGATAGGTGGAATAGGTAGTGGGGAAGAAATGAGACAGGAGAGATGGGAAATGAGTAGAACCTCTGTGAAATACAGATCAGAGAAAGGAGTGATCTAATACAGATTGGGGGATTGTATTGAGCAGAGTGCAAGTCATCAACTGCTAGACCCTCAGCAAACTCTTATTCAGTGAGGGCCCACTGGGTGCCAAGTACGTTGCCAGGGCTAAAGTGGGTCAGATACATAAAGACTTTTGAATGGACAGCTTTTGGTAGAAGTTTGTGTTTCCAGGCAGAGAAACCCTAGGGAAGAGTAAGTTACAGAACAGGGCTCCAGGCTCGGTTGGCTATAGAAAATAAAGCTTCATTCTGAAGCTGAAGGGTTCCACTCATCTTGATTCTACCTTCCAGCTCACTCAGTTTTTCCCCTTTAAGTAGTCCTGGTATTTCTTGGGGTGTAATCTAATGGAACCAAGATGGTGTATTTGTTTGTTTGTTTGTTTAAGAGGAGGTCTTACTCTGTCACCTAGGCTGGAGTGCAGTGGTGCAATCATAGCTCCCTGTAACCTCAAACTCCTGGGCTCAAGCAGTCCTCCCGCCTCAGTTTCCCAAGTAGCTAGGACTACAGGCATGTGTCACCCACACTCTCAGCTAATTTTTAAAAAATTTTTTTGTAAAGACAAAATCTCGCTCTGTTGCCCAGGCTGGTCTCCAACTCCTGGCCTCAAGTGATCTTCCCACCTCAGCCTCCCAAAGCTCTGGGGCTGCAGGCATGAGCCACTGTGCCTGGACGTGGTGTGCATCTTAATAGATGTGCAATCCAGTGGAAATGCATGAGCTTTGCAGCCAGCTGGGCCTGAGTTAGAATCCTAGTTCTGTCACTTACTAGCTGCACGCCTTAGACATGAGTCTCTATCTCAAAGTCTCAGGGTCCTCAGGTGTGAATTGGACATGGTACCCTAAATCCTTCTTCATATGAAAGACTCAATGAGCTTCTGTTTGCAGGAGTCTAGCCTCATGTCTGTACATGTTAGATCTCAGTATTAACTCCTTCCTTTCCCAAACTTTTCCTGATAATTTCAACTGCTGTCCAAGTTTCCAGTCCCCAATCTAGCCATCTTATCATTGAGGCCATATTATAGTGCCTCTAAGTAACCCTAGAAAGATTCTAGGACTAAACTAATTCTGTGGGTTACCATTTTGTCTGAGTGTTTATGAGATCTTCTGGATTTGTCTCCTCTTTTAAGTGATTTCTGGGTCACCCAGTCCAATTGGTCACATTCCACAGAAGCTAGACATTTCTCCAAGCTGGCCCCATGTATGTGTTCTTTTCTGGTCTCTGTCTTCATAACTAGACACCTTAGCCTACTGACACAGGTGGCCCTATAGTTCCTCCCCTAGGGCATGGAAAGAAGGGAGACAGGCAGGGCGAGGTGGCTCACGCCTCTAATCCCAGCACTTTGGGAGGCCAAGGTAGGCGGACCATGAGGTCAGAAGATCAAGACAATCCCAGCCAACATAGTGAAACCCTGTCTCTACTAAAATACAAAAAATTAGCGAGGCATGGTGGCACGTTCCTGTAGTCCCAGCTACTCGGGAGGCTAAGGCAGGGGAATCACTTGAACCTGGGAGGTAGAGGTTGCCATGAGCTGAGATTGTGCCACTGTACTCCAGCCTATCTACAGAGCAAGACTCTGTCTCAAAAAAAAAAAAGAAGGGAGACAAGCAGTTCTCAGTATGGGCTCCAGGCAATACCATGCTCTCACCAGTCCCTGAGGAAGATGAATAATTGCTCTGGGTATACAGGGTTGGCTAGCAGGGTCCATGTTGGTAAGACAAAGCTGTACTCAAAATTGGCAACCATGTTTGAATGTTCCCTTGGGGCTAAACTCATGGTCCCTAGACACTGTGCCTATTACTGCATCTCCAGGTTAAACTACCTCTTTGTTTTTCATTCAGTCTATTCTGTTCTCCATGCTGCCAAGAGCATCAACATCTAAAGAGATTGATGCTGGACTTCTTTCCATTATTTCCTTTCCGGCCTTTGCAGTAGAAGATGTAAACCTTGTGAATGTGACCAAAAATGAAATTATTTCTAAGCTCCAGGTAAGCATTAGTCACTGGCGCCCTTCTGTCCTGTGTGATGTGCACTTTGACATGATGGCATGGAGCGGCTCACCCATGCCTCAGTTCCCCATGAGGTTAATGGCTTGATTTATCTAAGCTGACTCATAAAGTGTTCAGAGCTGAGTCTACAGGCAAGAAAACAGTCTCGAAGTGATTTGATTTAGTGACTTGGTTCTCTCCTTGAGTCACAGAACTTGCACCCAGGAGGTACCTGTGAACCACAATTTATACCAGTACCATACTTCTAAGGCAGAGCTACTTAACCCTTTAGAGGTCACAAACAGTATACAGAGTCACTGCCAGGAAAAAAAAAAAGTGCATGTGTCCCAATATCCTCAAACTTTACACACAATTTCAGTGGACTTGGCAATCCCAAAGTTACTTTTAGGTTAAAAAAAATCCCCGTTTTGAGGTGAAATGCAGTAACCATGATACACTAAACTGAGAATATTTTATTAAATATTTTATTTTATTAAATACTCCAGCCATTTAAAACTGTCAGTAAAATTATCAAGAATGTAAGTTTCCCTAAGCTGAAATCTGCATGTTGATTGTCCTACTTAGGTTCCATGAAAAATGTTTTTGTCCCTTGGAGTCCCTATGTCTCCAATCACATTCCCAAAAGAAAGCAGCCGTTGGCCGGGCACGATGGCTCACACCCATAATCTAGCACTTTGGGAGGCCGAGGCGGGCGGATCACCTGAGGTCAGGAGTTCAAGACCAGCATGGCCAACGTGGTGTAACCCCGTCTCTACTAAAAATACAAAAAATAGCCAGGCGTGGTGGCATATACCTATAATCCCAGCTACCTGGGAGGCTGAGGCAGGAGAATTGCTTGAACTCGGGAGGTGGAGGTTGCACAGAGCCAAGATCGCACCACTACACTCCAGCCTGGGTGTCAGAGTAAGACTCTCAAAAATAAATAAATAAATAAATAAAAATAAAAAAGAAAGCTGTCTCAGGGTTCAGGGGGAAAAGGGGAACCCCTTTAGGTAGTTGAAGTAGGAAGGGAATGAATGCAGGGAATGAAGTGTTTACAAGAAGAGGAGGTTCTAGGCTGAGCCTCCTGGGATGACTCCCAGGAAAGTGCAGTGCTAGCCGCTAGGGCTGGGGGCATGGTTGCCTCCATGACCCTCGCAAGAGCCACATCTGCTGTAGCAGCCTCCACACACCTACAGACTGGAGAATGGACACCCAAAGCTGTGATCTATGGATTAGAGGGTCAAATTAAGAGAGTGCTGTCCCTGCCCTCCTTTCTTAACATCCAGGAAGCTGGGGCAGAACCCTGGAACCTGCAGCCCAAAACCAGCAGCGGCAGTCCTAAGTGCAGGAACCCCCCCACCCCCACCTTCTGCTAACCCTTGTGGGGGTGCATCTGACCTGCAGAGCCGCCTCTGCAGCCGAAGCCTAACTTCTGGGAGTCTGGGGAATGTCCTTTTAGCTTTCCAATCTTGCAAGTAGGAGCAAACCAATCCAAGTATCTGCCTTAGTGGCTTTTCTAAATAGTGAGGGTCCTTTTAGGTCTCTATGTAATACAGTAAATCAGAATGAAGGCATGGTCATTTACTGAACTCTTGGTAATTACTCTTGCAGCCCTGATACTCCAATGGAAAGTTTTGGCATTCCCTTCTAAGTACTGATGAAACTGGAATTGATTTTGCTTATTACTTAAATATATTAATAACTATACTGACAGCAAAGAACACTAGGTATAAAATTCATTACTAAAAGATTCATGGGAAAGAGGGTGCAGGGCTGACTTGAATTAAAAAGGCAATGAAATTCCTCTGAGCTCATCAAATGTACTTTCTCTTGTTAGGGGCGTTATGGATGCTGTCGCTTCCTTCGAGATGGTTATAAAACTCCAAGAGAGGTTGTATTTAAAATTGTTTCATCTCTAAGTTGCCACTGTGTTGTTCTCCCTCTATTGATTATATGTTGGAATACTGGAAAGGGAAGTGTTAATTTTGGAGTCAGTAAGCCTGGAGCCAGGCAATAGAATAGTGTCTTCAGTAGGGACAGTGTGCTGGTCATTTAAAACCAGCTTATAGGCCAGGTGCAGTGGCCTATAATCCCAATGCTTGGGGAGGCTGAGGAGGGAGGATCGCTTGAGCCCAGAAGTTTGAGACCAGTCTGGGCAACATAGTGAGACCTTGTCTCTACAAAAAAATAAACAAAATTAGCCAGGCGTGATGGCATGTACCTGTGGTCCCAGCAACTCGGGAGGCTGAGGTGGGAGGATCACTTGAGCCCAGGAAGTCAGGGCTGCAATGAGCAGAGATCACACCATTGCACTTGAGCCTGGGTGACAGAGTGAGACCCTGTCTCAAAAAATAAAAATTTCTTTAAAATTTTAAAAATAAATAAAACCAGCTTGTAGACAAGGACAACCGATTCTGTGGCTCACACATTTTTCTTAAAGACCAACTGTGGTCTCCTCCTTGGGTTTCTTTGCCACAGTGACTAATATAATGATATAAATCAGATCATCTTCCAAACTTGGTGATAGACGTATTGCTACTTCTTTGTTAGAGGTATAGGAAGCTTTAGTATAATAAACTACCAAGGAGTCTTGTGTATGTTTCTGACTTACTTTCTGAAATGTTACCATGGAAAACTACCAAAAACAGCATCTCCTCATTATAGTAAAATTCTACTCATGCCAGCCTCAAAGCTGTAAAAATCAGACAAGCATGGGAAACCCTGTGAGGCACAGGGTGTTACGTATGTACTCTGATTTCACCTTTAAAAAGTTTGACTTATTTGATTCTAGGACCCTAATCGACTGCATTATGACCCTGCTGAACTCAAGCTCTTTGAAAACATTGAATGTGAGTGGCCTGTGTTCTGGACATATTTTATAATAGATGGAGTCTTCAATGGTGATGCTGTTCAGGTGAGACAATGCTGGGTGTTATGTTGATAATTATTTTCATTCCACTGTTGTACGATTATTATTACAACATAGGGTAATACAAGAATTTAGGTCACTGTTTTGGTTTATCTGTTCCCACTTAAACTTTCCCATAACTGAGTGAATTAAAACAACAGTATTTTATTTATTTGCTCATGATTCTGCGATTTGGGCAGAGCCCAGCAGGGACAGACTGTCTCTACTTTACCTGCTGTCAGCTGGGATGGTTCCATGGAAGTAGAGAATCCATTTCCAAGATAGCCTCACTCACATGGCCAGTTGATGCTGGCCAGCAGCCGACGCTGGGAGCTCAGCTGTGCTGTTGGCTGGGGCCATGGTTCTCCTCCACATGGCTAGCTTGGGCTTCTCACAATATTGTAGTCTCTGGGCCATTAGTTTTACATGTTGGTTGTTTTCTCCCCAGAACACAAAAGCAGAAGCTGCCAAGCTTCCTTAAGTGTTAGGCCCGGAAGTGACAAAATGTCACTTTCATCACATTCTGTTGGTTCAAGGGCCATCCCATATTCAAGCGGGAGGGGACTAGACAAGGGCATCAGTCCTAGGAGGCGTGGTTCCCTGGGGTCCGGCAAGAACGGTCCATCATAGACAGGTTTTGTTGTTGCTGTTGTTCTTTCCAGATCAGCCAGTGGTTTTGCTGTCTTTAGCCCTAGTTTGGGGAGCTCTTAGATAACATCTTACTTTGTGAAACAGCCTCCTAACTTGAATCTCAACCTCTGGCCTGGCTCCCTGCTGTTTCCATTCTTCTCACCCATGCCAGAGTGATCTTATTAAAAGGCAAATTAGGTTATGCTACTGCCTTACTTGAAAGCTATGAATGGCTTTCTGGTTGCTTTTGGGATGAAGTGCAAGCACTTCATGCGTTTTGTGGGGTTTCATATGATCTGATCCCTGTTTTCACCCCTTTAGCCTCCTTTCTCAGTGCTTCTTTCTTTTCTTGAGTTCTGTGATCCAAGCACACTGAAATCCTTTCAGTCCTTTAAACAGGCCATGTGCCCTCCTGTCTTCTCAAAGGCCTAGGACATTCTTTTCTTCCCCAGTTGTCCCTCCCCCTTCCCTTGGTTCAATGTGAGTGTGTCTTCTTTTGGAAAGCCTTCTCTGATCTTTAAAGCTGGGGCAGGTGCCCCTGTGCCCCATAACAACTGTAACAGCATGGGTCACACTATATTGTATCTCCCACTTACCTGTTAAAGGACCCTGGTAGAGGCCATCTCTCTCCAGTTCACGGGTATAATCCCTGTGCCTAGTGCATTGTACATGCACAGTAAACATAAGCAACACTCATTTGTTCAAGACCTATCTCTTTAGCTTCTACTTGGTACCATGCTCTGTGCTGAGCCCTGACCCTACTTCGTTGAGCAGAACCAACCTGTCCTTGTGCAACTTACATGAATGACTGACATCACAGATGCTTTGCCATTTTTTTCAACTGGTTTTGATCACGTTTGGTGGGAGTGCGGATGATCAGTCAGAGATCTATTTTAGCTCTTGAAAGTTCTGCTCAGGAATGCTGGGGGCTTCAGAACCAGAAGTCAGCTGGAAATGTTAATATTCCCCCACTGTTGATGCTTTCTCTTAGGCTTCAGTGACTGTCTTAGATTATCTGTCATTTTATCCCAGAATTGAAAGATCTCAAAAGAACTGACTTCGAATTTCCATTGTGAACAGGCTTAGCAATGATGGGGGGAAAGAACACTCAGGGGAAGAAAATAACTGTGCTTAGCATCTTGTTTAAGCCTCATGTAATCTTTCCTACTACCACGTGTGTTGTCTCTCCCACTTGTTGCCCAGTGACATTTTTAATATGGGGTCAACTTTTTTAGCTCCCACATATGAGTGAGAACATGCGGCATCTTTCTGTGCCTGGCTTAGGGAAATAAGTGAAATTAACACAATGTTAAGTGAAATTAACACAATGACCTCCAGTTTCATCCATGTTACTGCAAATGACAGAATGTTATTCTTTTGTTATGGCTGAATAGTAATGAATGCCTCTTAAGTGGAAAACTTCCCAAGAGGTAGAAATGGGATACACTGCTTAAGATACTGCTTCCCCCACAAGAAGTTTATAATCCGGTCGCTAAGACAAAATTTTAAATATATGATAGGTTAAGAGTGAAATAATTACATAATGAGTTAAAGACAACATGGGAAAGACATCTGATACACAGTGTCGATGTGACTACTGGAGGAATGTTGAGGAAGAAACAGCTACTGCATGATGGGTGCTCTGTCCCTTTTCTGGAAGCGTGACAGGTGGGGCTGAGCTTAGACACAGTCCTGGGCAGAACAGCTGATCGTGTTTAGCTCCTCCTAACACTGTAAGTGTGCCTCCTGCACTCCTGGAGCTGAGGGTATTTGTGCCCTGTATCCGAACTCTACTCTGTTGCCATGAGAGTTTTTTGTCTATGTTGCACCGCTGTTAGAGCATTCATGACCAGACCTCCTTCCTTCCATGGATGATGGGGCTGTTTTCCAGGTCCAAGAGTACCGAGAGGCCCTAGAGGGAATACTCATCAGAGGCAAGAATGGGATCCGCCTGGTGCCAGAACTCTATGCTGTCCCACCTAACAAGGTAACCCGGTGGCAGGGAGCCCTTTGCACTGCTTATCTAGAACTAAATAACTCGTTCCTTGGTCTGTTGGTATTCTTTATCCCCCTTTTTAATCCAATAAACACCTTTTCTCCAAATGTGGTTTCAAAGCCTCAGGTAGGCTGGGCACTGTGGCTCATGCCTATAATCCCAGCACTTTGGGAGGCTAAGGCGGGTGGATTACTTGAGGTCAGCAGTTTGAGACCAGCCTGGCCAACATGGTGAAACCCCATCTCCCATCTCTACTTAAAAAAAAAAAAAAAAAAATTAACCAGGCATGGTGGAACATGCCTGTAGTCCCAGCTTCTGAGGAGGCTGAGGCAAGAGAGTCGTTCGATCCCAGGAGGTGGAGGTTGCAGTGAGCTGAGATCATGCCACTGCACTCCAGCCTAGGCTACAGAGCAAGACTCCATCTCAAAAAACAAACAAACAAAAACACTAGGTAGTGTTCCTGTCTATCCCAAGGAAACATGGCTTTGGAAAAATATGTGGAACATGCTTGACCATGGGTATCATGGGGAGGCAGCAGTGGAAGACCTTCAAAGGATACCTGTCCCTCCCGCAACCCTGACACAGGCTCTCTAAAGAACGTAAACCTCTGTTGTGCACCATGTTTTTACACACTTCCACAGACGAAGAAGCCAGATGTACAGGGGTATTGAGAATCTCTTCCTTTGATTCAAGCAGTTTGCAAGCTAAAGTTTGAGTAATCAATTAGAAGCTATTCTACATCCAGGAGAGAAAAACAGTCCAGTTCCAAGAAAATGCCCAAACATAGTTTTATTCTTTCAAATTTTCTAAATTGGGTCAGGATGGACCTATTGTCTTGGCAGGAAGATTTCTCTGTCAATATCTCATGGTTAAGAGAGAAGAGTGCTTGGTTCCAGGCTGTCCCTCGTATGTTCTTGGTGCCTCAAAGCTTGATTATTGTGTTTGTGGGATGAAAAGGCCTTCAGAGGGCTGTGTCTTCCCCCAAATCACCAGGGCCTGGAGGAGGTCTTAAGCCAGCAGAGGCCTAGCATACAGCGACTTGGGTTTAGGTGTTCTGTGGCTAAATCAGGCCCACACGCACATGGCCATAGAACTGGCAGGGCCTTTTAAAGTGTCTGCCTCAGCTCAGTGAGGCTGTGGAACCTGTCAGAGCTCACATAGCACTGGGCTCTGCCCTGGGTCCAGAACCCAGGTTCAGGGCCTTGCTGCCACCCCATGCTGCCTCCTATTGGGTGGTACATTTCTGGGTAATGGAAGTATCCACAGTGGATACTCTCACTAGGCTTCTGAAAGCAGTGGTATAGTGGACTTCTTTACTTTTCCAGGAGTCTGATACTTGATCCTTAAAGCAAAAAAGGTACCACCGTGTATCACTTTGGCCATTATTTTCATCTAAAAGGAACTATTATGCGTTAGATCATTGAACCAGTTAAACCAAGTAGAAAATCAAAGGAAAGAGTTGAGTTTCCGTGAGTAGAATGTGCTGTCGCCAGAAGTATTCAGTTTTTTGCATTTATATTAGCCCATCCGGTTCACTGGGCCACTTGAGGTGGCCACTTGTTCCAGATGAGCTCACCAAGTCCCACCAGCCTGGACCCTTAGCACTGAGCTCCGGGATGTTGATGGCCCCTCATCCCATCATGAACCGACAGCCCACATCATCCGAGCTCTCTCAGGACAGATTTTGTTCCAGGGTTAAGGGCCAGACTTTGGACAGGAACTGTCTTCCCTCACTCTGCAGATCAGTCCAGGGAGCCTGCTGGGGCTGTTCCCTGTATGTGTCCTCAGCCTAGATTCCCTGCAAATGAGTGCATTCTTTTTAGTACACGTGCTGCAGTGTGTGGGTTGGGGCGGGGCTGGCAGTGGAGGCTCGGTGACCTAGCAGCTACATGTTAATATCCCCCTTCAGGTTGCTCCTTTCCCAGTATTGAGGCATTTGGCAAAACAGAATTAGTAATGAGAGGTCATTTGGAACCTGGAAGCAGAGCAAGGGAAAATAAATGCCTTCAGGGGTATTTTACTTATTCTATAGTAGAGAAGAGCCATGCAAACTAGAGGGCACGTTTTACTGACTATGGTAAATGCTAGATGTTATGAGCTACCCTTTTCTTTCTTTCCGATGAGCAGTGCTGACTACACATTGTAAAAAATTGCTCTACGACTTTCTCTCTTCTAAACTCCACACTGACCTTTGGGTTTCTGCTTGTCATTACAATGTCCTTAGTGTATTTGTGCAGGTGTGCCAGGCACCAGTTTTGCACACACTTTGACACTGATTGCATTTTGTGTTGACTGCTTCCAGATGACAGCTGGGAAGGTTCCTCAGTCACATCAATAAGATGTAGAGACCGCCGGGTAGGATTTCTGCACACAGGGCCACCATGGGCCCATGTGGCACCTGTGTGCAAACTAGATAAAGGGGCTCATCAGAGTGGCAGCAGCCCCGGGCCAGGGTGGCATGCACCTTGGATGTCAGCCCCACTCATTTCCTCAGCTGGACGTGCTTGCACAGGGCATCGCCCTGTATGAGGCCCTCCGTGGACAACTGGAGACCAGTGAAACTGCCTGCAAACATGGATTGAGCACCCGCTCCGTGGCAGGCACCAGGCTAGCTACTGGGGCACAAGGGTGGCTACAGCACCAGCTCTTTCCCCATGAGCTTGCAGGTTAGCGGGCGCCAGAGGAGCTGGCCTGTAAAATGGAGGGCAGCCACAGCAGAGGCGGCAGCAAAGGCATGGCACCTTTGAGGACCTGTGGGCAGTTCAGAAGGACCAGTGTGCGGAGAGGCAGAGAGGGACGCCTCCATGTGGGGCAGGAGCTGGCTTATGGGTAGGAAGAGTGCAAAGCCAGGCTGTCTTATGAACTGGACACCTTGTCTGCTCTCTGTTCTTTGCATTGAATATTTCTCATTCTAGATCTTTGCAGTTGTTTGTTTTTGAGACAGAGTCTCCCTCTGTCACCCAGGCTAGAGTGCAGTGGCACAATCTTGGCTCACTACAACCTCCGTCTCCTGGGTTCAAGCGATTCTCCTGCCTCAGCCTCCCGAGTATCTGGAACTACAGGCATTTGCCACCATGCCCAACTGATTTTTGTATTTTTAGTCGAGACAGGCTTTTGCCGTGTTGGCCAGGCTGGTCTTAAACTCCTAGCCTCAGGTGATCCGCCCACTTCGGCTTCCCAAAGTGCTGGGATTATAGGCGTGAGCCACCGTGCCAACCTAGCAGTCTTTTTTAACACGACTTATATTTCAAATAGTTTTCACATACTACCTGAGTATCATACAAGTAATTCTGTACACTACAAAACCTCTGGATTCTGTAGAAAGAAGAAAACATCTCTAATTCTACTGCCCAAAGATTATGACATTTTGGAGAATCTTCCACACTATTATCCTATTGGATTATTTGATTACTAATGACATTTAATTCTGTTCAGTTCATGCACTTAAGTTTTTCTTTTTTAAAAAAAAAAAGTTCTTAGTTTTAGTTTTTAAACCCATCTTTTTTTAAATTGTACTTTAGGTTCTGGGGCACATGTGCAGATCATGCAGGATTGTTGCATAGGTACACACATGGCAAGGTGGTTTGCTGCACTTTTACTAAAATATTAATAACATCACTGATTAATCCACAAGCAGAAAATGACTCCCCTGTGGTGTGATGTTCCCCTTGGGAGAAAGATGTTTCCTATTTCCTTTGGTTGACTTATGTTTTCTGGAGGAAAAAAGCAGTCACTGACATTACCCCCAACCAATGATGTGATGGCTAAAATGGCAAAGCGCAGCATGGAGTTTAGAAGAGAGAAGGTTGTGGACTAGCTTACAATGCATAGCCAGCTCTGTCCTCCAGAAAGCACCAAAGCTGATTTAGCTGAGACAGAAGCCCCCGTGATTGAGCTTTTTGAGGCCCTGAAGGAGCAGTTGCAGGTTAGTAGTGCAAGTGTTTTTCCACGGTAAATAGTGCCACCTTCTGGCAGTTCTCTTGCGTTAGGCGCACAGTTTATAAACCCCTGGGGATGGCTTCCAGCGATGCACCGCCACAGCTGGAGGCTGATGTTTGCCATCATTTCACCTGTAATGCAGCCAAATGTAAGCATGAGCTGTGAGCATTCTCATGGCCAGAGCCGTGCCACAAAGAAGGCAGGCCAGACATCCAGTGCTCATGGCCTTGTGTTTGCCTGTAGGAAGGGCACTTGTCCAGAACCAGGCCGCAATTTGACTTCCACCTCTGCTGCTTTATATATAGCCTTGCAGCCTGAGGAAGGAGCTTGCGTCCCAGTATCCTAGCGCCTGCATGGAATTGGCCTGGAGGATGAATACCATTCCGTAAATCGTCAGCGCACTCTCCAGGGTCAGGTATCATGGACATTTTATCCTCTGAGTTTCTGACTTTGGATTTGTTTCTCTTTCCAGGTAGATGAAGAGTACAAGAACCCTCACACTGTGGACCGAGTTCCTATGGGGAAGGTGCCTCATCTGTGGGGCCAATCCTTGTACATCCTCAGCTCACTGTTGGCAGAGGTAGGGGGCTTGGTGGCCTCACAGACTGGAAACCATGTGATTGGAGGTGCAGGGAACCCCAAAAGGGCACAGGGACTCTCTGCCAGGGGTGCATGCGGATGTCTTTTGCATCTTCATGCATTTAAGGTCATCCGGACCATGTTGGCTCCAGGGCTCAACTCCTGGCCTTGTGTGTCCATATTTCCATAAAACCAGCTCAGGTCCAGGCAGGCCCAGCTCTCCCCATCGCCCCTGCCAGCATTCCACCTCTGTGGTTGGAACCTGTTTCACGTGATGGTTAGAGGAGCTGGAAGCTTCTTGGCCGGGATTATTAGCACATCTGATCCTAGAAGATACAAGAGTTGGGAAATGACTAGATTGGCCCCAGCTGCCCCCGCCCCAGTCCTAGGTGCAGGAAGTGCAAGAACCACAGATTTCTCTACAGAAAGAGGCGGCGGGCCAGATTTTCTCTGGTGGATTTTGTGTCAGGTATCTCCTCAGACAACCCACAGCACCCTTCCTTCTGTAGACAACTGCCTCTGGACACCTCTTTTTGTTCCACATTGACTTGTCCCAGGCTTTTGTTTTAATACGCAATACTCTGGAGTTGCCTCAGAATGAATCCCCCAGTCCTCAGTGTGAGTTACCTTATCAGATGTCCTTCCTGAGAGGGTCCCACTCAGCTGAGTGCGAGGAGAAGTGGGGAGGGGAAGGAGCCCAGGGAAGGGTCAAGGGGCTGCCAGGCTCTAGAAAAGGCCGAAAGGGTGGTGGGTCAGCATGCCACCAGGTTCCCAGAGTGTCGAAGCCCAGGATGAAAGATAGCACCGTGGAAGCAGCCCTCTGGAACTCTAGCAGCTGAGCTGGAGCAGTTGTTTCGTGGGTACCTCTAGACTCCCCAGGGTCCTGGTCATGTCCTTGGAGTAGGGGCCGTGTCTTCCACTCCTGTGTTTATTAGTAGGAAAAACACATGTATCTCCTTTGAAAGCCAGCCCTGTCTCTCAGTAGTTCTCTAACTCTGGGCAAGTTTCTAACCTCTGTGGGCCTCGGTTTCCTCATCTGTAAAGTGAAAAGGTTGGACTTGATCACCTCTGCGATACCTTCCAGCTCTGATTTCTGTATCAGTGAGATGGGAAACCAGTAACTCCCTTCCCCTGCCTTCTGCTCTCCGATATAAAGGCTTTCTCTGGGCCCAGTACTAGGCCTGTTTCTCCTCAGAACTCCCAGAACACCTTGATCCTCCCTCTAGGGGCTCAGATCATTTGTAGAAAGTGCAAGGAGGTCCGTATTCGAAGAGAATACTTTGCAAGCGAGTGGGGGTGGTGGGGCCAAGTTCCCACTCTGCCACTTCCCTTGAGTCATTACCGTGGTTTTCCCACCTGTACAGTGGTGATGGTGGTAGTGTAGGGGCCAAGGCGTTCCCCTAAAGATTTGATGGAAAATCACTGACACACAGCAGATTGATTTATAAGAAAAAAGTGCATGCAGATGTACTTAACATGTATACAGGGCAGCCTTCAGAATGAAGACCCCAGGATCTAGGGGAAATTGTCCATTTTTACACATAGTTTCAACAAAGTATGGACAGCTGTGTATAAATGTGATTACCCAAAAAGGGCCCAATTGAATACCAATGGACTGAGTGGGGAAACCCAGCGAGGGCTTTCTGTCTAGATTCTTCTTGGCCTCTCTGTGCAGTGCTCCTTCCTGCTGGATGTGGGACCCTTATGACCTATAGCCAAACAAGGTAGGTCAGGGAATTTTATA
Source organism: Saimiri boliviensis (assembly GCF_048565385.1). Classification (NCBI taxonomy): domain Eukaryota; kingdom Metazoa; phylum Chordata; class Mammalia; order Primates; family Cebidae; genus Saimiri; species Saimiri boliviensis. Next base: position 15,749,545 of record NC_133470.1, on the reverse strand, counting down.
TGGCTAGTTTTTACAGATAATATTTTTAGGGTTTTTTTGGCTGGCTCTGGGAAAAAGGGATTCTGGTTTCCATGCCCCGCCTTTGGGAAGAGGGATTCTAGTTTCCATGGTGCCTCCGGGAGAATGGACTGAGCAAGGAAGACAGGAGGTCAGAGAAAAGCTTTTGCTTCTGAAGCTGCTGCTGAGGCCTTCATTTTGGGGGTGTTTTCCGAGCCCCAACAGTAGTGCCTACCTGTCAGGAGGCATAAATGTGACGGTCCACATACAGTGACTCAACAGAATGCCTGGCATGTTACTGAGAGCTCAGATAGTATTTGTTATCATTCTTTTTGCTCATACAAGATGGTGGCATATTATTCGATGAGCCCTAGAGAGCTAAGTGCAAAAATGCAATATGTTTATCAGTGGCGATTTGAACAATGTTACTCTGTTTCACAGAAAATAAGCAGTTGACTCGAAAAATATAAAGAATTGAATATGTTGAGCCTCAAAATATTTCATTTTCACACTTCAAGATGAAATTTTACTAAATATTTCATATTGTTAATGTTCCTATTTTCATAGGGATTCCTTGCCACTGGTGAAATCGATCCCTTAAATAGAAGATTTTCCACTTCAGTCAAACCTGATGTTGTGGTACAAGGTTTGTGACTGTGTTTATTATTTATGTTTAACTTTGTAAAACCAATGTTATTTTAATTCATAGTGTTTCCTAGTTTCTTATTTCATTTTTTAGAAGTCTGTACGTGCCTATGCTTTAGCATGTAGCAGTTTTGTGAGATGCCTTGTATAACTCAGTGGCTCCCAAAGGCAACAGAATTCTTCCCAACCACAAAATGACTTTCTACAAAGCAGTTGTTTTCTTGAATATAAACCTTGATTGCAAGTTGGGCATAAGTGATTCGTTGTGCATCATTTTTCATAATCGTTATTCTTTGAAAAAATAGAGCCTAAGCCTGGTGAAAACACAGAAGCCAACTGAGGGTCATTCATTCCTCCCTTGGAGTCCTGACGTCTTTCCGCCTTTTGCCTATATCTACCTTTCCTCCCCCTCCTCTCCAGCCAACCCTTCTCCTGGAGAGGTGGGACACCGGCCCGGGCTACTGCTGCCATCCACCCAGCAAGTGATTTCACCCTTCTGTGCCTCAGGGTCATCAAGACTTGAGCTCCCTCGCTGGGGCTTCCTAAGATGGACTGAGATTGCAGTGGGGAAAGTGCTTGGTGTGGTGCCTGGCGTATGGTGTACACCCGGGTGCCGCAGTTCCTCTTCCTACCTTCCCTCTTAGGGAGGACCTCCTGGCAGTCCGGTAACATTCTGTGCGCCCCATAGAGCACACCATCTGTTGGAAATAGATGTTGAAAGTAGATGCTTGGTGCCATAAAGAAAAATTAGCACTGAGACAAAGGATCTTTCAGCAACACAGTTTTTTTACTTCCTGGACTGCAGGAAGAGTACTCACTAGCCATGTTGCCATGAGAGTACAAAGAACAAAGAACACACACAAATTTAGCCCTTACGCATTTGGGGCTGTCCTTATTGCTGTGTTTGAGCTCCATTGGCTAGAGTTCTAATGTCATAGCACGTTGTGTGTACACCTTATTGCCCCTGAATGAGACTGTACATTTCTTAATGACAAGGCTCATATCATTCTTGCAGTTTCTATATTGATTGGCACATACACACCCATACGTTGATAACAGTGATTGAACAAAATGACAAGCATTTCTCTCTGGCCACTGGTTCATTTTGCTTCAGGGGCTCATGCTGTGGTGAGATGAGCTGATATCACCCAGTCAGTAGAACCATGAGATACACCTGTCACAACATTCTGATGAGGTAAAGTTTGTGAGGATGATCATCATCTCCACCTTATACACGAGGCTTAGAAGTTCACCTCCCTCAAGGAGCCACAGCTGATAGCTGCAGGTGTGAACCTGTTCCTGACTTCCAGGTGGACTGATCCAGCCGGACTCCATTGTCCCTGCACTAAGCCAGAGCACAGCCCGCTAATTAATCCCTTGAATCGACAAGACCGTTTTTCTAACTGCAGACTGGGGCACTTTGATGGGTGTTCCCTAGCATTTGTTTAGTGTAACAGAACATCGTAGAAATTCGCAGAAGGGGCTGGGCGCGGTGGCTCAAGCCTGTAATCCCAGCACTTTGGGAGGCCGAGGCGGGTAGATCACGAGGCCAAGAGATCGAGACCATCCTGGTCAACATGGTGAAACCCCATCTCTACTAAAAATACAAAAAATTAGCTGGGCATGGTGGCATGTGCCTGTAATTCCGGCTACTCAGGAGGCTGAGGCAGGAGAATTGCCTGAACCCAGGAGGCGAAGGTTGTGGTGAGCCAAGATCGTGCCATTGCACTCCAGCCTGGGTAACAAGAGCGAAACTCCGTCTCAAAAAAAAAAAAAAAAAAGAAATTCCCAGAAGGTCAGGCATAGAGTAGGGGAAGTGCAGTTTTAGACCCATAGCCACATCCAGCTGCACAGATTGTGAGGCTCCCAGGCCTCCCCCAAAACCACTGCTCTAAAGGAGTTAATCCTACAGAGAGTGGCTGCTGGGGTTCTGATCAGTGTGGAGTCTCACATGTCCTTGGAAGCTTTAGAAGAGATAGGTGTTCAGGGAAGCCACCCAGCCAGCCCTGCATGGCTGATGCTCCCATTTGCTGAGGGCCTGGGAGATGAGGTTTCAGTCCACGTGCAGCTGTCACTGGCCAGTTGCATATGCAAGGCTTCCCTCAGACCTTGTTGTGAAGGTCAGATGAGATAATGGCTATGAAAATACTTGAAAAGGCATCAAGTGCCATGTAAATAGAAGGTGGCACTCAGCTCTCAACTGCATGTATATGTATTGTACATTCCACCCTGCCAGCCCGTGGGTTCAGTGATTGTACTTACTGGTAGCCAATCCTGCACTGCCCTGAGCCTCTCCAGCCCCCACCACAGCTGGACATGGCACCAACCTCTCTCCCTGTGGCCGTGCTCCCCTTTTCCAGTCCCGTCCCTGGAGTCCTTCCCTTTGCCAAAGCGCTGTCCCTTCAGAGAAAGGCTAGCAATACTAGTACAGCAGGTGCAGCCTTAGCCGATCCTGGGGGGTCCCCAGTGACAGCCTCCCTCTTCCATGGGCCCCCAGGTCCCAGGCACTATGAGCTCCCTGTCTGCTGGAGAGCCAGGTGCCCAGCCTCCCAGAGATGGGGCCCAGGCCAGCCCTGGGGTGATTTTTCCCCACCAGTGGGGCCCTGTGCAGGGGTTCTGAATGGGCCAGGCTGTTCCACTACCACCAGCATCCCCACTCGCAGGCCCACTTTGCTTTCTCTAGAGGGATGTCTCTTCCTTCTCGCCCCCTCAGTCAGAGCTTCCCCTGCCAGCAGACACCCCATCTTACTCTTCTTTTCCCCGTCCTTTGGGATCAGGGGCACAGGCTTCTGGCATCCTCCAAGCAGAGCTGTTTCCACTCCTGACCCTACATGAAAAGGGACACCAGGCAGGTTTAGAACAGATGCAGACCCAGAGGGAGGCAGGACATTACATGAGACTGGGTGACTTGGCTTGGGACTTACTGAGGATAGTTTCTAGAAGTCTCTTATCAGACTGTCTTGCACATTGAGGGCACTTGATAAATAGGCCTCAGGGGTGTTGAGGGGTGGCAAGGACAGAACGGGGAGGAGCAGCAGGACAAATGCTGTAATTTCCAAAGCCAGTCATGGCATGGAAGAGCAAGCTAATGTGTATGTCACCAGGCAGAAGAGGGCAGTAAGGAACGTGTGTCCATAAGAGACAAAACTCATGAGCTACCACTCATTCTGTCCTCTTGTTTACAGTTACTGTTTTGGCAGAAAACAATCACATTAAGGACTTGCTGAGGAAACACGGGGTGAACGTCCAGAGTATCGCGGACATTCATCCAATTCAAGTCCAGCCAGGCCGGATTCTTAGTCACATATATGCCAAGCTTGGTAGGTTTGTGGAAATTACTAGGGCATTTTTGGCTTGGGGGCACCTCGGTTCTAGATTTGGGGTCTCAGGGAAACTGTGATATACGTAAGTTCTAAGGAGTTGGACAAAATACTAACGCGGGTGGTTCCATGCTTCGGTGTGAAGAGGAACAGGCGAACCAGCACGTTCTTCCCATACCCATTCAGTGGGTACCGGCACAGGTAGCCACAGCATTTGCTGGATCTTTTGTAAAGTAAGGAGCCACCTTGGAAAATTCACAATTGGAAAAGTCATTTGTGTCTTGATGATGCTTCTCATGTTTACCTTTAGTATCAGAAAATGCTCATTTACCTATTAAAATGGGAGGAAGTTCTCTATGCTTTTTCTTTTATTTATTTTTTTGAGGTGCAGTCTCGCTCTGTCACCAGATTAGAGTGCAGTGGCATGATCTCAGCTCACTGCAACGTCTGCCTCCTGGGTTCAAGCGATTCTCCTGCCTCAGCCTCCCAAGTAGCTGGGATTACAGGCGTGCACAACCATGCCTGGCTCATTTTTGTATGTTTAATAGAGATGGGCTTTCACCATGTTGGCCAGGACTGTCTCAATCTCTTGACCTTGTGATATACCTGCCTTGGCCTCCCAAAGTGCTGGGATTACAGGCATGAGCCACCACACCTAGCCTCCCTGCTTTTTCTAGAATCTGACTTTGTTTACTATGATGGCTCAATACTAAATAAATCAAAAGTAAACGTTCTATAATCCTTTTAGTAGTTTTATTCCATGCAGTTCCAACTGAGTACTGTTCCTATACATTCATGAAAAGAAGGGGGGCAGGATTTGTTTTTATATTCAGCTTTGTGCCATTTTAAAGGATGATGGCAATAGAAGAACCAAGCCCCAAAGTAGGTTGTCTAATCTAGAAATGAGCTCAATGTTAGCCTGAGTCGCCTGGATTACTTGTTACTGTATTTCCTCTAACTCCGATTTCTCTTTTACTCTTCAAACAGGACGGAATAAGAATATGAATTTGAGTGGGCGACCATATCGACATATTGGCGTCCTTGGAACTTCTAAACTATATGTGATTAGGAACCAAATCTTTACTTTTACCCCCCAGGTGAGGAGAGCAGGCCAACGGCAAGCCAATGAGCTTCTTTTTTTACTTACATTCTCTTGGCTGTCTGGTAAGCTTTTCCCCTATGAATATGGCAGAATTCTGCATGCATAGGTTCAAATAGAGACATGAGAAATGACACACAGTGCCTGGTACAAGTCTGCCCATAGTAGGTACTCAGTAAATGTTGATTGAGTCAGGTATGCCATCACTTCTGGTCATAAATAGTAGTGAAATTCAGACTGTTTTAGAGGTTTGCTGTTGACATGTCACTTGACACTTGACTCACAGTCCTTGCGCCCCTAATCACAATCATCTCTGACCCTTATGCAAGCTGTCATCAGACCCTCTGCTAACACACAGCCAGGCTGATTTTCTGGCCCCAATCCCCTTACTGGGATACTGAGTATACTGATTATGGAACTTACCTGCAGAGCTTTGGGTTCCAAAGAAAACTAGTCCTGTGGAAGTACCTAGAAAATGTTTTTCACCCATTTGGGCAGCTAGAAAGACCAACGGTGGGATCACTTTGGCCGCGCGGGGCACAGCCCCCACTCACCTGGGCACAGGGGTGGTCATGGGGTCTTGGATCACTAGTCCGAAACTGCTCTTTTTCATCCTAGCCCCTGCTCCTCACTGAAATCTTGCGAGCTATTTCCTTTAGTAACAGATTTCAGTTCAGAGCTGAGCCTGCGCTAGTCCAGAGGCCAAGAGAACAATTTGATTTGTTCTCAACATCTGGCAGCAGTGTCTTTAGGTGACATTAACCAAAGCCATCAATCAGGTAAACAGAGTGTCCACCTCTGACCTGCTCACGGTACCCCCACTTGGAAAGCATCTTCGAACCCATAGCCCTGGAAAGAATAGGAATTAAGGAGTTATTGATTTGCTTTTAGAGACCGTGGTTTTGGGCAAGATGCTTAAATCCCCATCTGAGGAGCTGAAAATAAATCTAGCACCTCACCTTTCCCTTCCACACTATAGCGACTGCTCCTGGGCCGGCAGCAGACTGATTTGTCTGATCTTGAGCAGGGCAGCCCAATGACCTAGTGGATTGAAACCAGCACTGAGTTTCTTGCCTGGCGATAAAACCCCAGGATTAGTGCTGCCCTGAGTGTCAGCTGGTGTTTCAGGTAAACGAAGGGTGGCCGTTGACCTGGCCTCTTCTGACTTTCAGTTCACTGACCAGCATCACTTCTACCTGGCCCTCGATAATGAGATGATCGTGGAGATGCTGAGGATCGAGCTGGCCTACCTGTGCACCTGCTGGAGGATGACGGGCAGACCCACGCTCACCTTCCCCATCAGCCGCACCATGCTCAGTAACTCCAGGGATTTCAGCAGGCTCTCTCCTGCCCCAGGGGTGGTTTGGGCTTTTACAAATGTTTGAAATGGCTCCCATGACCACAACAAAGCACTGAAGGGGCTTCTTAGCAGTTTGGTTTCTTATCTTGGGAATCTTCTAGGCCAGAAGTATTTTAATTAGATGGTGTTGATGAAAATGTTTCAGTGTATACCAGCGGGAAAAAAAAAGTCTTCCCAGACTAAACTAATTCATCCCTTTCTTTTTTTTCCTTAGCAAATGATGGTTCAGACATTCATTCTGCTGTGCTTTCCACAATTAGAAAACTAGAGGATGGGTATTTTGGAGGAGCCAGGTAATTTGTAATTTAAAAAAAAAGTAAGAGTAGCGCTGACCTTTCTTAAAGTCCTGCTTGCCCTTGTCCCGTTTTTCATATTAATTGTTGAACCTAAAAGCATGGAGTTTTAGAGTAAGCAGGAATTTAACACTTCTCTAATCCAGTCTGCTGTGTGAAACTTGGCTTAGCTCTGAAATAGCACTCAGCTGGTATCTTTTAAGCTTTACAGGCACGAGAAGGCCTCAGACACAGGGAGGTGAACCCATCAAGTCCCTCTGAAGTGTCCATTCTTCTTGGAACACATGTATGGGATTCTGTGTATGTTTCTCTTAAAAGGCGTGGAAGAAAATAGTGCCTAGAATCTGGCAGGGGCCCAATAAACACTCCTCGTACCAACTTTAGTATGCTATCACACTAAGATTCATTTGCAGGCTGGGCATAGTGGCTCATGCCTATAATTCCAGCACTTTGGGAGGCTGAGGCGGGTGGATTATGAGGTCAGGAGATCAAGACCATCCTGGCTAACACAGTGAAACCTCACCTCTACTAAAAATGCAAAAAATTAGCCAGGCATGGTGGCACACACCTGTAATCGCAGCTACTTGGTAGGCTGAGGCAGGAGACTCGCTTGAACCCGGGAGGCGGAGGTTGCAGTGAGTGGAGAGTGCACCACTGCACTCCAGCCTGGGCAACAGAGCGAGACTCCGTCTCAAAAAAAAAAAAAAAAATTCATTTGCAGGCCTTGGTAAATTCCTTAGAGCCCTGGGAGCAGAGCACCTGAATGAGCCTGCATAGGTCACTGTTCCCTCACCCTCTGTGGAATGAGCCACCTTCTGGTTTACAGGCCTGGAGTAGGGCAGACGGCACCCAGATTTTCTACTTAAGCACCTTAAGTGGTAGAGGGCTTACCCTCCAGGAAAGCCCCTTCTATTTTTGTGCCCACTGTCACAAGGCAGAGGTTTTCTCTGTAGTGTCTCTTCTCTCATCTCCCTGCATCCCCTAGGATATACCAGAAGGGCCCCAAGAGACACCGTGGGCCAGGCACAGTGGCTCACGCCTGTAATCTCAGCACTTTGGGAGGCCAAGGCGGGTGGATCACCTGAGGTCAGGAGTTTGAGACCAGCCTGGCCAAAATGGTGAAACTCTGTCTCTACTAAAAATATAAAATTTAGCTGGGCATGGTGGTGGATGCCTATTATCCCAGCTACTCCCGAGACTGGGGCAGGAGAATTGCTTGAACCCGGGAGGTGGAGGCTGCAGTGAGCCAAGATTGCGCCACTGTACTCCAGCCTGAGTGACAGAGCAAGATTCCGGCTAAAAAAAAAAAAAAAGAGAGAGAGAGAGAATTTCACTGTGTAGCCCAGCCCCAGTATAGCCTTTCCAGGGCTCAGGAGGCTTTTGTTTGGTCCCTGATGGAATGCCAGTTGCTAAAACTGTTGAAGTTGCCCTTTCTTCTCGCATTCTCTCACCCCAGGTATACTACTACCATGGCAAAATCACTGTCATTTTTTAAAATTATGGTAATTTACCTGTAACATTATCTTAACGACTCGTAAGTGTACAGTTCAGTAGTGTTAAGTACATTCACATTGTTATGCAGCCAGTCTCCAGAACTCTTCATCTTGCAACAAGTAAAACCGTGGACCCATTAATAGCAACTCTATTTCCCTCCTCCCAGCCCCTAGCAACCACCAGCCTTCTGTCTCCATGAGTTTGACTGCTCCAGATAGCTCAAATAAGTGGCATCACACACTATTTATCATTTTATGACTGACTCATTTCATATAATGTCCCCAAGCTTAAGTCCCTGTTATTTCTAACCCTGGCCTCCAGCGATTTGAAGAGCCTGCTGAGGTTGGTCTCTCTGCCCACAGAGCTTGTTGCAGATTTTGCTGTAGACTTGAAGCCACCCTTGATCCAAGCTTCTTCTGGCCTTTCTCACGAGACTGTCCCCAGTGTTTTGCCATGTACACCTCCAGAACTAATGCCATACCAGCAATCCGCATCTGCTTCTGCACATTTTACCTTCAATTCGCTTCAGTTACCACCTGGTACATGGCATCGTAATGGACAGAGAATACCAAAGGCCTATCATTAACCATTTTGCAAAATAAATTCTTTTTTTTCCCTTTTTTTGAGATGGAATTTCACTCTTGTTGCCCAGGCTGGAGTGCAGTGGTGTGATCTCGGCTCACTGCAACCTCCACCTCCCAGGTTCAAGCAGTTCTCCTGCCTCAACCTCCCAAATAGCCGGGATCACAGGCATGCACCACCACACCTGGCTGATTTTGTATTTTTAGTAGAGATGGGGTTTCACCGTGTTGGCCAGGCTGGTCTCAAACTCCTGACCTCAAGTGATTCATGTCCCTCGGCCTCCCAAAGTGCTAAGATTACAGGCGTGAGCCACCACACCCAGACGCAAAATAAATTCATTTGATCTAACCATTGTGAAAAGGATACTGTCTGCAGTTCACTGAGCACTGGCAGTGTATACAATGTGTTGTCTCATTGAAGCTTTACTTTTTGACTTGGGGGCATTCCCATTTCATAGACAAGGAGCTGTAGACTCAGAGAGCCAGGGGTGGAAGAGGAATAGGTGCAGCGACTCTGCATGAACCGAGAACCCGGCCTCTAAGCCCTCTTCTGAGCTGGATGAGGGCCCAGAACCGGCCTCTAAGCCCTGGTCTGAGCTGGATGACAGCTTCATGGTGTCAGGAGGGCCCCTTGGTTCTAGACCGTGGCAGATGATTTAGAGAGCCTTAGAAGAGACTGGAACGCCTAGGCTACTTCTGCTCAGTTCTTGATCATTAAGAGCTTTACAATTAATAAATTATATTACAAAATTAATATAGTTATATCTAATTTATAATTTATAGATTACATATAGAAGTTATACCTATGTAATACAGCGTTATAAAATACAAATTATATTGCAAAGATAATTAAATTCTTGATAATGTTGAATCCCAGCTTTGGCTTTTCCTCTATTTCTGAGGGTTTTTTTTTTTTCTTTTGAGACGGAGTCTCACTCTCTCACCCAGGTTGGAGTGCAGTGGCATGATCTCGGCTCGCTGCAACCTCCGTCTCCTGGGTTGAAGCAATTCTCCTGCCTCAGCCTCCTGCATAGCTGGGATTACAGGTGCCCACCACCATGCCCTGATAATTTTTGAATTTTTAGTAGAAACGGGGTTTCACCATGTTGGCCAGGCTGGTCTCAAACTCCTGAGCTCAGGTGATCCGCCCACCTCCGCCTCCCAAATTGCTGGGATAATAAGCATAAACCACCATGCCCAGCCTATTTCTGAGGGTTTTTTAAAAGCTGAACTCACCCTACATGCCCCCTAGATCCACTTGGGGGGTGCTCAATTAAAGGAAGGCTTTTCTTTCCCTTGGGCCATCATTCTGGTGATAGCCCTTTTGAGGCTGAAGCTCCAGCACCTCTCATACTCTTGCATTGCATATGCCTCAATTGACTCTTTAAATGTTTCTCAGACTTTTTTTTTTAACTTCAAATTCTGGGGTACATGCGCAGAATATGTAGGTTTGTTACATAGGTATACAGGTGCCATGGTGGTTTGCTGCATTCATCCCCCTGTCATCTACATTAGGTATTTCTCCTAATGCTATCCCTCCCCTAGACCCCCACCCCCCTACAGGCCACGGTGTGTGATGTTCCCCTCCCTGTGCCCATGTGTTCTCATTGTTCAACACCAACTTATGAGTGAGAACATGCAGTGTTTGCTTTTCTGTTCTTGGGTCAATTTGCTGAGAATGATGGTTTTCAGCTTCATCCATGTCCCTGTAAAGGACATGAACTCATCGTTTGCTATGGCTGCATAGTATTCCATGGTGTATATGTGCCACAGTTTCTTTATCCAGTCTGTCATTGGTGGGCATTTGGGTTGGTTCACTAAATCCCAGTCTGGTGCTGGTAACTCTGAGGGAGGGATCCGTTGCTTTCTGCTGCCCCCAGTGTAACCTTTTAAGACTGTTTTCTGTAGTGTGGAAGTAGCTCCCAGCATGTGGGGTTAGACCTGCAGAACCTCAGACCCCAGGCTGCCAAGCCCAGCTTCCAGGTTTCAGTGGAACTGTGCCCAGCCTAAAGTGAGAGGGCCACTCAGGGCTTCTGCTCCAGTCTGGGGACAGCTTCCCCATCGAATTCCTTCTAGAAGGAACCTGGCCTCTTCCATCATAGCACTCCTGTCCCTGTGTGATGGTATTTCATGGTAGGGACTCAAATAATAGAACGAGAGTGCCCAGAGAATCGTGGCTTCCGGTCCAGTCGTTTTGGGGGAAAACAACAAAACAAAAACATGGGTGGGTTCTGTTTAAAAGTAGTTTGCTCGATATATTTTGTCACACTGTAGGTTCACTAAAATAGATTCTTATTTGTGATGGGTTGGGAGTAAGAAGTCAGTGTGATAGGCTTTTAATATGCTGTGCACGTTCACTTCATACTTGTTATTGAATTTTTCAATGAATGTCTTGGCTGACCGCTTATATGGGGCAATCTGCAGAGTAATATATGTATTGATTCTGGCAGAAGCGCCACCTGGTTGGGCAGAAATCTCCGAGTGATGCATAGTAGAAGTTTGTCCACACTCTACCCATGTCCCTAACCCAGTGTCTTCTTGACAGAGTAAAATTGGGGAACCTTTCGGAATTTCTCACCACATCGTTCTATACATATCTGACCTTCCTGGATCCAGACTGTGATGAGAAGTTGTTTGACTATGACAGTGAAGGGACTTTTAGTCCCGATAGTGATTCAGATTTGGGAGGATATCGGGAAGACACCTGTAATCAAGGTACGGCTTGGAATGCTTTTGTGGACAGTTTGCTAAATTTATTTAAACTTTAGCATTGTGATAAAATTGCCCTAAGACTCAAATACAATTATAATTAAAAACAAGGAAAAACAAAACAAAAAAGAGGCTTCTGAAACTTCCATATATTAAAATGAATAAAATGCCAGTTTAAAAACCTAAAATGCAAATGATGTCCTTAAAAGTGGGTCATTTTTAAAACTAGAAGAACAAAGGGGGGACTTTCGGGAATGGGGACTTTTTTTTCTTTTTCCTTTTTTTCTTCTTCTCTTTTTTTTTTTTTGTGGTTGTTGTTGTTGTTGTTTGTTTTTGAGACAGAGTCTCACTCTGTTGCCCAGGCTGGAATGCAGTGGCATGATCATAGCTCACTGCCGCCTCGACCTCCTGGGTGAGCTCAAGTGATCCTTCCACCTCAGCCTCCCAACTGGCTAAGACTATACACCTACAGGGAAGCACCACCACACCCAGCTAATTGTTTTGTATTTTATACAGATGGGGTCTCCTTATATTGTCCTCGCTGGTCTTGAACTCCTGGGCTCAGTTGATCAGCCTGCCTCAGCCTCCCAAAGTGCTGGGATTACAGGCATGAGCCACTGTGGCTGGCCAGGAATGGGGACTTTGCACAGAATACATTCTGAAGACAAAAAACATACAGCTTGAATTTTCAAAGGAGTGGTAGAGTGATCTAGGTTTGTTTGGATATGAGTGATGAAACCCTATGTATATAACATTTCTCAGTCTGAACAAGGTTTTGGGGTGATCTGTTTTTCACTTTTAGATAGTAGTTGGAATTAGGGCTGGGAGTTCCATAAGGCTTAGCTCACTCATGACAAATTTAAAAGCCCCGATTTCGGCTGCTATCCTTCAGGTTGTCTTACATATTACTGAGTTTATCTTGGGAGGATGAAATATAAACACTACCTTGACCTGAAGTTGTTGTTGTTTTTTTTTTTTCTTGGGATGAAGTTTCTCCAAACGATACATTTCTACATGTATATATTATCTCTGTAAATCTCTTCTTACTCTTCGGGGGTGAGTGGGAGTGCAAATATTGATAACTCAGTGTCGTCGTCTGCTAAGCCTACTCAGTGCCACTTGCTACCCACGGTCACTATTGTGCAGTCATATTTCTGCAGCTTGGTTTCATTGGCTCTTTTTCTTGCTTGTCCAATTACAGAAAGCCAAGACGAACTTGACCAGTATATCAACCACCTTCTGCAGAGCACATCCTTGAGGTGCTATCTGCCTCCTCTTCGTAAGAACACAGAAGACCGCCATGTCTTCAGTGCTATCCACTCCACGCGGGACATACTTTCTGTGATGGCAAAAGCAAAGGGTTTGGAAGTTCCATGTATGTTATTAACTCTTTTCTGCCTGTTAAAATACCTCTTTTATCAAAGTAATGCAGAGACATAATTTAAAAGCCAAAGAATCCTAGAAGACAACAAAATGCCCCCACCACCACCAGTGTCCTTCTACTTAGAGGTAACCACTTTCAACTCTTTCAGCTCTTTCTTCTGGTACATGCATATCTCCATATTTCACAGATAATGTGAGGATACTTCTGTCTTCGCATGCATTGACTTGATTCGGTACCTATTGACTTTCTATTATGTGAGTAAGGATCTGGCTGTCTAAAATCGCCACTCCTCTGCTTCACTTCCCCTCACCCATCAAGGGGTTAAAGTTTAGTTCAATCAGTATTCACTCTTTATCTCATTGTATTTATGCAAATATTGACTTGCAACTGAGCATTATATTATACTCTGATTATATGCCCATTTTTACTCTTTGTTTTCTTGTAAGGTAAAGTTACCCTAGCTTTTCATTTGCTTTGCTTTCTTACTATATCTTTCCAGTGGCCTCCCAATACAAATTTCCACAGGCTCAGCCGTATCAGTGAATCTCTCAATTCCACTGCCTTTCTTAGAGGCCATGAGACTCCTTCTCTCTGGGCTGACTGTGATCTAGGCCTGTTGCGTATCTGTCATCCTGGGAATTTCCCTGGTTTGTCTCTTTAGTTGGATTCCATAGTTCCTGAATCTGGTGTGTTCTCCTTTCTCAATGTATTCTTCTGTTTTGGTGTAGCACATTCTAGAAAGTTTCAGTAGGTTTAAAAAAAAAGGGTGCAGTGGAAGAGGGTACGATGGTGACAGCTCTCAACTTGCTTGTTTTTGAACTACACTGCCCACTGCCCGCCTTCTGGCTTAGTTGCCTTCCATGTCTGAGGTGCTTTTTACCCTGGGATCTTCCCTAGAGAGTTCCTTGGCTTGTCTCCTGGGATGGTTCTCCTGTGTTCTGTATCTCAACTCTTCTTTCTTGGTTCACCCTTATTTTGATAGAGGACATGCAGTAGTTTCCTGAGAAACAGTGCACGCTGGGCAAAATTGTTGAAACCTTGCAATTTAAAAAATGTCTACGAATGTTCCAGACCCATTTGAGAGTTTGGCTGGGTATAGAACTCTAGATTGAAAATAAATGTTTTTGGCCAGGTGTGATGGCTCAGCACTTTGGGAGGCTGAAGTGGGCAGATCACCTGAGGTCAGGAGTTCAAGACCAGCCTGGTCAACATGGTGAAGCACTGTCCCTACTAAAAATATAAAAGTGAGCCAGGTGTGGTGGCCTGCACCTGTAATCCCAGCCACTCCAAAGGTTGAGGCAGGAGAATTGCTTGAACCCAGAAGGCAGAGGTTGTAGTGAGCTGAGATTGTGCCACTGCACTCTAGCCTGGGCAACAGAGCAAGACTCTATCTCAAAAAAAAAAAAAGAAAGAAAATACATTTCTTTTTTCAGATTTTTGAAAGTACTATTTCATTGTCTTCCTGCTATCAGTGTATCAGTGTTGCTATTGAGAAATCTAAACCCGGCCAGACACAGTGGCTCATGCCTATAATCTGAGTACTCTGGGAAGCTGAGGCAGGATGATTGCTTGAGTCCAGGAATTTGAGACCAGCCTGGGCAACATGGTGAGACCCTGCCTCTACAAAAAATAGAAAAAATAGCCAGGCATGGTGACACATGCCTGTAGTCCCAGCTACTTGGGAGTCTGAGGCAGGAGGATCACTTGAGCTTAGGGAGGTTGAGGCTGCAATGAGCTGTGATCACACCACTGCACTCCAGCCTGAGTAACAGAACAAGACGCTGTCTCAAAAAAGAAAAAAAAAAAAAAAAAAAAAAAGTCTAGCCTAGCATTGCCATAAAGAAATACCTAAAGCTAGGTAATTTATAAAGAAAAGCGGTTTAACTGGCCCAAGGTTCTGTAGGCTGTACAGGAAGCATGATGCTGGCATCTACTCAGCTTCCAGGGAGGCCTCAGGAAGCTTCCAATCATGGTGGAAGACAAAGGGGGATCAGACACTTGACATGGCGACAGTAGGAACAAAAGAGAGAGTGGCAGGGGAGGGGCCACACTCTTTTAAACAACCAGACCTCAGATATCTTGTGAACTCAGAGTGAGAGCTCACTTATCACCAAGGGGATGGCCCAAGCCATTCACGAGGGACCCACCCCCATGATACAGACACCTCCCACTGGGCCCCATCTCCAAGACTGGGGATTACATTTCAACATGAGATTTGAGTGGGACATCCAAACCATACCGGAAATCTAAACCCATTCTGGTTTTTTCTTTTTCTTTTTCTTTTTTTTTTTTTTTTTTTTTTGAGACAAGAGTATCATATCACTCTGTCGCCCAGGCTAGAGTATAGTGTTGTGATCTCAGTTCACTGCACCTTCTGCCTCCCAGGTTCAAGCAGTTTTCCTGCCTCAGCCTCCCAAGTAGCTGGGATTACAGGCGTCTACCACCACACCCAGCTAATTTTTGTATTTTTTGTAGAGACGGGGTTTCGCCGTTTTGGCCAGACTGGTCTTGAACCCCTGACCTCAGGCGATCTGCCCTCCTGGGCCTCTCAAAGTGCTGGGATTACAGATGTGAGCCACCACACACAGCTCATTCTGATTTTTGATACTTCAAAATCAGAATGAGCTATTTTTCTCTTTGAAAGTGTTTAGGATCTTCTCTGCACCCAGCTTCTGACATTTCAATGCTACACCTTAATCTCTAGCTGGGTGTGTTTTCATTCATTGTATTGGATACACAGTAGGCCTTTCCAATCTGGAAATGTATGTTCTCCAGTCCTGTACTGTTTTCCTGAAAAGTTTCTCGACTCATTTCCTTCCCTGCATTTTTTCTGTTCTCTCTTTCCACTGTTTCTGTGATTCCAAAGTTGACTTCCTGGAGAAGACTCTATCTTTCCTCTCTGTTTTCCATTTCTCTGTCTGTCCCGAGAGCCAGTGTCTCAACTTTTTGTTCTACTCCCTCAATTGAGCCACTTTTGCTATCATGTTTTAAATCTTTGTTCCCCAATTTGCATCTGTTTTTGTTTCATGTTTACAATATAATTTCTTGGCCAGACGCAGTGGCTCATGCCTATAATCCCAGCACTTTGGGAGGCTGAGACAGGCAAATCGCTTGAGTCCAAGAGCTTCAGACCAGCCTGGGCAACATAGCAAGGCACTGTGTCAACAACAAAAAAAAATTAGCCGGGCATGGTGGTGCATGCCTGTGATCCCAGGTACTTGGGAGGCTGAGGTGGAAGGATCGAATGAGTCCGGGAGGTTGAGGCTGCTATGAACCATTGTCATGTCAGCGCACTCCAGCCTGGGTGACAGAGCGAGATTCTGTCTCAAAAAGATAATAAAAATACAATATAATTTCTTTTTATGAGAGAGAGAGAAAAAAAAAGGGGGGTCTTTCTCTGTCACCCAGGCTCAAGTGTAGTGGTGCAATTACAACTTACTGCAGCCTTCACCTCCCAGGTCCAAGCGATCCTCCTACCTCAACCTCCCAAGTAGCTGGGACCACAAGTGCGTGCCACCACACCCGGCTAATTTTTATTTTTATTTTCGTAGAGACAGGGTTTTGCCATGTTACCCAGGCTAGTCTCAGAATTTGGCCTCAAACAATCTGCCTGCCTTGGCTTCCCAAAGTGCAGGGATTACAGGCATGAGCCACCGTGCCTGCCAATTTGTTAATACTCTAAGAATATTAATGGCAGACCTTTTTGTTTTGGTTTGTATTTACCCTTTTTTTCTCTTGGAATGTTTTCCATTCCCCCAAGTCACTTTTTCTGGTTTGCTTAGGTTTCTGTCTTCCACATGAGAGTCCTTCTTCCAGTGCCCTGCTGCTCCTCGCTCACCTGGTCATGCATGAGAATCTCCAAGCCCATGAGTGAGGCTTGTTGACTCAGAGTTATTTTATTTCCCAGAGATACTCTACAATCTCCAAGTGGATTTCCTGTTTCAAGGGCTAGGGTCTAGTTGCCTGGAGCTATGTAGTTACTTATAATTCCCTTAAGGAATGTATCCAGGCCTTCAGATGTGCTAGTCAGCAGCCCCCTCTCTTCAAGCCCCTTCCTCTTCTACCCTCTCTGAGAGACCCTCCAGCCTTCTGTCAGAGTGAGTGAGGTGGTCATCAAGCTGGGTGTCGTTGAAGAGGGTGTCCAGGCGGCTCTACTGCTTCTCAAACAGCTTCTTCCCAGCCCTCCTTGTTTTGGACACCCCTTCTAGACTTCAGTTCCAGAACCACGTGGTGCAGCAGGCTCCAGAGACTTCTGAGGACCCTCGGGTATAACTGACAAGCTCTCGGATTTCTCCACTGCAGACTTGGGAACTGTGGCCTTGTATCAGCTAAATCACCTATCTTTCATCCATCAGCTTTCCCACTTCTGAATTCTGTTTCTGTCATCTTCTCTGTTGCTTTTCTTCATTCTCAAAGATTTGTCTTTTTTTAAATATATATACAGTCATGCACCACATAACAATGTTTTGGTCAATGGCAGACCGTATATATGGTGGTGGTCTTCTAAGATTATAATGGAGCTGAAACCTTTCTGTCACCTTGTGACATCATAGCTGTAGTGATGTTGTAGCACAATGCACTGCTCACATGTCTGTGGCAATGCCAGTATCAACAAACCTCCTGCACTGCCTGTCGTATAAGTTAAACACATATAATTATGTATAGCACATAGTACTTGATAATGACAATACATAACTACGTTGCTGGTTTGTGTATGTACTATACTATACTTTTATCATTATTTTAGAGTATACTCCTCTACTTATTAAAAAAAGTTAACTGTAAAACAGCCACAGATAGGTTCTTCATGAGGGATTATAGGAGAAGGCATTGTTATCTTAGGAGATGACAGCTCCATGTATGTTACTGCCCCTGAAGACCTTCCAATGGGACAAGCTGTGGAGGTGAAAGACAGTGAGATTGATGATCCTGGCCCTATATAGGCCTAGGCTAATGTGTGCGTTTGTGTCTTTTTTTTTTTTTTTTTTTTTTTTTTTCCCCTGAGACAGAGTCTCACTCTCACTCGGGCTGGAGTGCAGTGGCACAATCTTGGCTCACTGCAACCTCCGCCTCCTGGGTTGAAGCGATTCTCCTGCCTCAGCCTTCCAAGTAGCTGTGACTACAGGCACCTGCCATCACACCCAGCTAATTTTTTGTATTTTTAGTAGAGATGGGGTTTCACCATGTTAGCCAAGATGGTCTCGATCTCCTGACCTTGAGATCTACCCGCCTCAGCCTCCCAAAGTGCTGGGATTACAGGCGTGAGGCGCTGCACCTGGCCTGTGTCTTCATTTTTTCAAAAAAGTTTAAAAAGTAAAATAAATAAATGAAAAAATAGAACAAAGCTTATAGAATAAGGATATAAAGAAAGAAAATATCTTTGTACAGCCATACAATCTGTTTTAAGCTGTTATTACAGAAGAGCCAAATTTTTAAAAATTTAAAATTTAAAATTTAAAAATTTAAAAAATTTAAAAATTTGATTAAAAAGTTACAGTAAGTTGAGATTAATTTATTAAAGAAAGAAGCCGGGCGCAGTGGCTCAAGCCTGTAATCCCAGCACTTTGGGAGGCCGAGGCGGGTGGATCACGAGGTCGAGAGATCAAGACCATCCTGGTCAACAAGGTGAAACCCCGTCTCTACTAAAAACACACAAAAAATTAGCTGGGCATGGTGGCTCGTGCCTGTAATCCCAGCTACTCAGGAGGCTGAGGCAGGAGAATTGCCTGAACCCAGGAGGCGGAGGTTGCGGTGAGCCGAGATCGCGCCATTGCACTCCAGCCTGGGTAACAAGAGCGAAACTCCGTCTCAAAAAAATAAAAAAATAAAAATAAAAAAATAAAAAATAAAGAAAATGCTGTGATGAATTCAGTGCAGCTTGAGTGTAGAGTCTTTATGAAGTCTACAGCAGTGTAGAGTCCTGCCCTAGGCCTTTACATTCACTCACCACTCACCCAGAGCAAACTTCCAGCCCTGCAAGCTTCATTCATGGCAAGGGCCCTATGGAGATAAACCATTTTTCATCTTATAAACCACATTTTTTTTTAATCAGGGTTTTTGCTCTGTCACCCAGGCTGGAGTTCAGTGGCACAATCAGGGCTTACTACAGCCTCAACCTCCTGGGCTCAAGCAATCCTTCTGCTTTAGCCCCCACTACCAGTAGCTGGGACTACAGCCATGCGCCAACACACCAAGCTCATTTTTTTTTTTTTTTAATTTTAGTAGAGATGAGGTCTCACTATGTTGCCTAGGCCTGTCTTGAACTCCTGAGCTCAAGCAGTCTTGTCACTTCAGCCTCCCAAAGTGCTGGGATTACAGGCATGAGCCACCATGCCTGGCCTATACCGTATTTCTATCGTACCTTTTCTATGTTTAGACACACAAATACTTACCATTGTATTAGAATTACCAACCGTATTGCATATAGGAACATACATGCAGATTTGTAGCCTAGGAGCAATCGCCTTTATGATCCAACCTAGGTGTGTAGTAGGTTGCACCATCTAGACTTCTGTAAGTACACTCTGTAATGTTCATGCAGCGAGGAAATTGCTTAACAACATATTTCTCAGAACGTATCCCTGTCATTAAACAACACATAACTGTGTATATTTTCTGTAATGTTAGTGGAGGGTTGGAAGGAAGTAAAATGACAGTGTGTATTCAATTTACCAGTATAACCTGGAGGTCTATAAGTGCCGTTTAAATATGCATCATGTTTACCTTGAAAACTTCCTATTCTCCTGAGATAGCATGCTATAGCCTGGAAGACAGAAAGGGCTTAATGAATAAATATCAATAATGATCATATCCAGAGGTGGTTGAAAAACAAGCCCTACCACCCAGCAGTGGCGGAGTAAGATACATACTGGACCGGAAGCCCAGACACCTTGATTATGGGAGCCCCAGTGACCTTAGACAAATGGTCTACGCTCTCTGGGTCTCTCAGTTTCCTCATCTGAAAGAAAAAGAGTTGAGGCGCAATTACTTCTGAGCCTCTTTCCAGTCCTAGGACATTGTATCATTTTCCCTGAATTCCAGAAGGGAAAAGCAAAATCCAATTATCAAAGCAAGATCTATTTCCTGCTCACTTCTTTTTCCCAGATTTAGCACATGAGGTGGCTACATGATAAATTCTTACTGAAACTAAATAAGTGATCTTTCCTTTGGTCGGTTTGTGTTAAATAAGGAGTAGCCACCATACTTCTCAAAAGAAGTATTGGCCAGGTGCAGTGGCTCACGCCTGTAATCCCAACACTTTGAGAAGCCAATGTGGGTGGATCACCTGAGGTCAGGAGTTCAAGACCAGCCTGACCAACATGGCGAAACCCCACCTCTATTAAAAATATAAAAATTAGGCCAGGCATGGTGGTGCATGCCTGTAATCCCAGCACTTTGGGAGTCTGAGGCAGGCGGACCACCTGAGGTCGGGAGTTTGAGACCAGCCTGACCAACATAGAGAAACCTCATCTCTACTAAAAATACAAAATTAGCCGGGCGTGGTGGCACATGCCTGTAGTCCCAGCTACTCAGGAGCCTAAGGCAGGAGAATCACTTGAACCTGGGAGGCAGAGGTTGCAGTGAGTTGAGATCACGCCACTGCACTCCAGCCTGGGTGACAGAGCAAGACTCCATCTCAAAAAACAAAACAAAACAAAAAAGTATTTTATCGTTCTTCCTCCTCAGAACTCTTTATTTTGTTTTCCAGTTGTTCCCATGACTTTACCGACTAAAGTTCTAAGTGCCCACCGTAAATCACTGAATCTTGTCGATTCTCCTCAGCCACTGCTAGGAAAGGTAAAGTATATGGAATAGCTTTTTGAAAAAGTATGGTGTCCTGCAATGCGGGATTAGTCCCCCAACTCTTTCAAATGGTTCAGCTCAAAAGAAAGAAACAGCCTATTGTTACCTGGGACCTTTAGGTTTAGAACCTCTGGGCTTGGATATGAACTCAATCACTTCATTGTCTGGAATCTGACTTGCATCAATATGTACATTAAATTTGATGCAAACCTTTACGTTTTGCCTGTAGGAAAAAAAGGCTACTGCCTCACTGCCTTCTCATCAGAGTCTATGTAGTCACTAGAGGAAATCCCTCACTACCTAGCCCCCCCTGTGTAGCCAAGCTGTGAAACAGGGTATAGGATTCTTTGTTCCTAATGGCCTTTTTAAAATTTTTCTTAGACAGGGTCTCGCTCTGTCACCCAGGATAGAGTTCAGTGGTGTGATCATAGCTCACTGCAGCCTCAACCTCCAGGCTCAGGTACTCCTCCCACCTCAGCCTCCCAAATAGCTGGGAATGCCAGCGTGCACCACCATGCCCAGCTAATTTTTGTATTTTTTGTAGAGACAGGGTTTCACCATGTTGCCCACACTGGTCTGGAATCCTGGGCTCAAGGAATCCTCTTGCCTTAGCCTCCCAAAGTGCTGGGATTACAGGCGTGAACCTCTGCGCCCAGCCCCTAATGCTCTTTATGTAAGAAAAACGAGTAAAAGATTCTTTAGGATACTGCAGGAAAAAGATGAACATCTAAAAAATTAAAAATTAAGATTCTTCAGGAGAATAAAATCTCAGGGTGTTCCATGGATTCCCAGTTTATTTTATCCAGTACTCTTCCCTGATTCTACCCCACACAAATAGACTCAGTGCCTGTTGGAGAAGATTTTACCCCGATTTCAATTTTAGGTTGTTTAAAACATACTTTTTCTGTTTGTTTTGCTTCCAAATAACTATACTATATATGCAGCACGGTGCAGAAAGCAGGAACAGAGGAGCGACAGGTCACCTCCAACCCCTCCTTAGCTGTTGTGAGGGCTTTTCAGCTCCATCTAGAAAGCCAGCTTGACACCAGGCAGGTTAACAAGAAAAAGCATTACAAAGGTGATTTGTTTTCTGGGTACATGGGGATCTTCACAAGAGCTTGAGGTCTGAAGAAGTGGTCCAAGCAAGATGCTTTCATAGTTTTTAAACAAAGAGTGATAAATTTGAGAAGCTAGACAGGACAAGAAAAAATCTGGCTAGAGGCAGTTACTAGGAGATCCATGGGGGCGTGTAGAACTAGTGGAAGATAAGGGTTCCTTGGGTAAGTATGTTTATACAGGTCCATTGCCACCCACCCCCAGTTCCCAGGCTTTAGTGATATGGGCTATTTTCGTGCCCTGGGAGTGCCCCCCTCCCAAAGGCATCTTTATGGCTTGCTGCCTGCAAAAAGAGACAGGTCAGCTACCCCTTTCTGAAACTACAATTTTTCCAACGTTTTCAACTCAAAATAGTCAATATACCAACTTGGCATATTTGGGGATAGCATATCCTTCACACTTTCAGCTCAGTGAATGATCACTGAACCAGTATACCTAGATCAGTGACCACCTTCTGTGACCCCCTCCCATCTCTTTATCCTTTTCTAGTCCAGAGATAACTGCCATCATGATTCCTAACACCGGAGGTTAGTTTTGCTTGTCTGTGAACCTTCCATAAATAAAACTCACATATATTTTAACCAGTTCAGTCCAGTCTCTTGCAGATGTTGACCAGCATGGTGATCCACTGATCAAAAATCATAAAAGCCTATAAATAAAAAGGTACAAAAAAGTTATTGAAAACTGGAGCACAGCACAGCGATAGAGATCCAAGACCAGATTGGCGTTTCACTTCTTGATCTTCCAAAAGTTCCATGCCTAGCCCATCTCCCTGCTTTTTGGCTCTTGTATGAGCAGGTTCCTGAAAGTGACTTCCAGTGGCCCAGAGATGACCATGGTGACGTGGACTGTGAGAAGCTGGTTGAGCAGCTGAAAGATTGTTCGAACCTACAGGACCAAGCAGACATTCTGTACATTCTTTATGTCATCAAGTACGTGTCTTATAAACAACAGAAATGTATTTCTTACAGTTCCAGAGGCTGGGAAGTTCAAACTCAAGGCCAAATTGATGTCTGGGAGGGCCTGCTTTCTCATAGATGGCATCTTCTCATTGCGTCCTCACATGGGTGGAAGGGGCGAGTGAGCTCTCGGGAGTTGTTTATATAAGGGCACTCATCTCATTCAGGAGGGCTCTGTCCCATGACCTGATGACCTCCCAATGTCTCCTAATGTCATCATTTTGGGGGTTAAGATTTCAACATAGGAATTGGGTGGAAACAAACACTCAAGCCATAGCAGTAAGCTGATGGTCTTTACCGGGTTGAGCTTTCCCTGTTTTCTTTAATTTTTTCCCTAGTATTCTTGGCCTTCTAGCCAGTCCAGGTCATGATTATATTCACCCCAGTTACCCAGGATCACCAGAAATGAGACTTCTATCCCCTTCTCTGCCTACTGATGCTGGTCCCCCAGGATGAGAAGGCTGCGTGAGGCCAGGAGGCCACAATCTCCTGATGTCAGGCTTCTGTTTCAAAGGACGTAGGGAAGCTTTGGTCAGATGTAACCCTCTCAGTGAGACTTGGGCACTGGGAGAGCCCAAGCACTTTGCAAAATGCACAGTGATCTGTTCCTCTCCCAGTCTTTAAACATTCTGGACCATATTTCTGGGTTTTTCTACCTCTTGGCAGGGGTCCCAGCTGGGACACAAATCTCTCTGGACAGCACGGGGTCACCGTTCAAAACCTTCTCAGCGAGCTCTATGGGAAAGCTGGCTTGAACCAGGAGTGGGGTCTGATTCGCTACATCTCAGGCCTGCTCAGGAAGAAAGTGGAGGTCCTGGCCGAGGTCAGTGAGACTATGTGCCGGCCCATGTGTGCTCATTAGCTCATGCCCCCTTCCTCTTCCACTTCCAGTCTTCCAGTTACACCTCTTACTTGTGAAGGAGCCCCATTCTCTCTTTTTTTTCTCTGAGATGGAGTCTCGCTCCATGCCCAGGCTGGAGTGCAATGGTGTGATCTCGGTTCACTGCAACCTCTGCCTCCCGGGTTCAAGCAATTCTCTTGCCTCAGCCTCCCAAACAGCTGGGACTATAGGCATGTGCCACCACACCCAGCTAATTTTTTATATTTTTAGTAGAGACGGGGTTTCACCCGTGTTAGCCAGCATGGTCTCCATCTCCTGACCTTGTGATCCACCCACCTCAACCCACCCAAGTGCTGGGATTACAGGCATAAGCCACCACACCCGGCCTAGAGCCCCATTGTTTAACCTACAGGTAGAGCAGGCCCTGCTCTCCTACCTGCTCACTGCCCCAGGAAGGTGAGTAGAGAGAAGGAAATGAAAGTGGATTTGTTTTGTTCTTTCTTAGCTACAGAAAAAGGCTTGCCAGGAAATCAAACGAGAGTGCTCTGTGGCCTGGCAGCCTCTTAGAGCTCTCTTTTTTCACACATCCACAGTACGGTGATCATTAATATTTATAACACCAAAGCCAGGCAAAATCCAGAGCCTCTTTCTAAGAAGCTCGAGTTCAGTCGTGATGCTAAGATGATGGCATTTATTAGATGTGAATAATGGGGAAACGGGTAATTTCAGAATTGAATATGGTTATTAACTCTTACCATCAGTATCTTAGGACTCATCCCTGTCTCACTGAATAGCAGGGAGTCTAGTGTGTTTGCTACAGTGGATGGGCATTCATCGCCCACTGACGGGCCCTGCAGAGCCAGGCCTGGGCCACACATTGGAGACAGAGCCCACAGACACCCAGCCCTGACTGGGTTGCTTAGTCTGGGGTCTAGGTATGAATTTTTCAAATCAAGGGCAACGTGGGTCATAAAGTTTGTAAAGGTAAATGTACAATCTGATCGGCAGTGCTTCGCCCCACCCCCCATCATCTTTGCAAGTCTCTCTCGTGCCCTGTTTCTCACCCTGTCTCCTAACTGCGCAGGCCTGCACGGACCTGCTATCACACCAGAAGCAGCTCACCGTGGGCCTGCCACCCGAGCCCCGGGAGAAGATCATCTCTGCGTAAGTCCTCAGCCCTGGGGACCTCAGGTTTTTTGGGGGAGCTGCGGGGAAAACAGTGCTTCCCAGTGTTCAGAGGAGGGGCTTTTTAAAGACACTCTGTCATGGCTGGGCATGGTGGCTCACACCTGTAATCTCAGTACTTTGTGAGGCCGAGGTGGGCAGATCACAAGGTCAGGAGTTCAAGACCAGCCTGGTCAACATGGTGAAACTCCATCTGTACTAAAAATACAAAAATTAGCTGGGTGTGGTGGCAGACGCCTGTAATTCCAGCTACTCAGGAAGCTGAGGCAGGAGAATCACCTGAACGTGGGAGGTAGGGGTTGCAGTGAGCTGAGATTGTGGCACTGCACTCCAGTCTCGGCGACAGAGCAAAACTGTCTCCAAAAAAAGACACTCTGTCACATGGGTGCATCTAGCACAGAAAATAAGGGTGTTCCATGGAGGGCGAGGAGGCACTGCCTCAAGACACCTCATCATGTTTATGGGACAATGCTCCTTCCTAGGCCCCTTCCCCCGGAGGAGCTCACAAAACTCATCTACGAGGCCAGCGGGCAGGACATCAGCATCGCCGTCCTCACACAGGTCAGGGGCTGGTATGGGAGGGGATGAGCCACAGCCTTCCTGAGAGTGGAAGGGACCCCTCAGCCACCCACTGGTCTCTGAAACCCGATCACCATGTGTGTCTGCGTCAGGAGATTGTGGTTTACCTGGCCATGTATGTGAGAGCACAGCCCAGCCTCTTTGTGGAGATGCTGAGACTCCGGATTGGACTGATCATTCAGGTGATGGCCACAGAGCTGGCACGGAGCCTGAACTGCTCAGGTGAGAGGCCCGCAGCTCGTGCAGCTCCCGACATACCTCACCCCGGCCACCTAGCCATCGCCTCCGTGCTCACGGGAAGCCCTGCTTAGGTTATCTTGAACCTAGCATCCAAGCCTGTGGGCAAGCTCAGGCCTGACCAGGTTCTCTCATTTAGATGGAACTCCCATCCACGTGACATGGAGCTAAAGTTCCTAAGTCAGGGAGAATGGGGCCCTGGTGACATTTACCATTAGAGCCTCAAAGGCGATGCAGAATCTTTTGCCCTGTAACTGACATCTAAGCTCCTTCCTGGATGCCCTTGCTGGGAGATGTCACCCCCATTTCATAACACCTTCACTGGGAGAAACCCTACCAATTTGAATATAAAAATCCATCATGAGGCATCCAACGTGGGGGATCATACATTCTTAGACACAAAATCTTGTGTCTAAGAATGAAACAGGTAGATGATTTAAGCAGCAGCATTCAGAATCCCCATGGAACAGTGCATTTCAGCTCCAAATAGCGAGGTTCTCCTGAAAGGGGGACCTGCCACGGCATCCAGTGTCACTTCCCTCCCCACCCGGGTCCACCTGACCCTACCTTCAGCCACCAGCCCTGTGTCTGGGACACTTACAAGACATTTGTTTTTAGGAGAAGAAGCTTCTGAAAGTTTAATGAACCTCAGCCCTTTCGATATGAAAAATCTCCTGCACCATATTCTAAGTGGGAAAGAGTTTGGTGTTGAAAGAAGCGGTAAGTCCCATGCTCCTATTACCTCTTCAGGGAGCTGCCCCCTTTACATGCCAAAGACATCAGAACCAGCGCTGGGGGGCATAGGGAATGCGGGAAGGAAAGGCTCCTACCTGAAGGAGAGGGACAGAGTCCTTGGCTCCAGTTTCCTGCCTTGGGGGCTTTGGGGGCTTTGGGACTCACTGCGGTGTGCTGGGCGAGCTTTTCTTCCCCAGGTTGGCATGACACGTGGGTGTGGTATGCTGCCTCCTGTAGCCATAAGCACCTGGTACCATCACTTGTGTAAAAGTGTGGGGGACCCCGGGTGCCAAGATGAAAGGGCTGTCCTTTCAAACCACCTGAGTGTCCTGGCCTTTGGTTTGGGTGAAAACATTCTCGACCCAGCCTCACATCACCCTCCATAGGGCAAGGAGGGGACCCCTCTGTGACCTCACAGCATGCTTGAGCTAATGTAGTTTGCTTTGTCCTGCCTCACTCACTCTGTTTGTATCTGAACCAGAACCCTGCTTGCAGTGCTGGAAAACATAATCGCCCAAGTCCTGGCATGATTCTTGTTCTCAAATGTTCCCTAATTATAATTGAAGCAATTATCATTTCTACTTGTCATAAAAAAGCTAAATGATTTGCAGGCACGTTGGTGAATTTATTTCATTATGCCAAAGAAATGAGCTATGGGTTATCATTCCATTTATTTAATAAGAAGGACATTGGGTACTTTGTAGGTTTCCTGGGCATATGCCGGCCGCAAACAAAGACGGCATCGAGCAATCAGATGTGTTTTGGTGGTTTTCCTCCTTTCCCGAAGGAGGGGTGCTCAAAATGCTTCTGCAACAGTAATTTCCAGTTCTTTCCAAGGCAGAGTCCTTGAAATGGTAATGTACAAGATAAATATTTAATGTGTTCTGCTCATCATTACAGTATTCATAGCTTGACACAGATAATTACTAAAAATTTGTCATTAGATGTACAGCTACAGATGCTATGAAACTAGGAACTGAGTCATGTCATTTGAAAGCCATAAATATGTCTGATTGCAAGCAAGAACAGAAGACATGCTGTCTTTTTAACATATAACATCATTTGTTAGCTGTCTTTTGTAATTGTTCGATTTTTGTAAATTAGGAAGCCCAAATAGGCTTAGAATGTTGATTAAATCCTGAAATTAAGAAGATTAATGTTTCCAGCAAACACCCACCCTGGACAGGCCCTCTTGTAGCTTCTAGACCCTTCTCGTTCTGTTTTCCTGGATCCTTCCTTCCTCTCCAGCTCATCACTGAGCCTCCTCTGTGGGCTCCTGCCTCTCTGCTATTTTTTAAATGTTGGTGTCCCCAGGTTCCTTATTTGTCACTACTCCCCATGGACAGTGCCCTCTACTCCCAGTGGGGTCCAGTAGGGTCAGGTGGGATGGTGAGGCTTGCAAGGGATGCTGCCCTAGGAGGTGACCTTTGAGCTGGGCCTGGCTTGCTGGCCCAGGCAGATACTCAGTGTGGCGCGGGTGGCCGGGAGTGTTGGGGGAGGTGGGGCTCCACTGGTAGAGTTTCAGGTGATGCTGGGAGGACTGTTTGGGCTTTGTCCTGAAGACAGCTAGACCTAGGGGGCTTTGGAGTGGGCATCGATCCGATCACACTTGCCTTTTAGAATGATTGCTGTGACCACAGCACAGAGGCCAGGCTGGTGGGCGGTGGGGCTGGGGACAAGTTTGAGTCCCGAGGCTGGTGCAATAGGTCAGAAGTGAGAGGTGGTAGCCTGGTGCTGTGCGTCGGTGGCCTCCAGTTGCCTCCCTCTCTAGCCCCTGGCAGCCTGGCTTTCCAAGCACTTCCCCCTCCAGTCTGAGGCTCTCCTCTGGCTGCCACCATCATTTCATTTGGCGCCTCGCCCTCAGGCCTGGGCCTGGGCTCTCCTCCAGGCACCACTGCGGCACTGGATTCTCCTGCAGTCACACCTGCACCTGGTGCCCAGACAGGGCCTGGCACCAGGAGGCCCTTCTGGATCACCCAACCCACGGCCACAGCTGCCGAGGGTGCCAGCCCCTTGGGGGCCCACAGAAATTTTGTCATTTCCTGGGGACATTCTGAGAGTCACACAGGACTGGGACAGAGCCCAGCAAGGCCCATGTGGGTCCTACATGTTAGTCATGACGAACTCTTTAGAAAAATATTAATACAAACAGGATTAGGTATATTGTTGAGCAGTCCTCACTTATCAGATCAAACTCCATGCTGTCATGAAACATGATGTGACAGAAATTAATGCCAGGGAGAGACATTCCGACGTAAGTGCAATAAGGCAGGTCACAGAACCATACCTATGTCCACAGAATGTATGTATCCATCTCATATGTTTCTGTATCTATACATATGTATGTGATGATTCTGTCTTATTAAAAACATACAGTCATAGGGAAAAAAACTGGAAAGATAACTAAAATATCAAGCGATGTTAATTCCAGCTTCTGTAGTTCATTGGTCTCAGTCTTCTACAAGGAAGGTGTGCAGTGGTATTTGTTAAATTTTTATTTATGTATTTATTTGTAATAAATGTAGACACGAGGTCTCACCATGTTGCCCAGGCTGGTCTTGAACTCCTAGGCTCAAGCAGTCTTCCCACCTCAGCCTCCCAAAGTGCTGGGATTACAGGCATGAGCCACTATGCCTGGCTTCAGGTATGTTCTTTGAGAATAATTTTTTACTTATCCAAAAGCAAGGCTGGGCACAGAAGTTCATGCCTGTAATCCCAGCACTTTGGGAGGTTGAGGGAGGCAGATCGCTTGAGCCCAAGAGCTCAAGACTAGCGTGGGCAACATGGCAAAACCCCGTCTTCACAAAACATACAAAAATGAGCCAGGGGTGGTGGCGCATGCCAGTGGCCCTAGCTACTTGGGAGGCTCAAGCGGAAGGATCGCTTCAGCCTAGGAGAAGTTTGCAGTGAGCCAAGATCATGGGCTCCAGCCTAGAGAACAGAGCAAGACCCTGTCTCAAAAAATTTTTTAAAAACGGATCGCACTGTGTAAGGGACTTCGTGGCCACTGTGTTGTAATGGTGCTTAAGTACTCTGCATGCTTCCATCCACTCCTTTAAGCACTGAGTGCTGTGCCTGTGCTGCTCTCGGTGCTGGAGACACGGCACTGGCAGGGCAGAGAAGATCCTCGTTGTCAAGTTGGGGAAACGGGCAGATCCTCCTTCAGGATGGATGCGATAGATTTCCTAAGAAGCACGTGTATGTGTTTCCCCTCCAGTGCGCCCTATCCACTCCTCAACATCCAGCCCTGCCATCTCCATCCACGAGGTGGGCCATACCGGAGTCACCAAAACCGAGAGGAGTGGCATTAACAGACTGAGGAGTGAGATGAAACAGGTAAGAATACCTCGGTGGCAGCGAGGGGAGAGTGGTGCTCTCCCTACCTGGCTCCCCGCTAGAAAGCGACAGAAACCTAGATCCCACTGTCTGTAGAGAATGTGAGGTCCCTTCTGTCTAGGATCTGAACACACCCTGTCCCCAGATAGATATCCCAGAGCTGCCCAGAAATGTGATGTTCACATGAACGTTCCAGAAAATACCCTTGTCCAGGGTTGCCTCTGTTCCTGAGAACCACTCTTTGGAGTGGGCCACAGCCATGCAAAAAGTCACCGAGTCATCTGTGTCCTTCAAATGAAATAGCAAGAGGACTCTGGAAATAGACCGGAATGCCCATGATACTTGGATTCTCCACCAGTCACAAGGGTCTGGTCTCTTTTTTAGTTCACCTTTAATTCCTGGTAAAAATCCATTTGAAGTGACCATACAGGTCAGCAGCTTAGCATCACTGTCAATGTGCCAAGTACTGCGCTAGCCCTTGCTCGGGATCCATGATGGGAACGAGTTTCCTTCTGACCATGAGAAATGCACTCAGATTGTCTGCTCTATTTTAAATACTGGTCGTGACCCACTAGATCGAGTCCCTGATGTACTCATGGGTCACCCCCTGCCATTTGACCAACACAGCCCTGGATTGAGAGAGGGTGACAGAAGCAGCACGCCTTCTTGACTCAAAGCTGGTTTTGATTTCCTGATGTATTTTTGCTTTCAGATGACTAGGCGATTTAGTGCTGATGAACAGGTGATGCCCCTTTGCCTTGTTTCATCCTTTACTTCCTGTTCTTTCTGGCTTGCATGTGGAAAGAGAGGCTGTGACTGCAGCATGTGAATGTGTGCAGGGCGGCTCTACCCAGCCAGCAGGCTCAGGCGCAGGCAGAGAGCGGGGCTTGAGGGCAGGAGAGAGGACTTTGCCCCATGCCTTTAAAAACAGTCTGTTTCTCAAACTCTTGGGCTTTGTAGGATACTTTGTAAAAGAGATCATCCAGGTTCTGCCTCAGTGGGAGTTTCTGTTCAAAAAGAGGGAACTAAATAGGAAACTAAATAGGGGGAAATGTGGTCATCAGTTATATCCGTAAAAAGAATACTGCTATTCCTGTCCTCAGATCACCCGGGGGGACTTAGCCTGGAAGGAAAAACATGTAAGGATGCCGCTCTTTTCTATCACCCTTGCGACATACTTTCTCCTCCCCCTCTGAGTCGCATTTCTAACATTTTGATGTCTCTATTACCGCAAGAGCCTGGAGGAGGCGTCTTAATGACATGTAAAGGCAGATTCCATATGTTGTCCAGAGGTAAAATATGTTTTCTCTCTCCTAATTTATGCTGTTTCCAAGTAAGGAACTGGCTTTCCAAACATCTTCCTTCGCCAGCCACTCGGTGGCACCGTCCCTCTGTCCCCACATCCCAATGGCCTGACCGTGGGCGAATCTGAGCAGTTCCTTCCACCTCCATTTCATGCTGTTCTGGCGTGTTACGGGGACAAAGTGATCACCTGTTCTTTGCTGGGTTTGGAGTCACCTCGCCAGTACAAACTTTGTATTTGACCACTTATGTCAAAGAGCATATTATTTCTTCAAACTGTAATAGGTATTATAGGATTTTCAATTTCTAGTCCCTGTTGCAAGAACACCGTGTAGATAGCACAGTGTGCCCTTGCAAATTAAGGGTACGTTCTAGATTTTTAGACGAGGAGATACTTACTTGGACAAACGGTCAGCCTGATCATTTTCATTCCTTTAACAAATATCTACTGAATGTCTGTTACATGCAGGATGTTACTGCCAACTGTGGATATTTGGTTCATCTGTAGATTTTCACAATTCTTACCCTAAAATATGAGCATTTCATGGCTGTGAGTTTGGAAAATAAATTGTGTCCTAACTTGATGAGGTACCCTCCACATACTTTGGGAACATTTACCTCATTTATGTTCAGTGGTAACAGTTCATGGGGTTTTGTTTTTTGTTTTGAGATGGAGTTTGCTCTGTCACCCAGGTTGGAGTGCAGTGGTGCGATCTCGGCTCACTGCAACCTCCGCCTCCCGAGTTCAAGCAATTCTCCAGCCTCAGCCTGCCGAGCAGCTGGGATTACAGGTGCCTGCCACCACTCACAGCTAAATTTTTGTATTTTTAGTAGAGACGGGGTTTCACCATGTTGACCAGGCTGGTCTTGAACTCTTGACCTCATGATTTGCCCACCTCGGCCTCACAAAGTGCTGGGATTACAGGCATGAACCACTGCTCCCGGCCACAGTTCATGTTTTTAAAAAGAGCGGTTAGCAAGTTCCGTGTGGAATCGAAGTCCAGAGGGGTGCTTGCAGGTGCGCCTGCACCTGAGCTGCCTGTGTGTGTTGCTGTGGGAACTTCTCTGCACCCGCGTTTGCTGCTGCTGCTTTCTGTGGGCATTTCGAATGCTGCTCCGTGACCCTCCTCTGCCGTGTCTCTTGGTGTCATTGCTCACGACTGAATGGATTCTTTTTGTTTTGTAGTTGTTTTCTGTGGGCCAGGCTGCGTCCAGCAGTGCGCATTCCTCCAAGTCTGCGGTAACCGTGCCTCGGGATCATTGTGTCCGTCCCCGCTCCTCCTCGCGTCCTTCCTCGTGTTGCCACCTCATGCCCAACTTGTGAGGATTCGAGCAGGGCTGTTTTCAGCGGATGCTCACAGGCTCCTCCAACGGGAATTCTAAGGAGGGTAGAAAGAAGGCCCCAAAGTGCTTGCACTGAGCTTTATTCTCCATCTTGAGCTCTTCGGCTCCGTGTGGGTGAGGAGCGTCCTTCTCACCAATTCCCAGGGCTTCCGGAAACTTCGGAGCATTAGTTCCGCGCCTCTTTATGGAGCCAGGATGGTTAGCCCTTGCCCGCACGTGCCGACTAGCAGCCTGCACCCACCGTGCCCCAGGTCCCGTGCGGGACTCCAATTGCACTTACCACACAGCGGAGGCTGTCTTGCTCCTGAAACTGAAGTGCCCAGATCAGCTGAGTCATTGAGGAGTGCAGCTGTAATTACTTTTATTTATGTCTTAATTGTTGCCTTAAGTGGCAGTAATGAGTCCAGTGGAATAACCCAGCCGAACTTCCTTTCAAAATAAGATCTGTTGAAGTCCAAGTGCGGCAAAAAGGCACACTCCACCGCCTGCCCTGCGCGCGCTTCCTGTTTCGATTCCACTTTTAACCCTTTACATTTGACTGTGCGCATTGAGAAATCAAAGTGCCACATGGTCCCAGGCAAAGACATGTGTGAGCGTGAAAGTTAGCCCCTCTCAACCTAGAGGTCACAAAGCTAGAAGCCCCACAGGGCAAGACCGAAGGCCGGGAGCTTTGCTGCAGGGAGAGGATGTGCCCCCACGCAGAGGCCTGCCCCTTCCCCGCCCCCCCCCTCCCGCCCCAGCTGCGGGGAGCCTCTGGGACAGCGCTCCCGTCTGGAGCCTGAATCCATCCCGCCAGTGTTGAAGAGGTGGGAAGGAGATGACGCCCTCTTCCCTCACTTCAGCCAAGTACCCCCAGTTCAGAGGCAGCCATTGCCGCAAATTAAGATAAAGCCCAGTGCCATGAACAGGGCAAGCAGGAAGTGAGATTGCAAAGGGTGGGCGGATGGACCCCGATCCTCACGGTCCCCACCACTAAACATGAGCTTTACTGTTTGTCCTCCCCGATGTTGTGTGTTGCATTCTCTGGTTTCTGCTCTATGGAAAGGTGACTGTTACTTCTCTGTGGCACTGCAGCAGTGACGTGGGCACTTTGGAGTTTGTCTCCCTGGGCCACGGGTATCTGCTCCTAGGGCCTGTTGTCACTCTCAGAGCTCTCCCACTCCGCACGCCAGTGACAGCTGCCCCTCGTGGGCACTTAGCGCACACCAGGCGTGCCTCAGGGGCTCCTGTGTCTCCACGTGGTGAAGGCTCCCAGGCGACTCTCTGAAGGATGCCCAACTGTGTCCCCACTGTGCAGATGGGACTGAGGCCCGGAATTAGTGTTCATGGCAGGGCCAGAGGGCCTCAGGTGTGTCCTTGGTGCCACTGGCATTAAGTGGGGATTAGTGTTCTGGCAGTCTGGAGCCTGTGCCTGCCCTGCTCGGCCTCCTCCCTATGGGTGCTAGCTTTGGGGGCGGGACCACCTCTCAGGGTCCAGGCAGAGTGCAGCATGGAGTAAAGTGACCAGCCTAAAGTGTGCGCATCCTCCCGCATCAGGAAACAGGCAAGGTGTACTGCAGGCACTGTGTTCCTCTCTGGCAAGTGGTGTTCTGGCATTTGGGTCTGGGTTGTGGGGCCGCCCTTTGTGATGGTGAGCTTTGCCTGGGGTACCCGCTGAGTGGCTTCTGAGGCCCCGAGCTGTCTGTCTTGCAGAGGTCCAGCACCCCATCCTCACCCACTGGGACATCATCCTCAGACTCGGGAGGACATCACATCGGCTGGGGGGAGCGGCAGGGCCAGTGGCTGCGCCGGAGAAGGCTGGATGGGGCCATCAACAGGGTCCCCGTGGGATTCTACCAGAAGGTGTGGAAGATCCTCCAGAAGGTAAGCCCAGTTGCACTCTTCTGCATTGGTGCCAGGAGACGTGTGCTCTCTCGGAAGCGAACCGTCCCCTTACTGCCCTGGTGAGGCATGGTGGCACCCCCAGGCAAGCAAACAGCCTAGAGTACAGCTTCTCTGCCTTCATTGTGTTGACACCTGGGGCTGAGGCACCCTCTGCTAGAGGCCTGTGCGTGGTGGGATGTGTACAGCATCCCTGGCCTCTACCCACCACATGCCATCTCTCCCACGCAGTGTGACAACCAAAAGTGTCTCCAGACATAATCACATGTCCCATGGGAGGGAGATCACCCTGGTTGAGAACCACAGCAAGTAAGACAAGGTGGCAGTCCACGTTGTAGTTGTGTGGGACCAACTTGCACATATCTTAGGAACATAGAAAAGCCAGACGGTAGAAGAACAGGGAAAGGCCGGTAGGCTTCAGCTGAAAACCCCGTAAGACAGACAACCCCAAACAGCTTCCACAGGCCTGGGACCCGGAATGACAGTTCAGTAGGGGCCTGGGTGGGCCAGCCCCCGGCCTCCTGCACATCCAGGCAGGAATGGTGTCCCTGCTGTTCAGCGATGGGACTGAGCCCCACCCTCAGATAGTACCTGCCATGTTGGGTCCCAGGGTGTACAGAGTTGGAAAGCTTCCAGTCTGGCCCCCGGGTCCTGTGGGCCCTGAAGGCACAATCTCCCTCACGCCCTGCCTCCCCCCTAGGGACGCCTCTCATCTCAGCCAGCTGCTGCGCTTCCCATGCGCCTGAGGCTGTTCTGTTGTCCTTGGGAACTGCAATGCATGCACCTGAGCCCAGCAGCACCTCTCTGAGCGCCTGTTGCCAAGGAGGGGGTGGCATTCTCTGCACCTCGCATTCTGCCTCCCTCCTGTCTTGGCCCCAGAGTTTGTGCAGCTCCCTGACCCCAGCAGGCCGTGTCTTTTCCCTTGCATGGAGGGACAGTCTGCCTTGCTTCAAAGCTGTGCAAACCAAGACATTCTTTTGCCTCAGAACTTTTTTTTTTTTTTTTTTTTAGCTCATTTCAGTGTGAGAGGAGAGAAAAAGAATCCCAGTGACAGCAGATAGCACCCCTTCCCAAAGCCATGGCAGTGCTGGCTGAAGGTTCTTTCTGTATCATTAGCCCCTGTGCTTCATGGGGCCCAAGGTCTTCATGGCCACCACAGAGGCGGGTGAGCAGGTTGAAGCAGGCCCTGCCCGAGCAGCTGGACTCCTGGGACCCAGGCAGGAGCCTGCAGGGGCTCATGGTGTTTGCTCCCTTTCCTGCCTCTCATGGGGGGGGCGGGGGTGGGAGCGGCCATCGCTGTTCTCACCTCAGCCCACCAGGTATGCAGCAGGCCAGGGTGCTGGTATTTAGAAGGTGGCCAGTTAGACTAGAACAAGCTGTTCCTAGAAAATCTCCCCACTCTTCCTGGGGCATCACATGCTTCCACTCAGACTTGCTGGCCCAATCCCAGTCCACTTTTATTATGAAAAAGCAGCCTTGAGTGTTGAGCTGGCACTCGGTATTTATATACATGGGTGAGCATGTGCATGTCTGTGCATGTGCTGGAGGCTTTTGTGATTGGGGCTTATTATAGAAATCTCAAAAATAGATGCCTGCAAAGGCGCAGAAGCATCCCTTCCCCAGAAGGAGCCATGAAAATCTCCCTTTATTATGGCACCAAAGGGGCCTCGCAGCCGCCAGGGCCCAGTTGGCAAGTACAGTGTGGAGCCTCCCGGGAGGACCCCACAGCCCCCTAGGGCATTGTTCTGGGGAGATCTGAAAGATGCCTGCTGGGTTCCCTAGAATTGTTCCATCGAAAACAGCCCGTGGGCAGTGAGAACAAGCTCTAAAAATAACTGACAGCCTGACGGGTCCCAGCCCTCATACGGGTTTCCAGGTCAGAGAGGGCTGTGTGTGCACGCACGCCTGTGTGTATGTATGTGTGTGTGTGTGTACATACATGCATGTGCTTATGATCTTGTTCTGGAATCTGAAATGTGCTGTGTTCTGCCTCCAGTGCCACGGTCTCTCCATCGATGGTTACGTCCTACCATCCTCGACGACCCGAGAGGTACGATGAGAAAAATGCAGGTGCGGGCCCCTCTCTGGGTTCACAACAAGGGCTTCATTGCATGGATCTGACCTCCTATGCTTCTTTCAAGCTCATTCTAATTGACAGGCCATTTGCAGGTCTGAGCTGTCTAGCCACTGCACCCTTACATGTTGCAAAATGTCTTTCCTGCATTTATGAGCCTCAGCCTTTTTCTTTTCTTCACCTGAGACTAAGCATTTCTGGGCTAGCAAGCTGTTTTCCTTTGCCAGACACCCCTTAGACCCCTGTTGAAAGAAAGGAGCTGATCTCCACGCCACACTGGCCTGCCCCCAAGCCAGCCTTCTCGGCCCTTTTCTCCAACTAAAAACAAACAGTCAGTGTCCCTAGGTGATTTGTCATCCTTTTTAGTGTGGATTTTGCTAGTCTTCCCCCACCCAAAGCACCATGCTTTATGCTGCAAGGAATAATGAAGAGGAAAGAGAAAGCAGAATTGGTCACTGCTCCTTGGAAGCTGTAGTCCATGGTGGGAAAGGTAGATAAATCAGGCTCAGACAGGCTGACTCTTGCTCTGAGGGCTGCCACCAGCAGAATCCAGACAGTGACCAGAAGGGGGGCAGCAGTGGTGCTGAGCCCCGAGCCCAGGCAGTGATACTGTCACCCTTGGTTACTTGGTGATAGGGCTGCCTCTGTCCTGTCTCTCACTGGTGGTCACCTGCCCGTCCCTTTGCTAGATGACCCCGCATGAGATCAAGTTTGCTGTCCATGTCGAGTCAGTGCTGAACCGCGTGCCCCAGCCCGAGTACCGGCAGCTGCTGGTGGAGGCCATCATGGTGCTGACGCTGCTCTCGGACACGGAGATGACCAGCATCGGGGGCATCATCCACGTGGACCAGATTGTGCAGATGGCCAGTCAGCTGTTCTTGCAGGACCAGGTGGGGGTGCCAGGGAGCCGGGTTGGCTGGCATTTATCTGTTGAGGCTGGAGCTTCTGTGTCCAATAGGAAAGAATATACTTGAACTAAGAAAATGTCATCACAGATGGGGAAAAAATGTCAACCACTTGGTTAGAGAATGGTACAGTGGCCACTTGGGAAATCTCAGGACCTTTGGAGATGGATAGGCCTGTCTCAGTGCAGGTTTTATCCACACACGACCCGGGCCGAACCCCTTATCCTGTATGCAAAGCCAAGTTCAGCAAAGTGGTCCTCTCATCATAGTCAGTGAAGAGCTGCAAACTAGGGTGCGTGATGACAGAGTGCAGGGCCCAGAGGAGAGGTGGGGCATCCCCCCGGCAGCGCTGGCTGTGCACCTTCAGCATTGGAGCTTCTCAGGAGAACAAGGGCCTCTAGCAACCCTCACCCTGCCCATGTTGACCCGCCGCCAACACGCAGAAGCGTGACGGGGAGTGAGGGCTCTGCTCATTGTCCCCTCTGCCCTTTCCTACTGCAGGTGTCGATCGGAGCCATGGACACCCTGGAGAAAGACCAAGCCACGGGAATCTGCCACTTCTTTTACGACAGTGCACCGAGTGGGGCTTATGGGACCATGACCTACCTAACAAAAGCAGTGGCTTCTCATCTGCAGGAATTGTTGCCCAATTCGGGCTGCCAGATGCAGTAGGGTCTCGCCTAGAAACATGACCACACTCTGAATCTGTCACATGGCACCTAGCCTTATTGGGAACCTTCTTATCCCCCCCCCAAGATCCCCTGGGCTATCAGGAAAGCATGTCCCATCAAAAACACTCACAGCGGGGCGCTGGCAGCACTCACCCTGTGACTGATGTCTGTTAAAGCCTCAGAGATAGATAGAGCTGAGGAATCCTCTGCTCCCCTAGCGAGCGCCTGGGATCATTTTCTAGGTTCATTTCGCTGGAACATTTGTCGCAGCATCTGGTCTTACGGACTCTGAGGAGGAATTGGAAATTGGTCTCTTTTGAGTGCAGAGGGAACTGAGAAGCCAGCTTAAATTGGCTCTTGCAGAGAGTTACAGAAATAGTTTCGATGAGCTAGTGCCACATCCTAAGATGCAAAGATTCTCTGGAGGCAGTAGCCAGACAAGCAGACCTTGACAAGGGCCACCTCTTCACAGGATGCAGTCAGTCTGTGCACCAAACTCTTCACCAAATAGAATGCGTGCGTTGCTGTGGAACTGGGGTTTTCTTGTGCCTTGCTTGCTTTCGTAGCCTTGTGTTGTACTGGCACGGCTGCCTTCATGTAGCATAATTCTCTATTCCTAAGACTTAGAAAATTCCTCTTCATTCACCTTGGCTCCTGGTCTTAAAGGGTTTTTATCCTGGCTTCCCATGAACTGGGGTTTTCTCTTGCCTTAGGAAAAATCCCGAATCTTCTGGAATCCAGGGGGAAAAGGCGAGACTCTTTGTGTAGCCAGGCAAGCAGTTGTTTCGGGGCTAGGCCTGGGGCCCCACTCGTGTCGGGTGAGTGCCCCGCAGAGGATACTTTCCTCCCGTGCTCTGGGCGAGGAGTCACGGGGTGAGCACGAGTCAGCAGTGCCGTGGTACTGAGCGGGCGTGTCACTGCAGAAACAATGCTTCCCTCTGAAAAGCAGAGCCAGGTGGGAACCTGCGCCCTCTTGGCAGAAGCAGTTTGGTCTTCACTCTCTCTGGTGGGTGTGGTCAGAGGCACCAATTGGAAGGGAGCAATGTTGAGTCAGGTGCTAGGGTCTGGCAAATCTTTTGCCAAGGTCCTGGCAATGGAGTTTCTCTCGGAGCACTGTCTTACCTTGGGGGAAGGAAACTAAAGCAATGGGAAAACAGTTTCTGTAAATAATAAACCTTGGAAGACAAATGCTTACCCAATGGCCAGAAGGCGCGCTCTGTCTGGTTGAGAGCAATTGGCTAGACGGTGGTGACGCTGCCTCTGAAATGGAAACAAGGCTGTGGGATCATTTCCCTGGACATCTGTGTGGAGGTGAAGCGATCACCATGCCCTAGCTGCTTTGAGTGGGCATCATGATGCCCAGTGCCCCTCAGAGCCAAGATTGCTGGTTATTCCTGAAGCAGAGGAGAGGCAGGTGGCATCAGATGCCTGACAGCTTCCCGGCAGAGTCCTCTTCGGGCTGAGCCAAACCCTTTGCAGTCTAGAAGAGTCTCAGCACTCCCATCTTGGTGTGCAGGCTCTGGCCACAGGTGACTTCCGTGCCGTGCCTTTGTTTCCATTTCTTCCAAACTGTGACGCTCCCTTGCAGAGGTGCAGAGTAGTTAGGTAAAGGAAAATCCCTTGGAGTCTCCTTATCTTCCTACAGTGGACTTATGCGTTTCTTGCATTTGAGGGGCAGATCCCAGAGACCAGGAGGGCAGCACATGGGCAGGCATGACACCAGGCCCTTGCCCCTTGAGGCCACCCCGTTCCCTCCCCATCCTGGCGGGCCACAGTGGTGGTGGAGCTGGAGGGACACGCAGGACAACAGCCACTGACCCGAACAGCTCTTCCCTCGCAAGCTGGTTTGCTCCCTTTGCTCCTGAGGCTCCATGGGGCGCAGCCTCCCAGGTCTGGGGGTCACATTTTCATAGCCTTCATACGTGTGTCTTTAAAATGTGCCAGACAGAAACAAGAGTCTTGGGGACGACATGTAATTCACCTGCTGGGTGGATCATTTCAGATGATGCGGGCAAGGTATAAGAAGGTTTAAGACATGAAAGGTTTTCTTGGAAGCAGCTCAGGAAGAGAGCCCTCCAGAATGAGCCAGGTGCTAATTTAGAACAGTCACTTGCCTGCCGATGACGATGACATGCTCAGCCACTGAGCCCCGGGCTGGGAGAGGAGCCGTAATAAGCGATTCCACTGAGCCTTCCAGCCACTCCTTTGAAACCTCTTTAAAATGAAATGCTGCAATAGGACCGCATTTCCACAGGCATCAAGCTGTCAGCTTCAAAGGAAAACAGGCTTCTGAGGCCTGGCTCCTGCCCGAGGAGAGGAGCAGATGTTTGAGGGCAGAGGGCCTGTCCTGACAGCACCTGCGGGGGCGGGGGGAGGGAAGTGCAGGGGTGGGAGGGGTCTCGGGACTTGATTTCTAGGCCAGGTGAGAGTGGCCTGGCAGCCACCTTGAGCCTGGGGGTTGGGGAGCTGCAGCCAGGAACTTCTGCCTTCCGCCTCGGAGCCAAGAAGTCAATTTGAACCTTTGCCGGGGCTCCAAATTAGCATGTTCTGTCTTGGAGGCCAAGGTGGTGGGGCCAAGAACAAGCATTGCTTTTAACAACTTCAGCTGAAAAACAGCTGGCACCCCACCTGCTGCTGTCCCTGGCTCTCACCAGAGGTGAATTCAGCATCCCTGCCACCCTGCCAGTGCCTCTGTGATCCTGTGCAAGTGAGCCGACCACTGTGTACCTCAGTTTACCCATCCACAAAAAAGTGCAAAAGGCCGACGGAGCAGCCCAGGACTAAATGTGAAGGCGTGACCTGAACTCCCCCTCATCTCTGGCTGAAGGCTTTCTGCTTAGAGGAAACCAGATATGCCCTATGGCAACCCTGCCTGGAGTTGTGGGGGGCTGAGGGGAGGAGGAGAGGGAGACCCGGCCTTTCAGGCCCTGGGGCTTGAGGGGTGGGGCTCCATTAGGAGGTGAGTTGGTGGGTGGTGAAGGTGAGGAGAGACCATCAGGGCTCAGCTGCCTGGACAGAGGATGAAAATCCTCCCTGTGTGAAAAGAAAAGGAAAAGACCCCAGAGCAGGAGGCAGGAAACGCAGTTTGGCAGGTGGTTGATGCCGTTTGTTTCTGGACAAGAAGACAGGCAGCTTGGCCACCCTTGATGGAAATTGCAGCAGAACCATCCATTCTATTGATTCCCACATCAGGCTGGCAAATCGCTTTTGTCTTTCCTGCTTTCTTCTTGTCAAAGGGTTCAAAGGGTACAAAAGCCCCCCACACCCTCCACTGCCCTTTGCGCCATAATCTTTCAAGGTTACTTATGCTTTTGAAGTCCCTGCCATCTGCTCCGCCGGCCTGTACTTTGCAGGATGTGAGAACACCGCATTCCCAGAATGCCTTCTGTTGTCCCCGACGTGGCCGCTGATGGCTCTGACTGTGAGGGGAAAAGAAAGCTGTGCTGTGGCCCTCTTAGCCCAGTCCCTGCTTTCTCCCTCAAAAAGCCACTTAGGAAAGCCACAGCCTTGACTTACCAAGAGAATTCTCCGAGAAATGAGAAGACCAGAAACTGCAAGAATGTCTGCACTGCAGTTGAATGCTAGGTGTGTCTGGTGATGCCTGGGAGAGGGAAAAACTCCATCAGACAACTACCATGGTTTTCTTTAGAGGAACATATGTGCACTTTTGGCAAAAAATGCCTTCTTAGGAGGACTGGAATCGTTGGAAGCAGTGAACTCTGAAGTCACGTAATTCGTCCCTCTGTCTTCTTGCAGTCTTCAAACTTCTGAAAAATGCATGAATCCAACATGAATCCCAGCATTTCTGCCATGTCCACTGAGAGCCAGGCAGAAATACAGCCTGGTCCGGGGGGTGGGGGGTGGAAAAACATCTCTTCTGTGTTTGAAGGCCCCTGAGGAAGCCCTGGGGGCTCCTGTGGTGTGCCTGGCACTGGCCTAGCAGGGTGTTGGCATCCTGAGCCAGAACCCTGTGCAGCATCGGCCCAACCCTTGCAGGTGGCCACCACCCCTTCCCCCTACAGCTGGTGCCGCTGAGGTGCCAGGCTCTGCCAAGGGCAAGCTGCATCTGAATTGGGCAAGAGGGGATGGTTGCACCTTCCACATCTCCTTTTTGTGAAAGACCTTCCCAGATACAGACCCATGATGGACTTGCCGAAGAGAAATCCCAGTAACTGGCTCTAATCTCTGTGCCATCAGCTACCATTGTATCCAAGTTCATTTGCAAATAACAGAAAAGTAGGTTTACTAAAGAATGTTGGGGGCCGGGCGCGGTGGCTCAAGCCTGTAATCCCAGCACTTTGGGAGGCTGAGGCGGGTGGATCACGAGGTCAAGAGATCGAGACCATCCTGGTCAACATGGTGAA
Organism: Saimiri boliviensis; assembly: GCF_048565385.1. Lineage (NCBI taxonomy): Eukaryota > Metazoa > Chordata > Mammalia > Primates > Cebidae > Saimiri > Saimiri boliviensis. The sequence continues at coordinate 15,707,331 of NC_133470.1, read as the reverse complement.
ACCCTGTCTCTACTAAAAATACAAAAAATTAGCTGGGCATGGTGGCACGTGCCTGTAATCCCAGCTACTCGGGAGGCTGAGGCAGGAGAATTGCCTGAACCCAGGAGGCGGAGGTTGTGGTGAGCCGAGATCGCGCCATTGCACTCCAGCCTGAGTAACAAGAGCGAAACTCCATCTCAAAAAAATATGTATATATTGGGCCAGGCACTGTGGCTCACGCCTATTTTTAATCCTAGCACTTTGGGAGGCTGAGGTGGGTGGATCACCTGAGGTCAGGAGTTCAAGACCAGGCTGACCAACACAGAGAAACCCTGTCTCTACTGAAAATACAACAATTACCTGGGTGTGGTGGTGCATGCCTGTAATCCCAGCGGCTCGGGAGGCTGAGGCAGGAGAATCGCTTGAACCCAAGAAGCGGAGGTTGCGGTGAGCCGAGATCCGCCATTGCACTCCAGTCTGGGCAACAAGAGCAAAACTCCATCTCAGAAAAAAAAAAAAAAAAAAAAAAAAAAAAAAATATTGGATAGGTCACATGGTCACCAGCCTAAGCAGTTCCCCAGCCACGACCAAGATCAAGATCCCATGTCACTCCCCAGTACTCCCGGGTTCATACCCTGGGGCTTGCACCACAGACACCCGCAAGGCTGAGCACTGTCACTGGGGCCACTGCCTCTGCTCTTTTGGAAACTAAATGTAGAGGCTGCTTCTTGTCACCAAAAGAGATTTTAAACAGCCACTAGCTGCCACTTCAAGGTCTCAGGCAAGCATGCTGCCTTGACTGAGGGGAGAGGTGAGAAAAACCAGCATCCATCAGGGTGAGGTGCTTGTGCCTGTAATCCCAGCCCTTTGGGAGGCTGAGGTGGGTGGATCATGAGGTCAGGCGTTCAGGACCAGACTGGCCAACATGGTGAAACCCCGTCTCTACTAAAAAGCACAAAAAATTAGCCGGGCGTGTTGGCAGGCACCTGTAATCCTAGCTACGTGGGAGGCTAAGGCAGAGAATTGATTGAACCTGGGAGGCAGAGGCTGCAGTGAGCCAAGATCATGCCATTGCACTCCAGCATAGGCAACAGAGTGAGACTCCATCTCAAAAAAAAAAAGAAAAGGAAAAACCAGCGTCCAGCCAGGCACAGTGGCTCATGCCTGTAATCCTGGTGCTTTGGGAGGCCTAGGCGGAGGATCCCTTGAACCCAGGAGCTCAAGACCAGCCTTGGCAACAATGTGAGAACCTCCCTACAAGAAATAAAATCAGCCGGGCACAGTGGTGTGTACCTGTGGTCCTGGCTACGCAGGAGGCTGAGATGGGAGGGTTACTTGAACCTGGGAAGTTGAGGTTGCAGTGAGCTGTGATTGCACCACTGTACTCCAGCCTGGGTGACAGAACAAGACCCTGTCTCAGAAGAAGCCAGCATCCGAGAATTCTGCCTTCCAAAGTGGAGATCCCCTGAACATAGGAAGGAGGTTCAGATGCTGAGCATCCAAAACTCAGCATCTGCTCCAGCCGGCATGCTTGCTTTTCATTCCTCTGTCCAGAAAACAAGGACCTGTGCCCTCACCAGGGTCTGCCCTGGAAAGCTGACACAGGCACGTTTGCCCTTGAAGAAGGCTATGCGTCAGGAGTCAAGAGGGGTATGCAGGAACCCCTCCCCACCCCAAGCACATGGAAGCCATCCTGGCACCCACTGCTGGGCTGGAGGTTGGACAATTAATGACATATTCTTCCTCTGGGTAGAAGTGCTATGAGCCATAAGGGCTGGATGGCCACTCTTGCCCAGTCTAGCCCACCAGACTGCCTTTCACCACCCAGCAAAGCCCTCCAGAATTGCCAGTGCACCCTGCAGTTTCTGTGACCAGCAGCCCAGTCTCATTAGATTTTTGTGGCCCTTGAGTGACAACCCATCTGGGTCAAGACACAAATGATTGTCACATCTTTTCTTTTAAGTCTTTAGCCAGCTGGGGGATTTAAAAATAATGAATTGGTACCATTCGTGGTATAAACGTCTCTCCTGACAGTGTGTATAATTTCCCCCAGCTGTCACCAGGGATCGTCCTGAGTTCTCGTAAGTACTGGAGTCTCTCTCCCAGGCTCCAGCGAGGTGCAGCCATCTAGGTGAGGAGGCCCTCTCTGCCTCTCCCTCCTTCCCTCCGTCCGTCCGTCCGTCCCTTCTGGAGTGGCAGGCAACAGCTCCCTGCTCCCCTTTCCCTCATTAGCCACAGAGATCTGGAGCGCAAGTGGCCCAGCAGACTGGGAGGAGGTTTTGAGAGGGCATTGCACACAAGGCTGCTAACGCAGCTCTTCACGCCAGAAGATGAAACAGCCATTCTAAGTGGCCCATTGCACTGCCTCGTGAATCTCACCAGAAAGGATTCTGTGCTGTCCATCCCCTCAAGCAGAGAACTCCCTAGTGCTAAGGTGGTCACTGCTCCCACAAGATGTGTACCTTCATCCTGGCCCAGAGACCACGCGTGGGCTGGGTGGCGCTGGGCTTGGCCGGTTGAAGAGCAAAGGGTTCCACGCCTAGGCAAAAAAAAAAAAGCAAGTCTACAATGTAAGAGGGGTCAAGGTGGAGCCTGAGTGGGGGAGTTCACTGCCAGCACGGGGTCAGCAGAGGCTCTGAGGAGTGACCGGAGCCGGGAATGGGGGGTGTGGAGCAGCAGAAAGCGCCGGGAGAGGCAGGCAGGCCGGTAACTACAGTCGGTGGAGGGGAAGTAGAGGGGACGCAGGGGGCTTCCTGGACTTGGCTGGGCGTGGAGAGGCCTTAGCAGAGCCACTGTCTTTGGCCCCTGAATGCCCGGCGCCACCCCTCTACCAGCCCCAGCCCGGCTTGTTCAGCCATGCAGGAGGAAGAGGGTGGAGGCTCGAGATGAGTTGGACGGGAAGTTTGACCCTCCCAACCCTTGCCTGGGTCTGACGGCCTCCTCCTAGGCAAAGGCTGAGTAAAGCGGTCAGTCCTCTGAAAAGTGCCCGCCAGGCGCAGGAGCTGCTCAAGAATCCCACTCAGCAGGATGGGACTAGTCCTTTAAATGTGAAAGCAGCTGGCTGGGTGGGGACAGCACAGCTGGGCGAGGCCAAGGCCATCTCTTCCCTTCCCGCAGCTCAACCGAGGGAGTGAGAAACCCACCCCTTACCCCTCCTCCTCCCCACCCCGGGAAATGAACATGGAGCGAGGATTTTTGCAGCATGTCCGGGGCTGAACAAGCTGAGGAAGCGGGGAGGCCTGGGAGCACCGAAGGCCTGTGCCCTGGGATAGCTGGAGACCATCTCGGTGGGCAGGATGTGATCGGCCACCTGAAGGAAGTGAGGGCCTGAGCCTCGCTTTACCTGGGGGAGAGGGCGCAGGGCAGCGGAACCGCCAGTGCGAAAGCATGAGGCAGGACTGCACCCAACACGTCTGCAGGGGGCGAGAGTGGAGCCACCACGGAGTCTAGACTTTGGCTTTCGTCCCAAGTCACTGGGAGGAATAACACAAGTATTGCCAACCCTGCGCAGAGATCTGCATTAAAGGTTAGGGGGCAAGGGAGCCGAGGCGGAGGCGGAGGGGGAACGGGTTGGTTTCAGTGCAGATCTGGAGGGACGGGTGTGAGACGCAGAGCCAGGAAGGGAGCCAGTGCCGAGGCCGTGTGACTTCCTTCTACCTATTTTGAGGAGCCGAAAGCCTTCCGGAGCAGCCCAGAGCCTTCGGGAGCAGCCCCTGCTTTGCTGCTATTTAGGGGAGATAATCTAGTAACTGAAAAAAGGGGGTGAAATGACAGAAGAGGGAGAGAGAAGCGATGTCTGTTCCCTTCCTCAGCCCCCTCCGCTGGCTCGGGCCCTGAAACTATGTGGTCCCTACACCACAGTCAAGCCGACATGCACATGCGTGTGCACAAGCACACCCACATACAAAGCCACAGACCTGCGTCTGCTGGCGATACCTCGGGGATGGGTCAGCAAAGGAAACAGTGGCTGGGACTCCATCCGCAGGGCCCGCTCCTCCACCCTGCCTTCTCCTGCTCTCACTTGCCCTCTCATGTCTCCCCAGGCAGACATCAGACCTCTCTCTCCCCTGACGTCCCCAAGCGTCCACTGCCCTTCACATTGGGGCTTTAGGAAGCAACAGTGACAGACTTTGGGGCTGAGGACTGGAAAGGTTCTAAAGGCTCCACACTCTGCAAGTTGTTCAAAGGCTGCTTCCTCTACGCTTTAAATAGATGTGCTGTGCTGAGTTTTAAATTTGACACATTTCTTTTTTGAACTTAAAAAAAAAAGCACAATCGGGGAAAAAAAAGAAAAAGAAATGTAGTGAGTCAGCCACTAGTGGGAGGGAGGTGCACCCTGCTGGGAGGTGGGGACCAGGGGAACATTCCAGGAGGCTGGCCAGGGAGTATGTACCCCAGCCCGTGGGGAGAGGAAATATAGGAGGAGATAGGTGAGGCCAAGAGGATTGGCTCAGAGGAGTCCCTGGAATCAGTGACTTTGTTCTCTGGGAATCTTCCTCCTGTAAACTCAGGCGTCTTGGAAACTAGAGGAAGGTGAAGACCTGAGCTGTGACTCCAGCCGAGGGACACATTCCACAGGTGCTGAAGAGCACGTGATCATCATCTATGTCTGCTTAGTTAGGGCCGCTGTTAGCACCTGGATTTTACAGATGAGGAAATCAAGACTCCAGAGGGCTTGTGAATTTCCAAAACTCACACGTGTCGGTGGCAGATCAGGAAAAAGCCCATTTCCATTTCCAGCCTCCATGTTTACCTAGATCTAGGCAAAGAACCTTGCCTTTCTCTAACAAATTTACCTCAGAAGAGAGACTCATTTGTTCAGCTTATTCAAGGTTTGGATAGTAGATATGGAGAGAAATATTGAAGGGGAAGGGAATTCTCAGCTTAGCATACAGGGGTTAGTTAGGAAGCTAAATTCAGCCAGGGTGATAGAAGTCACGCTTGCAACTGGGCGGCACAGCAAGGCCAGGGACACAGCACCACGGACAGTGGCCAAGTCTCAGCTCTTCGAGTCCGCGGCCCCAGATAGGAAGTAGGGACACTAGGTCCCACCCTGCCTCTCTCAAAAAGTCCATTTCAAGGTTCGGAGAAATGTGGCTTGTGCTTTGGAGCCTGCAAAGCCCTTTAGTAGTCTCTGCTGTGATGCGGACACAGCCACCCTAAGCTACCAGATGGTAGCCTTTGGTGAAATTGTGACGCAGGCAGCATTGGGTTTGACGTCTCACACCTTGCTTTGGCCACCTCCTGGACTCCTGTCACCACCAGGAGCTCAGGGGGCAGATGGGCCAGAATTCTGACCTCCCATGGTGCTACTTAGAGCTAGGCACCCTTTGATTAGACAGTCTCTTGGTGCCTCAGTTTCCTCCTCTGTGAAATGTGATGGTGATTATATAAACCATCTTCATGAGGTGCTTCTAGAGATTAACAAGCTAATGGATGTAACAGTAACAATACCATATATGTAATGAGGTCACAGTCACGTTTGTATGCCCCTGGCACCAGCAGAGGCTCAGCAGACAGAAGTTGCTGCCACTCTCCCACCCCACAGTAGCGCTGGCCTAGGTCACCGCCACCTGCAGTGCCAGCTGCAGATCACCCTGAGGGCCCAGGATGCTTCTGAAGGTGAGTTTGGATCAGACAGGCAACGTTTGAGCTGCCTGGCCATGGATAGCAAGTCACTTTTTGAGCCTCATTCCCTCATTGGTCAAATGGGGATGACAGTGCTCATGGTGGAAGGTTCTGGAGGACTGTTAAGAACGAGCTAGGGGGATACATCCATTTTAAACAGAGCAAGAGAGAGGTCTGTGAGGACTCCAGCCTGGCACACCTGAGAGGAGCCCAGTTCAAGGTCAAGGTTGTTGCAGTCAGCACTGCCCCGAGCACAGCTCTGTGATACGGACCAAGGAGAGAGCAGAGCAGACAGAGGCAGGAGGCGGCACTTTGGGGAAGAGAAGCAAAGAGCGTAAAAGCCCTGTCTTTGTGGCCTGGCGTGGTGGCTCACTCCTGTAATCCCAACACTTTGGGAGGCTGAGGTGGGCAGATCACGAGCTCAGGAGATTGAGACTATTATGGCTAACATGGTGAAACTCTGTCTCTACTAAAAATATAAAAATTAGCCGGGCATGGTAGTGCGTGCCTGTAGTCCCAGCTACTCGGGAGGCTGAGGCCGGAGAATTGCTTGAACCTGGGAGTTGGAGGTCGTGGTGAAGCGAGATCACGCCACTGCATTCCAGCCTGGGCAAAAGAACGAGACTCCATCTCAAAAAAAAAAAAAAAAAAAAAAAAAAAAAAAAAAAAAAAAAAAAAAGCTCTGTCTTCATCCTTCACCTCTGGATTCCTTCTTCCTCTTGACACTTGCCACCCAAGGGCCTGGGGTTGCAAAGGGGTCCGGAGCCTCCCACCCTCACTTGCTAAAAGCCTGGCTGCCCTTAGAAGAAGGGAGAGAGCCTGGGATGGGGGCTGGCCCTGGGGAAGGCTGAGGAGCAGGGTTTGTCTTTTGCCTGGGCCACTCAGGACCTACCAGGTGGGCAACTAGGGATGGCTTGGGCCCAGGGAGCTGGCAAGAAGTGGTGCCACTTCACCAGAGGTGTCACTACCGCACAGCAGTCTGAGACTGTGAGAGCTGCCTGGCCTGCTGGGTGTTTCAGAGCATGGCGTTGGGGCTGGCAGTGGTCTGCCCGGCTCACATCCAGGGCCACCAACTCTGTACTTCAGCGTAGTAAGAGCACCTGTGCCTCTCATGGCTGTCACAAGGTCGTGACATATTTTTAAAGTGCTTGGATACCACGTGGCACGTAGTGTGTGCTAAATAAATGCTATGTAATTTAAAAAGATGGTGGGGATAAAGCTGCTGGAATGAGCAAATATTCAATTCATTCCTGTGAAAACAGCCTCTGAATGCCTTCTCTCCCATGCTGTGCTCTCGCCAGCCAGCCTCCCGCTACCCGAGAGACAGGTGCTCCAGGAAAGAGGCCACAGGGGACGGTGCTCCAGGAAAGAGGCCTCCCTAGAGTGTTTGCATTTCACAAGTCACATGTGAGTTTCAGCGAAAGCTCTGACCTGCAGAATTCTCAGCCCCTGAGCTGGACAGTTTAATGGGGAAAGTGTCCTTAACTCCCAACTGTCACCTTTTCTGCCCGTGTTCAGGCTGTATTGCCTGGGGTGTACGTTCTTTTCTTTTTTTCTGAGATGGAGTTTCACTCTTGTTGCCCCAGGCTGGAGTGCAATGGCACAATCTCAGCTCACTGCAACCTCTGCCTCCCGGGTTCAAGCGATTCCCCTGCCTCAGCCTCCCGAGTAGCTGGGACTACAGGCGCACACCACCACACCTGGCTAATTTTTTGTATTTTAGTAGAGACGGGGTTTTGCCATGTTGGTCAGGCTGGTCTTGAACTCCTGACCTCAGGTGATCCACCTGCCTCAGCCTCCCAAAATGCTAGGATTACAGGTGTGAGCCACTGCACCTGTCCTGGGGTGTACGTTCTGACAACCTGCCTCCTCCTAGGACTCTAAAAGGCAGGAATGACCGGGTGCAGTGGCTCATGACTAATCCCAGCACTTTGGGAGGCCAAGATGAGTTGGGAGGCTCGCTTAAGCCCAGGAGTTCCAGACTGGCCTTGGCAACATAAGGAGACCCTGTCTCTACAAAAAATAAAAAAAGCCAGGCATGGTGGCAGACACCTGCAATTCCCATTACTCAGGAGGCTGAGGTGGGAGGATCACTTGAGCCCAAAGGCGGAAGCTGCAGTGAGCCGTGGTCACGCCACTGCACTCCAGCCTGGACTACAGAGCAAGTCTTCATCTCAAAAAAGTTAAATAAACTATAACATAAAATGGTAGGCAGGATCACACAAGAGGACAAATTCCTCAGTAATCTCTCAGGACACTTTCAGCTGTCCATTGAGTCTACCTAGCCTGTCAATGACTCAACCAATGAAGACATGTCTCACATCACATAAGAAGAAGACTGCAGCTGGGAGGCAGCAGGGTTGGTTCAGTGTCTCAACAATGCCACGAAGGACCCATGCTCTACCCATCTTCTCCGTCAACTTCAGAGTGGCACTTTCTCTTCTCATGGTTGCAAGATGGCTGCAACAACTCCAAGCATCACGTCCTTAAAGGACAACATCCCAACCTAGAGGGAAGGGTCAGGGCATTTTTTTTTTTTTCTTTCTGAGACTGAGTCTTGCTCTGTCGCCCAGGCTGGAGTGCAGTGGTGTGATTTGGGCTCACTGCAACCTCTGCCTCCTGGGTTCAAGCAATTCCCTGCCTCAGCCTCCCAGGTAGCTGGGATTATAGGCGCCCACCACCATGCCCAGCTGATTTTTGTATTTTTAGTAGAGACGGGGTTTTGCCATCTTGGCCAGGCTAGTCTTGAACTCCTGACCTCGTGATCCACCCGCCTTGGCCTCCCAAAGTACTGGGATTACAGGAGTGAGCCTTGGCGCCCGGTCCGGTGAGGGCTTCCTTCTTTAGCTTTTGGCTTCTATCTCTTTTGTTCCAGTCTCTCTCCTTCTCTCTCCTCCTCCCCACCACTGCCCCCGCCACCCCAACATCAACCCATTCCAAGTAGGGAAGTCTTTCCCAGAAGCCCTCTGGCAGACTTTTCCTTAATTCTAAATGCCCAGGACTGAGTTGTAAGCCTGTTTTAAGCTAATCACTGGCAAGTGCCATAAGGATTAACAGGAGGAATTTCTAAGTCTGGAACCATCATGGGCCTTGCAGGTTGGGGGATACATTTGGAGACCTCACCTGTCAAATACCCACAACAAACTCAGGGTCCTGATAGTGGTGAAGAAGGGAGGTGGCTGCTGGGCGACCCTGAGTCTGAAGCAGCACTAGGCCTCCTGGGTCGTGGTCATGGTCTCTTTTTTTGTGCTTTCTAAATTTTCTTATGCCTTGTCCAGGGCCCCCTGCATCCATCCTGGGCTGGGAGAACCTGGCAGCATGGCCAGGTCTAGGGTCCAACAAAAATATCCCCACACAGAAGCCAGAGGATGTTCTGAGGAATGGGGCTCACGCGATCCTCCCGCCTCGGCCTCTCCAAGTGCTACGATTATAGGCTTGGGCCACTGAGTTGGGCCCTTAGTAAGATTTTTTATTGTCTTCAGAGAGTAACCAAAACCAAAGCAAAAGAACAAATATATTAATAATTACCCGGAATGAAAAGTCTAGATAAAATCAGCATGGTAGAATTTGAGGAGGGGGGTAGACACTGTGGGATGTGAAATATGCAGATGTTCTTTTCGAATATAAGAGGTGAGAAAGAGATCAATTCCAAAACAAGATGAGAGGCTGGGTGCAATGGCTCACACCTGTAATCCCAACACTTTGGGAGGCCAAGGAGGGCAGATCACCTGAGGTCTGAGTTCGAGACCAGCCTGGCCAACATGGTGAAACCCTGTCTCTACTAAAAATACAAAAATTAGCCTGGTGTGGTGGTGCATGCCTGTAGTCCCAGCTACTCAGGAGGCTGACACAGGAGAATCACTTGAACCCAGGAGGTGGAGGTTGCAGTGAGCCAGTATCGTGCCACTGTACTCCAGCCTGAGCGACAGAGTGAGACTGTGTCTCAAAAAACAAGCAAACAAAAAGCAAGACGAGAAATATGGAAACACAGAATTTCCATCCTGAAGGCAGGACAGAGTGCCTGTGTGTCTGTCTGTTACACAGATGATACGTGACAAGCTATATATTACTCTCTAAAATCAGAAGGACCAGGTAGGAAAAGCACCCATGCACATGAATGTGTTCAAAACGAGCTACCTAGATCAATGGTGACAATAATGTCAAGGGACCAGACCCCTGTTAAATGACAAATGTTGACAGATCGGGTTCACGTGGGTTCATGCAGAAAGATGTCTGCTCTTTGTAGGCATCCAGATGCAGACGGTCGCAAGGAAAAAGTCAAGAAAAGACAGGCAAATGCTATCGGAAAGCGAGCTGATCTCCCTCCGTCACTGTCAGGTAAAATAGACTTCAGGACCAAAAGTGGTATGAAGGATGAGAAAGGGGACAAGACGATGACAAAAGATGAAATTCACCAAGGAGACATTTCCATTTTAAACATGTCTTTATCCAGTAAACAACTTTGAAACAAATGCAGGAAACATTGACAAAAGTACAGGAGAACAGGATGACTTTATCACGGTAGTGTGAGATTTCAACACATCGTTTTTTACTACTGGTAGGTCAAGCTGACCAGAATATCATCAAAGACACAGAAGATCTGAATAACACAGTTAACAACTTTGAGCTAACAGACCTGAGGACATGTCTGCCCGACTTGAGAATACACATTTGGATCCTGCACGCACACTTGGAGTATTACATTTCAGTTATTTACTAAGCCATAAAGAAAGATGCAGGACTGGGCGTGGTAGCTCAAGCCTGTGATCTCAGCACTTTGGGAGGCTGAGGCAGGTGGATCACCAGAGCTCAGGAGTTCGAGACCAGCCTGGACAACATGATGAGACCCCCGTCTCTACATAAAAATTAGCCAGGTGTGGTGGTGCCCACCTGTAGTCCTAGCTACTTGAGAGTCTTAGGTAGGAGGATCGCTTGAGCCTGGGAGGTTGAGGCTGCAATGAGCTGTGATCGTACCACTGTACTCCAGCCGGGTGACAGAGCAAGATACTGACTCAAATAAGCAAATAAATAAGAGAGGTTGACTGGAAGAAAAAAAAGGCAGAAAGGTATTGAGTTTGCTCCTTCCGCAGTATGCTGGATGGCCTTGGGCAGGTCACATAACATGCCCAAGTTTCCTCAGTCAGTCCACTGGACACATATTTAGTGAGCACCTACTACATGCCACGCACTGATTCAGTCAGACACATGGGAGAATCCATGAGCAAAACAGTGATTCCTCCCATCTCAGAGCCTAAGTTCGGGCAGAGACAGATAAGCAACGACCCTAACAAATCGGGATGTTATGCAGCCAGTTCCACAGTGAGACCAGCTCGGGACCAAAGGACAAAGAAAGACTGGAGTGAGGGAGGCAGGCAGCAGCATCAAATAGGCTGCTGAGGCTAGGGCTTGTCAAGAAAGATCTGAGGGAAGACTGGAAATGCTTGAGGGAAAGGGCCGCACGGCCACAGGGTGAAGGCACTCGTAGCAGAGGCAGAGCGGACCCAGGTGTGGTGGCACACGCCTGTGATCCCAGCTACTCAACAGGCTGAGGAGGGAGGATTGCTTGAGCCCAGGAGGTGGAGGCTGCAGTAAACTGGGAAGGAGCCACTGCACTCCAGCCTGGGCAACAGATGGGCAAGTGGGACAGATGGGACAGTGCCTCCGGGAGTACCAAGGGCACTCCTGGTCTCAAAGACTGCCCCACCCTATCAGGGCCCTGGACCTTGGTGACCTTTGGCTTTCTGACCCAGAGCCTCCCTATGATCCGGGTGTCTCCTTGGACTTGGATGTCCTGTCTCAAAAAAAGCTCACACCTATAATCCCAGTGCTTTGGGAAGCTGAGGCAAGTGGAGCACCCGAGGTCAAGAGTTCAAGACTAGCATGGCCAACAAGCTGAAACCCTGTCTCTACTAAAAATATAAAAAATTAGCTGGGTGTGGGTGGTGTGTGCCTGTAATCCCAGCTACTCGGGAGGCTGAGGCAAGAGAATTGCTTGAACCCGGGAGGCAGAGATTGCAGTGAGCCGAGATCACACCACTGCACTCCAGCCTGGGAGAAATAGCAACACTCCATCTCATAATAATAATAATAATAATAATAATAAGCGACTGACCTGGCACCATGGCTTGTGCCTGTAATCCCAGCACTTTGGGAAGCTGAGGGAGGAAGATCACTTGAGCCTAGCAGTTCGAGACCAGCTTGGGCAACATACTGAGACCCCATCTCTACCAAAAATTTAAAAATTAGCTGGGTGTGGTGGCACACACCCATAGTTACAGCTGCTCAGGAGGCTGAGGCGAGAGGATGATGTGAGCCCAGGAGTTTGGGACCAACCTGGGCAACATAGCAAGACCCCATCTTTAAAAAAAAAAAAAGTAAGCAACTGTACTGTGATTGGCAACAGATAAATTTCAATTATCAAAATTCAACTTTATTCAAGTGGTCTTTAGGTGTCTGACAATGTTTGGAAATTCAGGTTGAAATAGATTGACTTCAACAGCAAAGAAAACAAGCAGAACGTCCATTTCCCCATGTCCTAGGCACACTCATCTGTCACATGCCGTTAGTTCCTCATGCTACGTCTCTGACAGAAGGCATTATCACCCCCTTCTGTGGACAGGGAAACTGAGGCTTAGAGACATTCAGAAGATGGTCTGGATTCCAGCACCTGTATAGAAGTGGCAGAGATGGGGCCGGGCGCAGTAGCTCACGCCTGTAATCCCAGCACTTTGGGAGGCCAAAGCAGGCAGATAATTTCAGGTCAGGAGTTCGAGACCAGCCTGGCCAACACAGTGAAACCCCATCTCTACTAAAAACACAAAAATTAGCCGGGTGTGATGGCACGTGCTTGTAGTCCCAGCTACTCAGGAGGCTGAGGCAGGAGAATCTCCTGAACTCAGGAGGAGGTTGCAGTGCGCAGAGAGCATGTCACTGCACTGCAGCCTGGGCAACAGACAGAGCAAGACTCTGTTGAGGGAGAGAGGAAGGGAGAGAGAGAGAAGGAAAGAGAGAGAGAAAAGAAAAAAGAAAAGAAAAAAAGGAGGGAGAAGTGGCAGAGCTGAATTCAAAGCCAGGCCTTACCCTTTAAAAGTATACGCCTTCTCCCAGGGTTGGAGGCCAAAGGGTCCCTCCTTTCCCCCACTCTCCCTGGAGGAACATGCATCAGCACTCAAAAGCATATGTGTAAGGTGGAGACACAGGGAGAAGTTCACGCGGCACCCAGGCGAGCCCCCTCGCTTACGCCATTTTTCTGCATTTCACTGAGTCCGGATGATTTCCCCAAGCACTGCCCAACAGAGGCTGAGCCTCCTGGGCCCACGTGGCCTCCTCAGCCTGGCTCTGGGAGGACGTAGCCTCAGCTGCATCTTCCCATCTGCTAGGTGTCAGGCTCTGCAGGACTCTGGGCCGGAAGCTGTCCCTGGCCATCCTCTCCCACTCACCCACACCCCACACCATTTCCCAGCTTCCCAGGAGGGGACAAATCTCTTGTCTCCTCCCCAGCAATGTACCCTGGCCCCAAGTCCCTCCTGCCCCCAGCAGACCCCATTCTGCAGGCACGAGGCATCCTTGGGTTCCGCAGTGAAAGCACACAAGCTTAAGCGATCAGTGTGTGCACCAGCATCAGCAGCGAGCCAGGGCCGGGCATGCTGTATAGTGAGATGCCAAGAGTGTGCACCTGGGAGCAACCTGGAGGAAGTAAGAGTGACGGGGAGGGAGCTGAGCAGGGCATGGTGCCAGGTGGAGCCCAGCCAGCCCAACTCCACAGAGGGCTCTGGAGTGAGCATGCAGGCAGCCAGCCTGGCGTGGTGGCTCACACCTGTAATCTCAGCACTTTGGGAGGCCAAGGCAGGCAGATCATATGAGGTCAGGAGTTCAAGACCAGCCTGGCCAACAGTGTGAAACCCCATCTCTACTAAAAATACAAAAATTAGCTGGGCATGGTGGCAGGCGGGAGGCTGAGGCAGAAGAATTGCATGATCCCAGAAGGCGGAGGTTGCACTGAGCTGAGATGGCGCCCCTGCACTCCAGCCTGGGGGACAGAGTGAGACTCCCCCACAAAAATAAAATAAAAATAATAATGCAGGCAGCTTCTGCCACTAGTTAGCCAGTGGCTGCTAGCTGCACACAGGTTGCGATGGGCGGAGTTGGGGGTGGGGGCACGGGTGGGACGCAGGCACCTCCCATCAACCCAGGGCAGTGCACCAGGAAAGGGGGTCGCTGTGCACTGCTGGCACCCAACATTCCTAGAAGCTGGAGGATGAGTCCACCTGCCAATAAAGCGGACACAACTGGGCCAGCAGCTCCCACTACGACAAGCTACCGCTTCCTGTGCCGCGTGCCTCAGGTACATTCGCGCCTGTCTTTGCTACAGTCCCGGGATGTGCTTGCGGTTATGCTCCTTTTGCTGGATGAGAAACGGAGACTCCGAATGCTCAAGTCATTTGTGGAGAGCTTCCCCTACCCTTGATGGCAGAGGAGCATCTGAAGTCAGGTTGTATGACTTCAGAGTCCACGTAGGGTGGCCAGAGTGGACAACTAAAAATACGAAACGCTGGCTAGGCGCGGTGGCTCACGCCTATAATCCCAGCACTTTGGGAGGCTGAGGTGGGCGGATCACTTGAGGCCAGGAGTTCCAGACCAGCCTGGCCAACACGGTGAAACCGCATCTCTATTAAAAAACAAAAATTAGCCGGGCATGGTGGCACACACCTGTAGTCCCAGCTACTCAGGAGGCTGAGGCAGGAGAATCACTTGAACCCAGAAGGCAGAGGTTGCAGTGAGCAGAGATCACACCACTGTACTCCAGCCTGGGTGACAGAGTGAGACTCTGTCTCAAAAATATATGTAAATATATATATATATATATATATATATATATATATATATATATATGTATATATATATGTATACACACACACACACACACACACACACACAAAATGCCCAGTTATATTTGTATTTAAGGCCTAGCTCCATGGCTCACGCCTGAAATCTCAACACTTTGGGAGGCCAAGGTAGAAGGATCACCTGAGGTCAGAAGTTTGAGACCACCCTGACTAACATGATAAAATCCTGTCTCTACCTAGAAACACAAAAATTAGGCAGGCATGGTGACACATGCCTGCAGTCCCAGCTACTTGGAGGTTGAGGCAGGAAAATCACTTGAACCCAGGAGGCAGAGGTTGCAGCGAGCTGAGATTGCGCCAACCTGGGCGACAGAGTATGGCTCTGTGTCATAAATAAATAAATAAATAAATACATTTGGATTTCAGGTAAACAACGAATCTGTTTTTAGCATGAGCATGTCCCAGGCAGTATTTGGGACATGCACATATGAAGCCATTATGCATCGCTTATGTGACATGCAAATTAGCGGGGCGGCCTGTATTTTAGCTGACAATCCTAAAGCCCACTGTAGCGGGCTGCCCTCTTCCACCCTCATTACTCAAACAAATAGCCCGGGGGGAGGGGGATGGGGGTGGAAAGTGAACACAGCGCCAGATACTAGGGGACAGCGTTCTGTTACACTGAAACCCGCACAAATGCTTTCTGGCTTTGCAGAGGGAGGGGACCTATAGTTGCCTGCTAACGAGGATGTAATTGTGGCCACATTGCCAGGTTTATGAAATGATCCCCTTTCAATGCAGTACCTACGAGGGTTCTCACTGAAAGCACGAAGCGGTGAGAAGTGGGACTGTTCTGTCTGGTGTTATCGGGTCCCAACGGGAACGCCCCTGAGCTCCCCGGGCTTCCCTCCACCCTCTCATGAGGGAGCTGTGGCTGGATCCTCCCTCTCAATCGATCACTCCAGGCGCCCACACTCCCCACTGACAAACCTCAACTCTGCAGGAGCCTCTGCACGGAGGGGAAGCCCAGGAAGCACAAGCCCCCCCACCCCCCAGGGCTTGAGCTGAACCCCAGAGCTCTTCTAACTTGAGGGCCCTGCCTCCCCGCCCAGCTTCCCTCGAGAGCTGTCCACTGTGCACGATGTGACACATAGCACCTGCAGAAAACCATTCCCGATGCCTGCTCCCGCTCTCGCGCTGGGAGGCGTTTTACCAGGCGCCGCTCTGGGGATAGCAGGGATGGGGTGAGCTTCAGAGGCTCCCCAGGCAGCAGTAAATCTAGGCTATAATTAAATCAGACTGTGAACATATTGTTCACGGAAACCTCAGCAGAACATGAGTCATGTTGCTTGAGTGAATCACAGCCTCAGAGTTTCCATTTATAATTGCTTTATTTGGGGCCTTTATACTTCGGCTCAGGATTTTGGCCCACGCCCCGTTCTTCTCCCTCTTGGGGAAAACCTGAGGCCTGGACATGGCCAAGTGTGCACCTGGACAGGCAGGAAAAAGAGCAAACACCAGAAGAATCCTCCCCCCAGTCCCAGGGGCACCTCCCTCTGCAGAAGCCCCCAGGGCCATGGGGATGAGGGGCAGAAGAAACAGAAGGAGGGGAAATCAGGCCATTTTGACTCTTGCTAGTATCTGAAAAATAATTTTTTTTTCAGACAGTCTTGCTCTGCCACCAGGTGCCAGGCTACAGTGCAGTGGTGTGATCTCGGCTCACCGCAACCTCCGCCTTCCAGGTTCAAGCAATTCTCCTGCCTCCGCCTCCTGAGTAGCTGGGACTACAGGCACGCGCCACCACACCCAGCTAAGTTTTGTATTTTTTAGTAGAGATGGTGTTTCACCATGTTGGCCAGGATGGTTTCAATCTCTTGACCTGGTGATCCGCCCACCTCAGCCTCCCAAAGTGCTGGGATTACAGGTGTGAGCCACCGAGCCTGGCCTGAATTTTTTTTTTTTTTTTAAGTAAAATTTAATAAGAGGGAGGAGGTTGAAATCTCAGGTTAGAATGAAATTTCATGATCTCTGTGCTGTTTTTGGTGAACGCGGCTCCCAGGACAGACCAGACAGCACACAGTAAGGCCCGCACACAGGCCCCAGAGCCTGACTGGGCCCTAAGCCCTGCCCCGGCCGTACTAGCTGCACAGTGCGGACCAGTGGCTTCACCTCTCTGTGTCTGTTTCTTTCTCTGCAAAATAGGAGTGACAATAACAGTAATCTCATAGCCTGGCTGTGAAGATTAATGAGTTAAATGGGTGAAGGGCTTAGAACACCAACTGGCCGGGTGGAAGTGCTGCTGTGTGAGTTTTCATCACTATCACCATCACCATCGTCTCAGACCCCTAGTGGCATCGCTGAGCACAGAGGACAGGGTCTCCCGTGCTTTTCACACAACCCACAGGCAGGAGCGCAGGTGGAGGCGGATCTGACAGGAAGGGGGCCTTCCCTGCATCCTGTCCATCATTTTCATTGTAGGCGAGGAACTGCAAGCCCCAGCTCACACACATTAGCGGTGCGCCCGAGCAGACACAACTGAGCCTTCCGACCCCACCCAGCACGCTCTCTGTGTTCCCAGGTATCCTACTGCGCCCACATGCTTGGAGTGGGAAGCAGGCATCTCCCTTTGGAAAATTGGCAGAGTGGGGTCTGTAGCGCTGGGAGGCAGTGGGAGACTGTCATTTTGAGCGACACTCAGAGCTATGGAGTCAGCATCCCCATGACCACAGAACCCTCATCATTCAGTGCACACGTTCAGGGTGCAGCAAGTTCCAACACTGTCACCTCATTTGGAACCTCACCGCAATGTTTGGAGGCCAGTGGGGTTTGGGGGAGGGGTGGAGAAGGTGCCCTGCCCCTGCTGCGGGTCCTCTGAGAGCTTCGTAATGAAGAGGGATTTCACTCACACAGACCCAACATGGAAGTGGCCCCGGGGATCCCCCACGTTTTTCCTGCAGGGATCTTTTTATGGCCCCACAGTCCCTGCTTTGAACGAGTTTATCTCCCAAGCTGCGAGTGATAAGTAAATTAATTTGTTCTCCTATAATTTATTAATTGGCGATGAACATAATGGCCAAATGAAGTTTCTGTTCGGCATGGCAGAAAGGGTGCCCCCAAGCTGAGAAGCTGGGATTCCTGCCAAGAGCAAAGAAACGTGACATTTTCCTTGGCCCAAGATATCTTATTAGGAGCTCTATGTACATTCTCCAGAAGGCTTTCTAAAATGACAACATCAGACAGGTTCCTCCACACAGGCCCAGGGACTCCAGGAAGGGAGTCATCGGGGACCACGATCCCACTATGGCAGTCTAACTCCTCTAGGTCAATGCCTGGGTAAGGGCCTGTATCAGTCTGTTCTCACGCTGCTAAGAAAGAACTAACTAACGGCCAGGCACAGTGGCTCACGCTTGTAATTCCAGCACCTTGGGAGGCCAAGGCGGGCAGATCACCTGAGGTCAGGAGTTTGAGACCAGCCTAACCAACATGGAGAAACCCCATCTCTACTAAAAATACAAAATTAGCCAGGCCGGGCAGCACACTACTGTAAGCCCAGCTACTCAGGAGGCTGGGGAGGAGAATCGCTAGAATCCAGGAGGTGGAGGTTGCAGTGAGCCGAGATCACACCATTGTACTCCAGCCTGGGCAAGAAGGGCAAAACTCCATCTCAAAAAAAAGGAACTAACTGACACTGGATAATTTATAAAGGGAAGATGTTTAATGGGCTTACAGTTCCACATGGCTGGGGAGGTCTCACAATCATGGCAGAAAACGAAGGAAGAGCAAAGAGACATCTTACATGGCAGCAGGCAAGAGAGAATGTGCAGGGGAAGTCCCCTTTATAAAACCATCAGATCTCGTGAGACTTATTCACTGTCACAAGAACAGCACAGGAAAGGCCCGCCCCCGTGAGTCAATTGCCTCCCACTGGGTCTCTCCCACAACACAGGGGAATTGTGGGAGCTACAATTCAAGATGAGATTTGTGCCCAGATAGAGTGAGAACTCTGACCCTAAGCTGGGCTGAGCATGAGCCATGTTTTTCAGTTAGAGATACTTGGTTTGGGGCCAGGCGTGGTGGCTCATGCCTGTAATCCCAGCACTTTGGGAGGCAGAGGCAGGCAGATCACAAGGACAGGAGTTTATTAAGACCAGCCTGGCCAGCGGGGGTGTGGTGGTGCATGCTTGTCATCTCGGCTACTCAGGATGTCGAAACAGGAGAATCACTTGAAACCAGGAGGTGGAGGTTTCAGTGAGCTGAGATCACACCACTGCACTCCAGCCTGGGCAACAGAGAGAATCTCTGTCTCAAAAAAAAAAAAAAAAAAAAAAAAGAAAAGAAAAGAAAAGAAAAGAAAAGAAAAGAAAAGAAAAGAAAAAGAAAGAAAGAAAGAAAAGAGAAGAAAGGAAATTCTTGGTTTTGCTCCAAAGCCGTGGTATTGTGGAATGATCACTTGAATTACAGTCAAAAAGACACTAATTTGTCTTTCAGCTCCACAAATGTATCTGTTACTTTATCACTTAAAGTCTCATATGAAAGCCTTGTTTTAAAGCCCATATACCTATAACTTCCATTAAGAGTCTATCAATATCAATAGTAGGTATTCACAAAGGGGGAGATGGAATGAGTGGCAATTTAAACTAGAAAAAATAGAAGAAAAAACCCCCAATGGTTTAGTAGAATAAGAAGAAAATAAAATCAAGTATAGCAGTCAACTTACTAGAGGTGATTAAACTGAATTCACTCAAGAAAAGACAGAGACTATCAGAGTTAAAAGTAAAAATCTAGGTATATGCTGCTCAGAGGGAAAAATGCAAAAATAAAATGGCAGAGAAAAATTGAAAATAAAATGCCAAAATGATATCAGAAAAATGCCAATAAGAAGCAAGCAGGATGAGCAGAAGCAGGAGAAAGTTTAAGTTCAAAACCCTAAACAGGATGAATAAGAACTTGTGTATAATAAGAATGTACAATTAAGAATATACAATATTCATAAACTTATGTACACTAAACATAGATGCTAAAATTATAAAAGGAAAAAATATAGAAGTACAAACAGAATATAATAAAAATACAGTTTTGTTTTTTTCCGAGATGGAGTTTCCGTCTATCACCCAGGCTGGAGTACAACCTCCACCTCCCAGGTTCAAGCGATTCTCCTGCCTCAGCCTCCCGCATACTTGCGACTACTGGCACCTGCTACCATGCCCAGCTAATTCTTGTATTTTTAGTAGAGACGGGGTTTCCCTGTGTTGGCCAGGCTGGTCTTGAACTCCTGATCTCAAGTGATCTTCCTGCCTTGGCCTCGCAAAGTGCTGGGATTACAAGCACGAGCCATCACACCCAGCCAAAATACAGTTTTAGTAGGATGTTTCAATTCCCTTCTTTCAGAACTGGATATACCTTATTATAAGCAAAAAAGTAAGGGCATAGACAAAGTGATTGATCCAACCAACAATTTAGTGTAACAAATGCATAGAGATCCTTACATTCTTCAAATGGAAAATACACATTTTGTTTGTATGTCCCTGAAACATTTACAGAAACAGATCAGGTGCAGGGAAAATCTTATTAAAATTTTAAGGAATAATAGAAGAGTGAATGTAGGAAATAAGAATAAATAAAAGGTTCCTCTTCAAAGCTTGCCTCTTAGTTCATTATGAATAAATAATTTCTTCAAAGGTTAACTGATTTTAAAGCTTTTGCTAATAATCTTAAAGTAGCTGTTAGTCATAAGAAAGAAATAAGTGTATCCTGTGTACTTAGTTCCTACACTCTAACCTAGATACTTGCCCTGACATGCCTGGACAAGCCCAGGGAAGTCTTAGGTTACAGCTTATTCCCCTTCCTCATTTGGAAATGTTATCACTTCTCTAAGCATTCCTCAACTTACTTCCTCTTTTTCTTTGTTCTCCTCTGCCTTTACCTCTTTAGAAAAGTTTTCAGTTGTTAGCCAACTGGGTGCAGCCTAGACTGTGAACTCCAGGTCTAGCCAATGGAATCAGGACACAATAGCAGGGCGGATACGTTAGGTATAAATGGCTCTGTCTCCTTTGTTCAGTGTCCTCTTGTGGCAAGATGGCTAACAGGAGCACTCTTTCTGCAGAAAGTAAAATTGCCTTGCTAAGAAAATTAAATTTATATTCGAGTGCTACTTCTTCTGTGGCACCAAAAATTCACGTGTAACAGTGAAATTGTGAAGTATGAAATTTTTTAAATGTGGAGAGTAAACACTCCTGGAAACTCCTTAGAATAAAGAGGAGATTAAAAGGGAAATTACTGGCTAGAAACTAATGAAAAGCACACTTCACACTCAAACTGACCACACAGTGAAAGCAGGGCTTACAGGAAAATGTATAGCCTTAAATGTCTTTATTATTTTCACAAATTTC
The DNA here is from genome assembly GCF_048565385.1 of Saimiri boliviensis. NCBI lineage: Eukaryota > Metazoa > Chordata > Mammalia > Primates > Cebidae > Saimiri > Saimiri boliviensis. The sequence goes on along the minus strand of NC_133470.1, from coordinate 15,686,489 downwards.
TAAAAATTAATAACCTGTACCAATCATAGAAATTAGGGGGAAAAACAGCAAAATAACCCAACAGAAATCAGCAGAGAATTCGTACAGATAAAAGCCGAAACAAGTAAAATAGAAAATACCCTCCCTCCAAATAGCTCAAAGGTTAAACACAAAACTAGTACTTACAGAAGACTGAGGATAGAGAAAAACCTTACAAGCCAGATCAAGAAAAAGAGAAAGCAAAAGTTCACAAGAGGAGGAGTAAGAACGGTGACATAACCGCAGATTTAAAAAATCATAAGAAGCAGTAACAAGTAAATTTTAAAAATTTAGAGGAAATGGATGATTTCTTTGCAAAATTAAAGTTACCAAAATAGATCAATGACTGAAATAGACCAACTATCACAGAAGAGACTGGGAAGGGGAGTAGCAATCCACCACGAAAAAGGCACCAGGACCGCATCGCCCCCACTGATTTTTATCTAACCTTTAGTGAACAAATGAGTCCGGTGGTATTTGTACCCACTTCTCTCAAAATGAATGTGTACACAGATAACCTGTGGCTCTTGTTAAAATGCAAATTCAGATGCAATAGAGCTGGGGCATTTCCAGCAACCTTCCAGAAATGCAGGGTCTAGGGCCCCACCCCAGCTCTATCACACGGTTCATGGGCCACACTTTGAGTAGTAACAATTTAAACTATTTCAGAAAGTTGGGGGAAAAATGTTACAAAGTTGGCCAGTTCATTTTAGGAAGCCAGCATTACTTAAACGCCAAAACCAGACAACGGTGATTCCAACAATAACAGCAGATCCTCAGCTTCAATTTCATTTATAAATATAGATGCAAAGTCTAATAAGATATTACCATACAGACTTTGGCACTGAACAACAGAATTAGGAAGTTCTTCAGTATGAAGAAACCTAGCAATATGATTCTTTGCATCAATGAACAAAAGGAGAAAACTGCCAACCTAAAAGGAAGAAGCTGAGGCTCATTTTTTAATACTTTGTTTTTTCTTTTTGGAAATGGGGTCTCACGATATTGCCCAGGTTGGTGTCAAACTCGTGGGCTTAGGTGATCCTCCCATCTCAGCCTCCCAAAGTGTTGGGATTACAGGCGTGAGCCACCGTGCCCAGCATCTGATGTAAAATTCATCTGACTAGAGACTTTATTTGTGCCAAAGATAAGGACTGCAACCCAGAGTGTAGACAAAAAGAGTGAAACTCTATACAATATTTAAAGAGATTTCTTCTGAGCCAAATATGAGTGCCCATGGCTTGGGGCACAGTCTCGAGGTCCTGAGAACATGTGCCCAAGGTGGTTGGGTTATAGCTTAGTATTTTTGTTTTTTTCTTTGAGACAGAGTCACTCTGTCACCAGGCTGGAGTGCAATGGTGCGCTCTCGGCTCACCGCAACCTCTGCCTCCCGAGTTCAAGCAATTCTCCTGCCTCAGCCTCCCCAGTAGCTGGGATTACAGGTGTGCGCCACCACGCCTAGCTAATTTTTGTATTTCTAGTAGAGATGGAGTTTCACCATGTTGGCCAGGATGGTCTCCATCTCTTGACCTCATGATCCGCCCACATTGGCCTCCCAAAGTGCTGGGATTACAGGCTTGAGCCACCGCGCCCAGCCTACAGCTTAGTTTTATACGTTTTAGGGAGACATAGGACATCAATCAATACATGTGAGATATACATGGTTGGATCTGGAAGGATGGGACAACTCAAAGTGGGGGGCTTTCAAGTCATAGGTGGATTCAAAGATTTTCTGATTGGCAATTGGTTGAAAGAGTTAAATTATTATCTAAAGACCTGGTATCAACAGAAAGGAGTGTCTGGGTTAAGATAAGGGGTTCTGGCCCGGCGCGGTGGCTCAAGCCTGTAATCCCAGCACTTTGGGAGGCCAAGGCGGGTGGATCACGAGGTCAAGAGATCAAGACCATCCTGGTCAACATGGTGAAATCCCGTCTCTACTAAAAATACAAAACATTAGCTGGGCATGGTGGCGCGTGCCTGTAATCCTAGCTACTCAGGAGGTTGAGGCAGGAGAATTGCCTGAACCCAGGAGGTGGAGGCTGCGGTGAGCTGAGATCAAGCCATTGCACTCCAGCCTGGGTAACAAGAGTGAAACTCCGTCTCAGGAAAAAAAAAAATAGATAAGGGGTTCTGGAGACCAAGGTTGTTAGGAAGTGTCATAGATGGATGCTCTTAGAGACAACAGATGGCAAATGTCACATATTTAGGCCTTTAAAAGGTGCCAGACTCGGCTGGGTGTAGTGGCTCATGCCTGTAATCCCAGCACTTTGAGAGGCTGAGGCGGGGGATCACCTGAGGTCAGGAGTTCAAGACCAGCCTGGCCAACATGGCGAAACCCCATCTGTACTAAAAATACAAAATTAGCTGGGCGTAGTGGCACATGCCTGTAATCCCAGCTACTTGAGAGGCTGAGGCAGGAGAATCACTTGAACCCGGGAGGCGGAGGTGGCAGTGAGCCAAGATTGCACCATTGCACTCCAACCTGGGCAACGAGAGCAAAACTCCGTCTCAACAACAACAACAACAACAAGGTGCCACACTCTCCATTAATCTCTTCAGGACTAGGAGGGTCTGGAAGGGGAGAGATCTAGGTATATGAATGGAGAGTCTTTACAAATGTGAGTTTTCCCCCACCAAAGGTGGCTTTGCAGAGCCATTTCAAAATATGGCAAAGAAACATATTTTGGGATAAAATATTTTCATTTTCTTATCTGTCAGGTGGTGGTACATCAAAGTCAGGTCGGAAAGTAACACGTGATATAGGGTTACACATAAAACTCACCTGATGAAATGTTATGGTTTGTGATGTGTGTGATGCTATGTTGTAACTTTCCGGGTCCCTTACATAGGAATTCGGGCAAGAAGAAAAGAAGGTCAGAGATTAGTCCTCAAGAGAATAGACTCAAGTTGCCCTGAATATACACTCTGGATTAGCAGCAGTTACAAGTGGATTTTTAAAGGAAAGGAAGAGGAAATTCCTCAGTTGTTTGCCAAGAATTTACATTAAAATAACATAAACTACTGACTGGCTACATACATCATTCTTTGCATTACCAATTCTAGGCCAGGAGGTGGCTCATACCTGTAATCCCAATACTTTGGGAAGCCGAGGCAGGCAAACTGCTTGAGCTCAGGAATTCAACATCAGCCTGGGCAACATGGGGAGACCTCTGCCTCCACAAAGATTAGCTAGGCATGGTCGTGTACATTTGTGGTCCCAGCTACTTGGGAGTCTGAGGCAGGAGGATCGCTTGAGCCTGAGCAGTAGAGGCTGGAGTGATCTGAGGCCGAGCCACTGCACTCCAGCCTGGGTCAAAGAGATCCTATCTCGAACAAACAAACCAACCCAAATTCCAGGAACAAGAAGGCAAGGGTGAGACAGCTGGTTGGGAACAAAATGACTTCAAACAATTGCCCCCAGGCATGGAGCAGGGGGAACAGGGAGGAATGACTAAAGTCCCATATTCATGTCTTTCTGGGCCTGCAGACCTCACATAGCCCAAACTGTTCAATTTTTCTTTTCTGAAAACCACATAATCATATTAACAGGTGCTAAAAACAACCATTCCTAATCAAAACTTCAACAGTGCTAGATAGAAACTATGTCAACAAAACTAAGGTTATTTACTAACAACCAACAACAAGTGTTATTTTAAATGTCAAAACACTGGAAATATTTCATTAAAATTAACAACAAGATTCTTGATGCTTACTAACATTATTATTTAACATTGTTTTAAGGCAGCGGTTCTCAACCCCAGATGCCCATTAGAATCACCTGGGAAGCTTTTAAATATATGTGTATATACACCAATTAAACCTCTGAGCCTAAGGGTCTGCCATTGGAGTTTTTGTTTTTTTTTTTTTAAGCTTCCTCCTGGCTGATGCTAATGTGTAGCCCAGAGTAAGAACCAGTCTTACAGGCTTCAGCAAATGCAACATAAAAAGAAAATAAAGCAGCAGGCAACCACACTGGGAAAGAAAGAAGGTTGTTCGATAAACTACAGCACACCCAGGTAAATTTGATTTTCACATGAATCATTCATCACTTTTTGATATAAGTATGTCCCATATGGTACTTGGGACATACTTATACAATTATTCCCCATTTATCTGAGATTCATACTTAGCTGGGCATTCTGTATTTTTGTTTGCTAAAGCTGGCAACTTTAAAAGAAGAGATATAAATGAATTCTATTTGCTGATGCTATAATTGTCTACCTTGAAAACCCAAGAGACCCTGTTACTGGCAGTGAATCCATACGGTTCTGCAGCAACCTCAGTTCTTGCCTCCTTAGAAGAAAGAATTCGGGCCGGGCACGGTGGCTCACGCCTGTAATCCCAGCACTTTGGGAGGCTGAGGCAGGTGGATCATGAGCTCAAGAGATCGAGACCATCCTGGCCAACATGGTGAAACCCCGTCTCTACTAAAAATACAAAAAATTAGCTGGGCATTGTGGCACGTGCCTGTAATTCCAGCTACTCAGGAGGCTAAAGCAGGAGAATTGCCTGAACCCAGGAGGCGGAGGTTGTGGTGAGCCAAGATCGCGCCATTGCACTCCAGCCTGGGAAACAAGAGTGAAACTCCATCTCAAAAAAAAAAAAAAAAAGAATTCAACTGAGTGGCATAAGGCAGAAAAGGGGACTGAGGCAAGAGGCAAGTTTCAGAGCAGGAGTGAAAGTTTATTAAAAATCTTTAGAGCCAGATGGGTGCAGTGGCTCACGCCTGTAATCCCAGCACTTTGGGAGGCTGAGGTGGGCAGATCATTTAAGTCCAGGAGTTTGAGACCAGCCTGGGCAACACGGCAAAACCCTGTCTCTACAAAAATACAAAAATGAGCCAGGTGTGGTGGCATGTGCCTGTAATCTCAACTACTCAGAAGGCTGAGGCACAAGAATTGCTTGAATCTGGGAGGCAGAGGCTGTAGTGAGCCGGGATTGTACCAGTGCACTCCATCCTGGGCAACAGAGTGAGACCCTGTCTCAGTAGTAATAATGATAATAATAATAAAAGCTTTAGAGCAGGAATGTAAAGAAAGTACAGGTATTGATCGACTTACAACCTATGCAACTTACGACCATTCGACTTTACGACCACAATCGCTAGCCACGACTGCTCCGCGTCTGGCAGCACAAACGTTGCCCAGCTGGGCGTACGACAGTGCGCTCTACCATCTCCACGTGCACCATTTCAACTGTTATCCCAGACTCGGTACAGCAATTTGTGTTTTGTGTCTTGGATATTTTTCATCAAACCCCTCCCAAGATGTCTACCAAGAGGAAATTGTCTTTGTCTACGCCTCAGCCTGCCAAGAAGAAAGGCCATCGATCTCGACACGAAAATGAAGGTAATTAAGCAGTACGAAGGAGGAAAGAGAGTGAGTGTGATCGCACGTGATACGAAGTTATCACACTCGACTGTGTTGACGATTTTGAAAGATAAAGAAAGAATTTGTGAAGCTGTGAAAGGTTCTGCACCCATGCGATCAACAATTATAACAAAGCAACGAAGCGAGCCCACCCATGAAATGGAGAAATTGCTATGTATTTGGATGGAAGATCAAATTAAAAAACGGACACCATTAAGTCTTTTTACTGAGCAGATGAAGGCGAGAAGTCTATTTCAGACTCTGAAGGAGTGTGCTGGAGAAGATTACAGTCAAGAATTTGTAGCAAGCACTGGCTGGTTCCAGAGATTCAAGAAAAGATTCCAAATGCATAGTGTTCAAGTGACTGGAGAAGCAGCGAGTGCAGATAAGGAGCACGTAAGTTTGTTGATAGTCTGGATGAATTAATTACAGATGAGGGATATCTAGCAGAACAGATTTTCAATGTTGATGAACTTACAAATGAAGAGCTAATCGAACTGGAAGAAGAAAGAATGGTGGAAGAAGAAAGAAGAGAAGCAGAGAAAGAAGAGGAGGAGCCAGAAAGAAAGTTCACCACTAAGGGATTATCAGACGGTTTATCTTTACTGAATAAACTTCTTATACATTTCGAAGCAATGGACCCAAACATCGAACGATTTGCAAGGATTGAACGGATGGCGCACGATGCATTTCGTCCGTATCGTGAAATTTATGAAGGAAAAAAGAAACATACAATTCAGACAAAGCTCACCATGTTTATGAAAAAAAATCAACTCCGGTAACCCCAACTGCTGCCTCAGATGACAACATCAACGATCCACAGCCAAGCACCAGCGGCCAATAAAATGTTCCGTACATGTTTATATATTTTGATATGTTTTGCAATTGGGAAAATGTTTCCTATGGTATTTTTTACACCTGTATTTTGTAATTTTGGATGTTTTGCAAATATTAAACCAGTTGTACTGGTAATGTAGTGTTTTACTTAAACCTGATGAATGTAAAAATACAGTAAGAAAAAATGGTGTAGAGATGATACAAATGGCATAAAATGAACAAAGAAAATTATATATAACAATAATGAAAGAAAATTATGATAAAATATGACAAAGATTTTTGTAACATCATTTCACAGTACTGTACATATAGCCTACTCAACTTACGACCAAATTGTGTTATGACAGGTCTGTCAGAACTAATCATGGTCGTTAAGTCGAGCACTCGCTGTAAAGGACACTTGGAAGAGGCCAAGAGGGCATCTTGGAGATAAAGTGCCTCATTTGATCTTGGACTTGCGGTTGTATACGCCGGCCTACTTCCCAAATCTTGCATCCCTTTTCCCTTGATTCTTCCCTTAGCGGGGGCTGCTGACATGCACAGCTGCTTGCCCGCGGGAGGTGAGCCTGCGCAGTGTGTTTACTGGAGGTGTGCGCATGCTCACCTGACGTGTTCTTCCCTTTACCAATAGAATGCCCCCAGAAGGTCATCTACCATTCTTAAAAGTCACCATTTTGCCCCTTAATGCGCATGCTTAAGCCCATTCACTCAATTCCTGAGATCTTATTGTGAAGCTGCTGATCATCATTTTCAGGTGTTTTTTATCTATTGGGAAACTGCTTTTCCCTGGAGCTGGCTGTGACCAATTATTATTTTAGACAGTTAACAACCGACTGACCATCACCTGATGATCACCTGACATCTGACATTCTTGGTGGTGGTTGGCAGGGAAGGGGAGGGGTGTTCTCCTGCCCTGTTTATGTCTGACTAGCTACTACTGTAACAACTCTATTAAAAAACTTTCAGGGTTGGGCCGCGCACGGTGGCTCACGCCTGTAATCCCAGCACTTTGGGAGGCCGAGGCAGGTGGATCACGAGGTCAAGAGATCAAGACCATCCTGGTCAACGTGGTGAAGCCCCGTCTCTACTAAAAATACAAAAAATTAGCTGGGCATGGTGGCGCGTGCCTGTAATCCCAGCTACTCAGGAGGCTGAGGCAGGAGAATTGCCTGAACCCAGGAGGCGGAAGTTGCGGTGAGCCGAGATCGCGCCATTGCACTCCAGCCTGGGTAACAAGAGCTAAACTCCGTCTCAAAAAAAGGAAAAAAAAAAAAAAAAATAGAAAAGATAACTAGTTGGGCGGGGTGGTGCATGCCTGTAATCCCAGCTACTAGGGAGGCTGAGGCAGGAGAATCATTTGAACCCAGGACGCAGAAGTTTCGGTGAGCCGAGATCGCACCATTACATTCCAGCCTGGGCTACAAGAGCAAAACTCTGGAAACTGGATACCAGATACATTGCAATAATAAATAGCCTTTTTTGCCAGGTGCGGTGGTTCACGCCTGTAATCCCAGCACTTTGGGAGGCCAAGGTGGGTGGATCACGAGGTCAAGAGATCGAGACCATCCTGGTCAACATGGTGAAACCCCGTCTCTACTAAAAATACAAAAAAAACTGGGCATGGTGGCACGTGCCTGTAAATCCAGCTACTCAGGAGGCTGAGGCAGGAGAATTGCCTGAACCCAGGAGGCGGAGGTTGTGGTGAGCCGAGATCGTGCCATTGCACTCCAGCCTGGGTAACAAGAGTGAAACTCTGTCTCTAAATAAATAAATAAATAAATAGCCTTTTTTGAATAAGTACCAATGAGGTAGTAGGACCAAGCTCAAGCTGTCTGAAGAAACTAACATAAACAGTAACTCCCAATAAATCTTACTCAAGGCTCCATACCCGCTGATCACGGGACCTTGAAAAACTAAAATAAGCAAAATCCTAACATAAATCTCACTCAAAAGAGTTAACCCTATCACCCACATGTGCCCAAGACCAGACTGATCTTCACGTAAACTTCCTGCGCAAGGAGGGGCTTATCTGCCATTTTCTGATCATGTGACATATTAGCATAACCCCTCACTAAACCTATGCTTCCCGAATTCTACCCTACATGTGTAGACAATCCTCTAACCTCATGAATTATGATTGTCACCCTCCTTAAGACACCACAGTGCGCGCCCCTCAGAGGCAGCTGGAGTCCTGCACTGTCTCCCTTCTGCCCAACCTTTCTGGGCATGTCTTAATCAACCTTGTCTAGAAAAGTTAGCCTAGCCTCATGTTATTTTATTTTTTTTCTTGAGGCAGAGTCTGACTCTGTCACCCACGCTGGAGTGCAATGGCATGATCTCAGCTCACTGCAACCTCCATCTCCTAGGTTCGAGCGATTCTCCTGTCTCAGCCTCCTGGGTAGCTGGGACTATGGGCATGTGCCACCATGCCCAGCTAATTTTTGCATTTTTGTAGAGACAGGTTCCTCCATGTTGGCCAGACTGGTCTCGAACTCCTGACCTCAGGGGACTGCCCGCCTCAGCGTCTCAAAGCGCTGGTATTACAGGCATGAGCCTCCAGCCCAGACAGGAAAGGAGACTTTATTTCTGATAAAGGGTTCTATAGCCTGCAGGCTGGGAAGTGTAGCCTCCAGCAGACACTTCAAGGGAGTAGGCAAGAGGGATTTATGCTGAACGGGTTGCATCCCATGTTCACTTTGGGGTGGAGACTTAACATTTAAATGCATAACAATTAGATCCTATAAAAGCTGTAGTGATGGCTGGTGGAACCAGGGCTGGGGGTCACCTAGTGTTTGGTGGTGGGTGACCTGGAATTGCTTCAACATTATTTATCTCAAAACCAGTGCTTGTTTAGCTGCTAGAATAAAAGGGAAAAGAAAAAACCTCCTGGCAACGAGAACACAGTTGATTCTTTAAGTGTAGAGAGTGTGACTTAATCCTTGCCTGGCATGGCTTTAGGTCTTCTTGATAATTTGGTATCTTGTTGCCACACAGAGTCCATTCCATCAGTCTTATGATCTCTGTCTCACCATTAATTCTGGTTGGTTGTTCTAAACTGCAAAGGGAGATGGTATAATGAGACATTTCCAGCCTCCCATCTTTCATGGCAGGGAACACAGTTTTTAAGGTCTTTCTGGTGTGCCCTTGGCCAAAGGGATTCCACTCAGTTGGTGAGTGGGGCTGTGGATTTTGAGTTCTCAATGGCAAAAGGTAACATGAACAAAAGTCAACAGCCTCCTGAGTAGCTGGAATTACAGGCACGTGCCACCATGCCCAGCTAATTTTTTGTATTTTTAGTAGAGATGGGGTTTCACCATGTTGACCAGAATGGTCTCGATCTCTTGACCTCGTGATCCACCCATCTCGGCCTCCCAAAGTGCTGGGATTACAGGCTTGAGCCACCGCGCCCGGCCCATTGTGCAATTTATATTGAATTATGTATCAAACATAAGAGCAGGTATGTTTAAAGAAGAGTGTATTTTTCTTTGTTTTTGAGACCTTCAAGATCCAGCAATATACCCCATTAGCTATCCTGCAATCCTGCCTGCTATACACACCGGAAGTAATGAATAAAATATACAAACATCTTTTATAAGTGCACAACTAAGCTTGCAGAAAAGTGAAAGAAACCCCCAGGGAGCAGAAAAAAGAGCATAATTAAAACCACAGCAATATTAACACCAGACAGGATCGACTTTAAGGCAAAGAATATCATTAGGGATTAAAAAATGGTCATTACTGAATACTGAAAGGAATAATTCACCAGCAAAATATAATAAACATATGCATCTAATAATATAGCTTTAAAATGTGTAATGCAAGAATCGACATAACTTGCCAGCTAAATTGGTAGAGGGGGATTTTTAATATACCTCTGTCAGTAATTGATAAAAATTTTAAAAATTCATGTATAGAAGATTGGATAACCCAATTAATTCACCTAATTGTGTATAAATATGTTTATAATTTATACTGTGCATATATGTGTGTATATGTGTACACGTACAACTGCAATCAATTTTAGAGAATACACATTTTCAAGTACACATGAAACATTTATAAAAATTGATTATGAATTAGACCCAAAAAACCCACTACAGTCTCTGATCATATGCAATAAAATTATAAACAAGTATAAAAAGATAACCATATTAATAAATGAGTGAAAAAGGATATAACTCTAGATCTACCAGAAAATGACCAAAAAAAGTTCACAAGAGTACTGTGACTAGCTTTATATCAGTCATTTTTAAAACTAGGTGAATGGTTGAGGCAGGAGGATCACTTAAAGCCAAGAGTTCAAGACCAGTCTGGGCAACACAGTGAGACCTTGTCTCTACAAAAAATAAAAAAATTAGCCAGGCGTGGTGGTGTGTGCATGTAGTCGCAGCTACTTGGGATGCTGAGATGGGAGGATCACCTGAGCCCACAAGTTCGAGGCCGCAGTGAGCTGTGATCATGCCAATGGACTCCAACCTGGGTGACAGAGCAAGACTCCATCTCTAAAACAGAAAAACAAAACCATGGACTATTTTCTATGGAAAAAATATAACAAACAAAAGGAATGTCTGAAGAGACAGAAAACCATTAGAGAATGTGATGGCTTTGTAATTGTGTCAGTTTGGCTAGGCTCAGCTACCTTTCTCAGAATTCCCTCTCCTGGGTGTTTCTGGTTGGCGTGGGCCGGGCGATTTGGGAGGCAAAGGGAAAGCACTTGCTATCTTGCAGCTTACACATGCTGCGGCTGATCTGCTGATTGCCCTCGCTGGTGTGAAACAGTAGCTAGGCCTGCAATGGCTCTGCCTTCCCCTGGATCCTGTCAGCGTCTCTGGTTTCTGGGCTGTGTACTTGTGCTTAGCTCCATGACAAAAAGCCTTGGCTTCTGCAGGGCAGCTCGATGGCCAAGGTCCCAGACGGTAAGAAAGGACGTAGGCTTCAGTTGATTCTCGTGGCTTGCCAGCTCGGGCTTGTGGGTTTTAGCCTGTTTGTGATCCTCCTTTCTGACTATCTGCCCTGTAGACTTTGAGCTCCAGCATGAGCTATGGAGACCACAGCCTTACAGAGGCAGCTTAAGCAGCTCCTACATTTGCACAAGCCATTTCTACTGGTTCTCTACCCGTGAATCATCAATCATCTATCTGCCTACCTACCTGTCTGTATCTTCTACTAGTTCTGCCTCTGGTTGAACCCAGACTGATACGGAATTTAGTACTGAGAGTGGTTTCAGAAGAACAGAATCTTAAAGATAAGTGCTCTGAATTGGTTCTGGGTTTTCTGAAATTGGTTCCCTACTCTGATTTGATTTAAAGGCACAGAACACCCTATTTCCAGTGATAAAGAGGTGCTTGCACTCCACAGCATGAAGTGGCAAAATGGTTACACAAATGATCACCTTTGGATACTTGCAATCAAGTACCTATAGAAGGCAAGCCTCCGGGAGAACAAGTCTTTGCTACCTTTAACAGTTGAGTCAACATAATGAGTATAATAGGGTGGGTGGGTTGGTTGGTTGATTGCTGAAGAACTTGGGTAAAGAAAGTGATCAGCTCAAGGCTTAAATTCCCAGCTCAAAGCCTACAGAAAGGACCTGAATGTTTCTATAACTACGAGGGAAAAAACTCTTACAGCCACAAGGCTTAGATTTCTGAATGCCAAACCCGAAGTCTAATCCTGTGAATGCCTGAATGATGATACAAATTGGATTCCCAGCCTCTTTGGGTGTGTTGCTGAAAAGACATTGATTGGGAAGGCATGGCAGCCTGAAAATTGGAATGGGGACCTACCAGCAGATTTTGATTCTTATTTTCCTTTCCAGGAAGAGCAGCCCTTCCACCCCTGCCTCAGGAGGGTAGTTTTCCCTTTTTCGGGCCTGGAGGACCTGTGATGGCCTCCTTGGAGTTAGCTGCCTTGCCACTGATCCTTCTCAAGGCCTATTCCTACCACCTCTCTCTATTGGGGTGTGCTACTGTGACCCTATATGAAAGATCAGAAGTGCTCGAAGGACTTGGAGTATTGAAATAGTAAATGTGTAGGTAAAACTAAATGAATAATAACCTCTTATAAGATCTTAAAATAAGAGTGAAATTACAGGGACTAAATGATAACAGTACCTAAGTTGATGAGAGAATAAATGAAGTGAAAGGGGTCTAAGGTCATTTTATTGTCCAAAAAACAGGGTCAAAGCAACACTTAACATTAGATTGTGATAACAAAAATGCATGTTGTAATCTCTAAAATAACTGACAATTATATAACTTTAGAGAGCTGGAATAATAACAGTTTTAAAAAGAAGTCGGTAAGAGGGAAAAAAGAACATAGAAGAGATACGCCAGACAGTAATATGGTAGATTTAAATCCAAATATTGAGTATAAATTGATTAATTGCCCTCAGTGGAGGAAACAATCACCTTTGATGCTTTAGGACCATTTCCAGCTAAACAAACTCAGGCCTCTGGAGGAAGGTCCAGTCATCCCAATTGAATTCATCATAAGGTAGCCAGCCCCAGCTAACCCGCCAGCTGACCGAAGATGCATGAATGAGTTCAGCTGAGATTACTTGAACCCATCCAGGCCAGAAGAACTGCACCGTTGAAGCTAGCCCAAATTGCTGATGTACAAAGTTATGGTCTTGTGAACCCCCAAAATTTGAGACAGGTCTCAATTTAGAAAGTTTATTTTGCTGAGGTTGAGGGGACATGTCCGTGACACAGCCTCAGGAGGTCCTGGTGATGTGTGCCTAAGGTGGTCAGGGCAAAGCTTGGTTTAATACATCGTAGGGGGACATGAGACATAATCAACACATGTAAGATGGACGTTGGTTTTGTCCAGAAAGGGGGGACAACTCCAAGCAAAAGCAGGATAACTCAGGAGGGGGCTTCCAGGTCACAGGTAGGCTACAGGCAAACGATTAAATCCTTTTGAGTTTCTGATTAGCCTTTCCAAAGGAGGCAATCAAATATGCATTCATTTCAGCCAGCAGAGGTATGACTTTGAATAGAATGGAAGCCGGGTTTACCCTAAGCAGTTCCCAGCTTGAATCTTCCCTTTAGCTTACTGATTTTAGAGGTCCAAGACATTTTCCTTTCACGATCTAAATACGTGATTGCTGTTTTTAAGACATTAAATTTTAGAGTAGTTTATAATGTGGCAGAAATTAAATGATAAGGAAACGGATAGCTACAAGTGGAGTGCCATCCTAACAAAAACTGAAATACGTGTCAGTGACTTTGGGACGAGGTGTTAGTGTCCCTGGACCAAACTGAGGCTGCGGCTGCTATTTCTTGTGGCCCAGTAAAGAAATGCAGATAAACTGGGCAGGAAGAGAGTTCTTATTTCTGCAAATGGCTACAGGGAGAAGGCCTGGAAATTATCGCCAAGCCAACTCAAAATGACAAAGTTTTCCAGGCCTTACATACCTTCTTTTTTTTTTTTTTTTTTTTTTTGAGACGGAGTTTCGCTCTTGTTACCCAGGCTGGAGTGCAATGGCGCGATCTCGGCTCACCGCAACCTCCGCCTCCTGGGTTCAGGCAATTCTCCTGCCTCAGCCTCCTGAGTAGCTGGGATTACAGGCATGTGCCACCATGCCCAGCTAATTTTTTGTATTTTTTTAGTAGAGATGGGGTTTCACCATGTTGACCAGGATGGTCTCGATCTCTCGACCTCGTGATCCACCCGCCTCGGCCTCCCAAAGTGCTGGGATTACAGGCTTGAGCCACCGCGCCCGGCCACCTTCTAAGTTATATGTTTATGTGTAAGTGGGCATTCATCTAAAGACCTAAGTAATTAACTTCTTTTAATTTATACCTAAGGTCTGAGTCCTGAAGACCTTCCTCCGGAGCTTCAGTAAATTTACTTAATCTAAATGGGTCCAGGTGCTGGGGTGACTTACCCTTACTTATCTTGTCTCCGGCTAAATTACAGAGGTATGGGGAGTTCCTTCAGACCCCCAATAAACTTGTTTGTGGAGGCCTGGGGAATTTCTTGAGACCCACAGTAAAACTTGTTTAATCCTGAATGAGTCCTGTTAGGAATTCCTTCATCTTTTAGTCATGCTTTAGGGCCCAGGAAAGGCCTAGGCACAACTCTTGGTGGGCTTTTGTTACATCCCAGCCTCTGTATATGGGCACTGGCTTTTTAGCTTTTAATATTTAACCTAACCACTCACTCAGTAGTGAAACGTTTGTTGTGGAGGCCTGCGTTAGTGACACTTGGCCTGCTACATTAGGGCAGAGGCTGTGGAATCAGCTAGGAAGCTGCTATTGCAGGCCACCGAACATGGTAACACATGTTCCGTGATTTTGAAACAATTTCCAAAAGTGTAGTCTGTGATAATATGGAAAGTGGAAAAGCTTCTTAATAAACTTCGGCTTTGACTAAGGAGGTCTACTGGCAAAATGTTGAAAGTGACAGCTGACTGGTCCTAGCCGTATATAATAGAGTATAAGAAAAGAGAGATGAGCCAAAGAAAAATTGTTCAGTTTTCAAGCAGGATTTCTGAGGACTATAAAAAGGCCAAGGCAGGCTGGGTTGGAAAGTAAAAGTATTTGGAATCTCTATCATCCAGCTAGCAGAAGATTTTCAAAGTAAATGAAAACGTGAAGTCAGCTTTTGCTTCTAGCCAACATGGAGTTACAGGGACCAGATGTATCCTCCTGATACAACGAAAACAAAAAGACAAAAGGTATGAAACAGTGATTTCCAAAACACTGGACCTGAGGCAATAAAGAACAGTCATCCTGGAGCGATGAGAATGAATGAGGCAAACCCTACGACTGCTCTAGCTTACTCCCTTCAGAGAGTTTACAGGCTATTGCTCAAGGAGGGGAAAGCCAGAAGAATCCCTAAATTGGGAGAGGAAGGTGGCTAGAGTTTGTAGGACATAGTCCTGGAGAGGAGACAGCTGCATAGAGAAGGAACTCTGGAAATCTGCAGCGGATTCTCCCTCAAGGTGTCAGCAGAAGGCTAAGCAGGGCATGCACATGGGGAAATTACCTGAGGCCAGAGAAAGAACCACCCACTGCTTACTTACGGCCCAGAATAAAGCTCTGTCCCACTAATTAGTGTTATAATCACTGGTATTGAACAGACATAATAAAGGTATATTATGAACAACTTTGTGCCAACAAATACATTTGGCAATTTAAATAAAATGGATATATTCTTTCAAAGACACACACTACCAAAGCTTACCCAAGACAAAATCAAAAATTTGAATATTCCTATGTCTATTAAAGAAATTGAATTGGTAGTTAAAAAACCTTTGTGCAAGGAAAACTCTAGGCCCACTCAGCTTCACTGATTAATTCTACTAAACATTTAGGGAAGGAATAATACCAATTCTACATAAACTCTTCCAGGAAATTGATGAGGATGCAAAATTATCAACTCAGCCAATGAGGCAGGCTTATTCTGCTACCAAAACTAGACAAATTACAAGAAAAAACCCTACAGATGAATAACTTTATATGTATTTTTAAAATAATCTCTTTCTGGTTATCTGTGCATTTGGAGTTGGGGGGGGGTATAATTGTATGTACTATGTGTAGACTCCTGATGGAGTTGGATTAGTCACCAGTGGGCTTCGTAATATTTGACTGGGAATTCCTCATTAGCAGAGTTTTTTGTGTGTGAACATTCCATGATATTCGGGATGTGGGAGCTTCTCTTCAAATAAGTATTTTGTTTGCTTCTGCCTTGTGCCCCAGGAGTATCACTGCTTGATGAATAATTCTCACGGCACTTTTTAGTCTGCAGTTTCTGAACTATGTGGGTAGAGTAAAAGCAGTGTAAATTGTGGTCTTGTGGTTTTGACTTCTCAGAGAGCTTTTATTTTTTTCCCACCAAAAGCCGTGTGTCCTGTGGTCCCTCTTGTTTTTAAATCCTTTC
The DNA here is from genome assembly GCF_048565385.1 of Saimiri boliviensis. Classification (NCBI taxonomy): domain Eukaryota; kingdom Metazoa; phylum Chordata; class Mammalia; order Primates; family Cebidae; genus Saimiri; species Saimiri boliviensis. Next base: position 15,670,380 of record NC_133470.1, on the reverse strand, counting down.
ATATATAGAATTGCTTTTTCAGGATCTCCGTTGTAAGCAAAGCTCCCATGCAATTCTCTAGCTCCCAGGGCCCCAAAGCCTCATTTCCTGCCCCCGTGTGGGCATTCATTCCTCCAGGATCTGCAGACAATTGCCCCACATTAATCAGGCACTCATCCTTCTGCTTTTTCATTTCCCTCTTTGCTTTTGGCACCTGGGGATTTGATTTTATTATTTGTGGGCCTGGATCTGCATCTGAAATAATTATGTTCAATTTTCCCCAGTATTTCTAGGTGATTATAGTAAAAGGATTTTCAGGTTGTCTGAGTCCACCATATTGCTAGCAGCTGATAAGTAGACTTTTTATATTCTTTGCTGTTTGTTAATAATCTTTAGGCCTCATATTTTTTTTCCAGCTAATGATAGAATGTTCATAATATGCCATGTTATGCAATGTAAATCATTTCCTGAGTCTCAATTATTAAATCTTGGTAAGACTTAGTTCTGAGTTTCCGTATCTTTTTTACATAAATGGCATCATATATGTATTTTTTGAGGTAGGGTCTTGCTATGTTGCCCAGGCTGGTCTTGAACTCCTGGACTCAAGCAATCCTCTTGCCTTACCCTCCCAAGTAGCTGGGATTACAGGCACATGCCACCACACCTGGCCTATACTTTGTTGTTGTCGTTTTTAAACAAGGACATATTACTTTCCCTTTTCCCTTTGCTTCCCCAGCATCAGCACGGCTCTCATCCTCCCTTCTCCTTAGGGAGGCCATTTTAACCTGGTATATGGCCTTCTATACTTTTTTTTTTTTTGAGATGAAGTCTTGCTCTTGTTGCCCAGGCTGGAGTGCAATGGCATGATCTCGGCTCACTGCAACCTCTGCCTCCTGGGTTCAGGTGATTCTCCTGCCTCCTCCCGAGTAGCTGGGATTTCAGGCATGCGCCACCATGCCCAGCTAATTTTGTTCTTTTAGTAGAGATGGGTTTTCTCCATGTTGGTCAGGCTGCTCTTAAACTCCTGACCCCAGGTGATCTGCCTGCCTCAGCCTCCCAAAGTGCTGGGATTACAGGCATGAGCCACCGTGCCTGCACCCCCGCAACTTTTTTTTTTTTTTTTTTGAGGCAGAGTCTCACTCTGTCCTCCCAGGCTGGAGTGCAATGGCATTATCTCAGCTCACTGCAACCTCTGCCTCCCGGGTTCAAGCAATTCTCCTGGCTCACCCTCCCAAGGAATTATAGGCATGTGCCACCACCTCTGGCTAATTTTTTGCATTTTGATGCATTTCCACAGTGAATGCACCCACGTAACCAGTCCCCAGATCAAGACACAAAATATTACCGGTGCCCGAGAACTGCTACCTGTCCGAACACGTCTCCTTCCATTGCCCTCCCACCTCCCCAGGGATATCCATCCTCCTGACCTGTAACCGCATGGATTTCTTTAGCCTGTTTTGTGCCTTATATAAGAGACATTCGGTACATACTTTTTTGTACATTATATTCATGACATTTATAATGTTATATGTGGTTGTGGTTTGTTCATTCTAGTTGCTGCATATGATCCCATTGTGTGAATATACCAGAATTTATAGATGTATTCTCCTTCTAATAGGCATTGAGGTTATTATGGCCAGTGCTACCATGAACATTTTTGTTCATTAATTGATTCTTTTTAATGGCTGTATAATATTCTTTGCTATGGAGGACCACCCTTTATTCAGCCATCATACTTTTATTAGGTGTTTACTTTGTTTCCTGTTCTTGACCACTAAAGCAAAGCTGCAATAAATATTGTTATATGTCACTGTACTCCAGCCTGGGCAATAAGAGTGAAACTCCATCTCAAAAAAAAAAAAAAAGAAAGAAAAAAGAAAAAAAGAAAAGGTAATCTGAAGTAACCTGTCATTAACCAACCAGTTGCAATCAGTTATTTGTCTAGTGTTCTGTTTCTCTGTGCCTTACAAGGAAAGTTACTTGGAGGTGACCAATCTGCTTTCAATGTCATCAATGTAATCAAAGTAATCAATGATATAATAAAGAAAAGGAGATTGATGGCAAGATGGCCAAATAGGAACAGCTCCAGTGTGCAGCTCCCAGTGAGATTGGCACAGAAGGCGGGCGATTTCTGCATCTCCAACTGAGGTACATGGTTAATCTCATGGCGACTGGACAGACAGTGGGTGCAGCCCAAGCAGGGTGGGGTGTTGCCTCACCCAGGAAGTGCAAGGGGCCAAGGAACTCCCTCTCCTAGCCAAGGGAAGTCATTAGGGACTGTTTCCAGCACTCCGGCCCAGATATCATGCTTTTCCCACAGCCTTTGCCACTCACAAACCAGGAGATTCACCCCGGTCCCTACATCACCACCAGGGCCTGGGTTTCCAGCTGTTTACGCAGACACCAAGCTAGCTGCAGCAACCCTTTTTTTTCCTTCATACTCCAGTGGCACCTGGAAGGCCAGCAAGACAGAAATGTTCACTCCCCTGGAAAGAAGGCTGAAGCCAGGGAGCCAAGTGGTCTGACTTGGCAGGTCCCACCCCCATGGACACTGGCAAGCTAAGATCCACTGGACTGAAATTCTTGCTGCCAGCACAGCGGTCTGAGCTCAACCTGGGATACAAGCTTGGTAGGGGGAGGGCCGTCTGCCATTGCTGAGTCTCAAGTAGAAGGTTTTAACCTTACAGTGTAAACAAAGCTGCTGGGAAGTTTGAACTGGGCAGAGCCCACCATAACTCAGCAAGGCCACTGGAGGCAGACTGTCACTAGATTCCCTCCTCGCTGGGCAGGGCATCTCTAAAAACAGGCAGTAGCCCCAGGGACTTATAAATAAAGCCCCCACCTTCCTGGGACAGATCATCTGGGAAAAGGGGCAGTTGTGGGCACAGCTTCAGCAAACTTAAACCTCCCTGCCTGGCAGCTCTGAAGAGAGCAGCAGACCTCCCAGGACAGTGTTCAAGCTCTGATAAAGGACAGACTGCCTCCTGAAGTGGCTCCCTGATCCCCATGTATCCTGACTGGGAGACACCTCCCAGTAGGGGCTGACAGACACCTCATACAGGAGAGCTCTGGCTGGCATCTGGCAAGCACCCCTCTGGAATGAAGCTACCAAAGGAAGGAACAGGCTGAGCAATCTTTGCTGTTCTGCAGCCTCCTCCAGTGATACCCAGGCAAGCAGGGTCTGGACCTCCAGCAAACTCCAGCAGACCTGCAGCAGAGGGACCTCACTGTTAGAAGGAAAACAAACAGAAAGGAATAGTTTCAACATCAACAAAAAGTACATCCACTCAGAGACCCTATCTAAAAGTCACCGACTTCAGTGACCAAAGGTAGATAAATCCATGAAGATGGGAAGAAACCCGTGCAAAAAGGCTGAAAATTCCAAAAACCAGAACACCTTTTCTCCTCCAAGGGATAACAGCTCCTTGCCAGCAAGGGAACAAACCTGGAAGGAGAATGAGTTTGATAAAATGACAGAAGTAGGCTTCTGAAGGTGGGTAATAACAAACTCCTCTGAGCTAAAGGAGCAGGTTCTAACTCAATGCAAGGAAGCTAAGAACCTTGAAAAAAGGGTAGACGAATTGGTAGCTAGAATAACCAGTTTAGAGAAGAACATAAACAACCTGATGGAGCTGAAAACACAGCACAAGAACTTCCTGAAGCATACACAAATTTCAACAGCTGAATTGATCAAGTAGAAGAAAGGATATCAGAGATTGAAGATCAACTCAATGAAATAAAGTGAGAAAACAAGATTAGAGAAAAAAGAGTGGCCGGGCGCGGTGGCTCAAGCCTGTAATCCCAGCACTTTGGGAGGCCGAGGCAGGTGGATCACAAGGTCAAGAGATCGAGACCATCCTGGTCAACATGGTGAAACCCCGTCTCTACTAAAAATACAAAAAAAAATAGCTGGGCATGGTGGTGCGTGCCTGCAATCCCAGCTACTCAGGAGGCTGAGGCAGGAGAATTGCCTGAACCCAGGAGGCGGAGGTTGCGGTGAGCCGAGATCGTGCCATTGCACTCCAGCCTGGGTAACAAAAGCGAAACTCCGTCTCAAAAAAAAAAAAAAAAAAAAAAGAGTGAAAAGAAATGAACAAAGCCTCTAAGAAATATGGGACCACATGAAAAGACCAAAGCTACGTTTGATTGATGTATCTGAAAGTGATAGGGAGAATGAAGCCAAGTTGGAAAACCCTCTTCAGGGTATTATCCAGGAGAACCTCCCCAACCTAGCAAGACAGTCCAACATTCAAATTCAGGAAATGCAGAGACCACCACAAAGATACTCCTCGGGAAGAGCAACCACAAGACACATAGACACATAATTGTCAGATTCACCAAGGTTGAAATGAGGAAAAAGTGCTAACAGCAGCCAGAGAGAGAAGTCAGGTTACCCACAAAGGGAAGCCGATCAGACTCACAGCAGATCTCTCTGCAGAAACCCTACAAGCCAGAAGAGAGTGGGGGCCAATATTCAACATTCTTAAAGAATTTTCAACCCAAAATTTCATATCCAGCCAAACTAAGCTTTATAAGCAAAGGAGAAATAAAAATCCTTTACGGACAAGCAAGTGCTGACAGATTTTGTCACCAGGCCTGCCTTACAAGAGCTCCTGCAGGAAGCACCAAACATGGAAAAGAACAACCAGTACCAGCCACTGCAAAAACATACCAAATTGTAAAGACCAAAGACACTAGGAAGAAACTGTATCAACTAATGGGCAAAATAACCAGCTAGCATCATAATGACAGGCTCAAATTCACACATAATATTAACCTTGGCCAGAAGTGGTGGCTCATGCTTGTAATCCCAGCACTTTGGGAGGCCAAGGCAGGCAGATCACCTGAGGTCAGGAGTTCCAGACCAGCCTGATCAACATGGAGAAACCCTATCTCTCTCTCTCTTTTTTTTTTTTTTTTTTTTTTTTTTTTTTTTGAGTCCAAGTTTAGCTCTTGTTTCCCAGGCTGGAGTGCAATGGCGCGATCTCGGCTCACCGCAACCTCCGCCTCCTGGGTTCAGGCAATTCTCCTGCCTCAGCCTCCTGAGTAGCTGGGATTATAGGCACGTGCCACCATGCCCAGCTAATTTTTTTTGTATTTTTAGTAGAGACGGGGTTTTATCATGTTGACCAGGATGGTCTCGATCTCTTGACCTCATGATCCACCCGCCTCGGCCTCCCAAAGTGCTGGGATTACAGGCTTGAGCCACTGCACCCAGCCAAGAAACCCTATCTCTACTAAAAAATTAGAAAATTAGCCAGGAGTGGTGGTGTATGCCTATAATCCCAGCTACTAGGGAGGCTGAGGCTGAAGAACTGCTTGAACCCGGGAGGTGGAGGTTGCAGTGAGCCGAGATCGCGCCATTGCACTCCAGCCTGGGCAACAAGAGTGAAATTCCATCTCTAAATAAATAAATAACAATATTAACCTTAAATGTAAATAGACTAAATGTGCCAATTAAATGACACAGACTGGCAAGTTGGATAAAGAGTCAAGACCCATCAGTGTGCTATATTCAGAAGACCCATCTCATGTACAAAGACATGCATAGGCTCAAAATAAAGGGATGGAAGAGGATTTACCAAGCAAATGGAAGGCAAAATAAAAGCAGGGGTTGCAATCCTGGTCTCTGATAAAATGGACTTTAAACCAACAAAGATAAAAAGAGACAAAGAAGGGCATTACATAATGGTAAAAGGATCAATGCAAGAAGAAGAGCTAAGGATCCTAAATATACACACATCCAATACAGGAGCACCCAGATACATAAAGCAAGTTCTTAGAGACCTACAAAGAGACTTAGACTCCCACACAATAACAGTGGGAGACTTTAACACCCCACTGTCAATATTAGACAGATCAATGAGACAGAAAATTAACAAGGATATCCCGGACTTGAACTCAGCTCTGGACCAAGCAGACCTAATAGACATCTACAGAACTCTCCACCCCAAATCCACAGAATATACATTCTTCTCAGCACCACCTTGCACTTATTCTAAAATTGACTACATAATTGGAAATAAAACACTACTCAGCAAATGCAAAAGAATGGAAATCAACAAAGAGTCTCTCAGATCACAGTGCAATCAAATTAGAAGTCAGGATTTAAAAACTCACTCAAAACTGCACAGCAACATGGAAACTGAACAACTTGCTCCTGAATGACCACTGGATAAATAATGAAATGAAGGCAGAAATAAAGATGTTCTTTGAAACCAATGAGAACAAAGACACAATGTACCAGAATCTCTGGGACACATTTATAGCAATGTGTAGAGGGAAATTTATAGCACTAAATCCCCACAAGAGAAAGCAGGAAATATCTAAAATTGACATGCTAACATCACAATTAAAAGAACTAGAGAAGCAAGAGCAAACAAATTCAAAGCTAGCAGAAGACAAGAAATAACCTAGATCAGAGCAGAAATGAAGGAGATAGAGACCAAAAAAACCCTTCAAAAAAAAAAAAAAAAAATCCAGGAGCTGGTTTTTTGGAAAAGATCAACCAAATAGATAGATTGGTAGCCAGACTAATAAAGAAGAAAAGAGAAGAATCAAATAGATGCAATAAAAAATGATAAAGAGATACCACCTATCCCACAGAAATACAAACTACCATCAGAAATTACTATAAACACCTCTATGCAAATAAACCAGAAAACTTAGAAGAAATGGATAAATTCCAGGACAATTACACCCTCCCAAGACTAAACCAGGAAAAAGGTGAATCCCTGAAAAGACTAATAACAAGTTCTGAAATTGAGGCAGCAATTAATAGCCTACCAACCAAAAACGACCAAGACCAGACAGTTTCACAGCCGAATTCTACCAGAGGTACAAAGAGGAGCTGGTACCCTTGCTTCTGAAACTATTCCAAACAATAGAAAAAGAGGGAATCCTCCCTAACTCATTTTATGAGGCCAGCATTGTCCTGATACCAAAACCTGGCAGAGACAAAAAATAAAAAATAAAATTTCAGGCCAATTTCACCGCTGAACTTGATGTGAAAATCCTCCATAGATCGAGACCATCCTGGTCAACATGGTGAAACCCTGTTTCTACTAAAAACACAAAAACTAGCTGGGCATGGTGGCGCACGCCTGTAGTCCCAGCTACTAGGGAGGCTGAGGCAGGAGAATTGCTTGAACCTAGGAGGCGGAGGTTGCGGTGAGCCGAAATCGCGCCATTGCACTCCAGCCTGGGTAACAAGAGTGAAACTGTCTTAAAAGAAAAGAAAAGAAAAGAAAATCCTCCATAAAATACTAGCAAACCACATCCAGCAGCACATCATAAAGCTTATCCACCATGATCAAGTCAGCTTCATCCCTAGGATGCAAGGCTGGTTTAATATACTCAAATCAATAAACGTAATCCATCACATAAACAAAAACTCCATCACATAAACAAAAACCACGATTTTCTCCATAGATGCAGAGAAGGCCTTTGACAAAATTTGACAACAGCCCTTCATGCTAAAACCTCTCAATGAACTAGGTATTGATGGAACATATCTCAAAATAATAAGAGCTATATATGACAAACCCACAGCCCACATCATACTGAATGAGCAAAAACTGGAAGCATTCCCTTTGTAAACTGGCACAAGACAAGGATGCCCCCTTCTCACCACTCCTATTCAACATAGTATTGGAAGTTTTGGCCAGGGCAATCAGGGAAGAGAAAGAAATAAAGGGTATTCAATTACAAAAAGAGGAAGTCAAATTGTCTCTATTTGCAGATGACATGATTGTCTATTTAGAAGATCCCATTGTCTCAGCCCAAAGCTCCTTAAGCGGATAAGCAACTTCAGCAAAGTCTCAGGACACAAAATCAATGTGCAAAAATCACAAGTATTGCTATACACCAATAACTCTTTGTAGCAACTGGGAATGTCTACAGCCAAATCATGAGTGACCTCCCATTCACAATTGCTACAAGGAGAATAAAATAGCTAGGAATACAAGTTACAAGGGATGTGAAGGACCTCTTCAAGGAGAACTACAAACTACTGCTCAAGGAAATAAGAGAGGACACAAACAAATAGAAAAACATCCCATGCTCATGGTTAGGAAGAATCAATATCATGAAAATGGCCATACTGCCCAAAGTAATTTATAGACTCAATGCTATCCCCATCAAGCTACCATTGACTTTCTTCACAAAATTGGAAAAACCACCTTAAACTTCATATGGAACCAAAAAGAGCCCACATAGCCAAGATAATTCAAAGCAAAAAAAAAAAAAAAAAAAAAAAAAAAAAAAAAAAAAAGCTGGAGGCATCACACTACCTGACTTCAAACTATACTGCAAGGCTATAGTAATCAAAACAGCATGGTACTAATACCAAAACAATATATAGACCAATGGAACAGAACAGAGGCCTCAGAAATATCACCACACAGCTACAACCATCTGATCTTTGACAAACCTGACAAAAACAAGCAATGGGGAAAGGATTCCCTATTCAATAAATGGTGTTAGGAAAACTGGCTAATCATATGCAGACTGAAACTGGATCCCTTCATTACACCTTATACAAAAATTAACTCAAGATAGATTAAAGACTTAAATGTAAGACCTAAAACCATAAAATCCCTAGAAGAAAACCTAGGCAATACCATTCAGGACATAGGCATGAGCAAAACTTCATGACTAAAACACCAAAAACAATGTCAACAAAAGCCAAAATAGACAAATGGAATTTAATTAAAATCAAAAGCTTCTTCACAGCAAAAGAAACTATCATCAGAGTGAACAGGCAACCTACAGAATGGGATAACATTTTTGCAATCTCTCCATCTGACAAAGGGCTATTATCCAGAATCCACAAAGAACTTAAACAAATTTACAAGAAAAAAAAAAAAACTCCATCAAAATGTGGGCGAAGGATATAAACAGACACTTTTCAAAAGGAGACATGTATGCAGCCAACAAACACATGAAAAAATGCTCATCATCATTGGTCATTAGAGAAATGCAAATCAAAACCACACTGAGATACCATCTCACACCAGTTAGAATGGCGATCATTAAAAATTCTGGAGACAACAGATGCTGGAGAGGATGTGGAGAAACAGGAACACTTTTACACTGTTGGTGGGAATGTAAATTAGTTCAACCATCGTGGAAGACAGTGTGGTGATTCCTCAAGGATCTAGAACTAGAAATATCATTTGACCCAGCAATCCCATTACTGGGTATATAGCCAAAGGAGTATAAATCATTCTGTTATAAAGACACAGATGTTCATTGTGGCACTGTTTACAATAGCAAAGACTTGGAACCAACCCAAATGCCTGCCAAAGATAGACTGGACAGGGAAACTGTGGCACACATACACCATGGAATACCATGCAGCCATAACAAATGATGAGTTCATGTCCTTTGCAGGGAGATGGATGAAGCTGGAAACCATCATTCTCAGCAAACTGACACAAGAACAGAAAACCAAACACTGCATGTTCTCAGAAGTTGGTGTTGAACAATGAGAACACATGGGCACAGGGAGGGGAACATCACACACCAGGGCCTGTTGGTGGGTGGGGGGCTAGGGGAGGGATAGCATTAGGAGAAATACCTAATGTAGATGACAGGGGGATGGATGCAAGTCACCGTGACACCTGTATACCTATGTAACGAACCTGCATGTTCTGCACATGTACCCCAGAACTTAAAAAAAAAGAAAACAACAACACAGGAAATTATTTTGCTAAAAAACATAATTTTTGTTCCCTAGGCCAACTACCTAAAAGGTTAAGAGATCACTTTCATTATTTTCTATTAAAAGCAGATGAGGCCCCTTCTCTGTTCCTAGCTGGAGGGACATGAGTGTCTTTGGGCCATCGTCCCTGAATGGGGCCCTGATAAGGCTACCTGACAGCCTAGAGGTCTGGGAACCCATGTGGGGTTTAAGTGACACTTCTGCAGATGAAGGGTTAACAGAGGACTTGACTATAAGACAAAGCTGCAGAGCCACTGGCAGGAGGACCGCTTTCTCATTACTTGCCAGATCTGCAGAGATCAAAACAAGCCCTACAGGAACTCACACAGAACCAAGTTGTATTGTCGACACATTGGAACAAGAGATTTCAAAATTTAAAGACTGTCATTCTATGTTGGATATTAATGCTTTGTTTGCTGAGGTTAAACACTATCCGCTGAGTTGGTGAATATAAGAAATGCGGATCCTTTGTGAAAAGACATCAAATTAAAAAAAAAGAGCTGGCCAGTGCTTAGCTTACACCTGTAATTTCAGCACTTTGGGAGGCTGAGGTGGGCAGATCACAAGATCAGGGGTTTGAGATCAGCCTGATCAACGTGGTGAAACCCCATCTCTACTAAATATACAAAAATTAGCCGGGCGTGGTGGTGGGCACCTGTAGTCCCAGCTACTTGAGGCAGGAGAATCGCTTGAACCTGGGAGGCGGAGGCTGCAGTGAGCACTCCATCCCAGGTGACAGAGCCAGAGAAAGGAGGCGGGAAGGAGAGAAGCAAGGAAAAAAAAACAAGGAAAAAAAATCAGAGTTTAGTCCTCAAACTGAATTCCATCCCAAAGTTAGTTCAACCTACTCCCAGAAATGAACAAGGGCAGCTTAAAGGTTAGAAGCAAGATGGAGTCGGTTAGGCCTGTCTCTTTTACTGTCCTAATTTCCTCAGTCATACATTTTGCAAAAGCGGTTTCAATTCAGTCCTGAGAAAGCGACCCGCCCAAGTCCCATGAGAGCCGCAGGAAGATGTCGGTCCCCAACGGAGTGGAGGCCTGGAGACAGTGGTCGTGGGTGATAAGTCTTCAATATCGGAAGGGCAGCCTACCTGAGAGGGGCTGTGGAGGTCCCAGTCACGCTGCCCACGGTGGGGGGTACCCAGCAGGCCTCTGGCCCCCGGAGAGGCAGGGCAGGACTCCCACATTCTTGCCCAGCACTGCGGGCAGAAAGGTGAGAGCCAGCCGCCCAGGCAGAGCCCACAGACGCCCTGCAGAGCTGGCTCCCAGAGCTGGGTCGGGTTTTTATTCTCTTCCTTCACACTCATCTTCAATTCACTTTCTGATTCAGATAATTGACAACGTGCACCTGGGCCGTCCCACGCAGTCTGCTGCCTCACTCTCCACCCCCAGAGATGCTCAGACTTCCATGTTGGCACACAGTGGGCTTCTGATTGTTAAAAGAGTTTTAAAGGTCACAGTCTTTTAAAAGAGTGGTGGGGACTGGGCGTCGTGGCACTTTGGGAGTTCGAGGTGGGCGGATCATGAGGTCAGGAGTTCGAGACCAGTCTGGCCAACATAGTGAAACCTCATCTCTACTAAAAGTACAAAAATTAGCCAGGCATGGTGGTGGGCGCCTGTAATCCCAGCTACTCAGGAGGCTGAGGCAGGAGAATCACTTGAACCCAGGAGAAGGAGGTTGCAGTGAGCCGAGATCACACCATTGCACTCCAGCCTCAGCAACAGAGCAAGACTTTGCCTCAAAAAAAAAGAGCAGCGAGTTGCTCCTCTGGTTGTTATCTTGATGGACACACTGTGTGTGCTTGCTGGAGGCAGGAGGCAGTGCACACAGGCACAGAGTCACCACTTGGAATTGCTGGGCGACATGCCTTCCTCACAGCACGTAGGAATGCGGGGGGAAGGGGGGGCGGGGACAGAGTTCACAAGAGGCTCTTTTAAGTAAATCCAGGCATAATACATTTTACCGATGACTTAATAGAAATTACATCAGAAAAAATGGACATTGTTGAACCAATTCCAATTTAGGAAGGCCATACTTTTATTTTTTTGGAGGCAGGGCCTGACTCTGTCACCCAGGCTGGAGTGCAATGCTGCGATCACAGCTCACTGCAGCATCGACCTCCCCAGGCTCAGGTGATTCTCCCAGCTCAGCTTCCTGAGTAGCTGGGACTATAGGTGTGCACCACCACACCTGGCTAATTTTCTGTATTTTTTTGGTAGCTAGGTTGCCCAGGCTGGTCTCAAACTCCTGAGCTCAAGCAATCCTCCTGCCCCAGCTTCCCAAAGTGCTGGGATTACAGGCAGGAGCCGCTGCACCCAGCCAGGCCGTACCTGAAAGAAGATTTGTTAAATAAAGTTTACAGTAAGTGTCAGGAGCGGTGCAATGTCAGAGATAACCAGGTCCACGCACATTTTCGTCTTTCCACAGTGTTGGGCTTTTATTGATGTGGTCTCAGCCACAAAAAGCACGAGCTACGTGGAGTTCCTAAAGAGGCAGTTTTCCTTATTACCTTTTGGTCACTCTGCTCAGAGACATGAGCACACAGGCTCAAGCCTCTCCAAAGGTCAGTCAATATTGCAAACCGAATACAATAATATACATTTTTTTCCTTGTTTTTTCTATTTTATTATTGTTATTTTAAAAATAGAGACGGTGTCTCACTATGTTGCCCAGGCTCGTCACAAACTCCTGAAATCAATCCTCCCACCTTAACCTCCCAAAGTGCTGGGGTTAAAGGCGTGAGCCACCCCACCTGGCCCATAATACTACACTTAATACATTTAATCAATATAGAAATGTTATAGGTTAAATATTCCACAACATTTTTTTTTTTTTTTTTGAGACGGAGTCTCTGTTGTCCAAGCTGAAGTGCAGTGGCATGATCTTGGCTCACTGCAGCCTCCACATTTTTAGTAGAGATGTGTTTTCACTATGTTGGCCAGGTTGGTCCCCAACTCCTGACTGCAAATGATCCACCTGCCTTGGCCTACCCAAAGTGCTGGGATTACCGGCATGAGCCACCGCACCCAGGCTCCATGTTGAAGTAACATTTAACATCAAGAGGAAAAAGAGGACCAGGTGCGATGGCTCATACTTGTAATCTCAGCACTTTAGGAAGCTGAGGCAGGTGGATTGCTTGAGACCAGCAGTTTGAGACCAGCCTGGCCAACATGGTGAAACCCTATCTCTACTAAAAATACAAAAATTAGCCAGTCATGGTAACATGTGCCTGCAATCCTAGCTACTTAGGAGACTGAGGCAGGAGAATCCCTTGAACCTGGGAGGTAGAGGTTGCAGTGAGCTGAGATTGTACCACTGGGTACGATCTCAAGCTCCAGGAATCAAGCAATCCAAGCAATCCTCCCACCTTAACCTCCGAAAGTGCTGGGGCTACAGGCGTGACCCACCGCACCTGGCCCTATTTAATAGTATATTTACTGTACTCCAGCCTGGGTGACAGAGTGAGACTCCGTCTCAAAAAAAAAAAAAAAAGTAAAAAGAGGCAGCTGGGCACAGTGGCTCATGCCTGCAATCCCAGCACTTTGGGAGGCTGAGGGAGGATATTCACTTGAGCCCAGGCGTTTGAGACCAGCCTGGGCAAAATAGCAAGATCCTATTTATAATTTTTATTTTACTGAAAAAAATAAAGAGGAGCTGGGTATGGTGGCTCATGCCTGTAATCCCAACACTTTGGGAGGCTGAGGTGGGTGGATCACTTGAGGTCAGGAGTTTGAGACCAGCCTGGCCAACATGGTGAAACTCCATCTCTCCTAAAAATACAAAAATTAGCCAGGCGTGGTGGTGCATGCCTGTAGTCCCAGCTACTTTGGAGGCTGAGGCAGAAGAATCACTTGAACCTGGGAGGTGGAGATTGCAGTGAGCCGAGATTGTGCCATTGTACTCCAGCCAGAGTGACAGAGCAAGACTCTGACTCAAAAAAAAAAAAAAAGCACTTAAACTGAAGGAAAGGAGGCAAAAAGAAGAGTTTGGAGAAGAGTGGCAATGAGAGGAGTTTGAAAGAGAAAAGTACTTAACTGCCAGACCAGCTCAAAGGACATGAAGAGTTGTGTTTGTGTGCTTTCTTCTATCCCATATGTGGATTAAGATGACTGAAGTGTAGCCTGAACTTGAGGGAGTGCCTTATACCATGATGTCCTATCTATCTTGAAATCCTTATTCCGGGATCACTGTGTCTCCATGCCTTTCTTCCTCAGTAGCAGACATCATATCGCTTAGTTTTTTATATTCATAAGTTTTTCAAATTGTGTTTAATTTTAAAATGTATTATTTTGACCTTGAATCATTTATAAACTGAAAAATGATCTGATTATTACAAGTCTAGACTCTAAGTGGTTAAAAATTCATATGATTTTTTTTTTTTAGCTTCTTAATATAGATTTAAAACGTTCCAGTTATTTTTGTTTTTGAGATGGAGTCTTGCTCTGTTGCCCAGTCTGGAGTGAAGTGGTGCGATCTCAGCTACAACCTCCGCCTCCTGGGTTCAAGTGATTCTCCTGCCTCAGCCTCCTCAGTAGCTGAGATTATAGGCACCTGCCACCATGCCCAGCTAATTTTTGTATTTGTAGTAGAGACAGGGTTTCGCCATGTTGGCCAGGCTGGTCTTGAACTTCTGACCTCATGATCCACCCACCTCGGCCTCCCAGTGTTGGGATTACAGGTACGAGCCACTGCGCCTGGCCTCCAGTTCTTATTTTATGAACTGGCTTGCCTTTCTGGCAATACAATGCTGATTTTTAGTAACTGTCTTTTCATTGCTTAGTTAAGAAGAAATGTCAGCTGTTAAATCACATCTACCCCTGGAAGAGAGGTGAGCCTTTGTGAAGAACATGATGGAAAAGTGCACACGCACAGGACATAACAGCACTTTAGGTATAATTCAGGTGAGCAAGATGCCAGATAGATTCTACTAACCAGATACTCCTGCTTTGTAGTGTCGTTGTCACGGCTTCCGAAGCTTTTGGGTCCAAAGAACATTACATCTAGCCTGGGCGCAGTGGCTCACGCCTGATCCCAGCACTTTGGGAGGCTGAGCCAGGTGGATCACTTGAGGTAAGGAGTTCGAGACCAGCCTGACCAACATGGCAAAACCCTGTTTCTACTGAAAATACAAAATTAGCTGAGCATCATGGCACATGCCTGTAATCCCAGCTACTTGCAAGGCTGAGGCCAGAGAACTTCTTGAACCTAGGAGGCGGAGGTTGTTCTGCTTTGCTTTTCACGTTTCCCCTGGTGATTCGAATGCACCTGAAAAATTGAGAACCACAGGCTTAGTGGTAGGTCAGGGTTTCCCACACTAGGCTGCATAGCATTATCACCTGGGAACATTAACAACAGACATTCTCGATTCTTAGTGTAATTAGTGATGATGTGGATCCCATATTTTTTTTTTAAAGAGTTATCCAGATAATTCTGATGTCAGGAACCACTGGTATAGACTATCTAGTGAGTTGTATTATAAGCAATAAAATACTTTAAAAGCTACTCAGTAACTTGGGATTCATTTTATGAAATAAATTCTGAACTGCTGTTTTTGATATAGTCAGACTTATGACTGAACCCTAGCAGGCAGGCAAGAGATATAGAATTCTGGTTAATTGAACTTCTGTGGCCTGTATAAAAATAAATCAAGTTTCTTGAATGAATGGCCAGGCACATATACTTTCAGAATTGTATTATTTAAGTATTGAAGACTTTAAAAAATGTCTATATATATATATTAGTATCCATTACTTTAAGGTCAATTATAAACCAGAAGTACTGTTATCTTGGTGATTAAAATCTAAAACTTTAGTTGCATTTCAGTAACAAAAACATCTCTTACTAGACTGAGTGTGGTGGCTCATGCCTGTAATCCCAGTGCTTTAGGAGGCTGAGGTGGGAGGATTCTTTGAGCCCAGGAGTTCGAGGCTGCAGTGAGCTATAATTGCACCACTGCATTCTGGCCCGGATGACAGAGTGAGACCCTGTCTCTCAAAACAAAATAAAGAACATATCTTACTGACTACACCTGAATGGAACTTTTTTTTTTTGTTTTGAGATGGCGTCTTATTCTGTTGCCCAGGCTGGAGTGCAGTGATGCAATCTCAGCTCACTGCAACCTCCACCTCCCAGGTTCAAGCGATTCTCCTCACTCAGCCTCCTGACTAGCTGGAATCACAGGCACGTGCCACTGTGTCCAGCTAATTTTTGTATTTTTAGTAGAGACGGGGTTTCACCATGTTGGCCAGGCTGGTCTCAAACTCCTGACCTTATGATCCACCCTCCTAGGCCTCCCAAAGTGCTGGGATTACAGGTGTGAGCCACTGTGCCTGGCCAGAACTCTTATAATTAGTCTTTCTGTATTTTTTCACAAAATAGTGAATTGGTACTTGGGAGACTTCTGAGGTTTTTTTTTTTTAATCTGCCTTTTATTTGAAATTATAGCATTTGTGTTCTAAACTAAGATGGTAAGAGTTCATTTTGTATTTACTTTGCAGTAAGTATTATGTGAATATGCAAACCTTGACTGTAATATAGATTGTGTCCACAGTGGGTTTTGGGGTGATACAGTTTATGAATATACCAATTATATACCCTCATACATTTGTCTGATTTTGAGTTTGTAAAATGAGGACTACTTTTTACATATTTAATGCAAAAAAAAAAAAAGTCTGTGGAAAAAAAAAAAAGCAGATGAATACACCAAAAAAACCTTGTTTTAACACAGGGGAGTAAATTTTAGTTTTGTATTAGTGTACTTTTGATCTCAAAGCTTTTTAGAAAACCCTATAAATAATTCCCTTCTAATTTTTTCCAATTTGATCACATACAAAATTCTTTTTTTTTTCTTTTTTTTGAGATAGGGTCTTGCTCTGTTGCCCAGGCTGAAGTGCAGTGGTGCAATCTTGGCTCACTGCAGCCTCTGCCTCCTGGGTTCAAGTGATTCTCCTGCCTCAGCCTCCTGAGTAGCTGGGACTATAGGCATGCACCACCACATCTGGCTAATTTTTTATTTTTAGTGGAGACAGGGTTTTACCCTGTTGGCCAGGCTGGTCTTGAATTCCTGACCTCAAGTGATCAGCCTGCCTTGGCCTCCCAAAATGCTGGGATTACAGGTGTGAGCCACTGTGCCTGGCCTATAAAATTCTTTTCATAGGATTTATCTCCTATACACCTTCCACAACTTGCTCAGATCTCTTAGAACTTGCTCAAATCTTGTACAACTTGCTTAAACTTTCAGTTTTGTTCTATACTTCCTTCTTTTTCATATTGGAACAGCCAATCATTCTACTTTATGACAAAAATTGACTTTCCTTTTTCCCTTATTTTGATCACAAAAATTCATCTTTATACAACAAATATTACTTTTTCTCTTTTCAACTTTTAAAAAAACTAAACATACATTTTCATACTTAGAATTTTCTTCACATCTCTCTTACTGGTTCCTTCCTACCTTGTTTCTATTTCCTTTCTAAATCCTTATTTTGAAACAACTTTTAAATAATCTCCAAATTAGGTGAAATTATTCTTTTTAAGAGAAAAGTATCCTCATGTCTTTTATTTTTTCCTCACCAAAACACATCTTACTTTCTTTATATAGTTTGCATATATATAATTGTTTCCTTTACAGTAGTTTTAATCCTTAGCAATTGTGAATCAGTATTCTACAACTTAAGTTTCATAATTTCCAGAATATGCACTTTCTCAAAGTACAATTTTTCATATTAACAGACCAAAATATATTTAGCCTTTTTTGTTTTGAGACAGAGTCTTGCTCTGTTGCCCAGGCTGGAGTGTAGTGGTGCAATCTCAGCTCACTGCAACCTCCACCTCCTGGATTCAAGTAATTCTCCTGACTCAGCCTCCTGAGTAGCTGAGATTATAGGCACCCACCACCACACCCAGCTAATTTTTGTACTTTTAGTAGAGATGAGGGTTCACCATCTTGGCCAGACTGATCTCGAACTCTTGACCTCATGATCCACCTGCCTCACCCTCCCAAAGTGCTGGGATTACAGGTGAGCCATGGTACCCGGCCATATTTAGTCTTTCTTTAAAATTTAAGAAGCCAAAAATAAGTTTAAAGTTATGTTCAAATGAATGTTTCAGTATTCTAACTTAATTGAAAATGACTCAGACATTTCATGAATATCACTTAATAACAGGACTTAAAGTTACTGTAAAAGGTTTTCAAAACTGAAAAGTTCAGTTATCCATTTGTATCCCATTTACTCATTTTTAACAATTATGCTTGAGTTGTTCATTAAATAAAGCTAGCCATCATCTCATTATTTTTCAAAAAATCAGGAAAGTATTTAAAATATTACAGAAGCAAAAAGACTAACAGGTTAAACATGGTTCTTCCACCCTGCTTCCCCCCCCCCCCCCCCCCCCCCCACTGAGACTGGATAGTTCTCTTGAACTCCTTGGTGGGCAGGAACCGGAGTGGCTCATTGCACTCTTCGAGGGAGGGAGCGTGGGATCGTGCAAGCAAGCGAGTGCAGGAACCGGAGCAAATGAATGCTGGAACCGACTGGTCACTCTTCCGTGGTGGGAGCAGGCTCTGTGTGGGCCCTGCCGTAGCGTCCAAGCACGTTACAACCAATGCTCTTTCAGCGCTGCCATCCGGGATGACCAAGTGCCAACCAGCTCAGTGGAGGGTCAGGGTGACAGACCCTGCCCTCTTGGAACCCGAGTTCTTGTCCAGAGTCCAGGTCACAGGAACTGTTTGAAAGGTGATGAATGAAGACTTTATTGAGAGGTGGGTGGCTCTCAGCAGACAGGGAGGCCTGAAAGGGGATGGGAAGGTAGTATCTCCCGGAAGCCCGGCTGTCTCCGGCTGGGCCCTTCTTGCACCATCTGAAGTTAGTGGCATTTATCCATAATCTCTGATGCTCAGCTGCTTGTGTCCTTGACATTCAGCCACTTGTGTTGCTCTGCCAGCTGAAGTCTTATGGGTACAGGATAGGGGCAGGGCAGGCCAAAAAAGGCAACATTTGGGTGGAAAAATGGGGTCAGCTGTTTTCACTTAGGGCTGAGGTTCTGGGCTGATGGATGGGGTCTGGCCAGGAGCCCAGCCCTCCTCTTACCACCATGACTGACAGGTATCAAGATATTTTTTCATCACGTATTTGACTCTTCTGGGTGGCTTTATAGCTTTATTATACATCTAGGAGATAACGAGCTTGTTTGACTAGTAAATCTAGGGGGAAAATATGCTTGCTTTATATAATTAATGACTTTAAATACTTTTTTCTTCAAGCCAATTAAATAGCTATTTTATGTATTTTGGTATAAAAATATCACATACACAACACATAGATATGCAGACATACAGACACACAAAAGCAGATCTTAATGCTTTCATTAAGATTCATTTGCCAACTTTGAAATAGTTTTTCTCTTCCCCTTGAGGCCATCAATTCTTCAACCATTCATTCCACTGCCCTGAGAAATTTGTTAGCCAGACAACCACAAATTTGTGCTTCCAAAGGGATGACTCTTCAGTGAAACAAGGTAGAAAATGTACATCTCAAAGGCACAGAACTTAGATACAAACACCGTTATTTGCCAAGATAAAGAAGGGCTTAGACAAAGGGCAAGTTGGCCAGGAAAAGCACCTTAAGCAAAGGTAGCTTGTTAAGCAAGCTTTTAAGCCAATGCCTTTCTCATTGTAAAAGTTTCTAATGGTCTAGGTGCAGAGGCGGAGGTATCCTTACAAAGGAAGATTTCCTTTATAGATACAAATTTCTTTTACAAAGAATTTCAAAATCTTGTTCCTTACTTACATCATTGCCTTCAGGGCAGAGCTTTTTAACAAACAGGGCAAAAAATAACCAGTAGAAACTTAGAGCTGTCATCAGAGGCCTGCCAGTCTTGGTGGTGAACATGGAGGTTATCAGAGGTAGGCAGCCTGTTTTGAGGGGCTCTTCTCAGATTCTTTGGAAGCAGTCCCTTTTTCAATGTTTTGATCATTTGGACAAATTACAACAATATTTTGGAAACTGCAGTTCTAGGGGTTGCTTACTGGCACGCCCTGGGGCAGGCCCACAAGTCATCTAGGTTGTTGGTTGCCACAGAGCTGAAGTACTTTGGAAATGGCTCTCCTAGGGCTCATTTGCAAGCTTTCAGCATTTGTCTGACCTGTGAATGGACCAGGTGGGGCTTGTCAGGTCACTGATAATCACTCTTAGGAAAATACCATTCTGCCTCTTTCATCCATTTTTGGGCTTTCCAGATCCCACCAATATGCATATTAGTTGGCATAGATGAGGTATCCTGGGATCTTAAGTTATATATGTACCCCAAAACCTAAAATGCAATAAAAAAAGAATATTGTTATGAACAGAATATGAAAAAAAAAAAAAAAGACTGAATTCTGGCTGGGCGCGGTGGCTCACCCCTGTAATCCCAGCACTTTGGGAGGCCAAGGTGGGTGGATCACAAGGTCAGGAGTTCAAGACTAGCCTGGCCAACATGGCGAAATCCCGTCTCTACTAAAAGTACAAAAATTAGCCAAGTGTAGTGGTGGGCACCTGTAATCCCAGCTACTCAGGAGGCTGAGGCAGGAGAATCACTTGAACCCAGGAGGCAGAAGTTGCAGTGAGCTGAGATTGTGCCATTGCACTCCAGCCTGGGTGACAACAGCATGACTCAGTCACAAAAAAAAAAAAAAAAAAAAGGCTGAATTTTTCAGAAAACTTTTTTTTTTTTTTTTTTTGAGATGGAGTCTTGATGTTACCCAGGCTAGAATGCAGTCACACCATCTTGGCTCACTGCAACTTCCACCTCCCAGGTTCAAGTGATTCTCCTGCCTCAGCCTGCCAAGTAGCTGGGATGATAGGCGCCTGCCACTGTGCCAGCTAATGTTTTTGTATTTTTAGTAGAGACAGGGTTTCAGAGACAGGTTTCAAGACTATCTTGGCCAGGCTGGTCTCAAACTCCTTACCTCGTGATCCACCCACCTTGGCCTCCCAAAGTGTTGGGATTACAGGGGTGAGCCACCGTGCCCAGCCTTCAGAAAACTTTTAAAGATCTTTCCTGGGTTTGCAAAATTTTTAACCTATGGCTCTGAGCTGTTTTTATACAGGGAATGTAAATCACTCCAGGATTATCTCCGAAATTTTCAGGTGGTTTTATGCTACAAGGAAACTGTTTAACTGTTTCAAGTTTTTTTTTTAATTTTTCACAGAAGAAAGGCAAATCAGACAGAGTATGAATAGTCTAAATATTCAGGCAAAGTAGGCTAGAGAGCAGCAGTAGGAATTACATCAGTTTTACCATCCTTGGTGTGGGGGATATCTTCCATTTCTAGCCTTTCATTAGCTCTTTGCAATGAATCTTTTAAAAAGACTATTTTGGAATCCTGGGCAGGTAACCAAGCAAAAAAGTCAGCAGATTCTAAGTAGGCAGGGGAGGGCAGCGAGAAAGAGAGCTTAGAAGGCTCTACACGCTAATCAATTATATACATCCTATTCAGACTTTAACCCTATAGCTACAGTCTTCTAATTTAGTTCTAAGAATAAAAACAGGCCAGGTGCAGTGGCTCATGCCTATAATCCCAGAACTTAGGGAGGCCAAGGCAGGTAGATCACAAGTTCAGGAGTTTGAGACCAGTCTGGTCAACACGGTGAAACCCCATCTCTACTAAAGATACAAAAAAAATTAGCCAGGCGTGGTGGTGTGCACCTGTAGTCCCAGCTACTTGGGATGCTGAGGCGGGAGAATTGCTTGAACCCAGGAGGCGGAGGCTGCAGTAAGCCGAGATTGCACCATTGAACTGCAGCCTGGGTGACAGGGCAAGAGTCCCTCTCAAAACAAAAACAAACAAACAACACACTTGGGAGGTTTGAACAGTCCACAAAAAGGCCACTGGAGCTCCAAATGGTCCTTGGTATAATCTTTTTTTGGTTTTTGAGTGTGTGTGTGTGTGTGTGTGTGTGTGTGTGCATGTGTGTGAAGGAGTTTCACTCTTGTTGCCCAGGCTGGCATGCAATGGTATGATCTTGGGTCACTGCGAACTCTGACTCCTGGGTTCAAGTGATCCTCCTGCCTCAGCCTCCCAAGTAGCTAGGATTACAGGTGTGTGCCGCCATGCTCGGCTAATTTTGTATTTTTATTAGAGATAGTGTTTCACCATGTTGGTCAGGTTGCTCTCAAACTCCTGACCTCAAGTGATCCACACACCTCGGCCTCCCACAGCGCTGGGATTACAGGCATGAGCCACCACGCCTGGCCAAGCCCTTGGTATAATCTGCCCATAGGTTTAAAAATGTCCACAAGAATGGACCATAATGTTTGAACATATAGCTGGCTGGAGTCCCTAAAGGGGAACTATATTTGCATGCATTAGAACTTGGGGTGTCCATTATGTTTCTTATTAATCTTTCTAGATCAAAATCCAGAGTACCAAAGACAGCGAAAAGAAAGAAAGATTTAGATATAACAGTCAGTACGCTAGTCACAAACAGGGAGCAACCCACATTTCTGTTTAGCCATATTCTTGGCAACTCCCAACCTTTGGTTGATTGACCAAGTTCTCAGGACACAAAAACATAACAAATAGGAAAACAACAGCTGTGCATGGGAGGGGAAGAATCACTGACACCTGTGTACCCTAAAGCCAAGAGGACTCAGTTCTTTCAAAGTTAAGGATTCTATTTTTATGTTGGAACTTGGGTCTCTCAGAGCCAAGTTGGCTTTGGCTCTGAAATCCCCTTACCCAATTTAGCTAACGATTTTTCTTCTTTAACTTTTTTTTTTTTTTTTTTTTTTTTTTTTTTTTTTTTTTTGAGATGGAGTCTCACTCTGTCACCCAGGCTAGAGTGCAGTGGTGCAATTTTGGCTCACTGCAACCTCCGCCTCCTGGGTTGCAGCAATTCTCCTGCTTCAGCCTCCTGAGCAGCTGGGATTACAGGTGTGTGCCACCACGCTTGGCTAATTTTTTCTATTCTTTTTCTTTTTCTTTTTTCTTGAGATAGTCTCACTCTATCACCCAGGCTGGAGTGCAATGGCATGGTCTTGGCTCACTGCAACCTCCACCTCCCGGGTTCAAGTGATTCTCCTGCCTCAGCCTCCTGAATAGCTGGGATTACAGGCATGCACCACCATACCCAGCTAATTTTTGTATTTTTAGTAGAGATGGGGTTTAACCATGTTGGCCAGGCTGGTCTCGAACTCCTGATCTCATGATCTGCCCGCCTAGGCCTCCCAAAGTGCTGAGATTACAGGCACAAGCCACCACACCCAGCCAAGCTAATGATTTTTCTTATCTCAGCACACAAGAAGAGAAGAAATAAAGTGGATAGATAGCTGTGAATTCTGAAAGCCAGGCTCACTCCAACAGTAGCAATCAGTTACTGCAACTACTATCAGTTACCTCTAAAACACAGCCTTTGCAGGTGACTCATCATCTACTGCAAACCCAAAAGTCATGTGTCCTCTCATGGCACAAACCCTTGATATCTGTCATAGTCTGTTTTGTGTTGCTATAACAGAATACGTAAGACTGGGTAATTTATAAAGAATGGAGGTTTATTTAGCTCATGGCTGGGAAGTCCAAGATTGGGTGGCTGCATCCAATGAGGCCCTCATGCTGTTTTATGGCATGGTAGAAAAGTGAAAGGTAGGGGGAGAGAGCACTCACACACCAGAGAAAAGGGGGCTGAACTTTTTCAATCACTAACTTGTTCCTATGAGAAAGGCACTAATTCCTCTTTTTTTTTTTTTTTTTTGACAGAGTCTCACTCTGTCGCCCAGGCTGGAGTGCAATGGCGTGATCTCAGCTCGCTGCAACCTTCACCTCCCAGGTTAAAGCGATTCTCCTGCCTCAGCCTCCCAAGTAGCTGGGAATACAGGTGCATACCACCACACCCAGCTAAATTTTTGTGTTTTTAGTAGGGATGGGTTTTAACTGTGTTAGCTAGGATGGTCTGGATCTCCTGACCTCGTGACCTTGTGATCCGCCCACCTCAGGCTCCCAAAGTGCTGGGATTACAGGTGTGAGCTACCATGCCCGGCCACTAATCCCTCTTAAAGACCTAATAACTTTTTTTTTTTGAGATGGGGTTTTGCTCTTGTTGCCCAGGCTGGAGTGTAATGGCATGATCTTGGCTCACCGCAACCTCCATCTCCTAAGAGCAAAGGATTCTCCTGCCTCAGCCTCCCAAGTAGCTGGGATTACAGGTACATGCTAACACGTCCAGCTAATTTTGTATTTTTATAGAGACAGGGTTTCTCCATGTTGGTCAGGCTGCTCTAGAACTTCCAACCTCAGGTGATTTGCTGGCCTCGGCCTCCCAAAGTGCTGAGATTACAGGTGTAAGCCATCGCACCCAGCCAGACTTAATCACTTCTTAAAGACCCCACCTCCCAACATGGCCACAATGGCAATAAAATTTTAGTATGAGTTTCAGAGGGCCACATCATATTCAAATCATAGCAGTACCCTGAGGTCAAATGCTCACTCATGGCATTTACCTTGGATTTGAAAGCCAAAAAATTCAGGAGTCTCAATGCAAAAAGAACAGAGTATGGCCCAAAAGGAACTTATTTACAACACCCAGGACTCTGTGAGGAAGACAGAGGACCTGAAAGGAGTCAGCAGAACCTCTCCTGCATTCCTCAAGAGGTCCTTAAGAGTGATTAGTAGAGGCCAGGCATGGTGGCTCATGCCTATAATCCTAGCACTTTTGGAGGCTGAGGTGGGTGGATCGCCTGAGGTCAGTTCAAGACCAGCTTGGCCAACATGGTAAAATCCCATCTCTACTAAAAATACAAAAATTAGCCAGGAGTGGTGGCACATGCCTGTAATCCCAGCTACTTGGAAGGCTGAGGCAGGAGAATCACTTGAACCCGAGCACCACTGCATACCAACCTGGGCAATAAGAGCAAAACTCCGTCTCAAAAAAAAAAAAGTAATCCGTAGTCTCCTTATGGTCCCTTTGATGGCATGGCCACCAGATTGGTCAAAAGGTAACATTTAAATATCTTAAGTGGCTTTGTTTGTGGGTCTAGAATCAGGCAATACTTCCTTCCATAAAAATACAGTGTTCTGATAAGCTGAGCAGAAGAGGTTGCTTTTACAGACTGAAAAACTGAAGAAAGCAGAACCAAAGCACAGAAAGCAGACTGGTCATTTCAGAGTTACCTTCCTTGTAAGACAGGAGCAAGGAAATAATAATAGACAAATCATTGACTGGTTCCCACCAGGTTACTTCAGGTTACTTTTTGTTGTAAGGCAGACGGAACTGCATTATTATGCCAACTGAAGCTGGCCGGTTTGGGAAATTGGGCTGTTTTTATCTCCTGATTTCCGAGTAGGTCAGATAACAGCTCATTTTCAGTTTGGTGATATAGCACCTCAACATGGGTGACCCCATTTTGACCTGTAGTCTAGTCTATTGGGGCCTAGGACAGTAGCTGAGTCCAAAACAATGGGCTCCTATGATTTTAATTTAACAGCATGCATAAGCAAGGCCCCATCTTACCTACGAAGGTGTCAAACCATATTAAGTATAGGGCTCAATCCAAGTGTATTCACTTTGTATCTCCTACACACACACACACACACACACACACACACACACACAAATATGCTTTTTCAAACAATTCACTCCCATAGATTCCCCCCAAGAATCCAACATGGCTCTCATCCCTGAAGGGTGGATCCATTAATTGAGGATCACTGGCTTATAAAATCTCCACAGAAGATCACAGTTTGAAGATGGAAATGCTTTATTCCATTAACGACCTGGTATTCCTCCCCTCTCTCTGTAACTCACAGATGTTGCGCTTAGTAGTTTTCTCTTGCTGTGCAGTGCAGGTTCCTTTCAAGATGTTCTCAAACCTCTCTGGGCTGCTGGTTAGGTGGCACTCAGGAGAACAACACTAGGTTCAAACCCAGTTTCTCACTGGCAACATGTGGGTACTAATGCTGGAACCAAATCCTATTACTGACATTTAACCTAATCTTACCAATAACAGCTTGCTAAGGACTTCCAAACCCCATACTATGCATTTGCTTGTGGACTGAATTGGGATCTGTTTTTCTCTGCTACCAACCATGAATTTCAGGGGTGCTGGAAAGGACTGTGCTTGTGATTTCGGCCCAGCTGTTTACAAGGGGCCTGAGGGAAGCTCTCATTTGTGTTGTTCAGCCAAGGTTGGTGGCCTCGGGTTTTATCATAGCCTCATATTTATGCACTACATAGAAAGCCTTTAAAAACTCAGTAAAGTCAATGCTTCCGTCTCTGTTCAGGTCCATTATGTTGGCAATCTTATTGACTTGGGAATCATCAATATGAAGATTGTAGTGAGAACTAAAAAGTTTCCACATGGTACGAAATTCTTCCATGGAGATCAGCCCTAAAAGAATATAAAAGAAGGTTATGAATGTTCATTTTAAGACCCACCTAAGGCAGGGGTTGCAGAAGCCACACTGATTGAATAGTCCCAAATAGAAACTCACTAAAATGCCTGACCATGAAGATACTGAAGGATATGGAAGAGTAAGATTATAAATGTAAGAAACAGGCCGGGCGTGGTGGCTCACGCCTGTAATCTCAGCACTTTGGGAGGCCAAGGCGGGCGGATCACCTGAGGTCAGGAGTTCAAGACCAGCCTGGCCAACATGGTGAAACCCTGTCTTTAAAAAGAAAAATAAAAACATAAAAATAAATGTAAGAAACAATATGTCACTTTCAACTCCCAAGGGATCCCGAACTTATTCTAAAGCCAGAACGAGCAAACAGTGAAGAAATGGGGATGGGGCTGTGAACTGTGGGACTAATTGTGGTATAGAAATGATAGGATCTAAAATAGAAGGGTGAGGTGCATGGGAGGAGGGCAGAGAGGAAAGTGACATCAAAGAAGAGGGAGAAGAGGCTCTGGGGGTCAATAAGAGGATTACAAACAATGGCGCTGCCTTTTTTATAGGCAATAATTTAATTTGTTGATCTTTTTTTTGGTGTTCAAAGGTCTCTGCAGTAGGGAATTATCTGATGAGTTTTAAAAAATTTGAAAAATCAGTAATTGTACATTAAAGCTAAAGGCAGAAAATGAGTTTTCATAGCTCTTAATCCCCAAAACAGAATCAGAATTCTAGGAATGAGATACTGAAATGGATGGTAAATCGCCTCTTCATTTGTACTGGTGATTTATAAAAAGAGTTATTCCAGTTTGACTGATGGCTACATAGGCTTCTGTAGGACTCTACCATCTTGAATACAGAGACTGCAGCCAAACCGAAATAACAATAATATTAAACAAGTTTGTTTTTCCTCTCAAGTTTTGTCATGTTAATGAAGAATGAAATAGATAAAGCAGAGTTCTGATTTCAGAGAACCAGACTAGCTTCTGCTTTCTACTACTGCTACCTCCATTTTGACCTGTAGTCTAGCCTGTTGGGGCCTAGGGCAGGAGCTGAGTCGAAAACAATGGGCTCCTGCAATTTTCATTAAACAGCATGTATAAGCAAGGCCCGTCTTACCAATGAAGGGGTCAAACCATCTTAATTATAGAGCTCAATCCAAGTGTACTCACTTTGTATCTCCAAAATACACACAAACACAAATATGTTTTTTAAATGAACTCATCAAAGTTCATTTATTTACCTGAGTGATCAGTGTCAATGGCATTAAATATGATTTCCAGGTCAGATCGGTATCTGTACAGAATTTCAACGAGAGCTGAATTAGCCTACAATAAAGATTTTCCAAGTGTTAGAACATATCGAATTCATGACACAGATCACTTTTAGCAAATATAACAAACACAAAACATCACCAATTCAAATGATGTGATTTAGACAAATCTAAGAAGGCCAGCCTTCCCGTGGAGGCCCCACCCTCTTCATCCAGTCTGTGATCCTCAGGGGACAGGGCCAAAGTGAATAAGGCAGCAGTAACTAACAAGAGCCACCATTTACAGAGAAGTTCATGTGGATTATTTCATTTGGTCCTCTACAACAAGAAGGAACAAGAACAGAACTATTATTATGTCCATTTCACAATTTTGAAAAAAGGGAGATAACGGAACTTTCCCAGGGGTCACAGAGCTGGGAAGTGGGATTTAAATTTCGGCTGCCTGAAGCTACGGCCTGTGATCTTAGTTACCATGGTAAAGTGCCTCTGAAGTGAAGTCAAAAGCCTCCTTCCTGGGGATATTTTAGTCTCTAACCTACCTTTACTTCCCTTCTCTCTGCTCTTACCTTCTCATCTTCCCTGCAAATGATCACCCAAGTCCTGGCTCCAACCAGCTCCCTTTCAGCTCAATGTTATATCTCACTGCTGATGAATTGTTAAGTAATAAGTACAGGGATCCAATAAATCTCCCTGATATTCACATTCTAACAAGAGATTCTACATTTCAAAAATCTTTCAGACATATTCTGGGTCATGTCAGCAAGTCTACACTCTAATTTAACAAGGGCTAGATTAAGTGTTCTAAATGGTATGTTGTATAAAAGCATGGATGTCAGACCAGGCGCAGGGGATCATGCCTGTAATCCCAGCACTTTGGGAGGCTGAGGCAGGCAGATCACTTGAGGTTAAGAGTTCAAGACCAGCCTGGCCAACACAGTGAAACCCCATCTCCACTAAAAATAAAAAATCAGCCGAGTATGGTGGCAGAGACCTGTAATCTCAGTTGCTCGGGAGGCTGAGGCAGGAGAGTCGCTTGAGCCTGGGAGGGAGAAGTTGCAGTGAACTGAGATTGTACCACTGCACTCCAGCCTGGGCAACAGAGCAAGACTCTGCTTCAAAAAACAAACAAACAAAAAGCATAGATGTCAGATCTACCCTTCTGCTAGACAGCTCTTAAAAATCCAAGCCAGGCTCAGTGGCTCATACCTCTAATCCCAGCACTTTGGGAGGCCGAGGTGGACAGATCACAAGGTCAGGAGATCAAGACCATCCTGGCTAACACGGTGAAACCCCATCTCTACTAAAAATACAAAACATTAGCTGGGTGTGGTGGCATGCACCTGTAGTCCCAGCCACTTGGGAGGCTGAGGCAGGACAATCCTTTGAACCCGGCAGTCAGAGGTTTCAGTGAGCCAAGATTGCACCACTGCACTCCAGCCTGAACGACAGAGTGAGACTCCGATCTTAAAAAAACAAAAATCCAGTATTTGATGTGGACTTGTTTGTTGAAGCTTTTTTTTTTTTTTTAATTATTCTTTTTTCTTATCCTAGGAACACAGAAATTTGCTGAACAGACCACAGTGTACCTGGGAGATTCCCCTTCAGCCTTTCCTAAGACTGCAACTCCATCTATTAGATTATTCCACTCCTAGATTTTCTTTTTTCTTTTTCTTTTCCTTTCTTTTTTTTTTTTGAGAGGGAGTCTTGCTCTGTTGCCCAGGCTGTGGCACCATCTCAGCTCACTGCAACCTCCGCCTCCTGGGTTAAAAGGATTCTCCTGCCTCAGCCTCCTAAGTAGCTGGGATTACAGGCATGCGCCATCATGCCCCACTGATTTTTGTATTTTTAGTAGACAGACATGGGGTTTCACCTTGTTGGTCAGGCTGGTCTCAGACTCCTGACCTCATGATCCGCCTGCGTCGGCCTCCCAGAGTGCTGGGATTACAGGCATGAGCCACTGCACCTGGCCACTCCCAGCTTTTCAAAGGACTAAGTTATGTTTTGCCCTGCCCAGGTTTTAGCTGGGGCTATGTTTCACTTGCCTCTTTTATAGGTTTTTCAATGTGGATATTCCGGAAGCTGGACATGTATTCAATGTTTCCATTTTCGTCTATGGTTGCCAGATTCGAACTCAGGGATCTCCATGGTAAGTGCAGTCCCAAAATGCTCTCCATGCAAAAAGCCCACTGGCTCACAGGAAGTTTTCCTAACAACAACAACAACAACAAAAAAGCCCAAATGATTTGTTTATGATATGATTTTAAAGAATGCAACCTCCTTGGGAGAGCCAGGGCAGCATGGGGCCAGCTGCTCTCTGTCATAATTTATGCTCCCAGGCCCTGTAGTCCTGAAGGAGAAGTAACTCAAGAATATCTTTAGTATTCCACAGATCATGTCCTTCCTGTCACCTGTAAGAAATCAGACTTTGGTTGTTAGATTATTTGTTTTTCCTTTTTCTGATTAACAAAGTAAGGTATGCCTATTTATTTATTTATTTTTGGAGAAGGAGTGTGGCTCTTGTTGTCCAGGCTGGAGTGCAGTGGTGCCATCTTGGCTCACTGAAATGTCCACCTCCTGGGTTCAAGCGATTCTCCTGACTCAGCCTCCAAGTACGTGGGGTTACAGGTGCACACTACCATACCCGGCTATTTTTTATTTTTTATTTTTTTTTGTATTTTTAGTAGAGAAGGGGTTTCACCATGTTGGCCAGGCTGGTCTTGAACTCCTGACCTCAAGTGATCCACCCGCCTTGGCCTCCCAAAGTGCTGGGATTACAGGTGTGAGCCACTGTGCCCGGCCTAGGTATGCTTATTATAGAAGATTTGAAAACAGAAAAGAATACAAAGAATAAAAGATGTATTATTTACCTGTCATTTCACAACTAATATCCTTTTCCTCCTAATACATGTAATTTTTCCAAACACAAATATCTTTATTACATGTAGGCTGTTTCTATTTTTAGATGGATATCCATTTGGCCCAGAATCGTTTATTGAAGACTCCTTTGCCCACTGCTCAGCAGTGGTGCCTTCAAGTGTCTATAACTGCATGAATCTGTTTCAGGATTCTCTATTTGCTTCCATTGTCTATACGGGTATCTGTGTGCTGATTATATACCATTCTAATTACTGTACTTTTATAACAGATCTTGATATATAATAAAGAAAGTCTTCCCACCTTATTCTTTTTCTTCAAGAACATCTTGGCTATTTTGGGCCTTTGGTAATTCCACATGAGTTTTAGATGCAGATTCTCAAGATATACTGAAAAATCCCCACTTTGGGATTTTAACTGAGATTGCATTCAACCTACAGCTCAATTTGGGAGGAATTTATATCTTGACAACTTCAACCCTTCTAGTCCTCGAACACAGTAATACCTACCCACATATTTCAGTTCCCTTTGATTTATCTTAATAATATCTTAGAGCTCTCATACCTCATTCATTAGGTTTCTCCTGAGTACTTATCTATTGTGAATGGTATCTTTTAAGATTTTTCTTATCTAAAAGCTAACTTCTGGCTACCCCAGCTATCAATTTATTCCCACTTAGCTCCAAAACTATTCTTTTTATTTTTTTCTTGCCACGTTTTGTGATACTAGAACTGGACCCTGTAATCATTGCTTCTTTGGCAGCTCCTATAACGTTAGGCTTTGTTAGTAGACAGTGCAGGAAGAATACTGCAAAGAATAGCAAAGAAAAGGCTTTCTTTCTGGTTCTGGTGTACCCTGCTTTTTGTTTCTATAGCACAGCATGGTTAGCAGAGGTGTGTGGGAAATGCAGTGGCACCCACCTTCTAGCAAATTTCACTGATACCACAGCACGTGTCATCAGTGTGTGGGTGACGCAGTGTAGCACAGCCTAAGAAGGTGTTGCTGGCACCCCAGTGGGTGGCTCTATCCTCTCCAGTCCTGGCCCACTAGCCAGAGACTCAACTCTAACTTGAGACACCTCAGTGAACTTCTGTCCTACCCAGCGGACCACAGCCACATCCTCACCAATGAGGGCATGATCTCATTTCTTGATTGGGAGTAGGGGTTTCTTTCAAGTTTTTCCTTCCATGGCTCCTCTCTCTCAACCTTAGACAGCAGCTCCTCCCTACAATCACATTGGTTATTTGTTTTCTCTTTCTCTCTGTCTCACCATGGTTTTGTCAACTTTAACGGTTTTGTCAAAGAACCATTTTTTGGCTAGGCGCAGTGGCTCACACCTGTAATCCCAGCACTTTGGGAGGCCAAGGCAGGCAGATCACCTGAGGTCAAGAGTTTGAGATCAGCCTGGCTAACATGATGAAATCTAATCTCTACTAAAAATAAAATTTAAAAAAATTAGCTGGGCATGGTGGTGTGTACCTGTAGTCCCAGCTACTCGGGAGGCTGAGGCAGGAGAATCACTTGAACCCAGGAGGCAGAGGTTACAGTGAGCCGAGACTGCATCACTACACTTCAGCCTGGGTGACAGAGGGAGACTCCATCTCAAAAACAACAACAATAACAACAACAACAACAACTTTTTTTTTCCTTTGTTAATCATAACTTCATCTTTTACATTTCAGGTTATCATCAGTGCCTTTCTAATTTGCATCCTGTAAGTTCTAGTAAGTTACATTTTCATTGTCATTCAGTTTCAGCATTCTAATTTCCACCGTGATTCTCTTTGAGACAAGGATTATTTATAAGTTTACTTCTCATTTCCAAGCCAAAGGGCAATTTTATGACTATCTTATATTATTGAGTTGTAGCTCAAGTCACTATATCAGATCATTTATTTTGTAATGTTTCCGCTACTTCAAAACCCATTGAGATTCACTGTATGTTCCAGTGTGTGGTCACTTTTTGTAAACGATCCGTTTGTGTTTGATAAGTATATGCATTCTGAAATGCTGGGTGCTGAGTTCTATGTCATCTTTCAAGAAAAAAGTATGCTAATCTTTCATCTGCTTTTTTAGTTCCTGAGAGAGGAGTATTAATACCTCTCACTATGGTGGTAGATGTTTTTACTTCTACTTTTTCTTCTGTCAGTTCTTGTTTTGAATATTTTTGAAGCTATATTAGTAGGTACATACACATTTAGAATGTATTCAATTGGCATAATTAATATTTTATCATTATGAAATGTTCTTTTTCATTTCTAGGAATATATACTTCCTTAGAGTCTACTTTGTCTGACACTAATAAAGCTACCTTAGCTTTATTTTTGTTAGTGTTTTCATGGCATATCTTTTTCTAAATTTAACTTCTAATGTTTTGCGTATATGATTCTACAGTCTAATTTTGCAACTGTGGAGAAATCTATCAGTCTAATTCTTATCTCTTTGTAGCAATATGTGTTTCCTCTCTGCCTGCTTTTTAAAGATGTTTTTCTTTGCCACTGGTGCTCTGGAGTTTCACCACCAATGTGTGTAGGTGTGGGTTTAACTTTATTTATTCTGCTTGTGAATCACTGTTCCTCTTTATGAATTTGAGTCTTTTATCAATTCTGGAAATGTCTCAGCCATTACCATGTCAAATATATGGTCTCTCACATTCTATTCTCTCCTCCCAGTGCCCTGAGTAGGTGTATGTAAACTTCTCGTTCTACTGTTCATAACTCTTTTTTTTTTCTTTCTTTCTTTCTTTGAGATGGAGTTTCACTCTTGTCACCCAGGCTGGGGTGCAATGGTGCGATCTTTGTTCACTGCAACCTCCGCTTCCTGGGTTCAAGCAATTCTCCTGTCTCAGCCTCCCAGGTAGCTGGGATTATAGGTGCCTGCCACCACACCCAGCTAATTTTTTTTTTTTTTTTTTTTTTTTTTTTTTTTTTTTTTGTATTTCTAGTAGAGATAGGGTTTTACCATGTTGAACAGGCTGGTCTCAAACTCCTGACCTCAGGTGATTCACTCACCTTGGTCTCCCAAAGTGCTGGGATTACAGGTGTGAGCCACTGTGCCTGGCCTGTTTATACTCCTAATCTCTCTAATTCTTTCTTGAGAAGTGTCTAATTTTCTGTTTAACTGATCCATTATGCTTTTTCTTTTTTTAACAAGTATATTTTCTATTTAGTTCTTCTTCAAATCATTCCCAAATGCATGTTTCTGATTTCATAGTTCCTTTAAACATATTTTTTATTTGATAATTCTAATATCTGATGTCCTCAGGGAAGTAACTGTTGTTTCTGCTGACTTTCACTGATGGTAGTTTGTATCCTTGTTTGGTAATTTTTGATTGTGAACTCATGTGAGTTGATCTTAATCTCTGGATATACGAGTGGCCAAAACTGGGGATGCTTCCCTCAAAGATAAATTTGCATTTGCTTGCCAGGAGCCAGGGAGCATTACAGACTTAGGACAACTGTAGCCACTTTGAGGGTGCAAGCATGATAATGGAGGCCTCAAATGCAGCTTTTCTATCTTTCTAATATATTATAATTTAGTTTCAGGATTGATTGCTATACCAATATCAGCATTGGGCCCCAGGACAATCTAGCCTTTTGTGCTTTCTTGTTGCTCCATGCTCCCATGTGTGGTTTCAAATCATCTTTCATGGAGAGTGAAGATGCAGCTGGAAGAGTCACCTTACTATGAGGCTGGTAAAAGCATTAAATTCTGCATCTTCCAGAATCTAGCTGTCTGTTAATAGGAAGGCCCCCCAGAATGTCTAGTCTAGCATACTATCAGAATAGAAGTTTAATTCAGGGTTGATGTTAGTTTTCCAAATTGAAAATAGCTTGCTAAAAGGGAGGAATGTGCCTTTTTTTGCACAAATAATGGATTATATATTTTTTATCTCTATTCTTCCTTCTTAGTAAAAATGGAGAACTGACATCCTAAGGAAGCAAAGAAAGTGAAAAGTGATCTGTACATAACTTGGTGTGTTAAGAAACGGTAAGTGTTAAACAATTTTATTACCTGATTTTCTGCGGTCTTGATGTTGGAAAGCATGAATGAGGTCAGTTTTTCGTGAAATCATTCTCTCTCTTAATATCTTGATGGCACTGTTTTCCATAGTACTCACTCTATGTAAAGAAAAAAATAATTAGGTGAAAGTAACATAAATCATCCTGTTGTGTTTCATTTTAATGTGCAATATTACTATTTATGAATTTTTACTTTAAATGAGTTGCCTAGATTCACACATATCACTACTAGACGGCAAATGTATGCATATGTATCTATGTGTGTATGTATATGTATGTGTGCATGCACACATGCATTTTGTGAAGTTTTAAAAGGATTACAAATAGTATTTCCTTTTGAATGTCAAAAATTCACATGAACAATCATTTGAAAAGAAGGAAAATAAGGAGGAACTTACTATACCAGATATTTAAATTTATCATTTAATTACCGAGATAAAACAACAAATATTGACAAGAGAAGACTGATACATGAATAGAACATAAGAGAAATTTCATAAATATATCAAACTATGTATGAGAATAATATATATATATAATACAGAGGTATTGCAATTCAGTAGAAAAGGACAGTTTTTGAAAAGAGTGCCAGCACAGTTAGCTAACTACCTGGACTTCAACCTCTACCTCAGACAATTTACAAAAATAAATTTTCTTTTTTTTTTTTTTTTGAGATGGAGTTTCACTCTTGTTACCCAGGCTGGAGTGCAATGGCGCGATCTCGGCTCACCGCAACCTCCGCCTCCTGGGTTCAGGCAATTCTCCTGCCTCAGCCTCCTGAGTAGCTGGGATTACAGGCACGTGCCACCATGCCCAGCTAATTTTTTGTATTTTTAGTAGAGATGGGGTTTCACCATGTTGACCAGGATGGTCTCGATCTCTCGACCTCGTGATCCACCCGCCTCGGCCTCCCAAAGTGCTGGGATTATAGGCTTGAGCCACCACGCCTGGCCAAAAATAAATTTTCAAATAAAGGAGGAACAGAGGAACAAAATAGTCACACACATACATACATAATAACTAGTTTGTTCCTCTTTTTTTGTGTGTACACACACACAAACACATACACACACACACATATGGCAAAATGGTAGATGTAGTAAATCCAAGCATATCAGTAATAACATCATATGAGAATGGATTAAATAATCAAATTAAGAGGCAGAGATTGTGAAACTGGATAAAAACAACAAAACAAGATCCAACTATATGTTGTCTACAGGAGAACACTTTAGTTTCAAAGATACAGAGTTTAAAAGGAAAAGGACGCAAAAAAATACCATGCAAACAGCAAGCATAAGAGCTGGGTGTGGCCATACCAATAGCGACAAAATGGACTTTAAGACAAAAATTGTTGCCGGGAGTGGTGGCTCACACCTGTAACCCCAGCACTTTGGGAGGCTGAGGTGGGCGGATCACCTGAGGTTGGGAGTTCAACACCAGCCTGACCAACATGGAGAAACCCTGTCTCTACTAAAAATACAATATTAGCCAGGCATGGTAGCGCATACCTGTAATCCCAGCTACTTGGGAGGCTGAGGCAGAAGAATCGCTTGAACCCGGGAGGCAAAAGTTGCAGTGAGCTGAGATTGCACCATTGCACTCCAGCCTCCAGCCTGGGCAACAAGAGGGAAACTCCATATCCAAAAAAAAAAAAAGACAAAAATTGTTACCAGAGACAAAGAGGGATATTTTATAATGATAAAACAGTACATCAAGAAGATAAAATAGTCAGACTCGGTGGCTCATGCCTGTAATCCCAGCACTTTGGGGGGCCAAGGCAGGTGGATCACCTGAGGTCGGAAGTTAGAGACCAGCATGACCAGCATAGAGAAACCCCATCTCCACTAAAAATACAAAATTATTTGGACATGGTGGTGCATGCCTGTAATCCCAGCTACTTGGGAGGCTGAGGCAGGAAAATCTCTTGAACCTGGGAGGTGGAGGTTGCGGTGAGCCGAGATCACGCCATTGCCCTCCAGCCTGGGCAACAAGAGCGAAACTCCATCTCAAAAAAAAAAAAAAAAAAAAAGAAGATAAAACAATCATAAACACATGAGAACCTAACAACAGAGCCCAAAACTACATGAAGCAAAAATGGACAGAACTGAAGGGAGACATAGACAATTCAACAATACTATAGAGACTTCAATAGTCAACTTTCAGTAAAGGATGAAACAACTAGGTGGAAAATCAACACGAACTTAGAAGACTTGAACAGTACTCAAACCAACTAGACCTCACGGATGTATTTAAAACATTCCACCCAACAACAAGAGAATTACATTTTTTTTTGAGATGGAGTCTTCACTCTGTCACCCAGGCTGGAGTGCAGTAGCACTATCTTGGCTCCCTGTAACCTCCGCCTCCAGGGTTCAAGCGATTCTCCTGCCTCAGCCTCCTGAGTAGCTGGGACTACAGGCATGCACCATCATGCCCAGCTAATTTTTGTATTTTAGTAGAGACAGGGTTTCACTATATTGGCCAGGCTGGTCTTGAACTCCTGACCTTGTGATCCTCCTAACTTGGGCTCCCAAAGTGCTGGGATTACAGGTGTGAGCCACTGTGTCTGGCCTGAGAATTACATTCTTCTATAGTATATGCGGAACATTCTCCACAGTAGACTTTATGCTAGGCCATAATATAAGCCTTAATAGGTTTAAAAGGATTAAGATCAAAGTATCTTTACTTTGAAAAAAATAGGAATTTATTGAAAGAAGGATATTAATAACAGAAAGTAATTTGGGAAAGAAATACATTAAAAATTAAGAACAGAAA
Source organism: Saimiri boliviensis (assembly GCF_048565385.1). NCBI lineage: Eukaryota > Metazoa > Chordata > Mammalia > Primates > Cebidae > Saimiri > Saimiri boliviensis. Next base: position 15,633,361 of record NC_133470.1, on the reverse strand, counting down.
GAAATTTGAGCAAGTCACAAATATAAGGAAATGAAACAACAAAATCTTAAATAACCAATAGGTCAAAGAAGAAATCAGAGGAGAAGTCAGAAAATACTTTAAGATGAGTGAAAATGAAAATACGACATACCAAAACATATGGCATACACTTAAGTAGTGCTTAGAGGAAAATGTATAGCTGTAGATGCCTGTATTAAAAAAGAAAAAAGATCTCAAATCGATAACATAATCTTCCACTTTTAAAAAAGTGGAAAAAGGCTGGATGTGGTGGCTCACGCCTGTCATCTTTGGGAGACCGAGGTGGGTGGATCACTTGAGGTCAGGAGTTCGAGGCCAGCCTGACCAACATGGTGAAACCCCATCTCTACTAAAAACACAAAATTAGCTGGGTATGTAATCCCAGCTACTTGGGAGGCTGAGGCAGGAGAATTGCTTGAACCTAAGAGGCAGAGGTTGCAGTGAGCTGAGATTGTGCCATTGCACTCCGGCCTGGGCAACAAGAACAAAACTCCATCTCAAAAATAAAAATAATAATAATAAAATAAAAAATTGGAAAAAAGAGTAAACTGAACCCAACATAAGCAGATAAAAGGAAATAATAAAGAACAGAGCAGTAAGAAATGAAATAGAGAATGGAAAGATAATAAAGAAAAATCAACAAAACTAAAAATTGGTTCTTTGAAAAATCAACAAAATTGTCAAACCTTTATAATGTCCAAGAAAAAACAAAGAAAAAAGATTTAAATTTCTAAAATCAAGAGTCAAAGAAGGGACATCACTACTGACCTTACAAAAGTAAAAAAGATTATAAAGGAATACTAAGAACAACTGTAGACCAACAAATTAGATAACCTAGATGAAAAGGACAAATTGCTAGAATGACACAAATGATCAAAACTGACTAGGAAGAAACTGAAAAACTGAACATGCCTGTAACAAGTCAAAAGACTAAGTAATCAAATGATTCACAAAGACAAGTCCTGAGCCAGATGGCTTCACTGGTGAATTCTATGAAACATTTAAGAAAGAATTAATACCAATCACTCACACACTCTTATAAAAAGAAGAGGTAGGAATACTGCCCACTTAGAAACTAGTATTACCTTGATACAAAAATCAGATAAAGATCACAAGAAAACTATAGACCAGTATCTCTTATGAATATAGATACAAAATCTACAACAAAATACTAGCAAATAGCATCCAGCAACATATAAAATGGATTATACACCATGGGTAAGTGGGATTTATTCTAGGAATGCAAGCTTTGTCTAATATCTGAAATTGACCAACGTAATATACCATATTAACACAGGATGAACGAACAATGGAGAAAGGACTCCCTATTCAATAAATGACATTGGGATAACTAGCTACTCATATGCAGAAGAATGAAACTGGACCTCTACCTATCACCATATGCAAAAATTAACTCAAGATGGATTCGACTTATTAATAAATGTAAGACCTTAAGCTATAAAAATTTTAGGCTGGGCGTGGTGGCTCATGCTTGTAATCCCAGCACTTTGGGAGGCCAAGGCAGGTGGATCACCTGAGGTCAGGAGTTCAAGACTGGCCTGACCAATATGGAGAAACCCAGTCTCTAAAAAATAAAAAGTAAAAAAAAACTTTAGAAGAAAACCTAGGAAATACCCTTCTAGACATCAGCCTCAGCAAAGAATTTATGACTACATCCTCAAAAGCAATTGTAACAAAAACAAACATTGACAAATGAGAACTAATTAAACTAAAGAGCTTCTGCACAGCAAAAGAAAGTATCAACAAAGTAAGCATGCAACCTCAAGAATGGGAGAAAATCTTCACAAACTATATATGCAGCCAACGTCTAATATTCAGAATTTATAAAGAACTTAAAGTATTCAACCAGCAAAAATCAAATAGCCCCATTAAAAAGCAGGCCAAGGACATGAACAGACACTTCTCAAAACAAGACATACAGACGGCCAACAAACATGAAAAAATGCTCAGCATCGGTGAACATGAGAGAAATGCAAATCAAAACCACAATGGGATACCATCTCACATCAATCAGAATGGCTATTATAGAGAAGTCAAAAAGTAACTAACATTGGCAAGGCTGCAGAGAAAAGGGAAGGCTTATACACCGTTGGTGGAAGTGCAAATGAGTTCAGTCACTGTAGAAAGCAGTTTGGAGATTTCTCAAAGAACTAAAATTAGAACTACCATTGGACCCAGGAATCCCATTACTAGGTATATACCCAAAGGAAAATACATCATTGCACCAAAAAAACACATGCACTTGTATGTTCACCATAGAACTATTCTCAATAGCAAAACCACGGAATCAACCCAGGTGTCCATCAATAGTGGACTGGATAATGAAAATGCAATACATATACACCATGAAATACTACACAGCCATTAAAAAAGAAAAAACAAAATCATTTCCTTTGCAGCAACATGGATGCAGATGGAAGCCATTCTCCTAAGTGAATCAACATAGGAATAGAAAACCAAATACCATGTGTTCTCACTTGTAAGTGGGAGCTCGACATTGGGTACACATGGACATAAAGATGAGAACAACAGACACTGGGAACTACCAGAGTGGGAGGGAGAGAGGAGAGCAGGGGCTAAACAACTAACTAATTGGGTACTATTCTCACTACCTGCGTGATGAGATCACTCATACATCAAATCTCAACATCACACAATATACCCACGTAACAAACCTGCACATGTACTCCTTGAATCTAGAAAATTGAAATTTTTAAAAATCACATGATCACCTCAATAGATGCAGAAAAATTTATCTGATGAAATTCAACACTCTTTGATGATAAAAACACTAACCAAACTAGGTATAGAAAGGAAATTCTTCCACTTGATGAAGCATCTACAAAAATACACAGCTAACATCATACTAAATTGTGAAAGAGTGAATGCATCCCCTTAACATCAGAAATAAGACAAGTATATTTGCCCACCAATTTTATTCAACACTGTACTGGAGGTTTTAGCCAGGTTGATTATACAAGAAAAATAAATACAAGGAATCCAGATTGGAAAAGAAGTAAAACTATCTCCATTAACATCTAGTATACAGAAAATCTCAAGGACTCTACTAGAAAAAGATTAAAACTAACAAGTTCATCAAGATTGTGTAAGATCAATATCCAAAAATCAATTGTATTTCTACACACTAGAGATCAAAAATCTAAAAATATAATTAAGAAAACAGGGCCAGGCATGGTGGCTCATGCCTGTAATTCCAGCACTTTGGGAGGCCGAGGCAGGTGGATCACGAGGTCAGGAGTTTGAGACCAGCCTGACCAACATGGTAAACCCCTGTCTCTACTAAAAAACACAAAAATTAGCCAGGCATGGTAGTGCATGCCTGCAGTCCCAGCTACTCAGGAAGCTGAGGCAGGAGAATCGCCTGAACCTGGAAGACGGAGGTTGCAGTGAGCTGAGATCGCACCACTGCACTCCAGCCTGAGCAACAGAGCAAGACTCTATCTCAAAAAAGAAAAGAAAACACACCAGGTGCAGTGGCTCACATCTGTAATCCCAGCACTTTGGGAAGCCAAGACTGGAAGATCACTTGAGCCCAGGAATTCGAGACCCAGCCTAGGCAACATAGTGAGACCCTGTCTCTACAGAAAATTGAAAAAATTAGCCGGGTATGGTGGTGCATGACTGTGGTCCCAGTCACCTGGGATACTGAGATGGGAGGATCACTTGAGCCCAGGAAGTTGAGACTGCAGTGAGCCATGATCGCATCACTGCACTCCAGCCTGGGTGACAGAGTAAGACCCTGTCTCCAAAAAAAGAAAAGGAAAATGAAAAGAGAAGAAAAACAATTCCATTTACTATCGCAGCAAAAGTAATATTTAGAAATAAATTAAGCAAAATAAGTCCTAGACTTGTACACTGAAAAGTACAAAATATTATTGAAGGAAATTAAAGAAGATTTAAATAAATAGAATATTTCACATTCATGGATTGGACAACTTAATATTGTTAAGACGGTAATAGCCTTCAAATGATCTATGGACTCAACATAATCCCTATCAAAATCCCAGCTGGTATTTTTGCAAATTGACAAGCTGATTCTGAAATTCACATGAAAATGCAAGGGACCCACGATAGCCAAAGCAAGGTGGGTGGATCACGAGATCAAGAGATTGAGACCATCCTGGTCAACATGTGAAACCCCGTGTCTACTAAAAATACAAAAATTAGCTGGGCATGGTGGCACGCGCCTGTAGTCCCAGCTACTCGGGAGGCTGAGGCAGGAGAATTGCTTGAACCCAGGAGGCAGATGTTGCAGTGAGCTGAGATCGCGCCATTGCACTCCAGCCTGGGTAACAAGAGTGAAATTACATCTCAAATAATAATAATAAAAAAAGAAGTAAAAGTTTAACTCATATTTACCAGTTTTAAAACTGTAGTAAGTTTGTAAAGTTACAATAATTAGGACAGTGTGGTACTCACAATAGGATAGACATAGACATAGACAAATATCATACAATTTAAAGGCCAGAAACAAACCTTTACATTATGGTCAACAGATTTTTGACAATAGTGCCAAGAGGGAAAGCATAGTCTTCAAGTCATGGTTCTGGGACAACTGGATATCCACATGTAAAATAATAAAGCTGAACCCTTCCATCACACAATGCACAAAAATTAGCTTGGCTGGGTGCAGTAGCTCATGCCTGTAATCCCAGCACTCTGGGAGGCCAAGGTGGTTGGATCACCTGAGGTCAGGAGTTCGAGACCAGCCTGGCCAACATGGTGAAACTCTGTCTGTACTAAAAATGCAAAAATTAGCCGGGCATGGTGGTGGACACCTGTAATCCTAGCTACTCGGGAGGCTGAGGCAGGAGAATCGCTTGAACCTGGGAGGTGGAGGTTGTAGTGAGCCAAGATTACGCCACTACACTCCAACCTGGCAACAAGAGTGAAACTCTGTCTCAAAAAAAAAAAAAAAAAAAAAAATTAGCTCAAAATCCTAAATGTAGGAGCTAAACCTATAAAACTCTTAGAAGAGAACACAGGAATAAATCCTTGTGACTCTGAGTTAGGCGATGCTTTCTTAGATACAACACCAAAAAAGCACAAGCCACAAAAGAAAAGAAAAGAAAAAGATAAATTGGATTTCATCAAAATGAAAAAAAAATTTGCACTACAAATAATATCATAGAGAAAGGGAGAAGACATCCGACCGAATGGGAGAGAATATTTGCAGATCAAATATCAAACAAGTGGCCAGTCATGGTGGCTCACGCCTGGAATCTCAGCACTTTGAGAAGCTAAAGTGGGTGGACTGCTTGAGCCCAGAAGTTCAAGATCAGCCTGGGCAACATGGTGAAATCTTTTCTCAACAAAAATACAAAAATTAGCCAAATGTGCTGGCTTGTGCCTGTAGCCCCGCCTACTTTGGAGGCTGAGGCAGGAGGATCGATTGAGCCCTGCAGGCCAAGGCTGCAGTGAGCTATGATTGCACCACTGCACAACAGCCTGGGCAACAGAGTAAGACCCTGTCTCCAAATACATATACTGAATAAGTGATGTGTATATAGAATAAAGAACTCTTGCAATGCAAAAATAAAGTGATAACAATTAAAAATGGAAAATGAATCTGAAATACAGTATTTCCAAAGATAATGTACAAACATCCAATAAGCACATGGAAAGATGTTCAACACCATTAATCATTAGGGAAATACAACTCAACACTACAATGAGATTCTACCTCACACCACTAAGAGAACAATAATAAAAAAGAGAGATCAGGCCAGGCGTGGTGGCTCATGCCTGTAATCCCAGCACTTTGGGAGGCTGAGGTGGGCAGATCACCTGAGGTCAGGAGTCAAGACCAGCCTGGCCAATGTAGTGAAACCTCATATCTACTAAAAATACAAAAATTAGCTGGGCGTGGTGGCAGATGCCTGTAATTCTAGCTACTTGGGAGGCTGAGGCAGGAGAATCACTTGAACCCAGGAAGTGGAGGTTGCAATGAGCCGAGACTGTGCCACTGCACTCCAGCCTGGGCAACAAGAGTGAAACTCTTTCTCAAAAAAAAAGAGAGAAAGAGAGAGAGATCATAACAAGTACAGGCAATGATGTAGAACACTTGGAATCTTCACACACTGATGCTGAAAATGGTAAATTATTCAGCCCCTTGGGAAAAAAGTTTACAAGTTCCTCAAAATGTTAAACACAGAGTTACCATATAACCCAGCAATTCCATGATCAAGTATTTACTTAAGAGAACTGAAACATGTACACACAAAAACTTGCCCATGAATGTTCATAACACCATTGTTTATAATAGCCAAAAAGTGGAAACACCCTAAATGTCTGTCAACTCAAGAATAAACAAAATGTGGTCTATCCATAAAATGGAATATTATTCACCCATAAAAAAGGAATGAAATACTGATATAGAATACAGCATGAATAACCTCAAAAACATTGTGCTGAGTGAAAGAAGCCAGCCACAAAAGACCACATGTTGTGTTATCTCATTTATACAAAATGCCAAGAACAGGCAAATCCACAGAGACAGAAAATAGATTAGTGGTTGCCTAGGGCTGTGATGGGAGGAGGTGACTGGGAAATGACTGTTCAATGGCTATGAGTTTTCTTTTTAGGATGGGAAAAATGTTCAAAAGTTAAATAATGGTGATAGCTGCACAACTCTGTACATATACTGTCATTGAATTGTAAATGAGTAAACTTTGTGGTATGTAAATTACATCTCAATGTAGCTGTTAAATTTAAGAATTTGAGGTATGTGTGTGAGAGAGACAGAGACAGATAAATAAATTTTCTAAACAAAGGTAAAACTCCCAAACTTATAATAAAATTATCAATAAATATGGTATGTTATTTTCAGATTGCCCACTGTTACAACCTTTTTGAAGTAGCTATTAAAATTTTAAACATATAAATTTCATAAATTCTACATTTTAAAATCTTACATTTAAAAAGTCACTAAAACTTATGGATATATATGTACACACACAGAGGAATTTCTTCCAGCTTTATTGACATAAAACTATAACATATTTATAACTGGCAAATAAAATTTTATATATTTAAGGTATACAATGTGATGATTTGATATACAGAGATATATATTATGGAATGATTACCACAATCGAGTCAGTTAATACATCTGTCACCTAACATAGTTACATGTATGTGTGGTGAGAACATTTGAGATCTACTCTCCTAGCAAATTTTAGGTGTACAATACATTCTTTTTTTGTTCAATATATTTGTTTTGTACATTTGTTTTTTTGAGACGGAGTCTCACTCTGTTGCCAGGTTGGAGTGCAGTGGCACGATCTCGACTCACTGCAACCTCCGCCTCCTGGGTTCAAGCGATTCTCCTGCCTCAGCCTCTCAGGTAGCTGGGACTATAGGTGTGCGTCACAACGCCAGGCTAATTTGTTTTTAGTAGAGACGGGGTTTCACCATGTTGGCCAGGATGGTCTTGATCTCTTGACCTCGTGATGCACCCGCCTTGGTCTCCCAAAGTGCTGGGATTACAGGCATGAGCCACCGCACCTGATCCATTTGTTTGTTTGTATTTTTGTTCTCTTCTCCTCCAACCCCTCAGGTATACAGTACATGCCTATTAGCTATGGTCCCCATGCAGTATGTTAGATCCCCAGAACTTATTCATCTTATAACTGAAAGTTTGTGCTCTTTGACCAATGTCTCCAGATATCCTCCACCTCTCAGCCTCTGGCAAACACATACTACTCTCTGTTTCTATGAGTTCAACTTTTTTAGATTTCATATATAAGTGAGGTCATACAGTATTTGTCTGACTTATTTCACTTAGCAAAATGCCTTCCAGGTTCACCCATGTTGTCATAAATGTCAGGATTTCTTTTTTATGTTGGAATAATATTCCATTGTGCATGTACCATCAGCCCTCTGTATCTGTGGGTTTCTCATCAATGGATTTTTTTTTTTTTTTTTTGAGACAGGGTCTAACTCTGTTTCCCAGCGTGGAGTGCAGTGGCATGATCTTGACTCACTGCAACCTTGGCCACCCAGGCTCAAGTGGTTCTTCTGCCTCAGCCTCCAGAGTAGCTGGGATTACAGGAGTGCACCACCATGTCCAGCTAATTTTTGTATTTTTTTGTAGAGATGGGTTCTTACCATGTTGCCCAGGTAGTCTTGAACTCCTGGGCTCAGGTGATCCTCCTGCCTCAGCCTCCCAAAGTGCTGGGACTACAAGCATGAGCCACTATGCTTGGCGAAATTTATTTTTTAAACAGATGGTTGTACCTGTACTTAACACGTACAGACTTTTTCTTGTCATTATTCCCTAAACAATACAGTATAACAACTATTGACATAGTATTTACATTGCATTCAGTGTTATAAGTAATGTAGAGATGATTTAAAGTATATAGAAGGATCCGCATAGGTTTTATTGCTATTTTATATAAGGGACTTGAGCCTGCAGGGATTTTGGTATCCGAGAGGGCTTCTGGAACCAATTCCCTACAAATATCAAGGAATGACTAGATAGATAGATAGATAGATAGATAGATAGACAGATAATGTGATACATACAATATATACAATGTAAATAGGATATATAAATCCACTCACCGACATCAGTCACATTTTCTTTCTCTGTCTTGCTAGACACTTGTGTTGTTACCATATCTTGACTATCATGAATAATGCCACACTGAGCATGGGAGTGCAAGTATCTCTTCGAGATACTGATTTCATTTCCTTTGGATACATAATCCCAGTAGTGGGATTGCTGGACCATATGGTACTTCTATTTTTAACTTTTTGAGGAATCTCTGTTCTGTTTTCTATAGTAATGGCTGTAATAATCCACATTCCTACCAAGAGAGTACAAGCGTTCCCTTTCTCCACACCCTGGCCAACACTTAACTTTTTCTTAACAGCCATTCTAATTGGTGTGAGATGGTATCTCATTGTGGTTTTGATTTGCATTTCCCTGATGATGAGTGACATTGAGCACCTTTTCATAAACCTGTTGGCCATTTGTATGTCTTTTCTGGGAAAATGTCTATTCAGGTTCTTTGCCCATTTTAAAAATTGGATTACTTGGTTTTTTTGCTGCTGAGTTGTATGAGTTCCTTTTATGTAGGAATGCTAGTTATAGCACTGTTTTTAAATGCAGAATCCTGGAATCAATCTGGATGTCTAGCAACTGGATAAGATTTAGTTGCTCCATAATTGTTATGGTACATGTATACTACAGAATATTATGCATGTACTAAAAAGAATGAGTTAGGTCTATCTTTACTAACTTGGGGTGATGTTCATGATATAATTTTTAGGGGAAAATTCAGGTGCAGAATACAGTGTGCAGGGTGATTCTATCTTTCTTTTAAAAAAAATGTATGTACAGGCTGGGCGCAGTGGCTCACACCTGTAATCTCAGCACTTTGGGAGGCTGAGGTGGGCAAATCACCCGAGGTCAAGAGTTCAAGATCAGCCTGGCCAACATGGTAAAACTCCATCTCTACTAAAAATACAAAAATTAGCCGAGCATAGTGGCGCACTCCTATGGTCCCAGCTACTCGAGAGGCTGAGGTAGGAGAATCACTTGAACCCAGGAGGCAGAGGTTGCAGTGAGCCAAGATCGCACTCCAGCCTGGGTGACAGAGGAAGACTTCTTCTCAAAAAACAAAAAAGTATGTACATTGTTTATCATCTTTCTCTTCACTCTGATATATGTGTTCGATGAGGGGACTTTGACCCATCTTGTATTATATATGCCTCGAACAGTATCTGACACATGGTAGTACTCAAAGGTTTTTTTTAAATTCAATGACTGAATAATTGCTTGTCTATTTTTGTAGGAGCAATAAGAGGATGGAAGGGGCAATTCTAATGAATGAGTTAGGTCTAGTTTTAGTCTAGTAATTAAAACTAGTTAGCTGTTAGTTTTAATTACCTCTGGGGAAAAGGCTAATTGAGAAGGGAGAGGAGATCATTAACGTTTTCTTTATTCTTCTTTGCTTTTTTTTTTTTTTTTTTTTCAGTTGTTAACTAACATGTTAGTTTTATAATGTAAAAAATCTTACGCTGGGTGCAGTGGCTCACACGTGTAATCCCAGCACTTTGAGAGGCTGAGGCGGGCTGATCACATGGGGTCAGGAGTTCAATACCAGCCTGGCCAACATGGTGAAACCCTGAATCTACTAAAAATACCAAAATTAGCTGGGTGTGGTGGCACACTTCTGTAATCCCAGCCACTGGGGAGGCTGAGGCAGAAGAATCACTTGAACCAGGGAGGAGGAGGTTGCAGTGAGCCAAAATCACGCTACTGCCCTCTAGCCTGGGCCACAGAGTGAGACTCTGTCTCAAAAAAAAAAAAAAAAAAAAAAAAAAAAAAAAAATCTTAAAAAGATAATGTTAAAGGGAGAAAAGGAAGATAGGAAGATAAGCTATGAATGCCATCACATGGAGAGACACACTATTTGAGTCACATACACTTCTGGGGCAAAACCAGACAGGGCTCTTTGTGGATGAGAGAAGGTTGTAGGTTAGGGGACCGAGTGGGTATGGGAATCTTCTTTTCTTTCCATTCAGCTATGTTTCTGGGGACTGACTGCCGTATCTATCTAAAAAGATGTATGGGCTGGGTGTGGTGGCTCACGCCTGTAATCCCAGCACTTTGGGAGGCCAAGGCAAGTGGATCACAAGGTCAGGAGATCGAGACCACGCTGGCTAACATGGTAAAACTGGATCTCTACTAAAAATACAAAAAATTAGCTAGTGTGGTGGCATGTGCCTGTAGTCCCAGCTACTCAGGAGGTTGACACAGGAGAATCACTTGAACCCAGGAGGTGGGAGGTTGCAGTGAGCCAAGATCACGCCACTGCACTCCAGCCTGGCGACAGTGAGACTCAGTCTCAAAGAAAAAAAAAGGATGTATGAATTTTAAATTGCTCCTTTTTGTTTCAAATATGAGTGCATTCACCACTTGGTGTCTAGAACGATTTCCATGTTGTTGATACTAATGAGTAACCTATAAATGGCTGTCTTCACTCACATGGCTGCTCTTAGTGATTTGGGACTGGTTCTAATGGATCCATGATACCAGTGCTCGGTATTCTCCATAGAGTATACCCACCTTTGGTGAAGAGGTTGAAAGCACGTTGCATCAGTTACTTGGTACTGGAAAAATCGAGGATTTGCACCAGAACATAGTTTGACGTAAGCTCCTCGATTGCTGTCTTCTTCGTAATAATTAGAAGCAGAAAATATAGTCACAACCTGGTTAAAAAAAAAGAGGGTCAGGTTCACGAAAAATTAATTCTCAAAAGGTCATTCAATAAAGTCAGAAATAGCTCAATTCTTAAAAAGTAAACATCAAAGAAAGTTCATAATCTCTGCAAATCATCCACGTCTGATGTGATTTCCTGTGACTGCATCAGAGGAGAGCAAGGCCACTACTGTGTCCCCAGGAGCACTGACGCCTGGCCACTCAGCCAACACCCTCAGTGCATGCCCTGTAATCCTGTGTACAATTTTAGTGCCAAATCTCAGAATCCTCTTTAATGTCTGAGTTTGCTTTTTTTTTTTTGAGACGCAGTCTCACCCTGTCACCCAGGCTGGAGTGCAGTGGTGCGATCTCAGCTCACTGCAATCTCTGCCTCCTGGGATCAAGTGATTCTCCTACCACAGCCTCCTGAGTAGCTGGGATTACAGGTGCACCCTACCATGCCCGGCTAATTTTTGTATTTTCAGTAGAGACAGGGTTTCACCATGTTGATCAGACTGTTCTCAAACTCCTGACCTTGTGATCTCCCTGCCTTGGTCTCCCAAAGTGCTGGGATTACAGGTGTGAGCCACCGCACCCAGCCTGATTTTGCAAATTCTTTTTCCAAGGTTTAAATCCCCTATCTTCTTGCCTTGTAATACTTGAGTATTCAGAACAAAATTTGTCTAGTATTTCAGTTTTTTTCTTCTGGTTGGAGCTGAGTGATTTAGAGGGTTCAGGGCCCCAGAAAGTCAGTGCTTTAAGGGCAGAGATGCAGTGGTTAGAATAAGGGACCACAACCACTGTCTTGTGAAGGAACTAGCCTTGGGGCTATGGTAGAATAACAATATTTGTGGGTTACGGGGAACCTGGCTTAGGCCCCGTTCTTTCCCAATGAGAATGTCACTTCAGACAAGCCACTGCTGTTCTCTATTTTCTTATTACAAAGAAACGCTAAATGATACTTGCCTTACTCATCTTGCAATGTTAGTATGAGCTGAAAATGAATTAATAGAGTTCAGAAAAGCAAAATGCTGACACAGCAGGAAATGCCACATAACTTGGTATCCATTTTTCTTTATTGCTGTTCACTATAGAAAAAGGTACATCCCAGGCCAGGTGTGGTGGTTCACATCTGTAATCCTAGCACTTTGGGAGGCTGAGGCTTGCAGATCACCTGAGGTCAGGAGTTTGAGACCAGCCTGGCCAACATGATGAAACCTTGTCTCTACGAAAAATACAAAAATTAGCTGGACGCAGTGTCAGGCGCCTGCAATCCCAGCTACTTGGGAGCATGAGGCATGAGAATCACTTGAATGTGGGAGGCGGAGGTTGCAGTGAGCCGAGATCGCGTCATTGCCCTCTAGCCTGGACGACAGAGTGAGATTCCCGTATCAAACAAAAGAAAGAAAAAAAAAAAGAAAAAGAAAAAGAGTGCATTCCAGAAAAACTTTGGACAAGAAACCAGCTCCTTGGTCCTCACCTCTTTTAGCCTTATCAGAACCATGAAGGAGCACCACACCTTCCATTTTAGCGGCTGCGGCTAAACTGACTATAGTGAGCAACCTGCTGGAGGTCCCCACTCAGGGAGCTGAAGGCAAGTGTGTTTTGTGTTTTGGGCCCAGCACAGGGAACATGTAAAAAGTGCAAGAGTAAACTGGATTCACTGCTGCCTTTTATGCGCTCTGTGAGGAAAAGGACATTCTCAACCCCACTGTATGGGACAGTTGCCTTACAAGTAGTAAAGAACCAAGCCTTTCTATGTCTTCTTACTGCCATGTATCAGAATTTCTGTTTCTGCAGCCGGGCGCAGTGGCTCATGCCTGTAATCCCAGCACTTTGGGAGGCTGAGGTGGGCAGATCACCTGAGTTCAGGAGTTCAAGACCAACCTGGCTAACACGGTGAAACCTCGTCTCTACTAAAATTATAAAAATTAGCTGGGCATAGTGGCGCACACCTGTAATTCCAGCTACTTGGGTGGCTGAGGCACAAAAGTAACATGAACCCAGAAGGCAGAGGTTGCAGTGAGCCGAGATCATGCCACTGCACTCCAGCCTGGGTGACAGAGTGAGACACCGCCTCAAAAAAAAAAAAAAAAAAAAAAAAAAAAAAGAATTTCTGGGATTATGGAAGATCAGGGAAATGAACCAAATATCTTTTAGGACAAGGGATAGTAAGGCCCCTTCAGACAACCTAGATGGACCCTGCCTTCTCTGGTTTCTGTTTGGTGCTAGGGAAGACATCTTCTCAAGGGCTTCTAGGTCAGACATACTCTGCGAAGGAAAGATTGTGCTTGGAGGAAGGATGTCCATTGGAATGTCAACAACAATTTAAGCTTACCTTCCCACCATGACAGATTTCATATCCTTCGGGCTTACATTCATGAGACCTGATGATCATCTTCAACTGGAATTTATTAAGAATCTTGGAAGTAATATCTGGTCCAAAATAGCAGCCCCCTCCTCGACCCGTATTTGGAAAACAGCCTTTTTTGCCTCTGGGATCACTCCACAGAATATCAACAACCTTGGAACAAGAAACCAGATTTGGCTATAACTTACAAATGAGAGTATAACTTTCTAGATTCCAACTTATTTGCCAGAAATATTAACCCAAGGTATCCCAAAGTACTTCTCATTCTTCCTTAAAAATTGTTTCAGGCCTGGCATGGTGGCTCACACCTGTAATCCCAGCACTTTGGGAGGCCAGGGTGGGAGGATTACTTGAGGCCAGGAGTTCAACCCCAGCCCGGGCAACATGGTGAGACCTCATCTCTACAAAAAATAGAAAACTTAGGCGGGCATGGTGGTACATGCCTGTAGTCTCAGCTAGTAGGGAGATGAGCTGGGAGCATCGCTTGAGCCTGGGAGGTCGAGGCTGCAGTGAGCCATGATCACTCCACTGCACTCCAGCCTGGGTGACAGATGGAGACCCTGTCTCAAAAAAAAAAAAAAAAAAAAAGAACAAAAAACAACACTGTTTCATACTCATCTCCTCCATGAACAGTCAACAGAGCAATAGCAATAACAAAGAATCAGCTCTTGTCCCCCCTTTAAAAATTCCATCACAATTGTTTGACAATTGTTGAAGCTACAATGTTCTTTTCTCTTAAAAAAAACTTCATTGCCATGCTGGGCACGGTGGCTCACGCCTGTAATCCCAGTACTTTGTGAGGCAAAGACCGGCAGACCACGAGGTCAAAAGTTTGAGACCAGCCTGACCAATATGGTGAAACCCCATCTCTACTAAAATTACAAAGAATTAGCTGGGTGTGGTGGCACACGTCCGCAATCCCTGCTACTCAGGAGGCTGAGGCAGGAGAATTGCTCGAACCCAGGAGGCAGAGGATGCAGTGAGCCGAAATTGCGCTATTGTACTCCAGCCTGGGCAACTAAGACTCTATCTCAAAATAAATAATAAATAAATAAGAACTTCACTGTCACATTCAGGGGAGAAATTAAATCCCCACAATGACCACACATTACAAGTGTCTTAACGTATTCAAAGAGGTAAGGTAAATCTCCTGCTGTGGCTCTCAGCCAGGTTTTTGTCCTCTTGAGCACAAGCCTGAGGAAGCCCTTGCTGTTTCCCAACACAAATGTGGAAACATATTCATCTGAGGGTGTCTCCTAAAGTATCGCCTGCACCTTTTACCCGCTCCATGATAAGTACATTCTCAGCTTCAGCAATACATTTAGCAACTGACTAGTTTCCACAATGTGTTCTCCTAAATCCACAAGTGTTATATTAGTGTAACATTTCCTCTGGGGCCCAGGAGAGGCAAATGCAGGTGACATGATGTCCAGGACTAAAGATCCAAATTTTTAAGAACATTTTTCTGCCACCATATTACAGCGGCTTATGCCTGTAATCCCAGCACTTTTGGAGGCTGAGTCAAGAGGATTACTTGAGCCCAGGAGTTCAAGAGCAGCCTGGGTAAACATGGCGAAACCCCATCTCTACAAAAAATTTAAAAATAAACATTAGCCAGGTGTGGTGGTGCACACATGTGTTCCCAGCTACTTGGGAGGCTGAGGTGAGAGGATTGCTTGAGCCCAGGAGGTTGAGGCCGCAGTGAGCCATGTTCATGCCACTGCACTGCAGCCTGGGCAATAGAGCAAGACACCATCTAAAAACAAACAAACAAACAAACAAAAAATAATATTTTTCATAAAAATTGGAAGCTCCCTCTTTGTGGTTCTCATTTATCTGTAATGTTTCTTCTTTTATCTTTTGTGACAGAGTCTCGCTCTGTCGCCCAGACTGGAGTGCAGTGGCATGATCTTGGCTCACTGCAACCTCTCCTTCCCGGGTTCAAGCGGTTCTCCTGCCTCAGCCTCCCAAATAGCCGTGATTGAAAAGGTGTGCTACAATTGGCAACAAAAGTCAAAATACACAAATGGGACCTAATCAAACTCCACAGCTTCTGCACAGCAAAAGAAAAAGCCATTAGAGTGAATCGGCAACCAACAGAATGGGAAAAAAATTTTTGCAATCTACCCATCTGACAAAGGGCTGATATCCAGAATCTACAAAGAACTAAAACAGATTTACAAGAAAAAAACAAATGAGCCAATTCAAAAGTGGGCAAAGGACATGAACAGACACTTTACAAAAGAAGACATACAGGAGGCCAACAAACATATGAAAAAATGCTCATCATCACTGGTCATTAGAGAAATGCAAATCAAAACCACATTGAGATACCATCTCATGCCAGTTAGAATGGCGATCATTAAAAAATCTGGAGACAATAGATGCTGGAGAGGATGTGGAGAAATAGGAACACTTTTACACTGTTGGTGGGAGTGTAAATTAGTTCAACCATTGTGGAAGACAGTGTGGTGATTCCTCAAGGACCTAGAAATAGAAATTCCACTTGACCCAGCAATCCCATTACTGGGTATATATCCAAAGGATTATAAATCATTCTACTATAAGGACACATGCACATGAATGTTCATTGCAGCACTGTTTACAATAGCAAAGACCTGGAACCAACCCAAATGCCCATCGATGATACACTGGACAGGGAAAATGTGGCACATATACACCATGGAATACTATGCAGCCCTTCAAAAATGATGAGTTCGTGTCCTTTGTAGGGACATGGATGAACCTGGAAATCATCATTCTCAGCAGACGGACACAAGAGCAGAAAATCAAACACCGCATGTTCTCACTCATAGGTGGGTGTTGAACAATGAGAACACATGGACACAGGGAGGGGAGCATCACACACTGGGGTCTGTTGGGGGGAAATAGGGGAGGGACAGTGGGGGCTGGGGAGTTGGGGAGAGATAGCATGGGGAGAAATGCCAGATATAGGTGATGGGGAGGAAGGTACCACATCACGCTGCCATGTGTGTACCTATGCAACAATCTTACATGTACCCCAAAACCTAAAATGCAATTAAAAAATAATAATAAGACTGCCATTTATAAGACTTGCATGGAAGAGGAGCTAGAAATAAGTGAGAAAAAGGACAGTGAGGTGGAGAGGCCAGCAGAACTGGCAGGAGAGCTATCCTGGAATGGTAAGCACCTGGTCAGAACTAGAGAAAAGAGAAAGCCTGCACAGGCCCCACATCAGACACCTGCAGAGCTTTTGGTGATTGAAGTGACAGTTAAAACCACCCAAAGAAGGGTCAGCCCAGTGGGCTCCTTTCTCCACACTGAATTCAAAATTAGCACAACCCTACTCTATGAATAAATATGATGGAACTTTGCTGGTGTTTATGACAAAAATCACACATGCATTTTAAACTGAGTCAAACCTGGCTCTTATAACATGATGTCATGTTTTAGAGACATGGTTTGACCTGTAATATAATGATGGAAGGAATATGGAAATCAAGGCATTGTGCTTTATTAGGAGGGGATTAGGTTTTCAATTTCTACATGGGATGCAAATCATTTATAGCCAAAATTACCCCTGGGAAACCTCTTAAGTTACACTTAATGTATACAGTCACCCCTCAGTATCCAAGAGGGACTGGTTCCAGGACCACCTCCTACATACAGGATACTAAAGTCTGTGGATGCTTAAGTCCCTCGTATCAAATGGCATAGTATTTGCATATAACCCACACACATCCTCCTGTCTACAAATTGTCCCTGACTTATGATTTTCAGCTTCACAATGGTGCAAAAGCAGCCAGCATTCAATAAGCTACTTGACATGATGGAATCATGTCCAGCTAAACCCATAAGTCAAAGAGCATGTGTACTTTAAATCATTTCTTGATTACTTATAATGCCTACTACAATGCAAGTGCTATGTAAATAGTTGTTATGCCATATTTTAAAATTTATATTATATTGTATTGTTATATTGTTTTCTTGGATTTTTTCCCAAATATTTTCAATCTGTGGTTGGTTGAATCCATAATGCAGAACCCATGGATACGGAGGGTTGACTGTACATGATTGTATGTATACAACCCTATACAATCATATGGATATGTGTACTGCATTGGTTTAAAGGACATGTGTAAAAAAAAAAAAACAAAAAAATCATATGGATATGTGAATATTTTATATATATTATATAGATAATATGGATATATGAATATTTTATGTATGTGATAAACTATATGAAAATAAAATTTTCCAGTATTTTTCTCCTTTTTTGCCATGTGCAATAATTGAAATTTACAGAAATTCAATGTATGTATGATGGGACTCTGTTGAACTACAATAAGCACTGGCCAAGGAGTTGGCACTTTAAGTAATTACCCAAGTCACCTTGGTCAAATTGCTTAACACATTCAGGCCTTAGTCATCATCAAAGAAATGAGGAAGAGATATCTAACACTCATTTTTATTTGATTCTAAGTCATAAGGCTTAACAGTTTTTAAGAACTGAGCTTGTCCTTCAGAATGTATTCCATGAGTTCTGGATTTCTTTTTTCTGTCTAGAAATCATTTACTTGGCTAGGTTTACCCAGATCGTAGTGGTACTGTAAGATTAATTCCAGAACTCACAAACGTGCATAAAGGCCCCTTTGTTGGTCAAACAAATTCCTCAGTAGAAACCATCTCTTTCATCTCAACTAAACATTATCCTCTGAACTGCAGGCGCCTTGGGGTGATCACTGCATGAAAGACATTCTTTTTTTGTTGTTTAGTTTTTTTTTTCTTCTTTTTGCCAAAAACTACAGACAATATACCAAGTAACTAATTAATTATTTACAAGTCTTTCCTGAAAATTTTCAAACCAAAAAACGGGAACGTTTTACTGAATTACAGCTTTTATATGACCTGGTCAACAAAAATCTACGTGTGTGTCAGCCTTTTAAATCTCCTCAATCTAAAATAAATCATTCAAGAAGTACCTTGTGCATGTCTGCAGTTCTAAGTAATCCAGTTTCCAAAAGTGTGCTTTGAGAGAGAGTTAATAGCTCTGGAAGGTGTATCCGAATGCTTTTCTTCTAAAACAATACTATAGACTCACTATCCTTTCATATTTTCCCTTAGTTATATATCCTCCCTTCCAGCTTTTGACAATGTCATTTTTATTTAATTAATTTTTAAATTTATTTTTTGAGACAGAATTTCGTTCATTGTTGCCCAGGCTGGAGTGCAATGGTGCAATCTCAGCTCACTGCAACCTGTGCCTCCTGGGTTCAAGCAATTCTCCTGCTTTAGCCTCCTGAGTAGCTGGGATTACAGGCAAGTGTCACCATGCCCAGCTAGACCATGTCATTTTAAAAGCTATGCTCAGCCCAAATCTTCCAGCCAAGTACCTAGATTTCTTAGATTTCTTTCTTTCTTTTCCTCTTTTCTGAGACGGAGTCTCATTCTGTCACACAGGCTGGAGTGCAGTGGTACAATCTCGGATCACTGCAACCTCTTCCTCCTGGGTTCAAGCAATTCTCTGCCTCCACAGTAGCTGGGATTACTGGTGCCTGCCACCACGTCCAGCTATTTTTTTTGTATTTTTAGTAGAGACGGGGTTTCACCATGTTGACCAGGAAGGTCTCGATCTCTTGACCTCGTGATCCACCCGCTTTGGCCTCCCAAAGTGCTGGGATTACAGGTGTGAGCCACTGTGCCCAGCCAGATTTCTTTAGATGCCTTCCTCCTGCTCCCTATCTACCCTCTAGGCCTCACTGAATGAGGGCTAACTAAAGTAGGTCAAGTCCTTCCTGAGACCGCCTATCACTCTCATGTATCCCTTCAGAAAAGGCAAGGACATTCGAGTCAACCTCAGGATCAAATCCTACTCTATCGCTCCCTGACTAGCCAAGAGACCTCAATCAAGTCATTTCCCTCTTGGGAGCCTCCTCAATGCAGCTGACTGCGTTACTTAAAATTGAAATTTTGGCTGCGCGCCATGGCTCATGCCTGTAATCCCAGCACTTTGGGAGGCAGAGGCGGAAGGATCCCTTGAACCCAGGAGTTCAACACCAGTCTGGGCAATATAGTGAGACCTCGTCTCTACGAAAAATAAAAAAATGAGGTGGGAGAATCACTTGAGCCCAGGGGTCAGGGTTGCAATGAGCCATAATTGTACTACTGCACTCCCACCTGGACTGCATGAGTGAGACCCGGTCTCAGAAAAAATAAAAAATTGCAATTTTGTTCCCAAGTCCAGTTTTCCTGTTCTCCCTAACTCTGCTCTAGTTTTGATTCTTCCCACAGAACTTATCACTTATCATATCATTTACTTATTATTGTATTGTTTATCATCTAACTCCTCCCCCTCAAATGTAAGCTCTGCAAGGTAATTTGGTCATTGACATCTTTATTTGGTCATTGACATTTCCCAGAAGCCTAGAACAGTGTCTGACACATAATAGGTGCTCAATAAATACCTGTTAAATGAATGAATAAAGAGAAGGGAGTCATTCAGGCTATAAATAATTAAAATTATTTTTGAAACCTCTCTGGCCTCTCTCTCCTTGTAAGTCTGTCTTAAAGACTATTCATCTCTGTACAGTGACTTAACTCTGATTAAATATATCCCCACATTTCAGTGAACATAAGGGAAAATTTAAACTATAGCACTCTGCCAAGAATGATGAATTTCCATGACTACAAGACAAAATAAAGAATATATGATCTTCATACAAAATAGCTCACAGATATTAAGAAATGAAAGTAATTATGAGCTCTCTTTTTATCTGGAAATTTCTGCTCTAGCATAACTTATGTGTGTGTTTATCCACTATGTACCAGGAACTGAGGAAAGAAAATTAGGGGCACAACTGAAATGATTAAACATCAGAAATGAGGTTCTGGCCCATTTTACCCAGTGCCAACTCTAATCATGTGTGTGGGGTCTGCAAGTTGCTGTGTCTCTATTGTTGTGGGAGTGGGCGGTTCCATTGCAGAATAACCAGCCCCAGCCTCCTCTTTCCCGCTTCTTTTGTTTTATTTATTTATTTATTTATATTTATATTTATTTATTTCTCTCCCACTTCTTAATGCTCTACCTCATCTAGGCTTCCAGAGGCCACAGTTTTCTTTTTGTGCAACTCCAATTTCTTTAGCATTATTTTCTTTATTCACCATGATCCTAGCAGAGCTTGTTCTATCTAACCTTCAGTCTTTGGGATTTGGATGTCAAATCCCAAGGTTTAAGGAGGCATCCTTTCCTACTTGCTTGCCTCTCATGCTTACTTGCTTTTTAAATATTTTGGATGCACAGCCAATGATGAATTGCATTTCTCCCTCTGTCCCTCTCCCCGCCTCTCTCTGTCCTCATTGATTAGGGTATGTTTTATACCAAAAATCACATTTTAGTCAGCATTTTCAGCAATCAAGGTATAAGGGTGCCAAATCAAGAAACAGAGATTTCTTTAACCGTTACTGAAGGGAAGGAAGAAATTCACCACTGTTTGGTAATTGTTTTTTTTTTGTTTTTTTTGGTGAGATGGCGTTTCGCTCTTGTTACCCAGGCTGGAGTGCAATGGCACGATCTCGGCTCACCGCAACCTCCGCCACCCGGGTTCAGGCAATTCTCCTGCCTCAGCCTCCTGAGTAGCTAGGATTACAGGCAAGCACCACCATGTCCAGCTAATTTTTGTATTTTTAGTAGAGACGGGGTTTCACCATGTTGACCAGGATGGTCTCGATCTCTTGACCTCGTGATCCACCCGCCTTGGCCTCCCACAGTGCTGGGATTACAGGCTTGAGCCACCACACCCGGCCTGGTAATTGTTAATTATGTTTTCCAGCTACAGATGTAACCAACATCAGGCGGGCATGTGTCTATGTGTACTTGTGAGCACAGGTATGGAAATGTAAGTATTAGTATTTATATCTGAAAAAGAAAGGTACTTATTATGATTATGATTCTATCTGCAGGAAGAACAATTTTATCATTAAGCATTAGTCCATTTCCAATAATTTTAATTCACCTCTTTCAAAACAGGAAACCTGAAGAAAAGTCTACAAAAGACCTTTCTAAGAGGTCGTAACATTCCTATCTGAAAAGTTGAAAAACAGTTTTCTGGGGCCAGGCGTGGTGGCTCATGCCTATAATCCCAGCACTTTGGGAGGCTGAGGCAGGCTGACTACAGGCATGCACCACCACACCCTGGAGTGGAGGTCAGGAGTTCAAGACCAGCTTGACCAATATGGTGAAATTGAGTCTCTACTGAAAATACAAAAATTAGCAGGGCGTGGTGGCATGTGCCTGTAATCCCAGCTACTCTGGAGGCTGAGACAGAAGAATTGCTTGAACCCAGGAGGTGGAAGTTGCAGTGAGCCGAGATCGCACTATTGCACTTCCACCTGGGCGACAAACGAGACTCCATCTTCAAAAAACAAACAAACAAAAAACTAAAAAAAGAGCCCCAGTGTCCTGTAACATCTTTTCCTACAGTGCGAGACATGGTATGACCTAGCAGTTAACAATGAGAAATTTAGAGTCCAACAAATTTGGAATCAAATCCAGACCCATCATTTAGCAAGTTATTCAACTTATGTGAGCTTCAGTGGCCTCTCTTGGGAAAAAGGAATAATATCACCTACATCATCAGGTTGCTTTGAGGATTTAATGAGATAATACATATGCTGTTATTCTTAAGAACTCATCCCTGCCATATGGGGTAAAAACTGACAGGAAAGCAGTTAAAATGTAGGACTGGAAATTTAGAAAAACGCCAAATTTCACCAAGATAAATGAGCAAGAGTACTCAGGAGTGATCAATACATAATGGATGAATGAATGGGAGGAATATTTATAGATCTTACTACATGCCCGAAGCTGCCAGAGGCTCCAGACACGCAGCTCCAGGATATGTACACTGTCACAAAGAATGAGTACATGGCTTATTGCCTTTACATCCTTGTTTATAGATGTACTCAGTACCATTCTCAAAATGACAACATAATGACAGGAATGGCAGTCTTAGCGGCTTGGCAGACCCTCTCTCCAGTGAAATAACTATTTATCTTGTGAACATCTTTTTTTTTTTAAGACAGGGTCCCACTGTGTTGCCTAGGCTGGAGTGCAGTGGTGCGATCTCAGTTCACTGCAGCCTCTGCCTCCTGGGTTCAAGCCATGCTCCTGCTTTGGCCTCCCGAGTAGCTGGTACTATAGGCATGTACCACCAAGCTCAGCTAATTTTTGTGCTTTTTTTAATACAGACTTTCGCTCTTGTTGCCCAGGCTGGAGTGCAATGACACGATCTCAGGTCACTGCAACGTCTGCCTCCTGGCTTCAAGCGATTCTCCTGCCTCAGCCTCCTGAGTAGCTGGGGTTACAGGCGTGAGCCACCGTGCCTGGTCCTATTTTTGTACTTTTTGTAGAGATGGCGTTTCGCCAGGTTGCCAAGGCTGGTCTCCAACTCCTGGGCTCAAGCAATCCCCCCACCTCAGCCTCCTAAAGTGCTGGGATTATAGGCGTGAGCCACCACACCTAGCAGAACATCACTTAAAAAAATTAAAAACAGTTAAAGCCACTGGACATTGTACTAATGGCATACAGCATGTGGAGAAACATTTAAGAAACCTTACTAAATTTTGATACCAACAGAGAGAATTTGTGGCATGTGAGCCGTGATCTACTCTAACCCCCTTCACGGATCAGTGTGAAGGATGCTCTGCTTCAAGTGGGCGCATCCAAGGCGGGTCTCCTCTTTCCTCCAGCTCCCAGCAGAGGGCTACGGTTGCCCCAGAAGGAGCAAGCTGATGGTCATCCCTTATGCCCCCCAGCTCTGCATTACAGAAGCTGGATTCCAGGCAAGCACAGCAGAGAGGACTGGGGTTCACTTCCCTCACTCATTGAGCAGAAGCCCTATGGTAGGTATGGCAGCCTGCAAATGCTAGACCCCAACTGCGCCCATGCTTGTGCAGCTATGAGGAGATGCCATGCCAGGAAGGTCAAGCCAAGAAGCCCAAGGGCTATTATCCCTGCCCACCACCCCACTTGTGGAATGAGACGGTCACTTGAGTAGAAGTGGGCCGCTGCCCCTGCTCCAAGCTGCAGTGCAATGGCACAGAGGTTTGGCCCAGGGGGAAAGGCAGGTCAACAACAGAGCGCTGCCACTCTGCCTAAAGCGAACTGGCCTTACTGGGCACTGAGTATAAGGAAGTTCATGCCTAAAGGCACTATTGAAAACAATGGAGATGCTGGGAGTAAGCATTTATGAGGAGGATGGTCCCGCTGAGATGCTAGTAACAGCAGGACACCAGCTAGAAGAAGTTTAACAGACTGAATCAGGGAAAGGAGAGATGAGAAAAGAGCCTTTGCGGAGGTTGGAGTAAGCCTCCAACATGGTCAAAGCCCTGCCCCTGCAAAGGGGTCTAACTTAATTGGATCCGACTGTAGAGCAATCTGTGGGCCAGGGCATTGATAAAAACAATCGAGCAATCAGCTAGCAATTAGGGAAGGCTAACAGCTGGGACTACTTCAATAGAGGCAGATGGGTCAGAAGCTTAAAGGAGAGATCAGGGAAAGAGAAGGTCAAAGAGAGCCCAATTAAAACCACACCAGCCCTGGTGGTCCGAGAAACTGCATGCATGCCCAAGGCAACACTCTATGAAGAGTGACATCAGAGGCGGCACGCTGAACGGGAATAGATTTCACTGAACTAGTCCAGACAAGTCACTCAACAAACAAACAAAAAATACCAACAAGCCCCAGAGGGGCATGGGATTAACTACCTAGGGTTACTACAATGTAAGATTACAAGATAAGCAAAGAAAAAACTGACTCATACGGGGGAAGCAGGCAATAAAAACTGCTTTTGAAGTGACTAGACATTGACTTAGCAGACGAAGATTTCAAAGCAACTATTATAAGTATGTTCAGAGACATATATAAAACACTCCACCCAATAAGAGTGAAATATATAGTCTTCTAAAGTGCACATGGAGCATTCTCCAGGATAAACCATATGCTAGGCCACAAAAAAAGCCTCAACAAATTTTAAAAGGATTTACCAAAAAAAGAAAAAAGTTTAAAAGGAATTTGAATCAGGCAAAGCATGTGTTCCCTGACCACAATCAAATTAAATTTGAACTCAATAAAAGAAAGAAATATGGGGAATTCATAAATATGTAGAAATTAAATAACATACTACCAAATAACAGATAAGTTAAAGAAATCACAAGGATATTTAGAATATACTATTGAAAATAAAAGCCCAACATAGCAAAACTCTTTTTAAAGTCAGCAGTAATTGTTTAATAACATTGCAAACTTAAGGGATGGAGCTAAAGCAGTACTTAGAGGGAAATTTGTATCTTTATTAAAAAATAAAAAAGATCTTAAATCAATAATATTACCTTCTAAAGAAACTAAAAAAAGACGAGCAAAGTAAACCTAAAACAAGCAGAAGGAAGGAAATGATAAAGATTATGAGGCAGGAAAATAGGGTCTGGAGGCAGGGAACAAAGGCCAATTCACACTTGTGCTATAACAGGAAACCTCTTCTCTACAGGGCTTACACTGCAAATCACTTTGTAACTTTACTTCATCCTCTCCATTTACATAGGGTGTACCCCAAGTAACCAATGGAATCCTCTAGGGGATATTTAAACTCCCAAAAATTCAGTAACTGGGCCTTAGAGCTCCTGTGCTTGGTCTGCTCCCAGCACTGTGGAGTGTACTTTCATTTCAATAAAACCCCTCATTCCTTCCTTGCTTTGTGTGTTTTGCCCAATTCTTTGTTCAAGACACCAAGAATCTGGACACCCATCACCGTTAATATATTTTGGTGGGCCAACCAGGAAGAGGAGGTAAGCCCAAAGTTTGGGACTCATTTTCTCTCTCTGTCTCTCTCTCTGTCTCTCTCTCTGTCTCTCTCTCTCTCTCTCTCTCTCTCCCCCCTTCCTTTCCAACCTGGGACTCATGGAAGTCAGTGAAACTAAGGGGTGTCTACGTGGAGAAGCCTTACTGCCACCGCTGCTTTGCTTAAGGGACCAGGGTCTTTTTCATTTTTTTATCTCATTCTATTTCACTCTTTGAGCAGCTGTTTCTTAATAGTTCCTTGGAAATTAAGGGCAACTGGCTGGGGTCACTCCCCAGTACTGCCATACTGTCTGAAGGAATGGGAATAACTGCCCTGCCCGGAATGGGGAGGGACTTCTTTTTTTCTTTTATAAAAATATTTTCTGCACGTAGTCCCTCATTCCTACCTGCACTGCAGCTCACAGCAAACTCGCACTTGTTTCAGGAGACTTAAACCTTCTTTTCCTATTCTTAATTCTTCCCTAATCATACTCTACTGGCTTAGGAACAAAAAGGCCCATCCAGCATCCAGTTCTTACCACAGTTCATGGCTATTCTTACAACGTTCAGAGCAGGCTCTGGAGGGAACACATGCAAAGTGGCACCAGTGCCCACCTAAGTAATGCCAGAGATGTCTGGAACTCTAAGGTTGGACTCCACAGGAGGGCACTCCCGGGGATCCTGTGGACCTCAACCTGCCCAAAGGGGATGCCCTTGGCAGAGGTTCTGAGGTGTAGTATTTTTTTTTTTTTTTTGAGATGGAGTCTTATTCTGTGGCCAAGGCTGGAGTGTAGTGGCAGGATCTCAACTCAATGCAACCTCTGCTGCCTGGGTTCAAGTGATTCTCCTGCCTCAGCCTCCCAAGTAGCTGGGATTACAGGTGCCTGTCACCACACCTGGCTAATTTTTATAGTTTCTTTTTAGTAGAGATGGGGTTTCAACATTTTGGCCAGGCTGGTCTTGAATCCCTGACCTTAGGATCCACCCACCTCAGCCTCCCAAAATGCTGGGATTACAGGTGTGAACCACTGTGCCTGGCCCTGAGTCTCGTATTAAACCCTCCTTAGACTCTTCTCTTGCAGTTGCAATGCTGCTTGGCCCAAAATTGTTTAGAATCTGAAGTGTACCTGTCTAACGGGAAAGTGAGGTGGCATTGCAAGTATCCAGGCTTTCGTGCTGCTGTTCGAAGCAGGGGGCCTGGTTAACGTGTGGAGCCCTCCTTTGGTACTGCTTGGCCCCAGTGCTCCTAGGAGTCTGGGAAGGTTTTAAAAAATCAAACTGCCATGGAAACTGCTTTACCCGAAATTTTGGTTCACAGCCTTCCTTGAATTATCTATTGGGGCAAAGTAAAACCAGCAAGCTATATTGCTGTCTCGTGGCTAAGGTTCCAAGCTACTGGATCTTTGTTATGTGTGTGTATACATGTCTAAATGTTTATTTGTATGTACACTTATTGTAATGTGTTATGTCTACTAAACTGGCTTATAAGTAAAAGTGCACTTAGAAATTAGGTAAGTAAGTCTAAGTACTTTTCAAGTTCATGTGACTTAAGTATAACTTTACTAAAGAATCTAGCTTTAAAATTATTGGTGGAATAAAAATAGGCCTTCAGAATTGTCAGCATACATTTTGTCTAAATTTTATGTTTGTCTTTGCTAGATATTTTAAAATGTCAGTGTTAATTCAAGCTGGGAGCTGCTGAGGGCCAGCCTGGCTCCCATTCTATTCAAAGTCTCATAACTGATTGCTTCCTTTGGAAAGGCTAATCAGAAACTCAAAATAAGGCAACAGTTTGTCTCCCACCTGTGATCTAAGCCAAACCAATGTTCATTTTACATATGTTGATTGATGTCTACTGTCTCCCTTGTTAAAAGTAAAAGTTGGCCAGGTGTGGGTGGCTCATGCCTGTAATCCCAGCATTTTGGAAAACCAAGGTGGGCAGATCACCTGAGATTGGGAGCTCGAGACCAGCCTGACCAACAATGGAGAAACCCCACCTCTACTAAAAGTACAAAATTAGCCAGGTGTGGTGGCACATGCCTGTAATCCCAGCTACTTGGGAGACTGAGGCAGGAGAATCACTTGAACCCAGGAGGCGGAGGTTGCGGTGAGCCGAGATTGCACCATTGCACTCCAGCCTGGGCAACAAGAGCAAAACTCCGTCTCAAAAAAAAAAAAAAAAAGTAAATATCATGCTTACAGTAAATGAGATAAATGTTTTAGGTAAACATTTTGTGTAAATTAAAATCTTATTTTTGACATTCATTTAATTTCTGGGTCATTTCCAATTAAGAAAGGGCTGTAATATGGGGAAATATGTTTCTAAAATGTGGAATTGTTCTTATGTATAAATGCCCATATCTAATAGTTCAAGATTTCTTGCCTTTTAAGGTTTCACTAGAGTTTTAGATCACCAAGGATAAAATTCTAGTTAACATGTGATTCTGTATACAAAATGTGCCAGAAAGGGTTATTAGTGAAAAAAAGGAAAAATTTTGTCTAATCCAGAAGTTATCTAAAATTCAAATTACAGATTTAAAAACGTTATTTAGGAAACAACGTAGTAAGGAATCATTAAGTAGGGGAGAAAGATGTGGAAAAGTTTAAGTAATAAAATATCCTTTAAAACCTGATAGAGAATTGGAGGCATTTGGGTAATTAACATTTTCATAGTTAAAGCTTTTCTTTCTTTTTTACATTTTGAGACAAGTCTTGCTCTGTTGCCCAGGCTGGAGTGCAGTGATGCAATCTCGACTCACTGCAGCCTCCGCCTCCCAGGTTCACATGATTCCCCTACCTCAGTCTCCCGAGTAGCTGAAACTACAGGCATGCACTGCCACGCCCGGCTAATTTTTGTATTTTTAGTAGAGATGGGGTTTCATCATGTTGGCCAGGATGGTCTCACTCTCTTGACCACGTGATCCGCCCTCCTCAGCCTCCCAAAGTGCTGGGATTATAGGCATGAGCCACCATGCCTGGCCCATAGTTAAAGCTTTTAGTCTTGATTAAAGTAAAATAAGTATTGTAAAAATGCACCAGCAGTTTGGCAATTCTTTTTTTTTAATAGAGTTAAGTAGTGTGGAGCTGCATTTCACATACATGCCTGCACTGCTTCACACTGTTTATTTACTGTTTTTTGTGGATGGTGCTGGAGTGCTTATTGGTCATGTGCCTGAAGTGAGTTTCTTAATTGTACAGAATGTATAATAATATTAGTGAACTTAAGGATACTTAATTTTGCATCGGGGATGCAATATTCATTACGTGGGTTTTGGGGGGCCCTAGGTAACACTATAACCTCCAGGATAAATTGAGTAGGAAAATTTCGCGTTGGTTTCTTGCTTGTTCTTGTTTGCTGTTTATTATCTTGTGGCTTTGCTTGTGTGTGGATACATATATAAAACATGATGTTTTTTAGTTCCTAGTGGAAGGCTTTTATTTTGTTCTGTGTTCACTTCCAGCAAGTCATCATTCATTCCATTTACCTGGAATTCCTAAGCTACCCTTCTTGGGCCTACAGGAATTAATGGAGCACACCAGCGTTTTTTTTTGTTTGTTTGTTTGTTTTTGAGATGAAATTTCACTCTTGTTGCCAAGGCTGGAGTGCAATGGCTCCATCTTGGCTCACCCAAACGTCCACCTCCCAGGTTGAAGTGATTCTCCTGCCTCAGCCTTCTGAGTAGCTGGGATTACAGGCATGCGCCATCATACCCGGCTAATTTTGTATTTTTAGTAGAAACGGGGTTTCTCCATGTTGGTCAGGCTGGTCTCAAACTCCCAACCTCAGGTGATCTGCCCGCCTTGGCCTCCCAAAGTGCTGGGATTACAGGTGTGAGCCATCACGCCGGGCCAACACCAGCTTTTTATCCTTAAACTAACATTTTGGATTTTAGGCTTCCTGATACTTTAAATGTGTTAAGTATACTCTCACAAATAGAATTTAAGTCATATTTCTCTCTCTGCCTAATCTCTCCAAAATTTGTAAAGTGTATGTGAATATTTGTAGTTCACAGCAATGTGTTTGTTTGCATATAGTCAAGCAGGGTCGCCAGGGCCTCTCAGGGAGAGAGAACCCAGAAACCTGGCATACCAGCAGAGGGGTAAAAATAGATCTCATCTCACTGCAACCTCTGCCTCCCAGGTTCAAGTGATTCTCATGCTTCAGCCTCCCACATAGCTGGGATTACAGGCACCCACAACCATGCCTGGCTAATTTTTGTATTTGTAGTAGAGACGGGGTTTCACCATGTTGACCAGGCTACTCTCGAACTCCTGACCTCAAGTAATCCACCCGCCTTGGCCTCCCAAATAGCTGGAATTACAGGTGTGAGCTGCCATGCTTGGCCAAGGGTAAAAACTTTTTTACCAGTCTCTGGCCTCTTTCTCTCTGCACAAACTGGTTAAATATAAAGTAAAAGTCACTGTATATCTCCTCTGTAAAGTTTTTTTTTAATTAATTGGCTTAATAATAATAAGAGCTTAAGTCCAATATTTAGTCAGAAAAGTGAAAAACGTAATGCATTTTATTTAGTTCATGTGACTTGAGTAATCTTTGGGAAATAAAGATGGTTTTAAAGATCGTTGGTGAAATACAATTGTCTTCCAAATGTAAACATGTGGTTTAAATTATGTTCAAATATTAAGTTTGCAAAATACTTTAAGGTAATAAACCGCTTCTTTGACTTTTGAATTTGTTTAACTTGCCTGCTTTCTAGCTAGGTAAGGCCTGGGGATGTGTGGAGTTGGCCACGCCCCTAGCTATGCTGGAAACAGTCAAACCTTATCAGAACACAATTCACCAGGTTTTACATTAAAGTTAAAAATGCTAAGAGTCCCCATTGTAACATGCAATTAAGACTACTAGAAACAGTTTTTTTTTTTTTAATTTTTAGAGATGGTGTGTCACCATGTTGGCCAGGCTGGTCTCAAACTCCTGACCTCAGGTGATCCACCCATCTTGGCCTCCCAAAGTGCTGGGTATGTGCAAGATGTGTGACAATAGTAGAATGTGAGGGTTTTTTTTTTTTTTTTAAAGGTTATAAAAGGTTTTTACTTTAAAAAAAAAAAAAAAGATAGGGGTTTCACCATGTTGGCCAGGCTGGTCTTGAACTTCTGACCTAAGGTGATCTACCCATCTCAGCCTCCCAAAGTGCTGGGATTACAGGCATGAGCCACTGCACCCGGCCTACGTTTTTACTTCTTTAAACTTTCTCAGTCATCATTTTGGCAAAGTAAGTAGTTTATGGTAATCTGGAATTCCAAAATCAAACTTCAGTTTCAAAATTGTCTTTCCTAATGACTGGCTTTTTGAATGAATCAGAGGGCTCCCGAAAACATCCAAAAAGGAGGTAAGCAGAATTATTTGACATCTTCAGGTACATGGGATTGCCAAAATGTGTTCAACCTCCTTTAGGTTATATTTTTGTGAGTAATATTAATATATATATTCCTAAATTGTATGGAATTTATAAAATTCTAATGTCTATATGCTATTAATTATAATTATGGTTATTATGCTAAGTTATTGTAAACCACAAAAATAACAAAATTTTCTTGTCAGTGCTATGCACCTAATTTGGAAAAACAACTGGTATCCAAGAAGATATAAGCATGAACTCATGGAGAACCAAGATGGCCACCTTGTCGTTCCTGAGTTCCTTTTTTTTCTTCCTGAGTTCTTGAAGCTTGTATAATCCCAGCACTTTGGGAGGCCAAGACAGGTGGATCACTGAGGTCAGGAGTTCAAGACCAGCCCGGCCAACATAGTGAAACCCCATCTCTACTAAAAATACAAAAAATTAGCCTGGCATGGTGGCACATCCCTGTAATCCCAACTACTTGGGAGGCTGAGGCAGGAGAATTGCTTGAACCCGGGAGGCGGATGTTGCAGTGAGCTGAGATCACGCCATTGCACTCCAGCCTGGACAACAAAAGCAAAACTCCACCTCAAAAAAAAAAAAAAAAAAATCTGCATTCCATGGAAATCATCATGACAAAAATAAAATAATCCAAATTGAATACATTGGTGTAATGACTTAGAAATTGTTTAAAATAGTTTATAACCAATGCTTGATCCCATACTCCTGGGAAAACAAAGCTTTAGGTACATTTGGTCACCTGATGGGCTATTGAAACATTTTATAAAGGGATTTGATTAAATTATTATTTTCAATGCATGTTTTCTGGTTGTTTAAAAGCTTTCCCATGCAAGAGGGCTGATGTTACAACAGTATATTATTATGCTACAGTGTATTTTCGTGAGGTAAAAAAGCTTTTCATGGTTTGGATCTTCTGGAAACATCAAAGAAAGACTGTCCTTGCCATCCACACTAAAACAAAACTTCAAGACCTTGGGCTTTGGGTTCATGGTCTCGCAACTGAAAAGGGTCCCTCCGCACTTTTAGAACTGTGCACCCATTGGAACCCATAGGGTAAAACTAACCAGGGAAATTTCTCCCAAGAAGAAAATGGCATCTTTGATGTGAATAGCTTTTCCCAAATTTACAGATTAAAATCTCTACTATCATGAAACTCTCAGAATTATTTTTTCTTGCTTATGCCTCTATGAACAATAGAAGTGGAAAAGGGGTCTGTTATGTGTACTAATGGGGTGTATTTTTATTTGTGAAGGAGTTTGCAGTCAGCCTTATACATGGATACCCTTATATTTTGATAAAGATAAAGGCCCAATGTAGGTAACTTACTTTAATGCTACATGTGTTGCCTCATAATCAGTCAAAAAGAAAACACTAGTTCCCTTCTCTTAACTCACATCATGGGTTAAAGAGAACATTGCCAGAAGGCCTTCACTCTTCTAAAAGGGTATCGTTTGTTAGGTCCTTTTCCCATGGTTTAAAGTAAAAGAAGCAATGATTAGAAATGTATCCCTCATGATAGGCTCTATAGCAAATTCTACTGTAAAGGCTACAGTTACACAATAAACTCTAAATTTTCCTGTGAACATTATGAAAAAATTGGCTAAACAGAAAAGTATCGGTGCAGCCGCTAGCACTTGTGGCCCATGGGGAAATACATCAAATGAAGATTACAGAAATTCAGTGGTAGGGGATTGACAAAGAAACTGCTTATTCAAGTGAGTAAACTATCTAGCTCATTCTTTGATCTCTTTGGTTTTAGGAGGTTTGGTTTATGGGGACCTTGGGTAAGAGGCATACTCCAAACTCTTGATATTATCCTCCCAATAGTTATAATAATAGTCTCCCTAGTACACTGTGTTCTCTCAAAGGTTTTAAATGCTTGCATGCAACCATCTCTAGAATGTCATATGGTCTCTCTTCAACTGGAATAACAGGAGCTGAAAGAAATGTGCAACCATGAGGACACCATAATCTATCAATTATGTGCTAAGACCGGAAACCCAAAATGAGAGCTGAGAGAAGCACTGAGGTCCTAAGTTTTGGTCATACTCTCAGCTAAATAAGAACCTGACCAAAAAAGGAGAATTTTTTTTTTTTCAGCAAAATTCTGGGACACCATTGTTTTGGACTGAGCTCATGCACTAAGCCCCAACAAACCAAACCAAACCAAAATGGAGTCACTCGTGCTAAGACTTTAAGGAAACACAGAATCTAGAACAGACCAGATTTGGTTTTTTTACATGCAAATCTCTGTAACAAACATTTCTGACAGCATAGGTATCAACCCCTTGAAGTTCCCATTAAATCTTTTAACCAAATTCATTTCCTCTCACCTAGAGACCATCAAGCTTCAGATAATCATGCAACAAAGGCTCCAGCCAGTTCCAGGTGAAGAAGCTACTCTGGCCATCAAGAAACTACTCTGTCTCCACTAGATAGAGCAGGGTGAGAGTTCTGTGATCCCCAATAGGAAGGGACTATGCCCCAAACCAGCATGAAGCAGTTACAGAAAAAGACCATCAGTCCTTCTGGCTCCCATAAAGATTTATGGGGATCACATCTCCATTAAAATAAAAGCAGCAGGAAAATAGGGTCTGGAGGCAGGGAACATAAGGCCAATTCACACTTCAGCTATAACAGGAAATATCCTCTCCATAGGGCTTAAGCTGAAAATGACTTTGTAACTTCATTTCAAACTCTTCATTTACATAGGGTGTACCCAAGTAACCAATGAGATCCTCTAGGGTATACTGAAACTCCCAAAAATTCTGTAACAGGGCCTTTGAGCCCCTATGCTAGGGCCTGCTCCCACACTGTGGAGTGTACTTTCATTTTCAATAAAACCCTTCATTCCTCCCTTGCTTTGTTTGTGCATTTTGTCTAATTCATTGTTCAAGACACCAAGAACTTGGACAGCCTCCACTGTTAGCAATTAGAGCAGAAATAAGTGAAATAAGAGAACAGACAACAATACAGAAAAATCAATAAAACTAAAAGTTGGTTCTTCCAAAAGACCAAGAAAATTGACGAACCTTAGTAAGACTGACCAAGAAAAAAGGAGGAGACTCATTATAATAAAGAGGAGACTCATTATTAATATCAGAAATGAAAGAAGGAGTATTACTACCAAACTTTCAGGAGAAAAAGAAATATAAAGGAGTACTACAAACAACTTTAGGCCAAAAAATTAGATAAATTAGATGAAATGAACAAAATCCAAGAAAGACACAACTACCAAGACACAAACTACTCAAAAGGAAATGAAACACTTGAATACAACTATAGCAAGGAAAAAGACTGAAATTAGTAATTTTAAAACTTCCTACAAAGAAAAGCCCAGGCCCACATGGCTTCACTGATGGATTCTATCAAACATTTGAAGAAGAACGAAAATCAATCCTTGACAGATTCTTCTAAAATATAGAAGAGGAGACAATACTTCCCAATTCCTCTTATGAGGCTAAACTTACATCAAAATCAGACAAAGCTATCACAAGAAACCATAGACCAATAGTGCTTATGCATATAGATGCAAAAATCTTCAGAAAATACTAGCAAATGGAAGCCAGCAACATATAAAGTGGATTATAAGGCCAGGCATGGTGGCTCATGCCTGCAATCCCAGCACTTTGCAAGGCCAAGGCGGTCAGATCAACTGAGGTCAAGAGTTTGATACCAGCCTGGCCAACATGGTAAAACCCAGTCTATTCTAAAAATACAAAAAATTAGCTGGGCGTAGTGGCAGGCACCTGTAATCCCAGCTACTTGGGAGGCTGAGACAGGAGAATCACTTGAACCCGGGAGGCAGAGGTTGCAGTGAGCTGAGATCATGCCACTGCACTCTAGCCCAGGCAACAAATAAAGTGTATTATATATCATGACCAAGTGGGATTTATCCCAGGAATGTAAGGGAAAAAATAAAAAATAAAGTGTAAACAAATAAAATAAAGTGGATTATACATTATGACCAAGTGGGATTTATCCCAGGAATGTAAGGTTGGTTTAACAACTGAAATCAATACATGTAATATACTATATTAATAGAATGAAGGGAAAGAACACATGATCATTTTAATGTATTCAGAAAAAGCATTTGACAAAATGTAATACTTTCACAATAAAAACACTCAGCAAACTAAGCACAGAAGGAAACTTCTTCAATGTAATAAAAGGCCACTACAAACAAATACACAGCTAATATACTTGATGAAAGACTGAATGCTTTCCCCAGTATCATGAACAAGACAAAGATATGTACTCTCATCATTTTTATTCAACAGTGTACTGGAGGTTCTAGATAAGGCAATTAAGCGAAAAGGAAAAGAAAAGGCAGATTGGAAAGGAAGAAGGAAAATTATTCACAGATAACATGAAATCCACTAAAACTATTAAAACTAACAAGTTTATCGAAGTTCACAACACAATGTCAGTATATAAAAGTTATATTTCTATACACTAGCAATGAACAATCCAAAATGTAATTAACAACTCTATTTACAATAGCATCAAAATTTAACAAATTCAACAAAACAAGAGCAAGACGTGTATACTGAAAAGTACAAAACACTGTTGAAATTAAAGATCTAAATAAACAGACATCCCAAGACACCCATAGTGCTCAAGTTGATCTACAGATTCCAGGCAACCCTACCAATAACTCAGCTGCTTTTTGGTAGATATTGACAAACTAATCCTAAAATTCATATGGAAATTCAAGGGACCCAGAATCACCAAAACAATCTGGAAAAAGAACAAAGTTGGAGAACTGGCACTTCCTAATTTTAAAACCTCCCACAAAGCTACAGTAATCAAAATTGTACAATATTGACATAAGGATAAACATAGAGATTGTGAAATATAATTAAGAGTCTAGAAATAAACTTTTATTATGGTTAACTGATTGAAAAGGGTGTCAAGAAAATGTAGGAAAGTACAGTCTTTTTAAGAAATGGTGCTGGTGGCTGGGGGTGGTGGCTCATGCCTGTAATCCCAGCACTCTGGGAGGCCGAGGCAGGTGGATCACCTGAGGTCAGGAGTTTGAGACTGGCCTGGCCAACATTGTGAAACCTTGTGTCCACTAAAAATACAAAAATTAGCTGGGTGTGGCAATGCACTCCTCTAATCCAAGCACTCAGGAGGCATGGGTTGCAGTGAGCTGAGATCACGCCACTGCACTCTAGCCTGGGTGACAGAGCCAGATTCTGTCTCAAAAAAAAAAAAAAGAAAAAGAAAAGAAAGAAATGGTACTGGGAAAACTAAATATCCACATAAAACAGAATGAATTTGGAATCTTACCTCCCACCACACACAAAAATTAACTCAAAATGGATCAGATACCTAAATTTAGGAGCTAAACGTATAAAACTATTAGAAGAAAACAAAGTAACAGATCTTTGTGACTTTGGGTTAGGCAATGGTTTAGATACAACACCAAAAACATGAGCAACCAAAGAGAAAAAAGATACCATTCTGACTGGGTGTCATCAAAATTAAAAACTGCTGTATTGCAAAGGACACCATCAAGAAACGGGAAAAGACAACCCACAGAATGAGAGAAGGCATTTGCCAATAATATACCTGATAAAGGATTTGTATTTATAATATATTTTAAAAATCTCTTACAATGCAATAATAAAAAGATAAATAACTCAATTTTAAAGATGGGCAAAGGATCTGAATAGACACTTCTCCAAAGAAAATCTGCAAATATCTAATAAACATATGAAAAGATGCTTGACATCATTAGTCATTAGGGAAATGCAAATGAAAATCACAATGAGATTCCATCTCATGCCCTCTGGGATGGCTATAATCAAAACGATAGACAATAGCAAGTGTTAGAGAGGATGTCGAGAAATTGGAACCTTCATACATTGCTAGTGGAAATATAAAATGGTGCAACCACTTGGGAAAACAGTTTGGGACTTTTTCAAAATGGTAAACTTTACTTAGAGTTACCTTATAACTCAGTACTTCTACTCCTAGGTATACATTTAAGAGAAATAAAAACATACATGCACAGAAAAACTTGTATGTGATGGTTCATAGAAGCATTATTCATAATAGCCAAAAAGTGGAAACAATCCAAATGTCCATCAACTTATGAATGAATAAATACAATGCGTATATCCATAAAATAAAATATTATTCAGCAACAAATAGACAGTCAGTACTGACATGCTACAACATAGATGAGCCTCCAGAACATTGTGCTGAGTGAAAGAAGCCAGACACAAAAGATCACATGTGTTCATTTCTACAGCATGTTCAGAATAGGCAAATCTATAAAAACAGTAAATTCATGGTTGCCTACGGCTGTTAGGTGGCACTGGGTGGCTACAGAAGGGAATGGGGAATAATGCTAATAGGTATGTAGTTACTGTTTCAGATGATGAAAACGTTCAAAAATAAATTGTGATGCTAGTTGTACAACACTGAATATACTAAAAACCATTGAATTATACAATTTAAATGGGTGAGTTACATAGTATGTGAATTATATCTCAATAAAGCTGTTAAAAATATAGTGATGGTCAGGCACAGTGGCTCACGCCTGTAATCCCAGCACTTTAGGAGGCTGAGGCAGGCAGATCACAAGGTCAGGAGTTCAAGACCAACCTGGCCAATATGGTGAAACCCTGTCTCTACTAAAAATACAAAAATTAGCCAGGCATGGTGGTATGGGCTTATAATTCCAGCTACTCGGGAGACTGAGGCAGGAGAATTGCCTGAACCTGGGAGACAGAGGTTGCAGTGAGCCAAGATCACGCTACTGCACTCCAGCCTGGGCGACAGAGCAAGATTTCATCCCCCCAAAAAAGTATCTATATCTATATATAGATATAGATACATAGTGATGAATTCCGAGAAAATCATGTGGTCTGCTTGTAAAGTCACCTTTTATCTTTATATTGTAAGGGACATGTATGTTGGTGTCATTGTTGCCAGTCCAGTGAACACCTTGATTACCTACCTGTTCCCATTCATGCTTTGGTAAGTGTTCAGAAGGACATCCACTTGCTTTAATTCTCCCATGTGCACTGATAGTCACGCCTACTTTACTGGGCTTCGAGTCGTTGTTACAGTCTTTGTTTATTTCTTTTGGTGGCATCAGCACAGATTTCATCTATAAAACAGATTCATGCATTAGTCCAACCCTCTGCTTATTCTGCCGCATACAGAGACTTCAGTCCCAGTTGGGATTTTGTCTATATTGTGGTGCCACAACCCAATGAAAAACACACGGTCACTTTTTGCATCTCGCCCACCTCCTACATCTCACTGATCCACTGATGTCAGTAAGGTGGCTCTGTTACAGTCTGTTGGTACATCTTCCAACTACAGTCATTGCCCTATAAAGAAAGAGTTTCTGTGCTTCACTGGAGTTTCTATGTAGGTGTTAGATACATTCTGTGGCATCCATACAGAAAATGGAAGATGCTAAGGTAGGGGCAACTAGGCTCCTGTTGAGCCTTTATCTAGCCATAGGGTCTTAGGAGTTCAGAAACACCTCTTAAGAGGGTGGCTGCTGTGCATTTTGTTATGCTTTCCAGAAGAAATGAGAAAAGGTACATCTGTGTCCAAGAAAGTTCTTAAAGGGGACATAGGTTGAAAACTTCAGAAGCCCTTCAACCTAAATGCAATGTGGTTCTCAGCCTGACTCTGCCAGCCATTGACAACGTTCTCTAATCCTGGCAACAAAACGGCTGTGTTTCTTTGGAAAACAAGATGTCTTTCTGATAAAGCATCAATTACTAGAATCCCTCTTGTTCCCTTACACAAGCAGAGACTGTCATTTTATACTTGTTTCTTTGTAGGACCATCTCTTTAAACAAAACAATGTTAAACAATACTTCTGTTACACTGGTGGCCATGGTTCAGTGATAGACAAATTCTCTGTGGTAGCCACTTAGTTTCTTTTACAAACCAGGGCATGTAGGAAATCTTACCTTTATTTTTAAAAAATAAAACTGAATCTTATTCTGAGGTCCTGTCTCATGGAGCTAGGTAGAAATTCAATCTCAGCTATTACTAGCGACTTCACAGCCTACCTGCCCTGTTTCCTGCCAGCAAATGTCTGCAGGTCTTAGGTAGAGCAGAATATTCTGGGAGGACCCTCTAGACTTGGGTTCACACAACTCACTTCTTCTTCTTCTTTTTCTTTTTCTTTTTTTTTTTTTTTTTTTGTAGAGATGGGATCTTGCTATGTTACTCAGCCTGGTCTCGAACTCCTGATCTCAAGAGATTCTCTCACTTCAGCCTCCCAATGTGCTGGGACTACAAGCATGAGCCACCATGCCCAGCTGTACACAACTCATTTCTGATGAGCTCACTGAGCAAGGGTCACATGGTCTCTTAAATATATGTGGCTGTGAAGTTTTCAAGGCCACTTGGGATCAGGATACTTCGTCCCAGCTCTCCCTAAGGCACTACACCACCATTTTCCCCCGGGGAGTCCTAGTAGCCATCTTTCCCCACATGCCTTGATAGCGAGTTTGAAGAACACTAAACCAGAATCTTAGTCTTACAAAATCTTCCTTCCTTCCATAGTCCCTCTGCATTGAGCCCCCCTCAACCTGCCCACCTTACAAAATGCCTTAAATAAACCTAGACTAGAGGTTGTCATCAAATTCTCCCAACCCTTCCCCTCCCCTGTTAACAATGAAACCATAACCACCACGTGTAAACCAGGAAGTATGAACCCTCCTACCACAGAGGGCTGGAGGGTCCTATGGGATGGGAAAGTGGCAGTTATAAAATTGGACTGTAACAATCTACTTTTATGTTTCATCTGATAGAGTTCCAAATGGCTGAACCTGTTATTTTCACTATAGTTTCTAATACAAGTATGTGTTACCAGTTCAATCTCACTCAAGGAAAGGCAGAAGACAAACAATATACGAGTCGAATTTCTATCTTTAAAACCAGTCTCATGAGCGGTTAGAACAGTGATCCCTGAAGCAGTTGAAACTTGAGGTATCCTGAGAAAATTGCTAGCCCACAAACTCCTCCCCAGGGTCTGTCTTGGTGACTGAAACACAAACCTCAGATCCAAGTATCAGGAAAAAAGAAGAGAAGAGAGCTATATGTTTAGTACTATATGCTATTTTCTTTTTCTTTCTTTCTTTCTTTTTTTTTTTTTTTTTTTTTTTGAGGCAGTATGTCACTCTGTCATCCAGGCTGGAGTACAGTGGCTTGATCTTGGCTCACTGCAGCCTCTGCCTCCCAGGTTCACGTAATCCTCCTGCCTCAGCCTCCCAAGTAGCTAGGATTACAGGTGTGCGCCACCATGCCCAGCTATTTTTTTTGTAGTTTAGTAGAGACAGGGTTTCACCATGTTGGCCAGGCTGGTCTTGAACTCCTAGCCTCAAATGATTCACCTGCCTCAGCCTCCCAAAGTGCTAGGATTACAGGTGTGACCCACCACACCTGGCCACCATTTTCTTCATATAGATAATTACAGTTAATCCTCCCAACAATCCAATATAGTAAGATGATAGGGTTTTTTGTTTGTTTGTTTTTTGGTTTTTTTTTTTGAGATAGAGTCTCACTCTGTCACCCAGGCTGGAGTGCAGTGGCATGATCTCAGCTGTAACCTCTGCCTTCCAGGTTCAAGCAATTCCCTGCCTCAGCCTCCCAAGTGGCTGGGATTACAGGGGCTCACCACCACGTCCAGCTAATTTTTGTATTTTTTGTAGATATGGGGTTTCACCACAATGGCCAGGCTGGTCTTGAACTCTTGACCTTGTGATCCACCCACCTCAGCCTTCCAAAGTGCTGGGATTACAAGCATGAGCCACTGCACCAGGCCTGTAGTTAGGTATTTTTATCTTCAGTTTATATGTGTAGAAACCAAGAATTAGAAAACTTCAGTATGTTGCCCAGTCACTCAGGAAGTGGCAGAGGCAGGATGTTAACCTAGTTCTGTCTGTCTAATGTTAGACCCTCACAGTCTTCACTATGTTAAGGTGGCTCTCAACTTGGGATCTCCACAGAGCTAGTGAGGGACATCCCAGAGGCATCTTCTCAATATCCCAGAAAGCCCTCGATAGAGCTGGCTGCTCAGGCTAACCTCAGGAAAGCAAACGTTTTCAATCTGATCAATTGGAAGAGCTGCCATGACTGATTAGCACCACAGTCATAGGGCAGGTGCCGATGGAGTGTGGCATTCATGCCCCGTGTTCACCAATATTTGACTGACAAAGACATCGTGTTCCCTTATGCTCTTAGCAAGAATCTCATCCACTCACGATGTTAATACTGACTATTTTATCTTGATCAAAATGTCTTATTGGCTTGACTACTTACTGATATCACGAGAAAGGTACCTAAAACTTAGGGTGGGCTTAACTTTTATTGCAACTGGTTTTTTTTTTTTTTGTTTTGTTTTGTTTTTGTCAGACAAGGTCTCTCCCTATCATGCAGGCTGGAGTGCAGTGGCATGATCATAGCTCACTGCAATCTCAAACTCCTGGGTTCAAGCAATCCTCATGCTTCAGCAGCTGGGACCACAGGTGTGTACCACCACACCTGGCGAATTTTTTCTTTTTTGTAGAGATAGGGTCTTGCAATGTTGACCAGGCTGCTTTCAAACTCCTGGCCTCAAACTACTGGCCACCTCAGCCTCCCAAAGTGCTGGAATTACAGACATGGGCTACCAAGGCTGCCTTTTTTTTTTTTTTAGAGTAAAAGGAGGTGCCATTAATAATTACACCAGGACAACAGGTGTAAGCCAGGAAACATGGTCATCAGTTGGGGAGGTGGGGAAGGGTGGTATGTAAAATCACCACAGAATCAGGAAAGGGCTGTAAAAAAGTTTCTATCCGGCCGGGCATGGTGGCTCATGCCTGTAATCCCAGCACTTTGGGAGGCCAAGGCGGGTGGATTACTTGAGGTCAGTAGTTTGAGACCAGCTTGGCCAAAATGGTGAAACCCCATCTCTACTGAAAATTCAGAAATTAGCCAGGTGTCATGGCAGGTGCCTGTAATCCCAGCTACTCGGGAGGCTGAGACATAAGAACTGCTTGAACCTGGGAGGCAGAGGCTGCAGTGAGTCAAGATCATGCCATTGTACTCCAGCCTGGGAGACAGAGTGAGACTCCATTTCAAAAATAAATAAATAAATAAAGTTTCTATCCAGTTTTGTCTTAGGTTTGCCCTGCTTTGATCTTAAACCAGGAGACAGTCAACAAATATTAAGTACTTACTACATACCAGGTGCTGGGGTTTTGTATAAGTAGACTAGAAAAGCAGAGAACAACAGTAAAGAAACAGTACCACAATTTCTTATTTAAATTTGGTAACTGTGATGAAGGATATGTACAAGGGGCTTGACAGTATATAAAAGAGGATCTCGTCTGGTCTGGGGGTCAGACTTATTAAGCTTTAATTAAAAAGATGGGGGCCGGGCACAGTGGTGGCTCACACCTATAATCCCAGCACTTTGGGAGGCCAAGGCGGATGGATCACCTGAGGTTAGGAGTTTGAAACCAGCCTGGCCAACATGGTAAAACCTCGTCTCTACTAAAAATACAAAAAAATTAGCCAGGCATGGTGCCACACTCCTGTAGTCCCAGCTACTTGGGAGGCTGAGGCATGAGAATCACTTGAACCCAGGAGGTGGAGGTTGCAGTGAGCCAAGATCGCACCATTGCACTCCAGCCTGGGTGACAAGAGTGAAACTCTGTCTCAAAAAAAAAAAATTTGTTTTCAAAAAAAACTATTTCAAAAAAATTATCCTATTTGATGTGTATTAGGCAGGAAATCATATCAGCTCAGAACTCAATTGCACTTATATAAGTGACTCCACTTATCTAAGGTACCTAGAGTAGTTAGATTCGTAGACAGAAGGTAGAATGGTGGTTGCCAGGGGCTGTGAGAAGGAGAGAATGGGGAGTTAGTGTTTAATGGGTCCAGAGTTTCAGTTTGGGATGATGGAAAATTCTGTAAATTCATGGTAGTGATGGTGATAGTTGCACAACAATGTGAATATACTTAATACCTCTGAACTATACACTTAAAAATGGTTACAGTGGCAAATTTTATGTTATGTATATCTTACAATATAAATGAATGAATTGAGATTTTAATTTTAAAAATTAGGATATTTTGCTTTTAGAAACCACATAAAATGCCAACATTTCCTCATTTTTCCACCCTCTCATGAATTATTTTTCCATATATAGAAGTTACCCACTTAGTTCTTTATCATGCAGTTATAGATTTTTCTTAAAATTTACACTTTTATATACTCTAATAAAATTTATACTCTAGTCTTTATTTAGAGTTATAACCACTAAAACACAAATGAATTCAAAATAATAAATGAAAAGAGGGATATTCCCTTCTAAGTCCCTGAGAGAAGATTTGTGCCAACATTACTTCTTACTTTGTTTCTCTCTACACGGTGGAGTAAATTCAAGTCTGTGGTCTCTGATATCCCACCATGTACGACCAGAATTTCATTGTCAATGATGGTACCAATTGGGAGCCAGGTATAGAGTTCTTCCAAGGTTTGTAAGATTTTTTTTCCATGTACCTGTAAGTAAGAGCTTGAGTAAGTTTTGTTTTTCTGTAGGTTCAGTTTATTGAATAGTTTCCACATATGGATAAAAAGTAACGGTTTTCAGGCCACCCAGAGAAAGTCAGCAAGGAGTCACTAACCAATTAGCATGTACTCATCATGTCTTTTTATTCTGGGTTTTTATTTTTTTTTGAACCAGAGTCTCACTCTGTCACTCAGGCTGGAGTGCAGTGGTACCACCTTGGCTCACTGCAACCTCTGCTCCCAGATTCAAGCGATTCTCCTGCCTCAACCTCCCAAGTAGCTGGGACTACAGGCATGCGCCACCATGCCTGGCTAATTTTTATATTTTCAGTAGAGACAACGTTTTACCATGTTGGCCAGGCTGCTCTTGAACTCCTGAACTCAGGTGATCCTCCTGCCTCGGCTTCCCAAAGTGCTGGGATTACAGGCATGAGCCACCGCGCCCGGCCCTTTATTTTGTATTTTTGGTACTATGACATCTTGGGATCTTGCTGACTCTGGAGGAGAGACTGTCCTTCCCAGGGCTAGCTAATTCCTAGATAGTCAATGACTCGCCCTTCATATGCAAACCAACCAACACAGAGCCCACACCCCAGCTACCTTCTTCATGGAGCTCACACTCAGGGCCACTCTTCCCCTGCCCTCCTCATCCCGGCCAGGTACCAGACAACTAGAGACAACCTCTACGGCCCAGAGCAGCCTGAAATTACTCAAACTGGTCAGTCCTAAACCAGATTACCCTCAGATGCTCCCCTCTGCCTTCCCTCCCATAAAAACCACAAGCAAGGCTGTCGCCCATGTTTTCCCCTCTCTCCCTCTGCCTTCTTTTTTTTTTTTTTTTTTTTGAGATGGAGTGTTGCTCTGTCACCCAGGCTGGAGTGCAGTGGCGCTTTCTCGGCTCACTGCAACATCCACCTCCCAGGTTCAAGTAATTCTCCTGCCTCAGCCTCCTGGGTAGCTGGGATTACAGGCGCACACCATCACACCCAGCTAATCTTTCTATTTTTAGTAGAGACAGGGTTTCACCATGTTGGTCAGGCTGG
This sequence comes from Saimiri boliviensis, assembly GCF_048565385.1. NCBI lineage: Eukaryota > Metazoa > Chordata > Mammalia > Primates > Cebidae > Saimiri > Saimiri boliviensis. The sequence continues at coordinate 15,588,935 of NC_133470.1, read as the reverse complement.
TCTTGAACTCCTGACCTCAAGCAATCCACCTGCCTTGGCCTCCCAAAGTGTTGGGATTACAGGCATCAGCCACTGTGCCCAGCCTCCCTCTGCCTTCTGACCAACTCTGGTGCTTCCCCACCCTGTCCCCCAGAGTGGTATGTAGTACTTCCCTTTTCTAGAGAGCTGTAAATAAAAATCTCTTCCTTCATGACAGTCATTTCTGTGCCTGCATGTTTTACCACACCTAAGTAAAACAAATCCTTGGTACCCTTAAAGCAATGAAATATTATCTATGTTAAAACTTATACAAAATGCACAATGAAAAAGTGTGGTTTAATCCAGAAAGAAAATATAAGACTCTACTGTGGCCAGGGCTTCCTGCTGTGCTCGTATTTTATTGGCATGCATTCTGACTAGCTGGCTCATCACCTTTCCTAAAGCATCAATCTGGTCTTTATTGGCTCTTTTTAAATTTCTCTATAGAAACAGCAAAGTGAATACTTAAAAAAAAAAAAAAAGAATGTCTTACCTTATATTTATGCAAAATTTCTTTTGTGAAGCCATACCTAAAAAAAATGGGATTTCAATGATTTAATTGATTGTTGATAACTCCTACTTCCATGAATCATGCAAAAAAGGGAGCCCTTGGCATCTCAGTATCACAAGCACCAAGAACTTAAGAAACTAGACTTCAGTTGGAAGTATCACTTACCTGAGTCTTTGCTAGGCATGACTGGAAAGAATAAAACCAACCAATGACATCATCCCTACTCTCAAGGAGCTTATAGTATAGATGGGGAAAGAAGACAGATTTCTATGAAACAATTACAAGCTGACTTAAGAAGTATGTGGTAGGCACAGGCTGTGTAAACACTACAGGTATGCAGAGAAGCATGCTGGGAGCTGGGGGAAGCCGTGCGGGAGAAGGCTTTTCATTAGACAGAATTTCTCAGACATCCGATATAGTAAATGATTGGAAAAAAGAAAAGACTGAAAAAGAGAAAAGCCTAGAAAGTAATAAGTTGGCTTGTTATGCTCTCTCTGATATAGGTCCGGTCTTGAGGGTTTTAATAGAAAGTGTCAGGAATCTTAATGCTTGAATAGCAGTAGCCAAGGGAGATTCAATGATGACAATGTTTCTGTTACTTTTCTTTTTTCTTTTCTTTTTTTTTTTTTTTTGAGACATAGTTTCACTCTTGTTACCCAGGCTGGAGTGCAATGGCGCGATCTCGGCTCACCGCAACCTCCGCCTCCTGGGTTCAGGCAATTCTCCTGCCTCAGCCTCCTGAGTAGCTGGGATTACAGGCACGTGCCACCATGCCCAGCTAATTTTTTGTATTTTGAGTAGAGACGGGGTTTCAGCATGTTGACCAGGATGGTCTCGATCTCTCGACCTCGTGATCCACCCGCCTCGGCCTCCCAAAGTGCTGGGATTACATGCTTGAGCCACCGAGCCTGGTGTTTGTTACTTTTCTTTGCTTTAGGATAACAGTACGTGCCCTTAATATCCAACACTGTGAAGATGAAATGCAACACACTCACTCCAGCTTTCCACACAAATCATGTTATGTCAGGCTTCTACAGTGTAACGCCATGTTTTCTTTCTTTCTTTCCTTCTTTATTTTTTTAATGTATTTTTAGTAGAGACGAGGTTTCACCATGTTGGCCAGGATGGTCTCCATCTCTTGACCTCGTGATCCACCTGCCTCAGCCTCCCAAAGTGCTGGGATTACAGGTGTGAGCCACCGCGCCCGGCCCACATCATGTTTTCTGAGATGAATTCCATCCTGTACTAAGGTGTCCACATTGTTCAGTCCAACAGATGCCTTGCAGTCCTCACCTTTCTCTGAAACACTAAATACAGCTGACTCCACCATCCTTCTAGAAAACTTTTCTTTCCTTGGATTCTGTGACCATAAGCTCTCTTGGTTTTCCTCTTGGCTCTTCTGAGCCTCTTTTGCAAGCTCTCCTCTACCTCACCTTAAATGTTGCAGTTCCTTCAGATTCCATCCTAGGCTCTTTTCTCCTCTCATTTTCTCCTTTGGGAATCTCATCCCTGCCCGGGGTTTCAGTTATTATCTAGTGTCAATACCACAGGTTGACGTTCCAGGCCACACTTCGTTTCTCATCTCTGGACACATATGTATATTCAACCGCCTACTCAGTAGTACCTCAAATCAGCATACTCCAAACTGAACTCATCATTCCCCCTCATCCCAACCTCTCTCCTCTTTCTACATTCCCAATATCAGTGAATGATGCTGCTGTACCCCCAAACTCAAGTCGGGAACCTGGAGGTCATCCTTGATTCCCTCCTCTTTCAGCTCCCCCCTATCAAGTTATTGAGCCTTAAATAATTGTCTAAACTCCTCTTGAATCTATTTCTCTGCATCTCCATCACCACCACCCTAGTCTAAATGAGAACCCGTTATCTATCTCTTTAACCTTCAACTACTTCCTAATTGACCAGCATGTATCCACTCTTGCCCCTCTCCAACTCTCTCCTCCTACTGCATTTTAAAACACAAATTTTATGACATTCTTTGGTGACATTCTGTTGTCCTTAGAAGTCCGTCCAAATTCCTCTGAACCATCCAATCATTTCTTATGTCTCCAGCCCTATCAGGCACCACCCTGTCCCTCAGTCTATGCCCCTGCCCTCCTGAACTTCTTTCACGTCTAAACAGTCTTGTCCTAAGCTCTGCATAAGTTGTCCCCTCACTGCAGAACACATTCCCATCCCCTCTATGGCTCTTTCTTGAATGCCTACTTCATTCTTCAGATCTCAGGCTAACGCCATATTTCTACAGCGAAACCTTCCATCATCTTTCAGACAAGGTTGAATTCCCCCTTTACAAACTCATCACACTTGAAAAATCTCCTCAACATGTTTCTTCCCTGCTAGATGTAAATTCTTTGAGGGCAGGGGCCATGTCTCCTTCGTTAACCATTATAAATATGATAGGCTGTAAGGGTAAATAGCATGCCTAAATAAATGTATTGAACTATATTACATATAATGGGCCTCTGATAATAGTCCTCGGATTTTTTCCTTCCTAGTTTTAGCATTTGCTTCCATATCTTGAGAATTAGAATTGAAACTCTGTACTCAAGCCAGATACCAAAACTTCCCCAAAGACAAAACTAATCAGTTGCTGAGCTTTGACCAAGGCACCCAAAAGCCCAGGACCAAAAGCATGAGACATGCCCTATCTTCCACTGCCCTAGAGCAAACTGGTTTCTGTTTTTCATAAAACAAGAGATTTTTTTAAAGAAGAAGAAAAACAGAAGGGAAAAGGGAACATTTGTCACCTGTGCTTTTCAGCAAAGACCCTTAAACCATCTAACCCATCTTTATTTCTCACGTTTCCAGTGGGTTAGATAGTTGAAATGCTGTGTTCGTAAATATGTTTATGAGCAACAATGCCAGCAGCAATTACCATGCCATCAAAAAATACACACATCCGTGAAAAGTATGGAACTAGTTTCTGAGACAACACCTGAGGCCAGCCAAGAGTAGCAACAGAACGATTCCATCCAAGTCCGCTTGGAGAACCTACCACACCCCCAAACCCAGCGTAACACACCTACCCAAAACACAATTTAGCCTGTGAAGGTTGGACATGGAAGCAAGAGAAAGAACATAATAGAAGGGAAAAGAAAGGACAGAACTGGAAGAAAATAAAAGAAGGGAGTTTCAGAGCAACTGACGCTCAGCAGAAGAATGGGGGTGGGGAAAGGGGGAAGAATGGAGGTCCTCCTTGAGATTTCCCTCATCCCTCTTCCAATATACTCACTTTTATCTCTGTTAGGAACTAGATATGGCAGCATTTCCCAGAGTGGGAAACTTTTAAAAGAGGAAATCAAAAGGCCTAAGTTACCTCAGATTCATCATATAATCTTCATGGTTCCCTCTGTTCAAGTGCAGGTCATTGGGGTAGACAAGAAAACTCACACACAGGATCATTAGGACCTCTATGGAATTCCTTCCTCGATCTACAAAGTCACCATTAAAAACATATGGGTTGCTCCCTGAGGGGAGACCATTCTGTGGAAGGAGAAAGGGAAAAACAAGCAATTGAACGAATATATTTTTAAAGTAAGGCTGTGCACATAACATCCCTGTTAATTTGGAGAAAAGAGGCTGAGTCAGGTTCTTCCACCAGGAAAAATCTGCTCTCTCGCTTGAGCCAGTTTTACTCTTTCAGGGCAGGCATCTCCTGGAAAGGCCCTGAAAGGGACAAATTCATTTGGGAATGGAAGATTCCAGGGAGGATGGGGGCGTGCTCATTCTACCCACTACCTACTATGAGTTTTCTTTGAAAGGAGCTGATATTTATCCTATCAAACATGGCTATTCTCACCTCTTCCTTCTCCTCTGAAAAGAGGAAAACTTCTACCCAAGGAAGAACACCAAACTAAGAGCCAGAAATCTTTTATTCTAAAGGGTCCGTATCATCAGCTTCTTGGGGATGTGATTCCCCCAATTTGCAAAATGGGGATGGCACTATATCCCTTTCCAGATCACCTGAGAGAATGGAAATGAAAGTACTCATGCAAGTGAAAGGTGCTATGTGATGTGACTGAGCAGGTCGGATGTATAGCCAGTGAGCAACTACACCAGGTGTGCAGAGCCAGCATATATTCTCAATGATCACTGACCGGGCCATATTGGTTTTTAAGTATTCTTAATATCACTCTTGAGTATGAGATAATACTTTTAAACACAGTGTTAGCATAAAAAGCAGCAGAGATCAGATCAAAGGTCTGGTCTTTATAACAGCTAATAATTCATTTAGTCCTAGACTACAAAGCTCTAAGACAAAACAAACTCATGTAACATGGTTACATTTTCTCAATGTCATGTTTGATAGGGAAATGGCTATTTCTCTATTGCATGGCTTCTACTGCATAAGACAAATTCAAATGTTTTAAAAATATATTACAAAGAGACAAATTTCAGTACTCATATATAAAAATGCATATATAACCTTTTAAAAAGGTTACCTTCACCAGGAATGGTGGCTCATGCCTTTAATCCCAGCACTTTGGGAGGCCGAGGCAGGCCGATCACTTGAGGTCAGGAGTTTGAGACCAGCCTGGCCAACGTGATGAAACCCCATCTCTACTAAAAATACAAAAATTAGCCAGGTGTGGTGGGGCACACCTGTAATCCCAGCTACTCAGGTGGCTGAGGCAGGAGAATTGCTTGATCCTGGGAGGCGGAGGTTGCAGTGAACCAAGATTGTACCACTGCACTCCAGCCTGGGCAACAGAATAGGACTATGTCTAAAAAAAAGAAAAAAGAAAAACAAAAAGGCAATCTTCAGGAAATAATACGTAATATATTCTAGTAATATTAATCTTTTTCAGATGATTTTCTTTTTTTTTCTCAGCATCCTGAGTAGCTGGGATTACAGGCATGCATCACCATGCCCAGATAGTTTTTGTATTTTTAGTAGAGATGAGGTTTCATCATGTTGGTCAGGATGGTCTTTATCTCTTGACCTTGTGATCTGCCTACCTCGGCCTCGCAAAGTGCTGGGATTACAGGCGTGAGCCTCCGCGCCAGGCCGCAAATGATTTTCAAATTCCTCTTTTGTTAGATTTCAAACTACATTTTAAAATCTTATTACCTTATACTCTATATCCTACTATGTATACACATTTTAAATTGCTCATATCAATATAATGGAAATAATTGGAAAAATATAACACAGGTTACAGCATATAATTTAGGGATTTTAGAAATCATTTATACAATGTAACATGTTCTGAAGGCAACTGTAAACAAACAAATAAACAAGCAGTGGCATAGTGTTATACGAAGATGAACACCTGGGTCCAGGTCCATTCATTACCCATGTGTCCTTGGGCAAGTTATTTAACCTGTATGAGCTGTAGTTTCCTTATCTGTCAAATGGGGATGATAACTTCCATACTTACCACACAGGGCTATTTTGGAACTCAAATGAGACCATGTGTATGAAACTGCATTAAATTGGTAAAGCAACATAAAATTAAGAGACTCATTTTAATACTCTTTTTTTTTTTTTTTTTTTTTTTTTTTTTGAGATGGAGTCTTACTCTGTTGCCCAAGCTGGAGTGTAGTGGTGTGATCTCGGCTCACTGCAACCTCTCCCTCCCAGGTTCAAGCAATTCTGCCTCAGCCTCCCAAGTAGCTGGGATTACAGATGCCTGCTACCATGCCTGGCTAATTTTTGTATTTTTAGTAGAGGCAGGGTTTCACCATGTTGGCCAGGCTGGTCTCGAACTCCTGACCTCAGGTGATCTGCCTGCCTTGGCCTCCCAAAGTGTTGGGATTACAGGCGTGAGCCATGGTGCCCAGCCAACCATATTATTTCTAATTCTAAGATTCCAATATTTTCTTACGCATTAATTCACATAACCTTATTCACACTGGGTTTAGTGTAAAGCAGTTGCAAAAATATAGGCTATTGTTTATCAAAACTTAAAGAAGGCAGGGCACAGTGGCTCACATCTGTAATCCTAACATTTTGGGAAGCCAAGGTAGGCGGATTGCTTGAGCCCAGGAGTTCAAGATCAGATTGGGAAACATAGCGAAACCCCTTCTCTACAAAAAGTACAAAAAATTAGCTGGGTGTTATGGTGTGCACCTGTAGTCCCAGCTACTCAGGAGCCTGAGGTAGGAGGATTGCCTGAGCCCAGGGAGGTTGAGGCTGCAGCAGAGCTGAGATCACACCACTGCACTCCAGCCTGGATGACATGCTGAGATCCCATCTAAAACAAACAAACAAACAAACAAACAAACAAACAAAAACATAAAGAAAGGGGTAAGGATTCTGCATCTCTGATCTCTGCTACTCTTCCTTCCCCCAGCCTTCAGCTGTCTAGGGTGAGTGAGCTGGAGGAACCTGAGGACTGTTGAAGGCTACAGACTCTGTGGGGATGTCCAACAGGTCTGAGGGGGACTAGAGGAGCAAGAGCAGGGAGCCCTGGGGTGAAAACATGGAAGAACTAGGCCTGAGGGGACTGTGGACACTAGATTAAGGGGTGGCTCTGCCTCCAGAGCATGTGTGTATGTGGTCTTGGTTTGTAGGCAGGGGGAGATAAAATGTTGGATCCTACTAGAAAAAGTGTAGGAAGATGTCTTCCACATCCCTGAAACTAAAAGAACAGGATCACTTGCATTTAGGGGTACCTAGAAACACAGAGACTTCACACTCAATGCCAGAGTACAAATTGTTGTACCTCTAACTATGGAAAGGCTTAACCTAGCTTAAGCAGAAAATAGAAAATGGAAATAAGCTAGTGCCTAAGAGGATCCAGCAACCAGAGAGAGACAGACCAATTAGAGCTACTAAAGCAGATGGTCCCTAATAAAACAGGACTGCTGGAGGAAACAGAGCACAAGTTTATTTTTAAAATAATAAGAAGAGCAAACAAGAAAACACAAAAACTTATCAATTTGGGGCATTAAGAATATGGTATTCAAACTTTAAATATCAACGAGTTGGCTGGGCGCAGTGGCTCATGCCTGTAATCTCAACACTTTGGGAGGCTGAGATGGGTGGAACACTTAAGGTCAGAAGTTCAAGACCAGCCTGGCCAACATGGTAAAACCCCATCTCTACTGAAAATACAAAAAATTAGCCAGGCATGGTGGCACACATCTGTGATCCAGCTACTAGGGAGGCTGAGGCTGAGGCAGGAGAGTCACTTGAACCTGGGAGGCAGAGGTTGCAGTGAGCTGAGATTGCACCATTGCACTCCAGCCTAGGCAACATAGCGAGGCTCTGGATCAAAAAAAAAAAAAAAAAAAAAAGAAAAAGAAAAAAGAAAAATCAATGGGTTAAGGCTAACTAAAAGAAAGAATGGTTGGGAAAATACATTATTGACCTGAAAGAAAAAGCAGATGAAAAATCTCTCACACAGAGTAAAAGCAAAATTATGAAAATCAGGAAGAATAATTAAGAGACTAGCATTCAAAGCCAAGAGACTTAATATGCCAATAATAAGCATTCCAAAATCAGGAAAAAGGAACAGATAAAGAAGAGGCAATAATTACAAAAATAAGAGAGAACATTTTCTATGGTTAAAAAGAAGACTTCAATCTGAAGCTTGAAACAGTTCATGATTTCTGCGCACAATTGATGGGGGTAAAATCCCTGCTACATAGTAAAAAGATTAGAAGAGGCCAGAGAGAAAGAACAAGTTACAAAAGGAAAAGAATTAGCCTAGCATCAGACTTCTCATCTATAGCAGTGGGAAGTAGGAGATGGCAGAACAAAATCCACAAATTAAAGGGAAAAAAGGACGTTGAACCAAGATTTCTACCGTGGCCAAGACATTAAGTTCTCAGCGTGGTAGAAAAATATTTGCAGATGTGTAAGAGGTCAACTATCACCAACAACATAAATGCTCAGCGTGAAAGACAGACATGCAAATATGTAGTATTTAATACCATAAAAACAGCAAACATATATTGATTGCTTGTTATGTACCAGGCACAGTTTTAGGTGCTAGGAACACAGAAGTAAACAATATAAAGTTCCTGTATTCAAGGAGCCTGCATTCAGAGAAGATAGCATCCACATGCCCCGCTGAAGAAAACACTCAAGAAAATAACTAAATAACCATACTAACAATTAGAAGTCCTCAAGCCAGGGAAAGATCAAGAGGAAAAAATACAGATATGAACAATGAATTGTGAAATATATAGTTAAATATAAATATGACAATATGAAACTTGGATTTAAGTACTAAGCAAGGATTCCAGAAGTAGAAGAGACATGCTATGAAGGAAAACTTAATAATGGTCAAGAACTAAAAATATGGCATGAGCAATAGCTAGGATTTCCAAGGGAGCTGAGAAGAGAAAAATAAAATGCTGTAGAAATCTTAACTGAATGGGGGACATGGAGTGTGAAAACAGTTATCTTATTGAGAGAGAGAGAGAGGATCACAGTGGAAGAATAAAATTATAGCTATGAGAAATACACACATACACATTATTTACTAGAAATGTCAGAATTGGGAAGGTAACCACTAGTGAATGGAAAAGCACAGTAAAAATTCCAAATAAAACAACAATAAAAAAGAAAACTTTACCAAAACAGCAAAAAGAAAAGTTAAAGGGTGAAGCAAAGTGAAATAGCAAAGTAGAATAAAAATTTCAAATATATCTGTTGTTATACTAAATGTGAATGGATTAAATTCTCTCATTAAAATATCAAGATTACCAGGCTGTGTTTAATACATTCTTTGTGAGAAATATACATTAAAAAGTAGATAAGAGAAGGTTGAAAACAAGGTAAATGTAACAAAAAGAAAGCAACAATGGAAATATTAATACTGGACAAAGTAGAGTTTAAGATTAAAGCTCTAAACAGGATCACAAAGCAACATTATGTCATAATAAAAGGTACTTTATGAAAAAAATACAACTCATGAACTTGTAGTCAATAAACAAAAGAACACATTTTTGTTGCACTACTAAACACAAGAAGAAATTGTTTAAAAATACACAGTGCATTATTCAGACTGAGTTACTGGTTTAAAATAATGTCCATAAATTCTTTGGCACTCTGTTTACAAGGTAAAGCCTAATTTGCCTCCCCTTGAGTGCAGGCAAGACTTACTGACTTGCTTCTCATGAAGAGAGAAAAAAAAAGCAAAAGTGATGATGTGCAACCTTGGAGATTAGGTCATAAAAGACACTGCAGCTTCCTGTATGCTTTCTTTCTTCACTCACTCACTTTGGGGAAGGTCAGCTGCTCTGTCACAAGAATTATCAGGCAGCCTTGTGGAGAAGCCCAGGTGGCTGTTTTGCCAACAGTCAGTGAGGAACTGAAATGCTGTGTCTATAGCCACATGAGTGAATCATCTTGGAAATGGGTCTTCTAGCCCCAGTCAAACTTTCAGATGACTGGAGCTCTGGCCAATAGTTTGACTGCCACCCCATGAGAGACCCTGAGAAAGAATCCATCCAGCTAAGCTTGACCCAAATTTCTGACCCACAGAAACTGTGAGATACTAAATGTTTATAGTGTTAAGTCATTAAGTATTGGAGTAATTTGTTGCACAGCAACATATAATAGACATATTTAGGTATACATAATAGACAAAATATGGGAAAATTAAAGATACAACCAATAAGCTTGATTTGATAAGATGTATGAAGAACTTTGTGTATTACAAATAAGAGAATCCAGTTGACCCTTAAACAACACAGGTTTGAACTGTATGGGTCCACTTATACGTGGCTCTTCTTCTGCCTCTACCACCCCTAGACAGCAAGACCAACCCCTCTTCTTGCTCCTCAGCCTACTCAACATGAAGATGATGAATACCTTGGTGATAATCCACTTCCACTTAAAGAGTAGTAAATATATTTTCTTTTCTTTAATTGTTTTCTTTTTTTTTGAGAGAGAGTCTTGCTCTGTTGCTTACACTGGAGTGCAGTGATGCAATCTCGGCTCACTGCAACCTCTGCCTCCCAGTCTCAAGCGATTCTCCTGCCTCAGCCTCTGTATTAGCTGGAATTACAGGTCTGTGCCAACATGCCTGGCTAATTTTTGTATTTTTAGTAGAAATGAAGTTTTGCCATATTGGCCAGGCTGGTCTCGATCTCCTGGCCGCAAGTGATCTGCCCACCTTGGCCTCCCAAGGTGCTAGGATTACAGGCATGAGCCATCACACCTGGCCTAAGATTTTCTTAATAATATTTTCTTTCTCTAGCTTACTTTATTGTAAGAATACAGTCTATAATGCATAAAACATACAAAATATGTGTTAATCAACTGTTTATGTTATTGCTAAGGCTTCCAGTCAACAGTAAGCTATTAGTTGTCAAGTTTTGGGAGAGTCAAAATTATATGTGGATTTTCAGCTGTGTGGGGAATTGGTATCCCTAACCCCAACATTGTTCAAGGCTCAACTGTATAATTAATTTTTTATATGTCCATGGAGCTTTTATGAGAATCAATATCATACTTAACTTCAAAGAACTCTTAAGAAATTCAAGATAAGAAAAATGTCACAAGATACATTCTCATAAAGATATGATTAGAAAAAAAGTCTAGGTCCTTGAATTAAGATTCTTGGAAATTAAAAATTATCATCTTAAGCATTGTATAAAAGAGAAAATTAAAAGCAAAATTACCAGTGCAATAGAAGGCTTACGTAAAACTAAAACCAGAAAAGATATGTAGCTTTAAATGCCTTCATTATTAAAGACATTCAGGAAAGACGGTATTCATCTTTAAAAAATTAGAAAAACAACAATAAAACCCATCAAGTAAAGAGAAGAGCTGAAACTAAGGAAACAGAAAACAAAAAGGAAAGTTTGGTTTATATAAACCCAAATTTTATTGGTTCTTTCTTTGAACCGATTTTACGATTTTCTTGAAACTGATTCAAAAGAAGATGAAAATGTGAACAGTGTACTGGCCCCATGTGGCTTTCTAGCAGAACTCTATTTCAGTTTTCACAAGCAAATAGTTTTAATGTTACTTAAACCCATGATTCTCAACTTTGGCAGAACATTAGAATCACCTGGGTGATTGCAATGTATAGCCAAGTTTGAGTTTGCAACCCAGGGATTCAAATTATTCCAAATAATAGAAAAAGATAAAAATTTCTCCAACTCATTTTATGAAACCAGTATAATCTTAATTTCAAAATCTGAGGAAAGCATCCAATAGTCTAAAGTTATATTTATTATGTTTGAATGGTAAACACATTTGCCATTGCGATGACAGATTTTCTTTTATTAAAACTTCTTATCTTCAATTAAACCCGAATTTGTTGTAGGTAAATTGTTTGCTACCTCTGTGATGTCTTATTTCACCTTTGCTATGAGCAAAGGGTAATGAATTTCTTCAGTTAAACCTCATTTTTGTATTTTTAGTAAAGATGGGGTTTCACCGTGTTAGCCAGGATGTTCTTGATTTCCTGACCCCGTGATCCGCCCACCTCAACCTCCCAAAGTGGTGGGATTACAGGCGTGAGCCACTGCAACCGGCAGTTAAACCTCATTTTAAGCCCAAAATAGTAATGGTCAACTAGTCCATCCACCTTATGTAGCATACTTGACACTCAACAAGTTTTAACCTTTTCAGAAAATCTTCTTCAAGATTTACTTCAAGAATCTCCCACGTCAAGAGATTAAGACTTGTGATAATAAAGCTCATTCAACAAAATATGTCACCATCTCTGAAAATGATTCTAAAAGGAGTCCTGAATGTATACTGCACTGCTTTCAGTGTTAAGCACCTCAAGACAACTGCATCAAAGAGGGCCAGACTTACTTGGATGTGTAAAATCTGCCCTGTTGTTCCAGGATTAGTTAATATTACTTTATAGAGTTTAGGTTTGAATCCACTTTAGTCTCAGAATTATAAAAGAACTAAAAGCACACAGGATGAAGAGGAACTAGTCTCATGGGACATGAGTGTCTGGGATATTTCGGCTTCTGGCTATTGACATTTCTCTGGGTTTCCTTCAAAGAAGCAAAAAAAAAAAAAAAAAAAAAAAACAAACCTCATGGCATAAACAATGCTTCACCCAGTTCCAGTAAACTAAACCCTCTGGCTTATTCTGCAGCGGATAGGCAAGAAACCATCTATGACATGGTGAATAAGTTGACAAATACAGAAAACTCAGAGTAGCTACAACTCTGAACTGCAGTCAGATGAACTGCAGCGGGAAAAAATAGCAGACCATAATTAATTAACGTAAACAGAGACAAAAACCAGATGTTTCCCTGCAGTCTCACCTATTTCCTACGGAAGCATTTTAAAACGGACATCTGGAAGTTATCCCAATGAATTTGGATGTTTCCCGAAGGCACATCAAACAATAAGCTCTGGTTCTCAACTCCATGTTACTTTAATTTTTTTCTTCTGCAATTTCAGAGGTCTGTTCTGATTGTAACACTCTATCTTCACCTCAAAAGGAAAACAATTGGCCACTGTGGCAGTGTGAAGCATTTCAGTGATAGAAAATAAAGAAAATGTTTGATTACCTTCACAGCTGGAAAATTATGGGTGGAGTGGGTGGAGGATGGTGGGGAAGAGAGGAAGAAAAGGAAAGCAAGGCGGCCGGTCTTCCACGGGATAGCATCAGGATGGTACCCACAGGGTTAAGAGTTAATCAGCGTCTCTCGGTTCACATGCTTCTCTTTTTCAGCGACAAGAGGTCGCCACTCATGGCATCAATTTAACAGACTAATTTGGTGATACTTGATCTAAAATTTGAAGCTTTCTAGTCAATAAGGGAAAAATGTCTTGTAATTTTACCAAGGCTGAGGCTCCAAATGAAGTATTTCAAGTTGGTCACTCTAATTAAGCACAAGTGGCGGATTAAAACTAACCTTTCCAGAAAATAAAGTCTAAAAATATGACCTAAGTAATGATATGTAAATTGCTTCACTTGACGATAAAATTATATTTGAAGCCGTGTAAAGTTGAGATGCCCTTTTAGCAAAGGTCTGTTATGGTTAAGAGTGTGGTGTGGGGGTCAGGGGAAGAGTCCTTTTCATATCCAGATGCGATTCTGAGCTGAAAATGTTTCCCTTAGTATTAAGGTGCTAGCTGATACAATTTTTAAGGACAACCAAATATTAAAGAAACTAAAATCTCAAAACAATCAACAAAGAAGAATAATTGCTATAAATCCTGTCATTTATTGCAGGGCACCATAAAAAGTATGTGAGAATAAAATTTTTCATGATCCTCCAAAACTTCCCTTCATGATTTAGGCACTTACTAAATTACTAAAATTCTTTGAAGGGATCGTCAGAAATGTCATCTCTTCCAGGAAGCCCTCCATAAGGTTAGGTGCTCTGCCAGTGGGTTCCCTTGGAGCTCCATGCTGATCCCAATCATACCATGTCCAACCCTGAACCCCCTTATCTTTTTATCGGCCAACCTTCCCCACTAAACCGTGATGTCTTTGAGGCCAACAACTGTGTTTTAGTCATACTGTATTTCCAACCCTTAGTAGAGTGCCTCATTCACAACAGGTGTTTCATAAGTATATGTGAAATCAACTTTGTATTCATCTTTGTATATTCCTATAGTTTTTATATGATACCTTGAACACTATAGGAACCAGGATAAAAGTTTACTGAATACATTAGTAGACAGATTCACTTTTGCATATGGTAAGTTATAATGACAGAAGTCTTGAACCAATCCAACCACTTGGATGAAAAGAGTAATATGGTGACACCTCTCAGTGACCCTACATTAGAACATTCTTCAGGCTGTGCTCTTGGTTGGTTTTGGGCCAGCTCCAGCCTTAGAGCCTATTCATGCTATGCTGTATAAAAGAACTGATGAGGAAAAAAGTGTCTAGCAAATCACCAATAGAGATGAATTAAAATTTTGTCTTAATTCAAAACCTAAAGTTTTCATGCTTTCTCTTTTGGGTGATGGAGAGAATCAGTTAGTCATAGTATAACATAAACTTTGGTCACTTAAAGCTCCAAAAATCTCCAACAGGATGTAGTTTGCCAAACTACTCCCCACAATTCAAGATCTATTGCTCTTAGAAACAATAATGAAATAGAGAGACGTGAAAGCACGGCCACTAGCTACTTCTAAACAAAAGACTGGGAGCCTGAGGTTACACTGATGTGACTCAATTGTGGCTTCTACCAATGAGCCAGAGTCAGGTATGACACGTATCTGGGATTCAATCAGTTGTTGATGAATTCATTAGCACAAAGTATTACAGTGAGAAACAAAGACCATCACAGAAATTCTACCACTTCTCAAAGCAATCAAGTGATTGCTTAGGTCATAGTTATGCACCTCCTTTAATCTGAGCAAGCAATCTTCATGTGTCTGCCACCAAGAGAAATCCACCACCCCCCGACTGCTCTCCTCCTCTGAAATGTTCTTCCTTTCTTCCTTATCTATTTTTCTGGCCCATTAGTCTTCTCTTAACTGAACTTTCTCTTTTTTCATGCTCTCTCATCCTCCTCTGCCTAAGACCCAATATCCTCATTTGTACTGTAAGCATTGCTTAAATGGATTTTCCAGATCACTGAAGCTTATTCCTTTGAAAGCTGAAATGCCTTTTAACATTACTTTAACCATTTTGTTGCAAGTTTTAAAAATGTGCCATTTGTTCCCTTTACTTCTTAAAAGTATACACCATATAACTTGAAACGCTCTTGACCTTGCAGGCTCATGGTTCTAAACATCCCCTCAGGCACTTCTGAGAAGGCAAGAACTCTCTTCCCTACACTCCACAGCTCCAGATAGCTGAGAATTACTATTTCATTTTTTATCTTATTTTTATAGTTCTGTCTTTTAATTTTTTCTTTCTTTCTTTTTTTTTTGACACAGAGTTTTGCTCTTGTTGCCCAGGCTGGAATGCAATGGCACAATCTTGGTTCACTGCAACCTCTGCCTCCTGGGTTCAAGTGATTCTCCTGCCTCAGCCTCCCAATAGCTGGGATTACGGGCATGCACTACCATGCCCAACTAATTTTTTGTATTTAGTAGAGAACAGGTTTCCACCATGTTGGCCAGGCTGGTCTCGAACTCCTGACCTCAGGAATACCCTCCTTAGCCTCCCAAAGTGCTGGGATTACAGGCGTGAGCCACTGTGTCCAGCCAGAACTTTTCATTTTCATTGCTGTCATTATCTCTGACTTTTGCCTCTTCCCCTCCCACTTGCTAATCTGCTGTGGAATGGGTAGCCAGACAGGCAAGCTCACATGAACCTTGTGTGAGAGGTTTCACTGAAAAGAAAGTTTAGGGGTCTTTGAGTTAGGGGTCTAAGGCCTGTCCTGTGAGTAGGGTTCATTGGATTCCTGACAACAATTTCAAGTGCTCAGAGACCCTTTTTACTTATTTCTGGGTTTGGGACATGAGTGATAAGTGAAGATGAGTAAAGTAGACAGAAGTTTGACATCAGGATAAGTGGGGTATCACTGTCATTTTATTTATATAGAAACACTGTTTCCAGAACAGTTTGTATTCATGCTTTTAGGCTGCAGTTCATTCATGCAATCTATCTTCATTCTGCACTTAAACTGCAGACAAAAATAAATGAGACAGAAAAGGGCAAAATGCCGACTTCGGCAAGTCAGAGATCATCAGATGGCCGAGGCTTCCCAGATATCTCTGTGTCCTGCCCTTTCATTTTCCTGCTTTTAACTTAGGACATTCTTTTGCTACAAGCTAAGTGACCAAGCACTATCAGCCCAAGCTCTCCACGTCATTCTCCCTTCTCAGACACCACTAACTACACTATCTTTCCAGTTTCTTTTTCCTTTTTTATTTCTTTTTTTGTGATGGAGCTTTGCTCTTGTCCCTCAGGCCGAAGTGCAATGGTGCAATCTCGGCTCACTGCAACCTCTACCTCCCGGGTTCAAGCGATTCTCCTGCCTCAGCCTCCTATGTAGCTGGGACTACAGGCACATGCCACCACACCTGGCTAATTTTCGTATTTTCAGTAGAGACGGGGTTTCATCATGTTGGCCAGGCTGGTCTCGAACTCCTGACCTCAAGTGATCCACCCACCTCAGCCTCCTAAAGTGCTGGGATGACAGGCGTGAGCTACCACACTCGGCCTTTTTTAAAATTTTTTTAAATAAATGAAAGCAATGTATTTATTCACTTATTACAAATTCCTTTAAAATACTAATATAGTTTCTGGGATTTTTGCTGTACCACTGTTGAAAATACAAATGATATTGTTGATCAGCTGTTTTCCCCATTGCTTTATCATTGTTGCTACTTTCTTCTTTTTTAAAAAATAAATTTTACCATGTACATTTAAGGTGTAATATATCATGATGTTACAGAATACATACAGACAGTAAAAAGGTTGCTATAGTGAAGCAAACTAACATATCCATCATCTGACATAGTTACCTATTTTTTGTTTTTTGTGGCAGCATTAGCTAAAATCTACTCATATGGCATAAATCCCATATATGGGACAATTTTATTACCTATAGTCCTCATGTTGTACCTTAGATCTCTTTTCAGTTTCTTAAAGTGGAAACTTGCTGTTATCAATGGCTTTTCCCTCAGTTTCCCCCTTAAACCAAGCAATTTCGAGATTCTGGTGTACGCGGTTCATTCTATGTTGAGGATGCATTTTACCTTCTTCTCACTCACGCCTGCCAGAATTCCAACCCATGGCTCTTGCACACGTCTGTTTTCCAGACATCCCCCTCACCTCTCGACCCAAATCCATCCCAAATATAATAGTGCCCTAGTCTTTCATCACTGGGTTAGCAATCTCCATTTCCTGAGCACTGTCATTGGTTAGCTCTCCAAATATATCTTGCTTGCATTTGAATGCTATATTTTCACCTTTAGTTCCTTTTATAGTACTTCTTACCACCCACCTCCTCCTGTTCAGTCTTTACATTGGCACCTTCCAGTTTTCTATGTTCCATATAGTTTTGCAGACAGAATTAAAGAAACATGTTAGAAATCTCTTTTCTCATCTGTCTACTCCAGAGTCTTATCCCTGATCGCACCTTCACATGAAATAAAGAAATTTTCTTTTCTAATGCCTTGGAATTTAGTGACTATGTTCCCAATTTAATTTACTCAACTATTTTCCCTTTTATGTATTTCCCGAGCCTCTAGAGAAAGCATACCCAGGTTTGTTGTTCTCCACATACCCCACCCCCTCCTCCTTCCTCACACTGTAATTGTCAACAATAGCAGGACCGAACTTCTGAACATATGGTGTGGAGCTCCGTCCCAAGTTAAATCAATCCCATCCCCTGTCCATCCATTCCCCATCCATCCTTCCCCCTTTCCCATGGCACTCCTGTGGGGCCAGTAGAATCCTCATCTCATGGTCAATGGAGCCCCTTCTGCCTTGAATTTACTCAGAAAGCCTTCTTTCCTCCATAGGCCTGGGCTCCCTCCAGAGCGCAGAGGGCCTCCAGACTCATGCCCTTCTGAAGCAAAGGACCTGCACCTCCCCAGGATGCACACCTCAGGCCCAGGAGCAGGGGAGGCTCCGCTTGCCCGCAGCGCTGCTCACAGAGCAATACCACATCACCCTCCTTTCAGGCCCATGACCTCTGACTAGGCTTCCTTTCCCTGCTCCTCATCTGGGTCCAGGTGGTGCCACCGACTGTTGAACACACTTGCTTTCCAGGTCCTTGCCCACCCCATCGCCATTATTCTCTTTTGCTCACTTGGGCCACCCACTTTCTAGGCTCCATCCCAGGGCTTCCCTTCCCCCAGGTCTGCTCCCGCTGCCGTTCCCATTATCCCACCTCCGAAGGCCCTCAGTGCAGTCAGCCTGCTCCCTGACGCAGTCAGCCAGCATTCCAGTCTTACTATCCTCCTGCTTCTTCCAGTTGACTGGCCCCTTCTGGCTTCTCTTTCTTCCCTATCCAGCTTGGATTCTATGGCTGATGTCCTGAATTGCTTTCACCAGCCCCGTTGGCTCCCTGCCAGCAAACCTTTGCCTGGACTTCCTACACCAACCTGCTACCCAGGACACCTCCTGCTTCCCCGGACTTCACTCTCTGGCAGTCACACTCTATGTCCTGGCTTGGGCCCACTGCAGTCTCAGTGCAACCTCTTCCTAGGGGCTGGCTCCACCCACTCCTGGTTTGCCCTGTCCCCTTCCCTTCCAAGCTGCTAGTCTAATGCATAAATTGAAAACCTTATATTTCTATTATAGTTTATTATTTTAAAAATGCTTTGGGATGCTGATGTTATCCACAAGACAACCTCTTATGGGGTGGAAGTTCAAGATAATATTGCAATTGAAAAAAAAATTGCAGTTCATGGAGGTTGTATGGCTCACTCAAGCTCTCACAGCCTCAAAGGGTGGAACTGGTTGGTCATCATAATGTGGCAGGCCAGGCCTCACTAACGCAGGCCTCCATTACAACTGTTTCAGTACTAACTGAGTGGTTAAGTTAAATAGTAAAAGCTGAAAGAGCCAGTCCCCTATACAAAGGCTGGAATGTAACAAAGGCCAACCGAGAGTTTTGCCTAGGCCGTTCCTAGGCCTTAAAGCATGGCAAGATAATGAAGGAATTCCTAACAGGACCCATTTAGGATTAAACAAGTTTTACTGGGGGTCTGAAGAAACTCCCCAGACCTCCACAAACAAGTTTACTGGAAGTCTGAAGGAAACCTCCCCCCCGCCCCCCCCACACACACACAAACCTCCATGATTTAGCAGGAGACAAGATAAGGGTAATCACCTCAGCACCTGGACCATTTAGATTAAGTAAATTTACTGAGATGCCAGAGGAAGGTCTTCAGGACTCAGAACTTACTTATAGATTAATAGAAGTCAATCACTTATGTCCTTAGATGAATGCACACTTAATATAGCTTAGAAGGTATATAAGCTCTGGAAAACTTTGTAGTTTTGAGTTGGCCTGGTGATAATTTCCAGGCCTTCTCCCTGTAGCCATTTGCAGAAATAAAAACTCTCTTCCTCCCTAGTTCATCTGCATCTCGTTATTGGGCCACAAGAAATAGCAGCCCCAGCCTCAGTTTGGTCTGGTAACAATAACATTAGAGGCATTTGAACCAGAGCATTAAAAGTAATGGCAAAAACCGCAATTACTTTTGCACCAACCTAATAAAACAGTGTCAGTAAAGAAGCCAGCTAAAACCCACTAAAATCAAGATGGCAACAAGAGTGACCTCTGGTCATCCTCGCTGCTACATTCCCACCAGCACATGACAGTTTACAAATGCCATGGCATCTCGGGAAGTTACCTTATATGGTCTAAAAAGGGGAGGCGTGAATAATCCACCCCTTGTTTAGCATATCACCAAGAAATAACCATAAAAACGGGCAACCAGCAGCCCTCAGGGCTGCTCTGTCTATGGAATAAACACTCTTTTATTCCTCTCCTTTCTTAATAAACTTGCTTTCACTTTACTCTATGGATTCTCCCTGAATTCTTTCTTGCATGAGATCCAAGAACCCTCTCTTGGGGTCTGGATTGGGACCCCTTTCTGGTAACATTAATAATCAGAGTACATTTTCTTTCAACCCATCTGAGACACCTATGCTATGCCCAATTATTTAACATGGTAGTTGTGGGGATGACAGGGGTAGGTGAACAATAAATGCATTAATCAAAAATAGACATTCAGAAGACAAATGTAAAGGGGTACCACTGTGAGGGCAGGGACCTCAGGATCAGTTTTCTACATGCAGTTAGTTGGCCCCAAAGCAAACATTCAGGCTGCAACTCTTGGCTCAGAGAGAAAAAAAAAAAAATCCAAAGAGATGCAGAGAAACTCTATGCCAACCAAGCTGTTTTGTGTCCTCTGTGCTGGCTCTCACAAGCCAAATGCAATAAATGGAGAAGGCACAGCATTGGAAGAGCAACTGAGCCCATGGATGGTGAATCAGGGGAGGAAAGAGAACATGCTGGAACTATTCCTTATTATAGGAAACTCCACTCATGCATAATTAGTGTGCACTGGAAGAGAAGACTGGTATGTGACATGCTCATTCCTGAATAAAATAAAACAGACTACATCCCTCCCCATCCTGTATCATCTAGACATTTATGATGTCATAAAGACAATAAATACAATCAGGTACTAATCCTAATGGATATATAGACAACGATAATGTAGAATGAAGACCCAAATTAAATTTTTTTGAAATTTATGAGATATATGTTAAAAAAAAGATATGGCTCTACAAATCTTTGAGCTTCCTGGTTGAAAACAGTTACATCACATCTGCATTTGTACATATCTCTAGTAAAATTAATCGTGCTAGCTGCTCTAAGACTGCCCTCCCCCAAGAAAAATGCTAATATTTAGCAAAATCATCATTTACCTTGTAGAAGATCAAAAAAAGATCATCCAGTTTCCCATGCAAATCACCTGCAGTGCAAATGAAAAAATCAGTATTTGGTAGAAAACAGGATGCAATGCCTGTTTTGTTACAGACTTATAAAAGTGAAATACTGCTGATCCACTCCAAGTGTTCTCAGGGCATTGGGTTTTTACCCTATGACAATGTTAATTTGACAGGCAATTTGTCTCCATAGCACTCTTTTCTTCCTCTCCTATAGTGGGGGCATGCTATCATGATCAGTTTCCTATATGCAGTCAGTTTTCTATATGCAGTAATTTGGACAGGGCTTCAATTACTCTGGGCCAAGCACTGTGATAAGGGTTTTACATGACCTTTACCTTGTTCAATCCTAATAACCACTCTGTGAGATGGGTTTTATCTTCATCCTACAAATGAGGCTCAGAGTAGTTAAGTAAGTTAAGCAAAGTTACTCAGCCACCAAGTACCAGAGCTGGAATTCAAACCCAACTTTAACTCACTTCAAACCTCAAGCTTGGCCCGGTGTGATGGCTCACACCTGTTAATCCAGCACTTTGGGAGGCCGAGGTAAACGAATCGCTTGAGTCTAGGAGTTCAAGACCAGCCTGGTCAACATGACGAAACCCTGTCACTATTAAAATACAAAAATTAGCCGTGCATGGTGGCACACGGCTGCAATCCCAGCTACTCAGGAGGCCGAGGCACAAGAATTGCTTGAACCCAGGAGGGGGAGGTTGCAGTGAGCTGAGATTGTGGCACTGCACTCCAGCTTGGGCGACAGAGCAAGACTCTGTCTCAAAATAAATAAATAAATAAAAATTAGCCAGGTGTGGAGGCAGGCACCTGTGATCCTAGCTACTCAGGAGGCTGACTGAGGTGGGAGGATTGCCTGACCCTGGGAAGTCGAGGCTGCATGAGCTGTGATCATGCCACCACACTCCAGCCTGGGTGACAAAGTGAGACCCCATCTCAAAAAAAAAAAAAAAAAAAAAAAAAAAAAAAAAAAAAAAAAGAAAAACAACCCCTCAGCCTCTTAGCAATTACTCTATACGCCCACACTGTAATCCCTAGGAGAGCAGCAACAGTATCTATTTCAGTTAGTGTTGAATCCCCAAGTGCCTACCATAGTACCCAATGGATAAGAAGCACTCAATAAATACATTTCTTGCCTGAGCACATAGCTTTTTAAAGCCATATTTTCAATATACTCCAGCAGCAGCAAATGAAGTTTAAAAATTGTGAGTAGATAGTTGACATTTTTTGATGAGACATAGAAAAAATGAAAGCCATCTAAGGGAAATCATGTGAGTATCTGAAGCCATTAATTAAAAAATAAGGCCGGGCATGGTGGCTCATGCCTGTTATCTCAGTACTTTGGGAGGCTGAGAGGCAGGCGGATCACTTGAGGACAGGAGTTCAAGGCCAGCCTGGTCAACATGGTTAGACCCTGTCTCTACTTAAAATACAAAAATTAGCTGGGCATGGTGGCACATGCCTGTACTCCCAGCTACTTGGGAGCCTAAGGCACGAGAACCGCTTTGAGGCAGAGGTTGTAGTGAGCTGAGATTGTACCACTGCACTCCAGCCTGGGCTCTGTCTCAAAGAAAACAAAAAAACTATTTCTAAGTAAAATATCTTTCATAAGTTCTGCTCATAAATTTTTATTCTTTGTATCCAACTTAATTAGTATAGAATTTAATTTAGGAATACTTTTCCCTCAGTTTGCTTAAAATCCCACAACGAAGATTAACCAAAGATATGCAACAGAAGACTCCAAATATACTGAGAATAATAAAATATAAATTCTATACGACCAGCACTTATTTATAAAATATTACTACAATATGATTAGCATATTAATGTCAATGCATGCTTAAATCTCATTGCTTTCATATGGTCTCACTCTAAATCTAAGGACATAAAGATGGGAGGACTCTTAGTTTAATATATCTTCTTATTTATGTAATTTTCCTAATTTTCTTCAGGGTGATTTGTCTCTCAAAGACTTGGGTATACAGGACTATTATAGCTGACATGCTAAAAAATGAACTTGTTTCAGCATACTAAAAGTGGAGGCTATAAAATATTTTTAACTTCTAGTTGGACAGCGAAAGAAAAACTTGTATCATGGGAAGAAGGACAGAAAGATATTTCCACTGCCAACAAAATCATGAGTGTGGAATTGGTTATCATTTATAATATAACTGTAGACTAAAAAACCTCTTATATTTCATGCATGCTGAAAACTATGGGGCATATTTAGATGTACATGTAAAAAATGCATCTCACAATTAAAATCATAGCAAATTTTCATCACAATCTCTCTCCCTTTCCTAACACCGTCTTAAACAGAAGATGGGTTTTGAAGTTATGGTCCCAATTTTAAATTTTATTGTAAATAATCGCAAAAGTTTTGAAGTTCAATGAGCTATTAAAAATGGAAAATAATAATATTTCCATGTTAAGAAAACCCACTGCCCTTGTCTTTTCCCTCTACCAATGGTGCTACGTGAAAAAGACTAGAAATAAATGCCAACATGTAGAAATCTTTAATTAATGGAGCTGTCCAATTAAGTCATTCCCTCATCCTTGCCTCATGATGGAAAATAAACCATCAGGTACATAATGCGAGTCTGGATAGCAGAAGTGGCCTGCCTCTAACCTGGGATATGGAAGACCTGATTTTAATCCTGATCCTGCCACTTTTCTCTCTGGGGTTCAATTTCACTCATAAGAGCAAGAAATAGACTAGAGAATCCTTCAGTTCTCACACTGTGGGATTCCAGGACTGCCCTGCCCTGTAATTAACGTGTGTCTTCTTCCAGATCCTTTTAGGCAAGGATGAGTCTGTAGGGGCTAACAGTGAAACACAGGGGAGCAGAACCCATCTCAGTTTGGGCTATTCTACATATCCTGAGAGCAAACCTAGCCCTGGCCTCATAGGCTTCACAGGTTGGCATGGCCTTCTGAGCCTCATAACCCAAAAGTCTCTATTTCCCATGAAAAGTAAGGCCAAGTGAGACCTTGAAGAAAAGCCCCCCACTGCTGAGATGCATCATCTGCTAGTCAGAGACATGATAGCCTGATAAGGTTGGAATTGAACCATTAGAGACTCTTCAAAACCCTGAGTCAAGGCATGCCACGAGGTAGGTACTGCTACATCAACTCCCTGCCACCACTATCAGATGCTAGAAATTGAAGTAGTTTAATTAGATTGTCAAATTCTCTTCTACCTGCCAGAATAAGAGAAATGCAGGCTAAAAATTGATTTGGAAAATAACAATCACTGTTTTGTAACCTAAAGGCTTAATTAGAAGTTAAGGGAATTGCTGTTCCTTCCATGCACCCCACTCTCAAACAGTTGCAAGCATGCTGAGCACCAACTGTGATGAATTTCAATGTGTACTGTTTCTTGAAGCAATATCCTGCCAGGCTGGCCTATATGATAGCAAAATCTCCAATCTTGTTATTTAAAAGAACAAGAAACAGATTTCTGGGACATTCCCACTCTTCTAAAAGCTGCAGAGACCAGTTGGAAAAATCTAAAACAGCAGCCAAGGGCAGAGAAGAATTTAATCTCCACCCCACCACGGGCTTTTCTCTTCCCAGCATAAGTGGTATGCAGAGGCCCACCTAGAAAAAGCAACGTGGAACAAAGATAATGAGAGCTAGACAGAGGGCAAAGAATGCTTATTCCACCCATGGGTGGTTTTTCCATATTAAAATGCTGTCTGCCTTTATAAAAAGCTATGAGCTCTTTAATTTCTCACATAATTAATTCCTGCCAGCTGGTATCCAAAACAAAGACAAGATGGGGAACAGTATTATCATGATAGATAATTCTATATTAACATTTTTCCCTTAACACAGTTCAATTTACACAGTTTTCAAGCTAGGCAAATGATATAGGACCAAGAGGCTCCTAAATATTAATTTGACAACTCTGCTCTGAAACTCACCGCAGACTGTTACCTCTTTGGAGGGAGAAGTTTGTATTTGAGTGAAATTTGGCATTTGCTTCAGGAGTTTCTGGGTTTCAAATAGCACCTCTAAGACATAACGGGCATGAAGTATCTGTGAGGGAGAAGCAGAGGAAATAGATGTAATGAACAAGGAAGAAAAACATGACTGTATAGAAAACTGTAAAGGTAGAGCACATGCGCATATGTCAGGTCACTGCATTTCAGGATAATCTCTCAATTATTAGATCACTCTAACAGTGTCTGCCACATAGTAAGACCTCAGTGGATGAGTGCAACTGAATAAATGAATGATCATCCCAGGTCCTTAGAGCCCAAGAGAAGTGAAGGAAGGCACGCCCTTGCCCTAAGGAAACGAGCTGGAAAAAAAAGCTGATCATAATAATAAAAGAGAAAAAGAAAAAGCAGAGGAAGAATGAGAAAGAGACAGAAAAACAGCGACAGTCTGCATTTGTTGGGACATCCTGCCACCTGGGATGGAAACTAGGTGTTGCTGGGCTGGGAGACGCATGAGGCAGCCACACCAGCTTCTAAGAAACTCCTGAGTCAGGCCTCCCAGGTGTGGCCCCAATATTTGGTGTACAGCCTCGAGAATTTTCAGAATGGCAAGTACATTTATATAAAAGTCTAAGT
Source organism: Saimiri boliviensis (assembly GCF_048565385.1). Taxonomy (NCBI): domain Eukaryota; kingdom Metazoa; phylum Chordata; class Mammalia; order Primates; family Cebidae; genus Saimiri; species Saimiri boliviensis. The sequence goes on along the minus strand of NC_133470.1, from coordinate 15,563,535 downwards.
ATAAACCATATTCCAAATGCAGATAACACACTTGGATTGTCTCCTATTTATGACTATTCATCCCATTGCTCTCCTCCAGTCACAGTGTTTATGAGATTATTGTTTTGTTAGATTTGCTCTGTTTTCTCCCCGGGACTGTTTTTAAATCCAGTGTGTCATTCTCCCTTTTTTTAATTATAAAATATTCCAATCAATGGCCGGGTGCAATGGCTCATGCCTATAATCCCAGCACTTTGGGAGGCTGAGGTGGGCAGATCACTTGAGGCCAGGAGTTCAGGACCAGCCTGGCCAACACAGCAAAATCCTGTCTCCACTAAAAATATAAAAACTTAGCTGGGTGTGGTGGTGCACACCTGTAATCCCAGCTACTCCAGAGGCTGAGGCACGAGAATCCGTTGAACCCAGGAGGCAGAGGTCGCAGTGAGCCGAGATTGCACTACTGGACTCCAGCCTGGGCAACAGAGCGAGACTCTGCCTCAAAAAAATATATATATTCTAAATATGTACTCCAAAATATAATATAGCAGAGATGTGACTACCACACAAATGTAACATATTTTAATAGGTCAAAACTATTTAGACCTATTGCCATATTGGACCTATGTTGTCCAACATGGCAGCCACTAGCCACACGGGGTTCTTGAGCATGTAAACTGGAGCTAGTCTGAATTGAAACATGCTCCAAGTGAAAAATTCACACTAGATTTCAAAGCCTTAGTATGAAGAAAATAAGTAAAATGTCTCATTAATCACTGTTAACATAATTACTTATTTAAATGACAATATTTTATATGCCGAATTTATAAAATAGATTAAAACTGTTTTAATAAGACTATCAAAAAATTCTAAATTATGCATGTGGCTCACATTGTATTTCTATTGGACAGCACTGGTTTAGATTACCGAAGGCCGAGAAAGGGGTCATATCTACATATTGCTCAGATACCGCTTTGAGTACGGGATTAAGGGCAGGTGGATGGAGCCCTTTGGACCAATCTTGTCTCATGATGTCCTGAAATTTCCATTTCTATAGCTATTAAAATAATATAGTTATTTTCTATCCCAGACCCCAAAATATATTATTTGGTTTTTAAAAAAGCTAAATTAACAAATATTCATTGAGAATATATTACAACAAAAGAAAAATTATTATGAAAATATTCATTGGTATCAAGTCATAAAAAAGAAAAAAAAAAAGAAAATAGTTTATCTGGGTCTTTGGATTGACTAAAATCATTTTGTTCATACTAGTCCTTGCCTATAAGGCTGTCTTTCCTTAGCATCAGAATTATATTTACAACTGCAATATTAAATATGCAAGATTGTTAACTCAGATGGCAGTTTCTCCATTTATATATTCAGGTTAAATAACCACTTAAAATAGTCACATTCTTTTAAGTTGGAAAAAAATACTACCTTTAAAGAATATTTCTTTTTAAAAAAGTAGTTTCAGGGCCAGGCACAGTGGCTCACGCCTGTAATCCCAGCACTTTGGAAGGCCAAGGAGGGGAGATCACTGAGATCAGGAGTTTGAGACCAGCCTGGGTAACATGGTGAAACCCCGTCTCTATTAAAAATACAAAAATTAGCCAGGCATGGTGGCGAGCATCTGTAGTCCCAGCTACTTGGGAGGCTGAGGCAGGAGAATCACTTAAACCCAGGAGGCAGCGGTTGCAGTGAGCTGAGATCACGCCATTGCACTCCAGCCTGGGCAACAGAACAAGACTCTCTCTTAAAAATAAAAGTAGTTTTAAAATGGAGAAGCAACTCATTTTTTTAGTTGACATAAAATTTTAAATAGTGGAAAGGGGTAAAATAATGAAAAGTCATTTTCCGTCTCCCTCAGATCCTATTCCCCTAATCCCTGTCCCTAGAAACAGCCACTGTTAGAAGTATCTTGGGTATCATTCCCAGAAATATTCTATGTATTTACAAGCATACAGAAATCAATATAACCACAGATGAATATGAAAATGCATGTATAAATATGTAATCCCTTAAATACAATGTGCTATATCCATACAAAGTAACACTGTTTAGCTAAAAATAGGAAGAAAGTACTGATCCATGCTACCATGGATGAACCCTAAAAACATGCCAAGCAACAGAAGCTAGGCACAAAAGGCCACATATATTGTATGATTCCACTCATGGGAAATGTTCATATAAGACAAATCCATAGAGACAGAAGGTAAATTAGGATTGCCAGGGGCTGGGGGAAGAAGCCAATGGGATTGATTGCTAATGGGTAAAGGGTTTTATTTGGGGATGATGAAAATGTTCTAGAATTACATAGTGGTGATGGTTGCATGACATTTTTGTGTGTCTGTGTGAGACTGAGTCTGGTTCTGTTGCCTAGGCTGGAGCGCAGTAGCGTGTTCTCGTCTCACTGCAATCTCTGCCTCCCAAGTTCCCCTGCCTCAGCCGCCTGAATAGCTGGGATTACAGGCACGCGCCAACACACCCAGCTAACTTTTTGTATTTTAGCAGAGATGGGGTTCACCATGTTGGCCAGGATGGTCTCGATCTTCTGACCTCATGATCCACCCGCCTCAGCCTCCCAAAGTGCTAGGATTACAGGCGTGGCACCCTGCACAACACTTTTAATATACTAAAAGCTATTGAATCGTACACTCTTTTTGGAGGGGGAACCAGAATCTCGCTCTGTCGCCCATGCTGGATTGCAGTGGCATGATCTTGGCTCACTGTAACCTGTGTCTCTCAGGTTCAAGTGATTCTCGTGCCTCAGTCTCCCTAACAGCTGGGATTACAGGCACCTGACACCACGCTCAGCTGATTTTTGTATTTTTAGTACAGATGGGGTTTTACCATGTTGGCCAGGCTGGTCTCAAACTCCTGACCTCAAGTGATCCACCTGCCTCGGCCTACCAGAGTGCTGACATTACAGGCGTGAGCCACTGCACCTGGCCTCATACACTTTAAAATGATTTAAATGATCACTTTTATATTAGATGAATTTTTCCTCAATTTTAAAAAATCAAAATATACACAATCTTTTTTTTTTACTCTGTACAATGTGTTGAACCTTTTATTCTTCCCTTAATAACACAGTCTTTTCATTTTTATAAAGTCAGATTTATCAATCTTCTCTATTATGGCTCCTTGGACCGATGCATCTTTTATCTCCTTGAATGTATTAAGCATATTTATTTTAAACTCTGAGTCAGAAAATGCCACTAACTAAATATCCTACAGGTCTGTTTCCATTGTTTGTTGTTTGCCTCTGTTTTCTTTCATGTGTATTATAACCTCCTGTGCTTGGTTATATTTGTATTGAATACTGGAAATTGCATATGAAAAACTGAGGCCAGATGCAGTGGCTCATGCCTATAATCGCAGTACTTTGGGAAGCTGAGGTGGGAGGATCACTTGAGGCCAGTTCGAGACCAGCCTGGGCAACACAGTGAAACCTTGTCTCTACCAAAAACTAATAAAAAATTATCTGGGGATGATGGCATGTGCCCCTACAGTCCCAGCTACTTGAGAGGCAGAGAGGGGAGGATTGCTTGAGCTCAGAAGATCAAGGCTGCAGTGAGCTATGATAGTGCCACCACTCTCCAGCATGGGTGACAGAGTGTGACCCTGTTGAAAGAAAGAAAGAAAGAAAGATAGAAAGAAAGAAAGAAAGAAAGAAAGAAGAAAGAAAGAAAGAAAAAAAGAAAGGAAGAGAAAGAAAGAAAGAGAAAGAAAAAAAGAAAAACGGAACCAATAGGCTGGGTTCAGTGGCTCACGCTGGTAATCCCAGCACTTTAGGAGGTCGATGTGGGTGGATCACGAAGTCAGGAGGTCAAGACCATCCTCGCTAACACTGTGAAACCCCATCTCTACTAAAAATATAAAAAATTAGCTGGGCGTGGTGGCATGCGCCTGTAGTCCCAGCTACTCAGGAGACTGAGGCAGGAGAGTCGCTTGAATCCGAGAGGCGGAGGTTGCAGTGAGCCGAGATCTTACCACTAGACTCCAGCCTGGGCAACAGAATGAGACTCCATCTCAAAAAAAAAAAAAAAAAAAAAAAAGAAAAGAAAAACTTAAGAATTAATCTCAGGTCTATTGTCTTGCAGAGAGGACTTAAATTTGCTCTTGGCAGGTGGTTAGGAGCATTAGCTATCTAAGACAGGCGTCCCCAAACTTTTTACACAGGGGGTCAGTTCACTGTCCCTCAGACCATTGGAGGGCTGCTACATACTGTGCTCCTCTCACTGACCACCAATGAAAGAGGTGCCCCTTCCTGAAGTGCAGCGGGGGGGCCGGATGCGGCCCGTGGGCCGTAGTTTAGGGACGCCTGATCCAAGATGATCTCAATTCAGTCTCAGGAATTACATGATTTGATCCCTGAAAAGTCAGTCTTCTGGTTCACTCTTACTCCTAGGTATGCCCTTTAGGGTCCTAACTTGAGAATGAGAGTATTGGGGTGATATCAGAGAAAATGGTCATTTAGGCAGCTCTAAGGTCCCATTCCTCCACAAAAACATTGAAATATCAAGAAAAAAAACACAAAAAACAAAAAAAATTCTGTCAGAATCAACTTTGTCAGAACTCTGGAAAATACTCAAAGTTTATAGTAACCAAACAAACAGTGAATCAAGGAAAAGGAAACTGAACAATGGTTCAGTGCAAGCAGGAAGTAAAGACTAAGATTTGTAAATGGCCCAAGGAGTTGAAGGAGGGCTCCAACACATAGCCAATCTGCAAATATTTTTTTTTTCTTTTCTTTCTTTTTTTAAAAATCACTTCTGGTGTTCAAGGAAATCTCCGTCAAAACACTAACTTAACACAAGCTAAAGGAACAGAGCTTTCAGAGACCACACACAACTAGATCTAACAGATATCTACTAAACACTCTACCCGACAAAAGCAGACTATACATTGTTCTCAAGGACACATGGAACATTCTCCAGGATAGACCAGATGTTAGGCCATAAAATAAACCTCATCAAATTTAAAAAGACTGAAATCATGCAAAGTATCTTCTTTGACCACAATGGAATGAAACTAGAAATCAATAACAGAAGCAAAACTGGAAAATTCATAAATATATAGAAATTACACAACATATTCTTTAAAAAAAAACCCATGGGTAAAAAAAAAATAGATCACAAAGGAAATTAGAAAATACTTTGAGATGAATAAAAATGAAAACACAACATACCAAAACTTATGGGATTACAGCAAAAGCAGTGTTCAGAGGGAAATTTGTAGCTGTAAATGCATGCATTAAAAAAGAAGGATCTCAAATCAATAAACTAACTGAATATTTTGAAAAAGAAAATAAAAATTAGAGTGGAGATAAATGAAATAAAGAATAGAAAAACAATAGAGAGAAACAGAAAAACAAAAGAGAAAATCAACAAAACCAAAAGTTGGTTCTTTGAAAAGATCTACAAAATTAACAAACCTTTAAACTAGACTGACTAGGGAAAAAAAAGAGAGAAAATGAAAATAACTAAAATCAGAAACTAAAGTGGGGACATTACCATCAACCTTAAAGAAATATAAAAGGGTTATGAGAGAATACTATGAACAATGGTACACCAACAAATTAGATAACTTAGAGGAGACGAACAAATTCTTAGAAACTCACAAATTACCAAAATAGACTCAAGAAGAAATAAAAAATCTTAATAGATCTAGAACAAGTGAAGAGATTAGATCAGTCATCAAAAACCTCCTAACAAAGAAAAGTCCAAGACCAAATGGCTTCAGTGGTAAACTCTATTAAACATTTAAATTAGAATTAACACCAATCCTTCTCAAACTCTTCCAAAAAATAGAATAAAAGGAAGCAATTCCTAACTCACTCTATGAGATCAGTATTACCCTGATACCAAAGCCAGGCAAAAACATTACAAGAAAAGAAAATTACAGACCAATATCCCTTATGAAATGGATGCACAAATTCTCAACATAATTCCAGCAAACCAAATACAACAGCATTTTAAAGGGATTATATACCATGGCCAAGAGGGATTTATCCCAGAAATGCAAGGTTGGTTCAATATAAGAAAATTAATCAATATATTGCACCACATTAATAGAATCAATTGCAGCTCAATCGATGCAGGAAAAAAAAAAAAAAAGCATCTGACAACATCCAACACCTTTTCATGATAAAAACACTCAGAAAACTAAGAATTGAAGGAAGTTTCCTCAACATAATAAAAGACTTTTATGAAAAACCTAAAACTAACATTAAAATCAGTGATGAAAGACTGAAAGCTTTTCCCCTATGATGAGGAACAAGATAAACATGCCTACTTTCACACTGCTATTCAATATTGTGGTAGAACTTCTAGTCAGAGCAATTGAGCAAGAAAAAGAAACAAAAGACATCCAAATCAGAAAGAAGGAAATAAAACTATTTTCACAGATAACATGATCTGGTATATAGACTATTCCAAAGAATACACCACACACACACACACACACACACACACACACACACACACACACAAACTACTAGAGCTAACAAGTATATTCATCAAAGCTCCAGAGTATAAGATCAACACACAAATAATAAACAATCAAAAAAGGAATTAAGAAAATAATTCCTTTTATAATATCAATCAAAAGAATAAATTAAGAATAAATTTAACCAAGGTAATGAAAGACTTGTCCACTAAAAACTACAAAACATTGCTGAAAAAAAATTAAAGATATAAATAAATGGAAAGACACTATGGATTGAAAGACTTAAATTGTCAAGATGGCAATATTACCCGAAGTGATACAGCAATTCAATGCAATCCCTATCAAACTCCCAACAGGCTTTTTTGCAGAAATGGAAAATTTGATCCTCAAATTCATTGCAAGGGGCCCCAAATAGACAAACAATAATAAAGAACAACTTCAACATTAAAAAAGAATAAAGTTGAAGGACTCACACTTCCCTATTTCAAAACTTGTTACAAAGCTACAGCAATCAAGACAGTGTGGTACTGGCATAGACACATAGATCAACAGAACAGAACTGAGAGTCCAGTAAAAAACCCATATGTTTATGGTCTATAGATTCTTTTCCTTTTCTGAGACAGAGTCTTACTTTCTCACCCAGGCTAGAGTGCAGCAGCATGATCTTGGCTCACTGCAACTTCCACCTTTTGGGTTCAAGTGATTCTCCAGCCTCAGCCTCTCAAGTAGCTGGTATTACAGTCACAAGCTACCATGCCTGGCTAATTTTTGTATTTTTAGTAGAGACGGGGTTTTACAATGTTGGCCAGGCTGGTCTTAAACTCCTGACCTCAGGTTATCTGCCCGCCTTGGCCTTCCAAAGTACTGGGATTACAAGCATAGCCACTGTACCTGGCCTGGCCTATTGATTTTTCACAAGGGTGCAAAGATCACTCAATGGGGAAAGAACAGTCTCTTCAACAGATGGTGCTGGGACAACTGCATATCCATATGCAAAAAATTAATTTTGACTTCATACCATATATAGAAACTAACTTAAAATCATTCACAGACATAAGTGTAAAAGCTAAAACTATAAAACTCTTAGAGGAAAACATAGAGACAAGTCTTCATGACCTTAGATTTGACAATGCATTCTTAGATATGACATCAAAAGCACAAGCAACCAAGAAAAAACATGGATAAACTGGACTTTATCAAAATTTAATGCTCTTATGCATCAAAGTACATTAACAAGAAAATGATAAGACAATCTACAGAATGGGAGCAAATATTTGCAAATCATGTATCTGATAAGGAATTTATATCCAGAAAGAACTCTTATAATTCAATAATAAAAAGTCTGGGCCAGATTCAGTGGCTCATGCCTATAATCCCAGCACTTTGAGAGGCTGAGGTGGGTGGATCATGAGGTCAGGAGTTCAAGACCAGCCTGGACAAGATGGTGAAACCCCCCCTCTACTAAAAATACAAAAATTAGCAGGGCATGGTGGCACGTGCCTGTAATCCCAGCTACTCGGGAGGCTGAGGCAGGAGAATCACTTGAACCTGGGAGGTGGAGGTTGCAGTGAGTTGAGATTGCACCGTTGCACTCCAGCCTGGGGGACAGAGTGAGACTCCATCTCAAAAAAAAAAAAAAAAAAAAAAAAAAAGACAGCCTGATTTTAAATGGGCAAAGAATCTGCACAGACATTTCTATACAAATGGCCAACAAATACACTAAAAGATGCTCAGCATCATTAGTCATTAGGGAAATGCAAATGAAAACAACAATGAAATACCATGTCACACACACTAGGATGGCCGTAATAAAAATAAAAACAAAATAACAAGTGACGGCAAAAACATGAAGAAATTAGAACCTTCATACGTTGCTGGTAGAAATGCAAAATGGTACCACTACTGTGGGAAGCGGTTTAGCAATTACTGGAAAATTTAAACATAGGGTTACCACATAATCCAGCATAGAGTTACCATAGACCCAGTGAAACATTCCTAGGTATATACCTAAGAGAATGGAGGACACATATGTAAATGAAAATTTGTACATGAAAATTCATAGCAGCATTGTTCATAATAGCCAAAAGGTGGAAACAATCCGAATGTCTATTCACTGATAAATGGATAAACAAAATGTAATATACAATGGAATATTATCAGCCATAAAAAGAAATTAATGATACATGCTATGACATGAATGAACCTTTAAAACACTAAGTTAAGTGAAAGAAGCCAAATACAAAAGGCCACAGATTAGATGATTTCATTTATATGAAAAAGCTAGAGTAGGCAAATCCATAGAGACAGAAAGTAGAATAGTGGTTGCCAGGGGTGGGGAGGAGGAAATGATAATAGAAATGGCCTTTCTATTGGGAGTGATGAAAATGTTCTGAAATTAGACATTGGTGATGGTTGCACAATCTTATGAATGCACAAAAAAATCACTGAGTTGTCCACTGTTAAGTGGTAAATTTTATGGTGTGTGAATGATATCTCAGAAAATGGCAAATGAAATGCTGTAAGCCTACAGATAGGAGCTTGCCAGGCACCTGAGGAGACTTCTATTGAACGGGTAACAGAGGGTAGCTCTCACTTAATGTAAACTGTTTTCCCAAAGAAATGCATTTCTGCTGTAGTATGTCCATCCATTCTTTCAACAGTTATCATGTACCTGTTATGTACAAAAATCAAGGCAGCATCTGCTTCCACTTACCTGTTTTCCCTTAAAGGCCTCAAGAAGTAAATCAATATCAGCACAAGTGAGAGGAAATTGTAGCCGAGGACCTTGATAGGAGTCTGGGACATCTATCAAGTGTATATAATCCTGTTTATCCCTCATGTCCTGTTTGCTTTCAGTAAGTTGACTTAATTCTGGAAAAGGAAGGACAGAAGGGAGGATGGGAATCAACATTTCAATACTTAAATTTAATAAATATCTTCTTGAATACCTAGCCCATATAAGGCGCTGTGCTAAATGGTATGCATACCAACATAGCCCACATATAACCACGAGGAATGACTGATCCTGTGACCAGTACATTCACATGGGTCACCATCATCCCTTTCTGGACAGATGTTTTACCACAGCAGTGGGTCCATGGCCAGTGAGAAGGGGAGGGAGAAGCACAGGAAAAAGTGGCCAATTAGGGTATTTGGATGATCAAAGCTCTAGCTCTAAGTTTTTTGCCCACTCTTACAGCTCAGTTTTTTACAAATAGGGCTGAAAACAGAACAATACATTATATTTGGTTCAAACATCTGCTGCTATTCAGAACCTACAGAAAATTTAACTGCAACATTCAATTTTTCCCCTGTTATACACTTCAGAGGATTCTACTTAGCTGTAATGGATTTGTTTTTCTCTTCACATAAAAATAAATTTTCTGATATGATTTTTGTTCTTTCTTGGTAACAAAACAGATAAAGTTAAATGACAAACCACAGGCAGAAATACCCAAAGAACCTCTCAGTGTCAGAGAGACAGTTCTACGTTACTGAGGGCCTGCATTGTCCATTTTAGTGGGTACTGAGACTCAGGGTCCCTGCTTGCTAGATTGCCCATGAAACAGTCAGCCCCAGTACAGAAATTGAGACAATTCAGATAGAGAAAGATGAAAGGAAACATGGTAGACTGATTTCAAAAGTGATCCCAATTCTCTATCCCACCTTCTATCCATGGTCTTTGTAATGTGCTTTTGCAGCTACTCCTGTCAAGAGTGTGTTTCCCCATCCCTTCAAACTGGGCTGGGCTCATGACTTGTATAGACCCAGAGAATGTGATGGTAGTGCTATGTACCAGTTCCAAGCCCAGGTCTCTAGAGGCCTTGTATGCTTCCACGCTCTCTTTAGGAATGATACCACTACCACAAAGCCTAAACTAGGCTTCAGAAAGATCCAAGACCACGTGGAACTGGGCTGAGTCATCCTAGCCAAGGTTGTCCTAGATCAGCCCCTAGCCAGCAGCTACCAGTGTTCACTCCGGATACATGAGTGAACTCCAGCCAAGACCCAAAAAACTGCCAAATCAAGCCTGCCAAGATCAGCAGGAGTGTTCAGTTAATCTGTAGACTTTTTAGCAAAAAGAAATGCTTATTACATGCCACTGAGGTATGGTGGTTGTTTAATACACAATATTCTTGCAGATAATGACCCAGAGGATGATGACATACTCTTCAACTCACTAACACTGAATTGTTACAAAGGCCGTTCTTCAGAAGTTCTCTGCAGTTTCTAGCTTTTTAAATATTGGAGTGGTCAGTTTAGAAGGTATAATGTTAGCAGATACAGACAGAAAACATTTTTTTCATGATCCAGTTATGCTGAGAGATTACAGTTAAGAACTAAATGTGAAAAATGTTTTCTAAAGTCATACTATTTGGCAATTTTAAAAAATATTTTCAAAATTATTGTGTACCACAGTATTTTCTGGTGGTAGTTGATGATGTTTTATAAGAAGTTAAATTTAGGAGTTCTAATGTCTGTCTTTAATATGTTCCAGAAGTGGTTGTTTTTCTCATTTGGGTTTGGTTTGAGATTTAAGAATAACTTAATTATTTTGATTTATATTTAGAGACTAGACAGGCAGAGCATCTTGATAACTTTATCTCAGATTCATTATGTAGGCAGCAAAGCCAAAATATTCACTGTCTTTAGTGCTCAGGATACCCTTTTCAATTTGGTAGTCATTCTTGGATATAAATCTTGCTCCAAATGAAAACGTTCCTTTTCCTGACTATACAAACTGAAATACCAAGCAACTTTTAGAAAAAACAAATAACAGCAAAACACACACACACACACACACACACACACACACACACCACAGTCATTTCACTACAACATCTAACAGAATTATAAAGGTTATTTTTTGTTATAGACTCTAAAAAATAAAGTGAATATGGAACACATGGTCAAAACTAGGGAATTTTGTTTTTTAGATGGGGGAGGAATTTATGATATGATTGCAGTGTTCAAGAGAAAGGCAATAAATCAGCCTGTGCAACATGGTGAAACCCCGTCTCTACAAAAAATACAAAAAACTAGGTGAGCATAGTGGTGTGCACCTATAATCCCAGCTACCCAGGAGGCTGAGGCAGGAGGATGAGCCCAGGAGGTCAAGGCTGCAGTGAGGCGTGATTGTGCCACTGCACTACAGCCTGGGCAACACAGCAAGACCCTGCCTCAAAAAGAAAAAAAGAAAGGTAGCATAGCTTGAAGCACGCCTGATTTAAAAGGTCAGATGCTGGAGGGAAAGAAAAAATTAAGTTGCGGATGCAGCTGTGGATGTAGATGAGCACAGAAGATCACCTACGGAGCTCTTCCCCGCCCCCTTTCTCCCTTCCAAATCCTGAGAGGCCTGGCAACTTCAGCAGTCACTCCCTCGCTTGCCTGTATCTCCGGCATGATCCTCTCTTCAGAGGAGGATCTGTAACACAATTAAACATAGTCGGAGACTCCTCGGATCTAAGATGTCACTCCTGGACCTTGCATCTGCCCCACACTGGGGATGCTTTCCTCTCCCACCCCAGCACTCTGTCTTCATTGTTCCCACTCTTCCCTCTCCCTGGACTACCCTTGCTTTCTCTTCTTTGGACAATTTCTCCTCATTCTTCAAAACTCAGCAACCCCTGCCCAGGTTGAACCCCAGGCCAAACCTTTTCCAAGGCATTATGCTGATAATGACAAAGACGGGAGCTCCCAGTTACTGATGTGCCAGGCACTGTTCTAAGCACCTTACATACATGTATTCATGTAATGACTGAAACTACCCTATGAGATAAATATTGTTGGTATCCCCATTTTATATATGAGGAAAATGGGGTGCAGCATGTAAGTGGGAGAGATGGAACTTGATCCCAGAGAAGCTGGCTTCAAGCTCAAACTCTTAATCATTACGCTTTTACTACATATTAAAATGTAACTATGCTACATGATACCTATAGTATTATTTATGTACTTATAACCAGTTTCTTTAGTAATCCCAACTCTGTGAGCAATAAACCAAAAATCATTGTATTTTCCCAATCATTGCCTCCACCCGTGCTCTGTCATCTCTCCCTTTCCCATTGGCTAACTGACACAGCAAATCAATTTCATTCCTTCCACTTATGAAGACTTAGTCTGGTTACTTAAGAACAAAATTGAAATATTGTTTTCATTTTTTAAGAAGAAGATAAGGTTGGTCTACCCTCCCTTCCATAGATCTGATGACCCTCATTGACTAAAAGTTCAGTGACAAATATATGAAAAACACCAGTTCCCTAAACTGATTCTTAGTTAAAACTACTCAATACGAAGTACTAGTCAGTATCAAATCATAATTCTTCTGCTGGATTTTAGCAACACAAAAAAGAATAACATAAGTTCTCTTCCAGTAGCTAATGTGTCATGTATGAAAACAATGAAAGGCTTTAACATTTCTAATGCATATACTGTTCTTGTGGGCCATAACTATCATAATAACAATAATATAATGAATACCAACAATATATAAAGATTTGTGCAACATGTAATTAGAATTAATCCTTACCTATTTGATTTACAATTTTGTCAACATGAATCTAAACTAATTAAGTATAATAAAATCTTGAATTATAACCAAATGATACCTTTACAAGTTGTTCTAAAGAAAATACCTCAAAAATATCCCCTACACATAATCTTTTCTTTTACCCAGTACAGACTTAAAATCTGGACAGGGAAAAATTTAAAGCCATAAATTTTTATAAAACAATTTCTGCCTCTACCACCCACATGTCACTTTGAAAACAAGCTCCAGATATTGCTGGAAAAAGAAAAGCACCAATTGAACTACATTTATAGTTACTTTCCCTTCTCAATTATGAATCTGGATCAGAACCATTGGTGTCCATATAATAAATTCAATAGATGCCAAAATGACATTTCATGAAATTCAACATCTGTTCCCGATTTTTTAAAAACTCAGAAACTAGGAATGGATGGATATTTCCTTAACACAGCTTTATAAAATTCAATCAACAATAACAGTTTTTCCATTAAGTCATTAACAAAAGAAGGATGCCCACTTTCATTGTTTCATTCATTAACACTGTTCCACTATCTTCGGTCAATGCAATAAGACAGGAAGCTGAAATAAGAGCAGTAATTATTGTATAAAAAGATATAAAAATAAAGTTACTTGTGGCCAATGTGATTAAATACCTACACCCAAGAAAGTCAATTGAAAAACTCCAAGAAGCAATAGGAGAATTAAATATAATACAGAGACTGGGCATGGTAGCTCACATGTGTAATCCCAGCACTTTGGGAGGCCAAGGCAGGAGAATTTCTTGAGTCCAGACATTTTGGCAAAACCCTGTCTCTACAAAAAAATGTGAAATATTAGCTGGGAGTGGTGGTGTGTGCCTCTAGTCCCAGTTACTCTGGAGGCTGAGGTGGGAGGATCATCTGAGCCCAGGAGATCGAGGCTGCAGTGAGCCATGATCACAATACTGTACTCTGGTCTGGGTGACAAAGTGAGACCCTGTCTCAAAAAAAATAAAAAATAGCCGGGCGCGGTGGCTCAAGCCTGTAATCCCAGCACTTTGGGAGGCCGAAGCGGGTGGATCACGAGGTCAAGAGATCAAGACCATCCTGGTCAACATGGTGAAACCCCGTCTCTACTAAAAATACTAAAAATTAGCTGGGCATGGCGGCGTGTGCCTGTAATCCCAGCTACTCAGGAGGCTGAGGCAGGAGAATTGCTTGAATCCAGGAGGCGGAGGCTGCGGTGAGCCGAGGTCGCGCCATTGCACTCCAGCCTGGGTAACAAGAGCGAAACTCCGCCTCAAAAAATAATAATAATAATAATAAAATATATATAATATATAATATATATAAAAATACCATAATAAATATATAAATAATACTGATGTTAATCACACTGGTTTAAATTACAGCTTCTCCACCAACAAGATGAATAACCTTGGGAGATTACCTTCTAAGCCTCAGATTCCGTATCTACAAAAAGGGGATGATAATACTACTAAACTCTCTGGTTTGTCATGAAGACTAAATGAAATGATCTATTTAAAGCACTTAAAGACATTTCACATGGTAAACATGTAACAAATGTCAGCAATAAAAATAATATTACTTAATAGTAGCACAATATAAGATAAATTGACATAATTCAAAAGCTTTACTAAACACTACCAATAACCAATGGTGGATATAATGGGGAAAATGTTCTATTCACCATAGCAACAAAAATATAAAATACCTGGTCTGACAGGACATTTTAGCTGATCTGAGAAGCAGAAAGTGAAGTGAAAACAACACTTCCACACACTCCATCCCACTCCCCACTTCCGCCAGTGTCTGTTTAAACCTATGGCTATGTATGGCAGCTTCGGCTTTCTGCCTGTGGGAGGAGGCTGACGTGTGAAAAGTGAACTGGGAATGATTCTGTGGAGTCTCTACTCCCCATGGAATCCTATGCACTGATTTTGAGTACTTAAAGTAGTAGCACAGGAAGATCAACTGTTATAATTGATTGTTATGAGATGGTAGGATTACAAAGACAAGTATGATGGCTTCAAGGTCACCTCTTACCTTCTGAACACCCAATGTGTCTCGAGATCCTCTGCACCTCAGAGTTAAAACTGTTAATCTGGTGGCCCCAATATCTGGAAATGTTAAATAACCTTCTGGTTCCCAAAATGCCCTATTTAGGGATCACAGCACTTCAGTTAAACAGGCAGAGGTGGAGGCTGTCTGGAATCCTCCCACCAAAGGGGCCCTTCAGAAATCAACCTACAGCAATGACCTGTGAATCTTTTTCTGCTGTGCTACGATAATTAAACTGGTGTGATTCTAGAACTCTATAACAGAGAGATGTATACAAGAATAGACAAAAAAAAAAAAGAGAGAGAGAGAATAGACAGCTCAAGAATATGTCTGATGATACATTTGTAAATAAATGTGTTATGAGGGAAGTATTACAAATCACTGCTGAAAAGATCTATTATCAAATAAACATTGGGGAGAATAATTGGTTAACTTACTATGAAATTTTCTTTGTAGTCGTTTTTTAATTATTCTTAACTACTGGGCATTAAAATTTTCCTGTTTCATTTAATATAAATAATCCAAACTTTATGGTTTAAAGTCAAACCAGAAAAATATCTAAAAATACAGATACAGTGATACACATTAAAAAAATTTCAGGGCCTTCTAAGTCTAAAAGCAGAAGGACATGTCACACAAAGATATTTAGACTTATTAAAAAAAGATATTTTAATTAATGGATGAAAATTTCCTGAGCCTGATGAAAAGTATGAACTTAGATATCACAGAAGCTCTGCAAACCCCAAGCAGGATAAGTAAAAATGAAATCTCATCAAGACATATTAGGGTGAAAGTGCTGTTTTCCAATGTTTTAAATTACTATGTTTCTTCCTCACCTCTTTCGGGTGATTATGTTATTCATTTGCAACGAAATTATCATTTGGTGGGTGGAATGTGAAACATTACCATGGTTCTAAGAGTCAGAATTACAAAAAGGTGTACTCAGAAAAGTGTCCTTCTCCCTCATCCCTTCTACCAATCCCATTTCCTATTCTTTCTGCCCTGTTCCCACCCATTCTCTACAGGTAAACAATGTCATTAATTTCTGGTTTATTCTATAGGTTTATTCTGTATTTATTTTTGCACAAATGAATATGCATATATGTGTATATATTAAATATATATGTTTATATATATAATATATGTATATACTTTTATAGATACATATATAATCTCATATCAGGGAAAGATTTCTTAAACAGAATACAGAAAGCACTAACCATAAAGGAAAACAAACGTACTACATGAAAAGTAAGAATGTCTCTTCATCAAGATAGCATTTAATGATTGGAGGACAAAGCCAAAGACTGGGAGAAGATATTTGTAGTACATTTATCTAACAAAGACTCGCATTTAGAATAGTTAGGGCTGGGCGTAGTGGCTCATGCCTGTAATCCCAGCACTTTGGGAGGCCAAGGCAGGTGGATCACTTGAGGCTAGGAGTTCAAGACAAGCCTGGCCAACCTGGTGAAACCCCATCTCTGTCAAAAATACAAAAATTAGCTGGGCATGATGGCAGGTGCCTGTAAATCCAGCTACTTGAGAGGCTGAGGCATGAGAATCGCTTGAACCTGGCAGCGGGGAGGTTGCAGTGAGCCAAGGTCATGCCACTGCACTCCAGCCCGGGCAACAGAACAAGACTCTGTCTCAAAAAAATAAAATAAGAATAGTCAGAAAACCCTTCCAAATTTATAAGAAAAAGACAGATAACCCAATAGAAAAATGGACAAAAAACCTGAACAGGCACTTCACTACATGAGATCTCCACATGACCAACAAACATACAAAAAGGTGAGCAACTTCGCTGGGAGCAGTGGCTCATACCTGTAATCCCAGCACTTCGGTAGGCTGAGACAGGCAGAACACCTGAAGTCAGGAGTTTGAGACCAGTCTGGCCAATGTGGTGAAACCCCATCTTTACTAAAAATGCAAAAATTAGCTGGGTGTGGTGGCACATGCCTGCAGTCCCAGCTACTCAGGAGGCTGAGGCAGGAGAATCACTTGAACCTGGGAGAGAGAGGCTGTAGTAAGCTGAGATTGCACCACTGCACTCCAGCCTGGGGGACAGAGTGAGACTCTGTCTCAAAAAATAAAAGAAAAAAAAGGTGACCAACTTAACTGCTCACAGGGAAATGAAAATTAAAGCTGAAATACCACTACATACTCTCCAGAATGACTAAAATGAAAAGAATCTACTATTGCAAGTGTTGGTGAGGATATGGAAGAACTGAACTGGTGAGAGTATAGGTTGTTAACAACCATCCTGTAAAAATGTCTGCCAGAATCTAATAAAACTGAACAGGTATAAACCTTATAACCCCAAACTTCTACCCCTGGCTTGTGGTACATTTTTATGGTAATGGCTCCCCAAGGAATCATGCCTCCCTGTGTCCACATCCCTTTCTACTGTAATACTGCCACTCCTCCCAACAAGAGATGGATATTTCTTTAACCCCTCTGAATTCACGGCTGGCCTTGGGATTTGTTTTAACCAATAGAGTATGGCAGACTGATTTACCAGAGTTCTAGCACATAGGCCTTAAGAGACCATGAAGCTTTTTGCCCTCTTGGACCCAGCCATCAATAAAGAAGAGGCTGGGCACGGTGGCTCAAGCCTGTAATCCCAGCACTTTGGGAGGCGGAGGTGGGTGGATCATGAGGTCAAGAGATCGAGACCAGGGGCCGGGCGCGGTGGCTCAAGCCTGTAATCCCAGCACTTTGGGAGGCCGAGGTGGGTGGATCACGAGGTCAGGAGATCGAGACCATCCTGGTCAACATGGTGAAACCCCGTCTCTACTAAAAATACAAAAAAAATTAGCTGGGCATGGTGGTGCGTGCCTGTAATCCCAGCTACTCAGGAGGCTGAGGCAGAAGAATTGCCTGAACCCAGGAGGCGGAGGTTGTGGTGAGCCGAGATCGCGCCATTGCACTCCAGCCTGGGCAACAAGAGCGAGACTCCGTCTCAAAAAAAAAAAAAAAAAAAAAAAAAAAGAGATCGAGACCATCCTGGTCAACATGGTGAAACCCCGTCTCTACTAAAAAATCCAAAAAAATTAGCTGGGCATGGTGGCGCGTGCCTGTAATCCCAGCTACTCAGGAGGCTGAGGCAGGAGAATTCCCTGAGCCCAGGAGGCGGAGGTTGCGGTGAGCCGAGATCGCGCCATTGCACTGCAGCCTGGGTAACGAGCGAAACTCTGTCTCAAAAAATAAAAATAAAAAAATAAAGAAGAGAAAGAAGAGAGGTAACCACGTTTTTTTGTTTGTTTGTTTTTGAGATGGAGTCTTACTCTGTCACCCAGGCTGGAGTAAAGTAGCACGATCTCGGTTCACTGCAACCTCTGCCTCTCAGGTTCAAGCGATTCTTGTGCCCCAGTCTCCTGAGTAGTTGGGATTACAGGTGCGTACCAATACACCCAACTAATTTTTGTATTTTTACTATAGATGGGGTTTCACCATGTTGGCCAGGCTGGTCTTGAACTCCTGACCTCAGGTGATCCACCCGCCTTGGCCTCCCAAAGTGCTGGAAGTACAGGCATGAGTTACTGCACCTGGCTGCGAGGTAACCACGTTAATAGCCAATACCGAAGTCCTAGACATGTGATTAAAACCATGTGATGTTTCCTGCCCAGTCCAGCTAGATGAGTGAGCTCGACTGATAACACACAGAACAGAGGGAAGTTGCTCCCAGCAAGCCCTGTTCAAATGCCTGACCCACAGAATCACAGGCAATAAAATGGCTGTTGTTTTTAAGCCACTAAATGTGGGGGTGGTTTGTTAGGTAGCAATAGATAACGAAAAATGAGTATACAGCAAAAGAAATGCATACATATTTTACCAAAAGGGACATGTACAAGAATGTACATGGTACCACCATTTAAATCACCAATCTGAACACAACCTGAATGCCCATACACAATCAAATGGATCAATAATGGTATATCAGTAAAATGGAATATTATTCAGCAATAAAAATGACCAAATTACAAGGATGATTCTCACAAATGTAATGATGAGCAAAAGAAGCCAGACTCAGGGCCAGGTGCAGTGACTGATGCCTGTAATCCCAGCACTTTGGGAGGCTGAGGCCGGGAAATCACTTGAGGTAAGGAGTTTGGGACCAGCCTGGCCATCGTGGGGAAACCCTGCCTCTACTAAGGATACAAAAATTAGACAGGTGTGGTGGCAAATGCCTGTAATCCCAGCTACTTGGGAGGCTGAGGCAGGAGAATCACTAGAACCTGGGAGGTGGAGGTTGCAGCCAGCTGAGATTGTGCCACTGTACTCCAGCCTGGGCAACAGAGCGAGACTCCATCTCAACAACAAGAACAACAACAACAACAAAACATTTAAAAAAAAAAAAAAGCCAGACTCAACTGAGTATATACCATATGCTTCCATTTATATAAAGAAGTTCAAAGACTAATCTAGGGTGTAGAAGTCAAGAAAGCAGCCGGGCGCGGTGGCTCAAGCCTGTAATCCCAGCACTTTGGGAGGCCGAGGCGGGTGGATCACGAGGTCGAGAGATCGAGACCATCCTGGTCAACATGGTGAAACCCCGTCTTTACTAAAAAGTGCAAAAAATTAGCTGGGCATGGTGGCACGTGCCTATAATCCCAGCTACTCAGGAGGCTGAGGCAGGAGAATTGCCTGAGCCCAGGAGGCGGAGGTTGCGGTGAGCCGAGATCGTGCCATTGCACTCCAGCCTGGGTAACAAGGGCGAAACTCCGTCTCAAAAAAAAAAAAAAAAAAAAAAAGAAGTCAAGAAAGCAGTTATGCAATGAAGTGGGGGTTGGGGAGTGCTACAAGAAGGCAGGATGGGAAGCTTCTGTGGCTCTGATCATGTATTATTTTTTGTTCCAGGTGCCAGTTACACAGATGTGTTTATTTTGAGAAAATGTACTGAGTCATATAATTTGTATACTTTCCTGTAATGTATACAAATTATATGTTATATGTTATACTTCCAAAAAAAGTTTGTATAAGAAGATTAAACCACTGTCCCCTTCTTTAATAAAAGTATTTTTCTTGTATTTTAAAATCACCTACAGATTTTTTAAAAATGCAGACTAAAAAAACAGTCTGAGTAAACATCTCTGGGCTGGAACCCAGCCATCTGTGGCTCTGAAACTCCGTATGTGATTCTGATGAAGTAAACCTGGGTTGAAGTATTAGGTCATTAGCAGAAAGTGCTGTTTTATTTCATCATTATCATATTTCCTCTCAAAAACATCTTTGCCAAAGAATATGAAGCATAAACAACTGTCTTTGAATTGCAGTTATCTAAAAGAATAAATGGCAAAGTACCCACTTCTACCCACTCCCCACTCCTTAGGTTTGGCTATTTCACCATTCAGAAAGCTTCTAAAGATCATTAAATGCTTTAATTAGTTTCATACATATGCACTTAGCTCAAATCATGCCCATTAAAACACCATTCTTTTACCACTTCACTTTGAAGGGTATTTACCAGATTATTTAAAAGATGCTCCTAGATGCCATACACATTTTAATGACAGCAAAAAAAAAAAAAAAAAAAAAAAAAGTGGTTGGCCCAATTAAAGCAAAATGAGCCTTTAAGTCTGGGATCTGTCTTGAGATAATAACAGGCAGATCTTAATTTGCAGGAGAAATACATGGTTATAAAAAATTATAATTTTGAAGTCATTTTTGAACTACAACTCCATTGCCTGTCTCTGCTTCAGAATGACTAGATTATGGATAGACAGACAGAGAGAGAGAGAGATAAAAGAGAGGAGAGAGAGGACAGAAAACAGACACGATGGGTCCAACTGCTTAATCTGCCATTTTCCCCAGATCTGCTGCATGAATGTGGATGAAAAATAAGGCTCCCTTTGCTAAGCTCCTGTTGTGCACTGGTAGACTGTAGTTCAGAGAAGGCATTTAGCAAGTGGAATATTGAATGAATTCGAATTCAGTTTTTGGAAAAGTGAAAAAACTAAATGGCCAATTTAGTTGACACCATCCAGAGAAGGAAAAAGGCCACTTGAACCGATGTGCCAGTTTTTGAGTGTCACATAAACAAAAGAGGAAGGCATCTTTTAAATTTCTTAGTGTTCTCCCATCTTCAGAATTTACAGCTCTTGATGAGGACAATTCAATATTTAATGACTACTTTTGAAAAGACTAGACTTTTTACTTACCTATCTCTTCCTTACGTATATGTGTGTAGTTTTCCAACATGAAGGAAAAGAAGTTGCATAACTGGACAAAATAAAAATACATTAATCAATGAATGAACGCCAAACAGCCACTGTGGCAAATGCTGTTGGTGTTCCACCCGAGTGCCCTTACTCTTCTGGAGCATTCCTATCCCAGCTGTTGCAGGTGCTAAGGGTCACATCTATGCCTGCCTCCAGAGGACCGCCTGCATCCCAAGCAACACAGGATAACACATGAACGCCCCACCTGTGGGGCTGCCCATAGACCACCACTGGCTGAAGTAAGGGTGTAATGGCCCATTCCCCACCTCCCTTGCCTCTGCCAGGGACAAACTCTAGTGCATCGCACACTTGACAGCTCCAGATGGGATCAGGCTGAGGTCAGACTTCAAAAAGTGCATCTTGGCCTAGCTTCTTCCCCGTCCTGTCTTGCATTTCTCACTCCCTTACAAGCTTTCCCTGAAAACACACCATCAGTAAGTCACTTGTACCAGAATCCCTGTCTCAGCCTCTGCTTCTAGGAAAGCCAACCTGAGACAGCTACTAAATTTTGTTCATTATAATCTCTTCTTTTGTTTTTGGTGGTGAGATTAAGAGTTAAGGAATATTTTTAAATATCAAATATGTTTTGGAGATAAAGGAAGGGAAAGGTGGAAATCCACCAGCATTCTAGCCATGATCTGGGTACTGGCTCTATGACCACCAGAGAGCTGCGTTTGTACAACACAAATAACTTCTTTTTCAAGGCTGGCCTCTCATGAAAAGTAAACACTTTATCAATCTGGGGGTAGATCTGGCAGTTGGGAACTGAGAGAAGGAAGATTTTCCATACAATTATCAAAATGTACGATTTTAATGCTGTTGATAAGTTTGTCAATTAACAGTCAATAGAAACGACAATGAGATATCAGTTCACACCCACTATGAGAGTTATAATCAAAAAGAGACAATAATAAGGGTTGCCAAAGATGTAAAGAAACTGGAGCCCTCATCCACTGCTGGTGGGAAGGCAAAATGATGGAGCTGCTTTAGAACACAGTTTGGCAGCTCCTCAAAAAGTTAAGCTCAAAGTTATTACATTACACAGCAATTTCATTCATAGGTCTATAACCAAGAGAACTGTAAACATCTTCACACTAAAACTTGCATACAAATGTTCACAGCAGCGCTATTCATAATAGTCAAAAGGTGGAAACAACCCAAATGATCCATCACCTGAGGAAAAGATTAACAAAATGTGGTCCATCTATACAATGGAATATTATTCAGCCATAAAAAGGAATGAAGTCTTGATACATGCTACAACACAGGTGAAGCTTGAAAGCATTATGCTAAGTAAAGCCAGGCCGGGTGCAGTGGCTCACATCTGTAATCCCAGCACTTTGGGATGCCAAGACGGGTAAATCACAAGGTGAAGAGATGGAGACCATCCTGGCCAACATGGTGAAACCCTGTCTCTACTAAACATACAAAAATTAGCTGGGTGTGGTGGCATGCACCTGTAGTCCCAGCTACTTGGGAGGCTGAGGCAGGAGAATTGCTTGAACCCAGGAGGCGGAGGTTGCAGTGAGCTGAGATCACACCACTGGACTCCAGCCTGGTGACAGAGCAAGACTCCGTCTCAAAAAAAAGAAAGAAACCAGACACAAAAGACCACATACTATATGATTCCATTTATATGAAATGGCCTGAATAGGCAAATCCATAGAAATAGAAAAGAGATTAGTGGTTGCCAGGGACTAGGGGAAGGAAATGGGGGAGTGACTGCTAATGGGTATAGAGTTTGGGATGGGGAAAATGAAAATGTCCTAAAATTGACTGTGGGGATGTTTGTACAACCCTGTACATATAGTAAAAACCACTGAATTGCACACTTTAAATGGTTTAATTGTTTGGTATGTGAATTACATCTCAATAAAAAATCAATAGAAAATGACGTACTGGTGATGGAATGTTTGTATCTAAAGCACACCAATTTGGGGTTCACTCTACTTTTATATTTATCACTGTATTCTACAGTGCTTAAAAAGATCGCCTATGCTGAGCTTCCTAATCTAGACAAAGGGAGTGTCTGATTGAATCACAGTATTTCATTTATCTAGCTGCCAAAAATAAATCCAGGAATTTAATTATTTTTGGAATGTTCTTAATTATCTTTAAAGATTATAATGTGATACATAGATGTATGATTGCTAAAAACTACAAACAATATCAAATAAAAATGAGAAGTCCCTCTTAACAACTGAACCCACCCCCACCAATACCACTCCTGTTCTCAGAACTACTGTAAACGATTTGTTGTGTACCTTTTTCCAGACTTTTCCTGTATGTTTCATGTTCCTTCACATAAATGGGATAAACTCTACATATTGTTTTATAAGCTGATTTTTTCATTAGCAACTATATTGTAGATCTTTCTAAGATCTAAGATCTTTTTATTGTTAAAAGTACTTTTTTAAAATTAATGAGCATTAAAACTAGATTTACGTATTCTTTAAAAAGGCCTTCCTCGGCCAGGTGTGGTAGCTCATGCCTGTAATCCCAGCACTTTGGGAGGCCGAGGTAGGTGGATCACCTGAGGTCAGGGGTTCGAAACCATTCTGGCCAACATGGTGAAACCCTGTCTCTACTAAAAATACAAAAATTAGCTGGGCATGGTGACAGGCACCTGTAATCCCAGCTATTCAGGAGGCTGAGGCAGGAGAATCACTTGAACCTGGGAGACGGAGGTTGCAGTGAGCCGAGATCATGCCATTGCACTTCAGCCTGGGCTACGAGAGCAAAACTCCAAATCAAAATAAAAAAAAATAAAGGGCCTCCCTCACCCATGTATATTTTCTTCTAGAGCTTCCAGAGATTTGTTCCTAGGAAATTCTACCATTTTTTAACTCCTTGAAGTATTTTTTCTTTCATAAAATGACAACTTCATTTCCTATTAGGGCATCTGCCCCAAAGTAGAATAAGGCTATTTTTATTAGTTAACCAGATATTGGGCAGCCCTCTCAAAAATCTTAATTTCAAAACTGAAAAACACTTTTCCCAAAGCATACTCTCTCTTAATAACTAGTTCCAAGACAATGTCATGATATGTTCCGTTAAAGCCTTTCACCAAGGTTCCTCAGCTTAAAATGGACTCAAACTTTCATTCTTTCAATAACAAGGGGTAAAGAGAATCATTTTACCAACAGAAGAGACAAGTTTGCAAAACAGACCTGTATTTGGTCTTGTTCGTCAGCATATTCGATGGACTGGAAGATGGTGAGCGCATACTGTTGCCTGGCCTTCAGTCGAGCTTTGTAACCACGGTACCAGTTCTGGATGATCAAAACAGCTCTTAGTGCTGCAGACCCACAGAATACAAAAGTCAGAGAAAAAAGTTACTATGCAGCTATTGGGAGAAGTAGGTGCTTTGTGAAAAAAAAAAAAAAAAAAAAAAAAAAAGTCCACCTGGATTTCTAGGTTCTAAGAATATTAGAACACCAAACAATGAGATTGACTTTTATGTTTTTTCACAAAATGTCCTCACATCTCAAACACTCAGAGAATAATGATGGCACAGCCATGAGGAACAGAAGTTTTGGAGTAAGACTGCCTGAACTTGAATCCTAGTTCTGCTAATTACCGTCTATGTGACTTTGGGTAAGTTACTAAAACTCTCAAAGCCTCAGTTTCCTCATCTGTAAAGTGGGAATAATAACAGCACCTACCTTTGGCATGACTTAGGCACAGTAAATCTATGAATCTATGTATACCCTATGAAGTAGTAATTTCACTCTTCACTACATACCCCAAAGCAATTCACACAGTCCACCAAGGAGACATATGGGGATGCAATTGCTTCTTTGTGGCCGTTGGAAGTTTGATACCAATGAGTCTGGCTGCCCATTATGAGGCAAGAGAATCTGTACCCGTGGTGGGCACATGCCATGGAGTAGCACAACACAACTGGAAGGAATAGATGAAATAAACCCATAGCAACCTATCCAGTAGGTCTTAAAAACATAGTACTTCCATTGGAACGGTTACTAAAAAGTCAGAAGCATAATGAAATACTACTTTAATCAATCAACTATATTGATACACACAAAACCACAATGTACATTTCATAAGAACATGTACAGAGGGAAAGATGCACATTGCACATAATGGACCAGTTATTTTATTTATAGGGAGATGAATGAACATGGGGTACATGAATAAAAGGGAATAAACTAACTAACGTAAGAATGGGTCTTGCACAGACCAATTACGATAAAGTACAATGAGCTGTTGGAGAAGTATGATTCATACCACCTTCTGCACCTGAGATTCGATTGATAAAATGCAGGTGGATGAAAAAACACACACACTCCTCCCTCATAGAGTTTCTATGAGGATGAAAATGAGATGTTACAAGGGAATAGTTTAGCCCAATGCCTGGTAAAAAGCACATGCTAAGTAAATAGTAATTGGAAGTACTGTCTTGTTTGTGGAGTATCCAGGCAGACTGTCCCTCTCCTGAGGCAGGTAGCCTTTGAACCATCTTGTAATTTCATCATATTGAAGAAAGAAATCAGGTGAGAGGTAATGAGATTTAAAATACAGTCTCTTATGCCTCCTGGAGTTTTAGAGTGAAGAGCAATCAACACCAGCTGGCTCCTTTTATTCATGTTATCATTTTTCCCAGTTGGTGCATAAAAATTAGGAGTTGACTAAAACAGGAACAATTTGAGTTCTGAAAGCAGGGATCCAGCCTCCAGTCCCAGCATCCTCTGGGTTAGTATTGCTGCAGTACACAGAATATGCCAGGATCTGGTATCTGAGAAGGTTGATTTATTAGCTTCCCCAAGGTTCTTGGGTTCCAGGGACTCTTTCCATTATTCAGCTTCCAGAAAACCCCAGGAAACAGATACAAGGTCACGCATCATGAGCCTTACAGGGAAAAACCACAGGAAGAAGAAATAGAGTGATGATGTGTTGTGGTGTTATAATATACATATGATATGATTTGGCTGTGTCTCCACCCAAATCTCATCTTGAATTGTAGCCCCCATAATTCCCACGTGTTGTGGGAGGGACCCAGTGGGAGATAACTGATCATGGGGGTGGTTTCCCCCATACTGTTCTTGTGGAAGTAAGTCTCATGAGATCTGACGGTTTTATAAGGGGTTTCCCCTTTCACTTGGCTCTGATTCTTTCTTGTCTGCCACCATGTAAGACGTGCCTTTTGCCTTCCACCATGACTGTGAGGCCTCCCCAGCCAAGTGGAACCATGAGTCCATTAAACCTCTTTTTCTTTATAAATTATCCAGTCTCAGATATGTCTTTATCAGCAGCATGAAAACGACTAATACAAGATATATAGACTAATACATATATATATATATATATATATATATATCTATATATATCTGTATATGCGTGTGTATGTGTGTGTGTGTGTGTGTGTGTGTGTGTGTATGTTTTCATCCATAGCCCTGATACAGTCTTTTATTATGATGTCCAGTATGTTAGGCCTCAGGGGTAGCCTGACCTTCTCCTGTTCCCTTTTCACCTGCCCCAAGGCTCTAATCTTCCCCTGACTCTCTGATTGTGGGCTTAAGGCTCTATGCCCTAGGAGAAGAAATACTGTTGTCTTGAAGCCTTCATAAACACCCAAGAGAACTTGGTTCAGTGAGCTTCCAGATAGCTGAACATTTGAGGTTCCGGAAAAGTGGTGTGCCCCTTCCCTCATGCCTCACCCTATGCATCTCTTTATCTGTTTCCTTTACAATATCCTTTATAATAAACGAGTACAGGTAAGGAAGTGTTTCTTTGAGTTTTGTGAGCTGCTCTAGCAAAATAATGGAACCTAAAAGGGGGTCATGGGAACCCCCAACTTGAAGCTGGTCGGTCAGAAGTTCTGGAGGTCTGGGCTTGCAACTGGTGTTGGGATGGGGTGGGTATGCAGTCCTGGGGACTGAGCCCTCAACCTGTGGGATATGACACTATCTCTGGGTAGATAGTGTCAGAATCTGAACTAGAGGACACCCAGCTGGTATCTGCTGCTTGGTGTGTGGGGAAAAGTCCCCACACATTTGGTCACAGAAGTCTTCTGTGTTGACAATTATTGTGGTGTGAGAGTGGAGGAAAATTACGGTTAGAGGAGAGAGTTTTTCCCTACACACATGTTCAACCTTGCAAAGCAAATAACTGGCCGTGGCATGGGTGAAATCTCAAGTGTTCTCACAATAGCATTATGGAGGGTCTAGGGTCACCTGAAAGGCCTGTTCTGTGGGACAGTCGCTATCACGATGAATCACCCTCTGGCCTCAGGGGTTCTCATACTCACAAGCACAATGGTGCCTTTCCAGTGCCACTTCTTGATCATTTATGAAAGGCCAGGCATTGATTAGTCCTGCAGTCCTCACAGGACTGCAAAGCTGACAGAGACTGAGGAACTCACTAAAGCTCACTTAGCTGGTAAGTGGAAATGGACAGTGAGAATTCGAACCCTGGTCTGACTGACTCCATAGCCCTAACTCTTAACCTCCATAGAGCACTACTGATCTGTTTCTGTGCCTCTGCTTCTTCATCTGCACAATGATGTTGTGGAATAAATGATCACTAAAGTCTCTTCCATTAGGTATTAGGAACATCAATAGAAATAAACAAGTTTGGCCAGGTGTGGTGGCTCACGCCTGTAATCCAAACACTTTGGGAGGCTGAGGTTGGCAAATCACTTGGGTCAGGAGTTTGAGAACAGCCTGGCTAACGTGGTGAAACCCCATCTTCATTAAAAATTAGCCAGGCGTGGTGGTATGTACATGCTTGTAATCCCAGCTACTTGGGAGAATGAGGTGGGAGGATCACTTGAACCTAGGAGAGAGAAGTTACAGTAGGGCAAGATCATGCCACTGTACTCCAGCCTGGGAGACAGAGCAAGACTCCATCTCAAAATAAATAAATAATGGAGCATATTATTATTTCTCTAATTAATAACAGAACAAAATAATTATCATATGTTAAGGATCTATTATAAGACATTCAGTCCTCACAAGTGCCATCATCTCCATGTTACACATAAGAAAATTCTGAGTTCAGAAAGGTGAGTCTCTTGCTCCAAGTCACTTGCCTAGTATGGACTCAGGTCCCCTGGCTCTCTCCAGTCTAGTCAGTTACTTCATTCCCTAACCTATTTACACTTCCTTTCCTTTGAATAATAATGGCCACCATTTCTTTCTTTCTTTCTTTTCTGTTTTTTTGAGACGGAGCCTGGCTCTGTCACCCAGGCTGGAGTGCAGTGGTGAGATCTCGGCTCACTGCAACCTCCACCTCCTGGGTTCAGGCAATTCTCTGCCTCACCCTTCCAAGTAGCTGGGACTACAGGTGACTACCATCACGCCCAGCTAATTTTTGTATTTTTAGTAGAGATGGGGTTTCACCATCTTGGCTAGGCTGATCTTCAACTCCTGACCTTGTGATCCACCCGCCTCAGCCTCCCAAGGTGCTGGGATTACAGGTGTGAGCCACCAGCCAGCCAGCCACCATTTCTTGAATGCCTACTAAGTGGCTGGCACTAGCTGGACACCTGACATCTACTACCACTTTTCCTCCTGCCTGATATGGGAAAGGGGCAAGCTAGGCCCCCTCCCATCTCTGCCTGGCTTCCATCCCCACCCTACTCTCCAAGGGAGGAGCTGCTGTTTTGTTTGGTTAACAAACAATACGTTCATTGGGTCCCACTAGCAGGTGTGGAAGCTGTGCTGTAGGAGGTTATAAACATCCACAGTCCCCTCTGTCTTCTCCTCCCACTCCTACTCCCAAGTCAGGAAGCGGAACTGCCCCACCCCACCCCAGCTTGGGAAGCAGCCATCTCTGTCTATGCTCATACGCCTGTACCTGAGTACACATGCCACTTATTAAGCTATCATGTCTCAACTCTTAACCCCACCCTTCCCAGTCAGCACAGTGGTGCTGAGGCTGGGACTTTGCAGACCCCATTTCAGCCTCGTCAGTTGCCCCCCGTGAGGCTCTGCCAATAGGGGTGGGAAAGGCAGACTGCAAGGCTGGAGGAGGGACAAGGGACACACTCCTTCCTGTCTGCTTCCTGTTCCTGATAGTGTAACCTAGCAACTGCTCTTCACCCAGGGAGCACTCACTGGATCCAGTTTGCAGTTCATCCAGCACTTGCAAAGCCAGTCTCATGGCTGCCCTGGAGACATCAGCACTGGCTGAGCACACCACTTCTCAAAGGTCTGAGCTTCAGTTCTGTGGGACCCTCCTGCAAGTTTCTAAACTGGAATAATTCCACTCTATTCCCTTTGTTCTCTCAGCTCTCGGGTGGTAACTTCCCTGCAGTTGCTATAATTCTTTACATTTAATTCTCTCTGTTCAAATCACTCTGTGGTTTCTGCCTCCTGACTAAACCCTGCCTGATGAGTTCATCTCGGAGGGGTGGGAAAAACAGGTCCTGCTAAAACCTCAAGCCTCCGACTTCCTGTAGGCTCCAACTCATGCCCTCACTAGAGCTCTATGTTGGGATTTGGGCTACTTGTGCAGCAGTTGATAAAGCAGGCTTTGATCCACATCCTGCTATTGTCCGTTGGGAATATATTTCCTGCAGAAACCTTTCCAGGAGAGGGAAGGAGCCCAGAAAGGCTGGGCATACCAGCATCAGACCTCCAAAACCTCACCTAATTCCTAAGGCCCCTCCACCACGGGACAGCACTAGCCAGCTGAGGACCCTCCCCTGAGAAGAAACCTCCCAAATAGCAAAGGGTAGACCCCAGGCATGACGTAGACACTACCCAAGGGGGGTCGCTGGCCCCTAAAATCCCCCACCCTGCCCAGATTGTTGAAGATCTGCCTCATCCAGTTATGAACTTACTAGAGAACTTAGATCTACTTCTGGTCCTACTGCTTCATCAGATAACAGGGCTTCTCTTCCCTGTTTTGATTCCATGCAGAATAAATAAATAAATAAATAAATAAATAAATAAAAGCTAGTGAGGAGTATGTGTACCAAGGGTCTTCTATTTTTGTTTCTAGAAGGAAGCAAGAGCATAGATTCAGTAAGTTACCTGGCCAATTTTCTGTGCCCAGCAGGTGGTTTCTCTATTGCCAAGCTGGTTTTTTGTTTTGTTTTAATAGATTCTTTTCTCTGGTGGCAATCACTATCACGGTATTTTGCAAGAAATTCAATAGTCATGTAGGGGGTAAGTGGGCAAGACAGATAATGAATTCAGAGTGATTGCTTGGTGCCAGGCATTGGGCCTGGGGCTTTATGTGGATCGTCTAATTCAACTTGATTTGATTTCGTCCTCCCCCAACAATCCTCTCAAGTGTCACTATCCTTAATTTTACAGATAAGGAAACTGAGGCTCAGAAACAACATGTCTGGGGTTATGTCACTTGTCAGAGGGAGAATGGAGAGTCAAATCCAGATTATCTGTAATTCCAGACCCTGGGCTCATCCTCCTTTTGCTATACATGGCATTTGGAATCAGTCATAGAAAACGAGATGGGGCCAGGCGCAGTGGCTCACACCTTTAATCCTAGCACTTTGGTAGGCCGAGACGGGCAGGTTGCCTAAGCTCAGGAGTTCGAGACCAGCCTGGGCAACATGGCAAAACCCTGCCTCTACTAAAAATACAAAAAACTACCCAGGCATGGTGGTGCATGCCTCTATCCCAGCTACTTGGGAAGCTGAGGTACGAGGCATGAGAATCGCTTGAACCTGGGAGGCGGAGAGTGCAGTGAGCCAAGATTGCACCACTGCACTCCAGCCTGGGTGACAGAGCAAGACTCTGTCTCAAAAAAAAAAAAAAAAAAAAAAAAGACGGTATATAGAATAGTATCTCCTCCCACACCTTCCCCCACCTCACATTCCCTATCCCCTTCACCTGTTCTATTATTCTCTGTAGCACTTTTGAGCATCTGACATTCTCTACAGTCACATGTGTATGGGTTTATTGTCCATCTTCCCCTATTAGCTAAGCTACATGGGAATAGGAACTTCATTTTGTTCATTGCTGCATCCCCAGCACTTGGAGCAAGGCTTGGAAATGTATTATATATTTGTTGAATGAATGAATGAACACTTTCTAGGGGTGTTGTAATAATAAATAATAATGTATTAGCAATCTGTTGATACAGGTATCAGTAATATATTCATATATTAATATAAAATGTTTAGCACACTGCCTGTCATATATGAAGCACTATAAATGTGAGATATTTTTTTAAAAAATTCTCTCTCTCCAAGCTAACAAATTCTAGTGTCCCAAAGACTTCCTAATTATATAGAATATTTCATTAAAATTTCACAAATTATGGCCAGGCATGGTGGTTCACACCTATAATCCCAGCACTTCAGGAGGCCAAGGTGGGTAGATTACCTGAGATCAGGAGTTTGAGACCAGCCTGGCCAACATGGCAAAACCTCATCTCTACTAAAAATACAAAAATTAGCCAGGTGTGGTGACGGGCACCTATAATCCCAGCTACTCGGGAGGCTGAGGCAGGTGAATCGCTTGAACCTGGGAGGCAGAGGTTGCAGTGAGCCAAGATCACGTCACTGCACTCCAGCCTGGGTGACAGACCAAGACTCCATCTTAAAAAAAAAAAAAAAAAAAAAGAAAGAAAGAAAAAGAAATTTCACAAATTACTGTGGACAAACAGGCTACCATCTCAGAACCCAAGAGCCTAGAGCGAGAAGACCCTGGCCAACTGGGATGCATGGGGTTAGAGCCAGCTTTTGCTCAGACATCACCTTTGTGGAAGGCCTTTCCTGACCACCTCTTACATGGTTTCCCCTGCCCCCATCACCTACCTCCTTCCTTATTTTTTCTCCATAGCCCTTATCACCATGTGACATAGTATCTATTTACTTCTTTGTCATTGTCTGTGTCCTCCCACTAGAATATAATCCCCCAAAAAACTGGATTTTAGCTGTTGTATTTCCTGAGTCTGGAATAGTCCCTGGAACATAGCAGGTGGTTAATAAATATTTGTTGAATGAATGAAATTACTGTTTAGTTAAGACTTTGTGTCTTACATTTCTCTTTGTGTTGACTGGTAGAGTCTTTATGTTTGGTTTGGTTTTGGTTTTTAAATAGGAGTTTATTTGACAGTTCTTCAAACAAGACATTTCATATTCAGAATGATAAGGTATGTAAAGACTCTGCTTTTGAAATTCTTCTGGCAGAGGCCTCCTGAGGAAGCAGCAGGATTAGCGAATATTTAATGTACCTTCAAGGGGCCTGGCATCCAGGCAAGAAGAGAGCCAGGCACAAGTGTGACACAGCTGATTAAAATGAATTCGGATGAACTAGAAAGGGAATCAATCATCTAATGGCAAAAGGCTTTAAGCAAAGAGGAGAAGCATTTATAACCTCAGCTACTCAAAGCATGATGAGGAGAGGGCATGGCTGAACTCTGGCCTTGGACCACAGTCTTCATTATTATTTTTGTTTACAGATATTCTATATTTGCCATCTACAGAATGTATTACTGTCCCAGTGAGACTTCTAATTTCATTGGAAAAACAGCTCAAAGCACATGCCCAATGAACATGAAATGGTCACAAAGCCTGATTCTTGGGCAGCAAGCAAGGCAAACACCTTATAAGGCTTGCTCAGCCACAAATTCTGACATCCCTGCAGAGCAAGGCCACAACACAAAGGCCTTGTCCCTGGGAGACAATTTTCTGAAACAAGCAAGTAAAGCATGAAGTCCCGTCTCCAAACAATGCCAGACATTTCAAACAAAACTATCACTTTCACTAATTGACAAAAGAGATTATAATTGTATCATTCTCAGAAACCTCTGGCCTTCCAGTGAGACAAGAGCGAGAACTCCAGGTCATTTCTACATTGTATGTATTCACTCTCCCACCCACCAACCCCATCCACATGGGTTAATAAAAATAAGTTCTGAGTTTGTCACTGAGATACTTCCATTTGGGCCCTGACTTACCCAGTTGCCAGCTATGTAACCTCAGGCAAATCACTCAACCTTTGCATTCCCCAGTTTCTCATGCAAACAATGAGAACTTCGGATTGTGTGATCTCTACAATTCTTTCCAGTTACCAAATATTCTAACTCATCCATCTATTTGTTTTTAGTGCCATAGCTGCAGCCCACCTATCACTGTACATAGAAAAGCCGAAAATAACCATCCAAGGACACAACATGATGTGTAAAACTGAACACTCAAACCAGAAACTTCTGGTCAAAGAAGACAAATACTAAAGGCTACTTGAAAATCAATCAATCAATCAATCAATCAATCAATCAAAATCATCCCTGTAGAAAAATACAAGTTACTAATATCTTTGGCTTTCCCATCAAGGAATTGTAGCTAAAGTTTGTTAGCAATTGGTTTGGGAACACTGACATTTCACATATTATTTTTTTTAAATTGACTAAAACATGACTAAGGTGTATGATATGTTAACTGGTTCAAGTGACAGCCAACAAAAGATGGGGAAAGATGGATGGGAAGAAAGTGAAGACAAGAGAGGGCTGGCTCAGACTTCACCACTACGCTGTGTATCCATAGAACAAAAATGCACTTGAATGCCCAAAATCTATATAAAATTAGGGGCTGGGAGATAGAGACACATGGGAAGTGATAGAGACATATCTAAGGCTCAGAGGTTTCAAAGAAGACCAAGCAATCAGAGAGCAGGATGATAATCATGAAGATTCCAGAGGCGGGGCTTTTCCAGGTGACCATAGGGGCCAGGAAATGGGAATGAGCAGCTGAAGTTGAGGAGATGAGGGAGTTGCTGGGGCTCAGGAGATCAAGGAACTCAAGACACCATAGTGTTTGGGGCTTATTCAAGTGTACAGTGAAGATATCCAGTATGAGGCTGAGAGTGGGTAGAGAGTCTTCAATGAATGAAGTTGGCAGACAGCAAAAACAAGAAAGAGCTAAAAAATGGTACTACCAAAGGACATAAGCCTAGGTTGCCACCATTACAAACCTGGTAAACTTATTTCAGAATGTACAGGATTAGGATTTTTTTCCTTTTATTTTGAAATATTTTTTCTTATTATTTTTTGAGATGGAGTCTGACTCTGGCACCCAGGTTGGAGTGCAGTGGCACAATCTCAGTTCACTGCAACCTCCACCTCCCTGGTTTAAGCAATTCTCCTGCCTCAGCCTCCTGAGTAGCTGGGATTACAGGCATATGCCACCACGCCCAGCTAATTTATGTATTTTTAGTAGGGATGGGGTTTCACCATGTTGTCCAGCCTGGTCTCAAACTCCTGACCTCAGGTGATCTGCCTGCCTCAGCCTCCCAAAGTGTTGCGAATACAGGTGTGAGCCACTGCGCCCGGCCATAGTATTTTCAAATGCATGAAAAAGTAACGATAGTATAATTGTTAATAATTAGTCTCTCTCTCTACATATACCATAGTCATTTCTTCAGTCTCCTTTATTCTAGAATAATTCCTCTGCCTTTCTCTTCAATGACACCGAAGTTTTCAAACAGTACAGGCCAGTTGATTGTAAAACATCCCTCAATCTGTCTGCTCTTTCCTTGTGATGAGATTCAGGTTGTTATTTTGGCAGGATAAGTGGTATGTCTTTCTCAGTGCATTGGGACATCAGGAGGCATGTGGTGCTCATCTGTCTCATTATTGCTGATGTGAACTTGGATCACTTGGGTAAGATGGTGTCCATGTGAACTTCTCTACTGTAAAGTGTTTTCCTCTTTACAATTCAGAAACAGTTTGCAGGAACACACTTTGAGACTGTGTATATATTCTGTTCTCCAAAACATCCATTGATGATTTTCACTTAAATCAACTATTTCTATGGTGGTTGCAAAACAGTGATTTTTGAAGTTATTCCTTCTACATTTATTAGGATTAGGATTTTTAAATGGCCCATTTAAAGCCCTGTTTTATTCAACAGGGCAATAGAACAACACAAAGATTACATAAAGTCATCTTATGAAAGGTTCCATAAGAGTTGTGATCCTTAGACTAGGTCCAGTGGCTCATGTCTATAATTCTAGCACTTTGGGAGGCCAAAGTAGGCAGATCTCTTGAGCCTAGGAGTTCAAGACCAGCCTGGGCAACATGGCGAAATCCCATCTCTACCAAAACTATAAAAATTAACTGGGCATGGTGGCCCCCGCCTGCAGTCCCAGCTACTTGGGAGGCTGAGGTGGGAGGCTCACTTGAGCCCAGGAAGTTGAGGCTGCAGTGAGCCTTGATGGTGCCACTGCACTCTAGCCTGGGCAACAGAGTGAGACCCTATGTCAAAAAAAAAAAAAAAAGAGTGGTAATCCTTGGCTATACCACTACTTCAGGAAAATGTGATGCTTCATCTATACCAAATGAAAATAACAGGTGAACTCAGTAACACTCAGACCAAGAGAACAATAGTTTACAAGTAACTGTTACCTCGCTACCATACTACGTTTTGCCAATTTTCCAAAAGAATTATTATTATGAAGATATTAATTTTTAAAAACTATTGTATTCTTAAGTATGTAAAAGAAAATTTGCTATATAAAAGAATTCCTATCATTTTTAATTATTAAAATATTCTCTTATAGGAAATGTGTTCTATTCAATAATTAAATAATAATAAATTTAATCTTCACTCAGGAAATACTATCTTGACTACAATTCTGTTTTATGTCTCCCTTGTTATTAATTACTAATCTGTGTTACATTGCCACATTTGTTCATCCAAGGTCAAATATGATCAGCATTAAATTTTTGTCTTTTGCAGCTGCTAAAAGCTAGTAAAATCTAAAGCCATAATCATATGAGAAAAGTGTTCTGAATATGGGAAATAAGTGGTAAATGGGGCTGAGGCATTGTCCTTTCTTGAACTTAGTTGAAATACGTCTCTCTGTAACAAGACTTTCTAATAAGTAACATGACCTAACTAGAAAGCTGGCTTCTTTGTGAATTTCCTCGTAAGGCTGGAAGCCAGTAAAAGTCATTTAAGCAAAGAGGTGGTTCTGTTCTCTTGGGGTTTTTTGTTGTGTTCTCTGTGTGTGTGTGTGTGCATGTGTGTTTGTTTTGTTTTGAGACAAGGTCTTACTCTGTTGCCCAGGCTGGAGTACAGTGGTATGATCATGGTTCACTGCAGCCTCCACCTCCTGGGCTCAAGCAATCCTCCTGCCTTAGCCTCCTGTGTTGCTGGGACTACAGGTCCAAGTGTCCAACTATTTTTTTTTTTTTTTGGTATCAATGAGGTCTTGCTATGTTGTCTAGGCTGGTTTCAAACTCCTAGCCTCAAGTGATCCTCCCACCTCAGCCTTCCAAAGTGCTGGGACTACCAACATGGCTACTACACCTGGCTTTTCTGCCTTCTAAAGGTTCATGATTCTAAAGCTGATATCTAAAAAGCCCCTATCAGAATCTCAAAATACTTGAAATTTTTAAAGCAAAGGTAAATTAATCACACGGCAAATAAAAAGATGATGTATTTAATTGGTGTAAAGAATAAAAAGGTTGTTGGGATGGGTTTGTTTTCCCAGTTTTGCACAGGCATTAAATGTGTTTGTAGTACCAATCCTAGACTAACCTGCAGGTCAACACATCATTGTATTAAAAGGTGAATATTCCCTAAGGATTGTTATCTATAGGAACCATGATTTCAGATGAAGAAGATGGTATCCTTTTACAAAGAAAAGTACTTATTTAAAATGATTTCCAATAAATCAGGGATTAAAATATATAATGTGAGCTGAAAATAAAGATTTGGAGTTTTGACACACTGACCTCAAAACCATGGAGTCGATAAAGCCCCCAAGAAGAGTGCTTGGGTGACAAGGTCAGAGAGCCAAGGGGGAACCCAGAGGAGCCCCAACGCTTAAAAGCCAGGAGAAAGCGGAGTCCACATAAACAGTTCAAGCAGAGACTCAAAAGAAAAACCAGGAGAATGCGTTGCCCCTGAAGCCAAGGGCAATGAGTGGTAAGAAGGGAGTGGGCAGGAGTGCCAAGGACTGCCCGGAAGTGAGCAAAATCAGCACTGAAGATGCTCCATTGGACTTTGAGATCATTTAAGAACCTGACAGAACACCTTCCCTGGGCTGGGATAGATGCGGAGGTAGGAGACAGCAGTATGAATGCTCCCTTAAGGAGTGAGCTTGAAGGGGAGGAAAGAGGCAAGAGGAACTGGAGCGAACAAGAGGGTCAGAGAAGGCTTATTTTCGAGGGAAGGAAAGAATAGTCACAAAAGGCAATTTTGGACAACTGGGAAATTCTGAATATGGACTATATGTTAGATAATGTTACGCTATCAATGTTAAGTTTCTTCAGTGTGATCTAGTATCCTAGTTATATAAGAGAATATCCCTCTTTTAGAAGGTGCATGCTAAAGTACATAGAGGTTAATTCCATAATGTCTACAGCTTACTTTTGAATGGAGAAGGTGGCGGGGAGAGAGAAAGAATGGCCAAATGTTAACAGCTGGTGAATCTAGGCAACGGATATACAATACAGGTGTTCATGTACTATTCTTTCATATTCTCTGTAGGTTTGCAATTTTAAAAAATAGTTGAGGAGGAAAACTAAAGCAAAACAAAATGGCTTGAGAAAAAAAGATATATGCAAACCAAAAAAAAGGGAAAAAAGAGGAGAGTCACTGAGCACGTCAAGATACCGCTGGGCAACAGCTAGGGGAGAGAGCAGGAGAGGCAGAAGGAAAACCAATTTCCTCCCTTCCCTCCCCTTCCTACACCTACAGAGCATACAGATAGTCTTGGAGGGACAGTGGACATGAAAGGGCATCTTCTCTGTCTGCAGTTCATTCCTCATTCAAGAGGAAAATGAGGGCGGTCCCAGCTCACAGGGATTTTCAACATACCCTACAGTGCCAGTAAAGACTGCTTGATGGCTATGATAACCTAGAACCCACCGAGAACCGATAGCAAGAAGAATGACAAGAGGCCCTCTAAACTTGGAGAAAATTCTTTAGGGAACACCAAAGATGAAAGAATGGCATTTGTTATT
Organism: Saimiri boliviensis; assembly: GCF_048565385.1. Taxonomy (NCBI): domain Eukaryota; kingdom Metazoa; phylum Chordata; class Mammalia; order Primates; family Cebidae; genus Saimiri; species Saimiri boliviensis. Next base: position 15,525,388 of record NC_133470.1, on the reverse strand, counting down.
TTTCCATGAAGGTCTCAAACTGAAATACACATCACAGTAAAGGACTTCAAATTGGGAGGACGGAGGTGGGGGACATGGGGATGGAGTGGCAGAAGGGGGCTCTCAAGCAGCTGTGAATGGCTTGATAGTTAGATTTTTAAACAACTAAATTAACTAGATGTTTTGCCAAGAATTAAAGAAATATTTAGTTTGCTATTTAGTATTTTTAACTTTTTAAATAAAGAACGAGTACTTTTGAAATGAATGATTTCCATTAGGGAAACTTCTATGTGTCATAGCTTAAGCATCAAACCACAAAGCCAAAAAAGCACAGATTATCTTTGTCAGCCTCTTAGCACTTACAGAAATTGAATAAATACATTTCTAAGTGGTCTCAAGGGAAGAAATAAAATATCTCAGTGTTTCCAAAGTGCTCCATGAGAAAAAAACGAAGGCAATAGATTATTAATTGAAAATCCATTATCATAAAATTTTAAGTGTCAAGTAAAATTCAGGAGAATAAAATTAAAACATTTAATTTCTGTTATGTGGATAAATTTCAATTCTCCAAGTAGGGTAGCATATCAGAAGGGGCATGAACTTTGGAATCTGCCAGATCTGGTTCCGATTGAGGCTCTGCCACCATGAGTGTGCAACTTGGGGCAGTTAAGTCTCAGTTTCCTCATTTATAAAAGGAGGGAGACTAATCAAAGATTTCTCCGAGAATTTTGGTGAGAAATGAGAGTAGTAGGCACTCTAATATATGATAGCTATTATTAGTACTCTTACCTGTTACATATCACGAAAGAAATAAAATGACAACAATAACAATATAAAATTGACACTATCTTTTTGTTTTGTTTTGTTTTGTTTTTGGTAGGCTTGAGTGCAGTGGCTTGATCTCAGCCCACTGCAACCTCCCCCTCCTGGGGTTTGAGCAATTCTCCTGCCTCAGCCTCCCAAGTAACTGGGATTACAGGCGTGCACCATCATGCCCTGCTAACTTCTATATTTTTAGTAGAGACAGGGTCTCACCATGTTGGCCAGGCTGGTCTTGAACTCTTGACCTCAAGTGATCCACCCACCTTGGCCTCTCAAAGTGCTGGGATTACAGATGTAAGCCACTGTGCCTTGCCATTTTTTTTTTTTTTTTAAGAGTCAGGGCCTCATTCAGTGGTGGTCCTGGCTCGAGTGCAGTCACATAATCATAGCTCACTGTAACCTCAAACTCCTGGGCTCAAGTGATCCACCCACCTCCCAAAGTGCTGGGATTAAAAGCATGAGTCACCGTGCCCAGGCTGATGCTACTTCACTACATGGAAGGTGGATAGACCACCAGAAAGGGAATAGCCTGGATTTTATATGTAGGCTAGGCTTTCTCAAAACTGCCATGATACTCTGGAGGCAGAGTACTGTGGTTGGGTGGAATGACCTAGCAAGACAAAAAACCCTCAATACTAGTCAGACCAGTAGAAACAAGGAATCAAGCAGGAGCCTTGGCTCTGCGACTTGCTGTGTTACCTGGAGGAAATTACTTTGCCTTTCAAGGCCTCATTTCCTTTTCTGCAAATTAAGAAAAACCCTTCAGAAGGCTGTGAGGATCAAATGTATGTTACCGGTCCTGGCCATGAAAAGCACTATGCAAATATAAGGTACTGTATATAAGTAAATTTAATTAAAGCTAGCTTCTGAAGCAGCAACATTTGGAGGCAGCATAAAACGGTGTGATGGGTGACAGCAAAAAACACTTTGTCCTCAAAACTCCTTGAGTTCAAGTCCCAACTCTGGCAGCTGTAAGCTGCATAAACTTAACAAGTGCCTACTTCGATGAGCATGAGCTGCTTCCACTATACAAACACGAATAACAATACTTCATTCAGGTTTATTACAAGGATTAAATAAAATATATGTAGATTAGGTTGAATACTCTGAAATATGGTTAGTAATCAGGAAATAATATCTATCATTTTCTATCAAGAGCTTGCTTTCAAAATATTTATAGCCCTTGACACAGTAATTTCATATCTAATCACCTGAATATAGAACTCATTCAAAATAAGGAAAAGGCTTTACACAAAGAAATTCTTCAAAGCATTATTTATATTAGCATTAAAAGGTCCAATATTTGAAGAATAATTAAGCATATTATGCCATATCCACCAAATAAAATATTTAGTAATGACTAAAATGATGTTTACAAAGCATGTCTAACAAATTGAGAAATGTTTATATAATAATATTTTAGAGCTAAAAATGAGGCTACAAAAAACTAATATTTAGGATGACCAGAAATCTATACTAGACAAAAAAAGAAAAACCTTGAAGGAAATTATCAGGATGTTGTCATTATCTCTGGGTAGTGGAACGATGAGGAAGTATTCATTATTCCCAACTGCTTTTCTATATTTTTTCCAAATTTCTGAATGAGAGAAAATTTTATGCATAAAATGTCTATGGATAAATGTAAGTAAACATCATTGCATCAGCTTTCTTTCAGCAGAGTTATTATTATGAATTCATAATAAACCTTGATTGGCATATTCAACAAGAGATAAAAGAATAAAAAGAATTTTAAAAGGCTATTCTGGACACACTCCATAGGGGTTAGCCCTGCTCCATAAGGAGCAGTGGAGCAGTTAAAAAAAAGAATTTTAAGGGAATACTCTGAACAAGTATATGTTAACAAATTAGATAACAGATGAAATGGACAAATTCCTAGAACTACCACAAATGACTCAAGAAGAAATAGAAAATCTAAACTGGCACATAACAAGAGACAGAATACGTAATCAAAGAAACTACACACAAAGAAAATTTCATACCCAGATAGCTTCACTTATGAATTCTACCAAATATTTAAAGAATTAATACCAAATATTCATAAACTCTTCCAAAAAATGGAAGGGAAAGGAACACTTTCCAACTTGTTCTATAAGGCCAATATTGCCCTGACAGTTAAATTAGACAAAGATATCACAAAAAAACTAGACACCAGTATCTCTTATGAATATAGATGCAAAATTCCTCTACAAAATACCAGCAAACTGAATTCAGCAACACATAAAAAGCATTATACACCAAGACTGAGGGGATTTATCTTAGGAAGGCCAAGCTGGTTTAATATCAATTAACATAATATGCCATATCATAAAATAAAGGACAAAAACCACATGATCATCTCAATACATGCAGAAAAAGTACTTGACAAAATTAAATACCACTTTGTAATAATTTAAAAAATCAATAAACTAGGAATAGGAGTGTGTTTTCTCAACCTGATAAAGAGCATCTATGATAAAGATAAAACCAAAATAAGACTTACTGGTGAAAGACTGAATGCTTCTCCCCTAAGATCAGTAACAAGACAAGGATGGCTACTCTTGCATTTCTATTTGACATTGTAGTGGAGGCAAGAAAATGAAACAAAAGGCATTGGAAACAAACAAGTAAAACTATATTTGCGGATGACCTGGTTTGTCAATAAAAATTTCTAAAATATCCAGTAAAAATCGATTAGAGCTAATAAATGAGTTCAGCAAGGTTTTGGGATACAAGACCAATATACAAAAATCGATTTTTAAACACTTGCAATAAACAATTCAAAAAGGAAATTAACAAAAATCCATGTATATCATCAAAAAGAATTTTAAAACCTAGGTTAAATTTAATGAAAGAAGTATAAAACTTACACTCTGAACACTACAAGACACTGGTGAAAGAAAGACCTAAATAGATGGAAAGGCATCCCATATTCATGGATCAGATTATTTAATTAAGATCGCAATACTCCCCAAGTTCATCTACAGATTCAACACAACCCCTGTCAACATTCCAGCTGGCTTCTTTTGAGACATTAACACACTGATTCTAAAATTTATATGGAAATGTAAGAGACCCAGAATAGCCAAAATAATCTTGAAAAAGAGAAAGTTGAAGGATTCATACTTCCCAATTTTGAAACTTTATTTAAAAATAAGCTATAGTAACGCAGACACTGGTACTGGCATAAGAAAAAGGTATAGATCAATGGAATAGAAGTGAGAGCCCAGAAATAAACAACATTTATGGTCAATTGATTTTTTGACAATGGTACTAAGATCATTCAATGGGGAAAGAACAGTCTTTTCAACAAACGGTGCTAGGACATCTGGATAACCACATGCAAAAAATGAATTTGTACTTCTACCTCATACCATATGTGACAATCAACAACTCAGAATGGTCCAAAAGCTTAAATGTAAGAGCTAAAACCAGAAAACTGGCTTTTTTGCCTTTAAATATATATATATTTAGGGGGTACAAGTGCAATTTTGTTACACATATAATGAAGCCTGGGCTTTTAGTGTACACTGTACTCATTAAGTAATTTCTCATCCCTCACCCCCCTCCCAGCCTCCCAGCTTTCTGAGTCTCCAGTGTCTTCTATTCTATTCTCTGTGCCCATGTGTACACATGATTTAGCTCCCACTTATATGTAAGAACGTGGGGTATTTGACTTTCTGTTTTTGAGTAATTTCACTTAGGATAATGGCATCTTGTTCCATCCATGTTGCTGCAAAAGACATGATTTCATTCCTTTTTATGGCTGAGTAGTATTCCATGGCATACACACATGCAAACACACACACACACACACACACACACACAAACCCCACGTTTTCTTTAACCAGTCACCCATTGAAAGACACAGTGATTCCATATCTTTGCTATTGTGAATAGTGCTGCAGTAAACATAAGAGTGCAGGTATCTATTTGATATAATGACTTCCTTTGGGTAGAGTCCATGGTGGGATTGCTGGATGAAACGGTAGTTTGGTAGTCCTATTTTTAGTTCTTGGAGAAATCTCCGTAATGTTTTCCATAGAGGTTGTACTAATTTACACTCCTGCCAGCAGTGGTAGGCATTCCCTTTTCCCTACATTCTCGCCTACATCTCTTGTTTTTTGACTTTTTAGTAATAGCCATTCTGACTGGTATATAAGAGGGCAGCTCACTGTGGTTTCAGTTTGCATTTATCTGATGATTAGTGATGTTGAGCATTTTTTTCTTATGTTTGTTGGCCATTTGTATGCCTTCTTTTGAAAAATGTCTGTTCGTGACCTTTGCCCACTTTTTAATGGGGTTATTTTTTTTTCTTGTTGAATTATTAGAGAACTCTTAAAGTAAGATATATGAGCATAAATATTTTTGGATTTGGGGATGGATTCTTAGATATGACACCAAAAGTACAAGTGACTAAAGAAAAAATAAAGTGAACTTCATCAAAATTAAAAACTTTTGTGCTTCAAAGAACACCATCAACAAAGTATGAAGAGTATCCAATGAATAGGAAAAAAGATTTACGAATCACATATTTGATAAGAAACTTGTATCTGAACATGAAAAGATGTTCAATGTCATCACTCATTAGGGAATCCAAATGAAAGCTACAGTGAGATACCACTTCATACTCACTAGGATGACTATCATCAAAAGAATAGACAGTCACAACTATTGCCGATAACGTGGAGAAACTGAAACCCTTATACATTGCTGGTAGGAATGTAGAATGGCACAGTCACTTGGGAAAATAGCTTGGAAATTTCTAAAAATGTTAAACATAGAGCTACCATATGACCCAGCAATTCCACTTCTAGGTATATACCCAAGAGAACTGAAAACATTTGCTCACAACAGCATTGTTCATAATGGTCGAAAAGCTGAAACAGGCTGGGCACGGTGGCTCATACCTATAATCTCAGCGTTTTGGGAGGCCGAGGCGGGCAGATCACCTGAGGTCAGGAGTTTGAGACTAGCCTGGCCAATGTGGCGAAACCTCATCTCTACCAAAAATTAGCTGGGTGCAGCAGCAGGCGCTTGTAATCCCAGCTACTCTGGAAGCTGAGGCAGGAGAATCACTTGAACCTGGGAGGCAGAGGTTGCAGTGAGCCAAGATCACCCCACTGTAATCCAGCCTGGGCGACAGAGCAAGACTCTGCCTCAAAAAAAAAAAAACAAAAAACAGCCAAGCTGAAACAATCCAAATGTCTATCAATTGATGAATAAACATAATGTGGCTTATTCATACCATGAAATATTATTCTGCAATAAAAAGGAATAAAGTACTGATACATGCCACAACACGGACAAAGCCAGACACAAAAGGTCATGTAATGTATGACTCCATTTACATGAAATGTCCATAATAGATAAATCCATAGAGGCTGAACGTAGATTTGTGGTTGCCAGGGTCTGAGAGGAGAGAGAAAGTACTTAATGGATAAGGGATTTTACTTTGGAGTATTGGAAATGTTTCAGAAGTAGATAGGGGTTGTGATTGCACAACACTGTGAACATACCAACTGCTACTGAGTTGTTCACTTTACAATGGCTAATTTTATGTTAGGTGAATTTCCCCTCAATAAATCACAGGTATTTGAAAGAAAAAGCAATCCAGAAATTGAAGCTTATATTTCCATTTACATGCAATGGCTTATAAGTTGAAAAGTATTTCAAAAAGAGAGAGAATTTGTTTTTACAAGTTGGACTTGGCCTTTTTTTTTTAAACCTAAGAAATGTGGCTAAATTTAAAGAACTTTTTTATATCTAGTGATCCTAAATATAAAAAGATAATTTCTCTTTACTCTCTGCTAATAAATGGCTACTATAGTAGTAGAGTTCAGACAGAGTTTTTGAAAGATTTATTTCATGTCATGCTTAAAGATTTGAAAGAGTTAGTACAGCTCCTATGTCCCTTCCTACTTTCAGAGATGAGTTTCCTACATCATCAGCGCAAGTCAGCTGGGTAGGAGAACAACATTTGATTCCCAAAGGAAAACATCCCATGCTATTTAGTATAGCACATTCTACATCCTAAACTCTCCACCTTAAGCCTGAATAAACTTCCAAAAGCAAGATCTGGAACAGAAATTGGGGAAATTATCTGTAACTGAGACATCAAAGAAGTGGAGTTTAAGAGGAAATTACTCACAGTAATTGTCTCGGCTTATTTGTTTTTATTTTAATTTGCTCGTTGGAAGCTCTATCCCTTAAACACTCAAGTTTGTTTTAACTAGATGCCAATAGCCATAAGAACCTCAGTACAAAATAAACAAAGTGAATATTTAAGCTTCTCATTATATGGGGGTAAAGAAAGGCATGTCATCTATTTAGAAACAATACACCTTTTTTTGGAAACAGATGATCTAGCATTCTCCCAATTCTCCTAGAATATTTTTAAAACAAGAGGCAAATCTCATGAAGTTCTGTGTTGAACAGATATAGAAGTAATGTGATCATTGGGTTATAAAATCTAATAAAAATTCAATGATGCTACTAAATGTCACGAAAGTATGCATATAGCTATTTGTAAAAGTATTAAAGAAACATATATAAATTACAATGTCTTTCTTGTTCCCTGCCACTGAGTTTTAAATTGAGATTTTATATTGGTACATTTTGAACTGAAATTAAATCAATCATAAACTATCTCTAAGACAATACTTTATGGTACTTCATAAATTCAAAGCTACATCTTCCTAAATGTAGTTTCCTATGCTCCTCTAATGATGCCTTGTGCAAATCACACAGGGCAGCTTGAGCATCGTGGGAGTAAATGAGAAAGGGTGAGAGGGTGAGACCAGCTCATTTGCCCCTTTTCATTCATAAACACAGGCACATTCCCAGTACTCACATGTCTGAGAATTCTTGATTCTCGTTGAAGAAGTGTTGCATCCCATGACTTCTATCTAAATCATACGTGTTCACAAATTCAACTTCTGATTTTAAGACAGAGTGTGAAAAGTCCCTCCCTTTAAGCTGCAAGGAACCACTCTTAGCCGATCCTCTTCAGTCACAGATTCTAATGAGGAAGACAGGAGGGAGGGAAGGAAATTGCCAGTTAACCACATGGTAGCTGAGGGGCTGCTCAGCAGGATTCATTTTATGCTTCTTCTGAATCGCTGTTCATCATGTGATGTCGAAAGTGATCAGACATAATCTAATCCTGGTTTATTTTCCAAAACACAGTAGCAGCTACAGAGCAGCTATAGGCTGCTTCTCTGCTAGACATAAATGAGTTTCACCATGTCTAGGTCACATCCAGCTCTGTATAAAATAGAGCATTCAAAATGAAAAGAAAAATGGAAATATGAGAGTGCACGATTTTCTAATTTAAATACAGGGAATGGGATGTGGAGGAGCATAATTAACTGTTTCGGTTTTCAGCTCAAAGTAATTCAACCTATCTAGGCTTTTAAAAACACAAATTAGAAGCTGACTATGAGACAAAAACAACATATTTAAACAATTACGCTAAAATTCAAAGTGAGTTCTTTGACAGTATTTCTCAGAATAGGTTGGGGACTTGTTTTAAAAAAAGGAGGCTTGAGGCCGGGCGTGGTGGCTCAAGCCTGTAATCCCAGCACTTTGGGAGGCCGAGGCAGGTGGATCACGAGGTCAAGAGATCGAGACCACCCTGGTCAACATGGTGAAACCCCATCTCTACTAAAAATACAAAAAATTAGCTGGGCATGGTGGTGCGTGCCTATAATCCCAGCTACTCAGGAGGCTGAGGCAGGAGAATTGCCTGAACACAGGAGGCGGAGGTTGCGGTGAGCCGAGATCGTGCCATTGCACTCCAGCCTGGGTAACAAGAGCAAAACTCCGTCTCAAAGAAAAAAAAACAAAACAAAACAAAAAAAAACACCAACCAAAAAAAGGAGGCTTGAAACCACTCCTCAAATTTAGGAATCGTTATCTGTGAGAATGCCCTTTTATTTTATTTTATTTTTATTTTTTCAGATGCAGTCTCGCTCTGTCGCCCAGGCTGGAGTGCAATGGTGTGATCACGGCTCACTGTAGCCTCAACCTCCCAGGCTCAGATGATACTCCCGCCTCAGCCTCCTGAGTAGCTGGGACTACAGGTGTGCGCCACCATGCTTGGCTAATTTTTTGTATTTTTAGTAGAGACTGAGTTTCGCCAGGTTGGCCAGGATGGTCTCGAACTCTTGACCTCAGGTGATCCACCTGCCTCCGCCTCACAAAGTGCTGGGATTACAGGCATGAGCCACTGCACTTGGCCAAGAGTGCCCTTTTAAACAAGCTCTCCAGGCACTGCCGAGGCCCCTCTGGAGTCTAATTTGTGTTCTGCGGTCATTCCATGAGCTCCCTGACTCCCATAATCACTTGATGGGTGTATTCAACAAAACTCCTTTCCATAGTATACCATCATGTCACTTTTTAGGGTGGTGTTTCCTTTATTTTGAGATATTCCAAATCAACCTGATCTAATATATTTGCATTCCGTTTTTTTCTTCCAGACAGGGTCTCACTCTGTTACCCAGGATGGAGTGTAGTGGCACAATCACAGCTCACTGCAGCCTTAATCTCTCAAGCACGCACCATGACACCCGGCTAATTTAGTTTTTTATCAAGACAGGGTCTCCCTATGTTACTGAGGCTGGTCTCAAACTCCTGGGCTCAAGTGACTCTCCGACCTCATCCTCCCAAAGTGCTGGGATTACAGGTCTGAGCCATCTTGCCCAGCTCTGTTTGATTTCTTGACAGGAACAAAGTCGGAGAACAACTGACATATCTATCTTTCCATTAGTACTACACTAAAAGCTTAAAAATTTCAACTCAACTGAAGAAAGGGGAAAGTAAAATAAGCAAAACATTTGAACCATGGCAATATTTTGAAAATAACAATAAGCTTAATAAACAGATTTTCTGACCGGAGGTAAACCTGATTATTTCATGTATTGAATTAATTAAACTTCCTAAACTTTGGGTTATTTCCAAATTTTTATTTATTTATTTTTTAAGACAAAGTCTCACTCTGTCACCCAGGCTGGAGTGCAGTGGTGCAACCATGACTCACTGCAGCCTCCACCTCCTGGGCTCAAGTGATCCTCCCACCTCAGCCTCCTGAGCAGCTGAAACTACAAGAATGTGCCACCATACCCAGCTAAGTTTTGTACTTTTTTTGTTGACACGAGGCATCACCATGTTGCCCAAGTTGGTCTCAAACTCCTGGCCTCAAACAACGTGCCCAACTCAGCCTCCCAAAGTGCTGGGATTACAGGCATGAGCCATTGTGCTTGGCTCTTATTTCCAAATTTGATAGGCACTTCTTTTGTGTCTTCCCTATCTAAATCATGTCTAAAGAAAATTAACAACCATCCTCCCTGTTCACCACAGATCTGTTACCTTCAAACTCTCTGAGCACATTTGTTCAGTTAGGTGGTAAACTTGCCTATCATAACTCTCATTTATCTGTGAGACATCCTGGAAAATTTTACTAAACATCTTAATAAAATGATGATATATATTTTGATACTTTGACATTTCAGCTTATTCCAGCAAAAGAAGAGAGAGAGGAGGAGGAGAAAAGGAAGGGCAGAGGAGGAATAAAGGAAGGAAATCAATTTGGGAAGATTGTTAATAACAAAATCATAGAGGTTTTAAGGTGAGAGAGACTTTTAAAATTACCTAGTATTTACACAATGGGCATGGAAGTTAAGCATCTTGTCCCATGTCATATGGAACTGTGGTTGTCATACTTTGTCGCATATTAGTATCACCTGGGGAGCTGTTCAAACTCCCCGTACTCAGCCTGCACCTCATTAAGTCAGAATCTCTTGGGGTTTAAAAAATACTGATGCCCAAGTCCCAACCCCAGAGAATTTGATGTAACTGGTACTGGGTCAGGGATTGGTCATTAAGATTTTTTTCAGTTTTTCAGATTCTAATACACAGGAAAGTTTGACAATCTCTAACAGAGATGATATCTTAGCAAACCTATGCTGCTGCATAGTGATGATCACATTTTCCTAGAACTGCTTTGATTCCATCTTTTTTTTTTTTTTTTTTTTTTTTTTTTTTTTTTTTTTTTTTTTTTGAGATGAAGACTTGCTTCTTTGCCTGGGCTGAAGTGCAGTAGCACGATCTCGGCTCTCTGCAACCTCCGCCTCCCGGGTTCAAGCAATTCTGTGCCTCAGCCTCCTGAGTAGCTGGGATTACAGGCACCCACCACCACACCTGGCTAATTTTTGTATTTTAGTAGAAACAAAGTTTTACTATCTTGGCCAGGCTGGTCTTGAACTTCTGACCTCGTAATCCACCCACCGCAGCCTTCCAAAGTGCTGGGATTACAGGTGTGAGCCACTGCGTCTGGTGGCTCCATCTAGTTCAAGCTGAATTTTTCCAGAGGTCATGTCAGGCCACCAAATCTGTGGCTTCTAGCATCTACTCTTTCCTCATTTTTGAAATTGGGGCACTATTCATCTAGGAATTCATCTAGTCGTGGCAACACTGTCCAGGTACCTAGATCAGTGCTCTCCAAATCAAGTGCTCACAAGATTTACTGGGGGTAGGGGGATGCAGATTCCCAGGCTCTACTGACAATACTCAGATTCAAAAGTCCAGGGCCTTGGAATATGCATTTAAAGTGCACCCTTCCGGGAACTTTGATGTAAGCAAGCCCCACATCTCAGTTGGAGAAACACTACTTTTTTTTTGAGACGGAGTTTCGCTCTTGTTACCTAGGCTGGAGTGCAATGGCGCGATCTCGGCTCAGTGCAACCTCCGCCTCCTGGGTTCAGGCAATTCTCCTGCCTCAGCCTCCTGAGTAGCTGGGATTACAGGCACGTGCCACCATGCCCAGCTAATTTTTTCTATTTTTTAGTAGAGACGGGGTTTCACCATGTTGACCAGGATGGTCTCGATCTCTCGACCTCGTGATCCACCCGCCTCGGCCTCCCAAAGTGCCGGGATTACAGGCTTGAGCCACCGCGCCCGGCGAAACACTACTTTCTAACAGTATGCATCTCTCCCTTGGGCTTTGCTCCATCCTCATGCTATTTTTTCTATACCTTTTTATGAAGACATAAGAATTGGGGCTGGGTGCAGTGGCTGTCACTCATAATCCTGGCACTTTGGGAGGCTGAAGCAGACGGATCCTTTGAGCCCAGGAGCTTGAGACCAGCCTGGGCAACATAGGGAGACACCATCTCTATAAAAAATACAATTAGCCAGGCATGGTGGCACACACCTGTAGTCCCAACTACTCAGGAGGCTGAGGCGGGAGGATCATCCGAGCCTGGGAGGTCCAGGCTTCAGTGAACCGTGATCACACCACTGCATTCCAGCCTGGGCGACAGAGTGAGACCCTGACCCCCCCCCCCAAAAAAAAGTATATTTTTTAATTTAAAAAAGAAAACAGGGAAAAAAAAGAATTGAGCATTCGGTAGGCCATAAACACTGATTGGACTGATTGATATATTTCAATTCCAATTTTATTTTTCCACACAAAAAAAGCAATGTCTCAATGTCTCTCCAGAGGCAATTGGTTCTGTCACCCCTCAGTTAATTCACAACAAACAAAATTACACAACAAACACAATTTCATATAAAAGATTCATTAAGAACTCAAAAGCATCAAACTTGAGTATATTTCTGTTAGACTATTTGCCCCATGGGCAACTTCCTAAATATCCCTTGAATCTCTGGCACCCACATGGTGCCCTTCACATTGCAGATGTTGGATAATGCTAAATGAATGAATGAATGAATGAATATAGGACTCAATATTTCTAGGCCAGAGTCCTTTAAAAATTTAGTTGCTAAAAGTCATTATTAATCCATCATTTTGTATACAGGTGTGTGCTATTTGATTATACAAAAGCATTTTATTAAATCAGAAAGGGGTGGTACTTATACATCAATTTTTAAAAAAAGCTTTTAAATCATGATGGAAAGACGTGATTATTATTCTAAAATTTTATTATCCATTAGAAAAAAATTGGCTATTAGAATTTTTTACATTATTATCAATTTATTTTTTACCTGTTTTTCTCTCAGGTAATAGGTCACAAAAAAAAGTCAGTTCTTTTACATTCTCACCAAAATATGAGCTGGTAAAGCAAGGTACCACTTACCCCTCCCATGTACTGCCCCACCTAGACTTCCAGGAGCGAGGGAAGTGAGTTTGTAAGCAATGCATGTGCCTTTAAGGACATCTCTGACTGTAAAGCTAATAAAAATGATGGGATTTTCCATGACTTCATAAAATCTAAGCTTCTTCCATTTCCCACCCTCTGTCAGTATTAGGAAAGCTCTTAGTGCATTAAAGAAGTCTCTGAAGAAGTGATTCCCTGAGGTCTGAAAAGGATTCTCAGGCCCAAAGAGGTGGGGGGCGTCCACAGGGGTCACAAAGGCCCAAAAAGGCCCTAGTGGGTAACACAAGCCCCTGGATGGATCTTGGCAAAAAACAAAAAAAACAAAACAGCTTGAAACTTGGCAAGTGCTGCAGTCCCCTCCAATATATACCAAGGATGGTTTTAAAGGGTAAGTATGCAATAATGGATCATCACTGGCATGCACTTACAAACTGCAAAAGGAAAGACTTCCGCTAAAAGGTTTTTACTGTGTGTGTGTTGGGGGTGAGTGGGTGGAACTGATAATTTTTCAGTTTTTTTCATCCTAATCTTTCACTTCTAATGCTGAAAATACAAGGGAAGAACAAAAGACAGGCTGCAGAGACAACATGACCTCCCTCTGCCACCAAGCACCCTCCAACCACTAGCCCAGCCTCCCCGAGTTGTTCTTGCTCATTCCTAAGGTGATTTGATTTCTAAGCTCATCTCTATCCCATTCCCACACCTTGGCTCAGTCACCCTGACACGACCCCTCTCTGGCATTCTAGATGTCAGCTTCACAATTTCCCACGCTAGAATTTAGCTTTTCCTAGAGATGTTGGCTTCAGCAAGAAATTGGCTTTAGCTCTAGCCCTGATTAACTAAAACCTAGAAACCATAGCCATTCAATTGACACCAATACTCTCTACCCTCGCCCCCAACCACCACAGTGAGGGTGAAGTAGGCAGGTGTAATTCTTCCCCACTGGACTGGGCTAGCGTAGAGAACAGATGCCTCCTCAGGCTCTCCCTATTGCATTCTGCTTGGTATTCATTGCCACAGAGGTTTTATAGCCTGATATCTGTGGCCTAAATATAGTGAAGAGGCATAGGGTGAGGCAGAGGAGTCCCTGGCGGCCTGCACCAGAGAGGTCCCTTCTACTACTACATTTCCAGCAGAATACTGGAGCAATTGCTTATGTCTGGGATATTAAATGAGTAAGGGGATGTCTATAAGACTAAGCTGGTGATTCTTCCTGGGTCTCGCCAGATTAGAGGATAAGAAAAGGGAGGAGGCCGGGTACAATGGCTCACACCTGTAATCCTAGCACTTTGGGAGGCTGAGGTGGGCAGATCACGAGGTCAGGAGTTGAAGACCAGCCTGGCCAACGTGGCGAAACCCTGTGTCTACTAAAAGTACAAAAATTACCCAGGTGTGGTGGTGGGTGCTTGTAATCCCAGCTACTCAGGAAGCTGAGGCAGGAGAATCACTTGAACCCAGGAGGTAGAGGTTGCAGTGAGCCGAGATCATGCCATTGCACTCCAGCCTGGGTGACAAGAGCAAGACTCCCATCTCAAAAAAAGAAAAGAAAAGAAAATGGAGGGAATTATACTGACCACAAGAAAGTGTCTGAAACTATCTGCTGGTATATCAGACATGACTGTAATCAGGAAACAGCTTGGCCTGGTGCCAGGTTTTCCAGAGTGTATTTGTGGAAGAGTAGTTCTATGTGGTTTATGATTCTAGGACTAAGGCCAAAATAAAGGTCCCACCATCGCATAATAAGTTTAGGGTATGTAGGGTTGAAAAGGTTTCTTTATTGCAGCACTTCTCAGAGCCTTTAATGTATGAACATACACTGTGAATCTCTCAGAAAGAGCTGATCACTATTTCCCAAACAGCCTAGCAAGGAGCCCTTTTGAAGTAAGGCATCTCAAGAACTATTGTTCCTAACTGCCTAATGCTGGCCCAGTGGAGCCTTGGGTTTAGAAGTCAGACAACAGGAGTTTGAATTCTCAGCTAGTCATTAATTCCTCTGTACCTCAGTTTCCTCATAAGAAAACAGAGATAATAATGCATATCTTGCTGACTTGTACTGAGGACTTAGTGGCGGGGAAAAAACTGGCTTGAACAAAGACCAACTCTTTTTAGCTGATGAGTTAGGAGGGGGCATGCATGGGTGGGGACCCACTGTATTTGTTTAAGTCTCTTTCTTTAGAATGCTTTGTCTGGGGCCTCCCAAAGACTAAAGCCCTTGGGTACCTACAAGTTCTGGGATAACTGAGAGTCACAAAGCAATGGGCTCTTTTCCCTTGAGAGCTCTAAGATCTGAACGAATGCTATACCAGCAATCATAATGGTAGCTAAAATCACTACTATTGATTAAGGGACTACTATTTACCCAGCACAGCGGGTGCTTTATATTTCTATTATTTCAGTTCACTCTCACAGCAAACTTTCAAGGTGGTATTGTCATCTCCATGTTACAGATGAACAAAATTGAGACTCAGGAGGTAAATACCATACTCCCTGGCATAGCTGCTTAGTGGCAGAACTGAAGACTCGCTCTGTTTAATCATTAAAGAACAAAAATGTCTTCCCACTAAAAGACTATGCTTTGGTTTCAGGATCTAATCTGACCACTTTGCATAATAACTAAATCACTAAAGAGAATTTTGGACACTGTAAGGAATTCTGTTTCCAGTCTCACAGATAGCTGGAAACCTCTAAGGTGCCAAGGAGCCAAGGGAGCTAAAGGAAGATTTCTAAATATGAAGGAATGCAGTAGAGTTTGGAGAACACTCCCTGAAGGGACCTAGAAGGGTTTCTGGAAGAATCCCTTCCCTCATTTTCTAGCTCTCAACCCAAGTGACCATGGAGTTTTTCCAAATATCAAGTTCATTTGAAATAGGCCACAAACCTTCAGATTGCCAAGTCATCTGTACATCTTCTTCAACTGATGGCAATTGATTTACAACCAGCATCTCTGAGAACAATCATTCCGAGAAATTGCAAAGCAGTAAGATATACTCCAACGAATACACATTCCCTGTTCCATTGCCACACAATATATGTTTATGATGTAGACTTCTGCTTGCCCCAAATCCCTAAGAAAAAACAAACATATTACCTGTTTCTTCCGTTTGGCCAATGCAGAGGTTTTTTTTCTCACCCCGGGTGTTTCAAAAGAAATGAAGACGAGAAAGAAAACTTCTTTATGGTGGAACGTAGAGGTCTAAAAGAAAAGAGGTACAATTTCAGCTCTCTCTGAAGCACCCCCCAACACACACACACCCCCCACTCTGCAGAGAGATCTCTTGCTTAAACAAACAAACAAACGTATATACACACTCATACAAAAATAAATAATTAGAACAGGGCCAGGCTGCTCTGCCTTTCAGCCTGGAAGGCAAGCCCAGAGCCAGGAATCTAGGATTCAGTGCGCTGGCTGTGAGTGCAGCTCTCTGCCCCAGCCCTGCTCTGTTACTGGCCTGAAGATGAGCTCAAGTAGTGGGCTGCAAAGTCAGCGGCCACGTGACTGCTTCCAAAGGGACCAGGCTCTGTATGGGCAGGACCAGGCTACTGTTTGCATGAATAATCTGCCATCCGTACAAAATAGAAAAGAGAATTTCAGTAAAGAAGAGCAGAAAAGCACTGTTTTTTTTTTCTTTTTTTGAGACAGAGTCTTGCTCTGTCACTAGGCACCAGGCTGGAGTGCAGTGGCGCAATCTTGGCTCCCAGTTTCAAGCAATTCTCCTGCCTCAGCCTCCTGAGTAGCTGGGACTACAGGCATGCGCCACCACGCCCAGCTAATTTTTGTATTTTAGTAGAGACGGGGTTTCACCATGTTGGCCAGGATGGTCTCAATCTCTTGACCTCGTGATCTACCCACCTTGGCCTTCCAAAGTGCTAGGATTACAGGCGTGAGCCACCACCCCCAGCCCAGAAAAGCATTCTTTAGGTAAACTGAGGATAATTTTCAGAAAACGTTACAGTGGCGTGGTACAATTAAGAGAAGGAACTGGAAAAACTAAACATTCTTGCTTGGTTCTAGAAAGGTGTGGGTTTAAGGGAGCAGCCACTGGGTCTTAAGACATACTCTACCAGCTGTTCAATAGCTCCTTGTGGGAGGACCTATCTGTGAAGGGAGAATCACCTCCCTTCTGCAGCAGAGAGGGGAAGGAAAGTTGGCCTATAATGCTGCTGGGTTTGGGAGAGGAGGAAGACATACTTGAAAATTCAAAGTGCCCCGGCAGTAATGAACACCAGCAGCCACAGTTCTGCTATGTTCGAGGCAATCTAGCGGTGGTCTTGTTCCCAGAGGCTCATGCTGACCGCAGCTGCACCGCCAGCACTTTCCCTAGCAAACTCCTCCTAGCTGGTGACACAGCATCCACGTTTTCAAGCTTACTGGTCTTAGGTTTCACCAGCTAAAATTTACAGGACTCTAGCCATAACCATTTCATAACCCCACCCAAGCTGCTCTTTAGCAAGATTCCTTTCTGCAATTGAGAGCCACAGGAGATCTAGTAAAGTGGTTACCTAGTTTGCCATTTAATCGGATGGAGTCACTTGAAAAATAACCGGTGAGGTGGCTCTGGGCTTCTGCCCTCCTATTAGTATATTAAACATCACCAGAGGGCCTCATTATGAGGCAATACAACCATTCAGGTTTCCACGGTGGGGACGCCAAGAGTAGGACCTGATGAGGCTGCCACACAAATTGTAAAATGATAGCATAATTACTGAGGCTTCGAAAAAACAGTGGACAATGTAGCTATACAGCTGGCTCTCCCAGCCAAATGCCTATTCAATCCTCAGCCATTAAATGATGGCTATGTCTAGATACAGTTATTCCAATGTCACCTCCTCTGTGTGAGGCCTTTCCTGAATCACCAATGGGGAATTAGTCACTCTGTCTTCTGGCTCTCAAAGCCATATGTGTGTCCAATTATAGAGCTGCTCAATGTGTGATATAATTTGCCCTTTATACATGTGAAATCCTAAAGGGAAAGGATCTATTTCATTCCTGTTGGCATCCCCAGTTGTGTGGTGTTTTTTCTCTTTTTCTTTTTTTTTTTTTTTTTTTGAGACACAGTCTCCCTCTGTTGCCCAGGCTGGAGTGCAGTGACACGATCTGGGCTCACTGCAACCTCTACCTCCCAGGTTCAAGCGATTCTCCTGTCTCAGCCTCCCAAGTAGCTGGGATTACAGGCATACACCAGCACACTTGGCTAATTTTTGTATTTTTAGTAGAGACGGGATTTCACCATGTTGGCCAGGCTGGTCTCAAACTCCTGGCCTCGGGTGATCCGCCTTGGCCTCCTAAAGTGCTGGGATTACAGGCATGAAGCACTGCACCTGGTCACATCCTCAGTTTTAAACCTACTCGTTACTGAATGCAAAAGAGGTACTCACCAAATATTTGTTTAACCACAGAAAGAAAGGAAAGCAGAGAAAAAGCTCATGATTTAGGTGGTTATTTTAATGGCCAGCCCCTGGACCATGAATTGGATTGGCTGTGCCCTTTATGTGATTTGTTGAAAACTTAGAATTTGCTTTAAATCAACAACTTCACTGTATTTTTCTATTGTACAAAGAACACTGAAATGTTACTTTGAGCACCACAGGGGTCTTACAGTCAGCCTCCGATTGTTAAATGAACCAAATTGATGTAAGTGAATAAATCACCATAATGATAACATCTATCAAGTACTGACCATGTTCTAGGCACTTTTAAATTTGACATATGTTAACCTTATTTCATCCACACCCCATCCTCTGAGGTATATACTATTATGATCCCTCTTCACCCATTAGGAACTGTAGCCTAGAGTCAAACAGCTGGAGTACAGTGGCTCAATCATGGCTTACTGCAGCCTTGATCTTGCAAGCTCAAGTGATCCTCCTGCCTCAGCCTCCTGAGAAGCTGGGACAACAGACATGTCCCACCATACCTGGCTATTTTTTTTTTTTTAATAGAGATGAGGTCTTGCTATGTTGCCCAGGCTGGTCTCCAGCTCATCAGCTCAAGCAATCCTCCCCACTCAGCCTCCCAAAGGGCTAGCATTACAGGTGTGAGCCACCACCCCCAGCCTTTTTGAACTTTGTTGATCATGGACCCCTCACAGTAAGTTTTGTGAGAATGGACCAGGCATATTTATTTATTTACAGCTAATACTGCCAAACTGATCTATTTCGTACATGATCAAATATACATGGAAATAGAAAAGTTAACAAGACTAAGAAAATAGATAAAAATGTGAGTTCTGATGTTTTGCTTTCTGATCTCCAGCAGATCTCTGTGTATCTGCTGTGGGGCAGCAACCCCAGTTTTGGAGACTACTGAGGGTTAGGAAGTGGTGATTGGGTGTGATTGCTTGCCAGTGGCCCCAGCATCAGGAGGATAACTCAGAGCCAGAGGAAAGAGGAGGGAAGGGGGCTTCCAGAGCTATGCATTTGCTATAGTACTTAAGTAGGGTGTGAAATGGGAGAGGGGAACTAGAAATCAAAATGAACTTCTTTCCTTGTGATAATGCTGCAATAACATAAAGAAAGGCGCCCAGATGTTAAGATTGAAAAATGGCTGCCCTCTCCACCTCATCAGGCTGGACTTAATCTCTCTTGATTGCCTTCCCTTCCTTTCTCACTTCCCCACTGCCCTACTTCCTTTCTCCCTGCCTTCCAGATAAACTTCTTGCTCTCAAATGTTTAGCTCAGGCTCTTCTTCTGAGACATCCCAACCCACGACATTTAGCTAGTCCATGGCAATAGCAAACTATGGAAAGACAGAGGGGAATGGAGAAGCCTGGCTACCTCTCAAGGGAGAGAGATGGCATTGCAGGCAAGTCTCTCCTATTTTACAAGCTTCCTGGAGCCAGCCACAGTTCCAATTTCTGCAGAGGCAAAGTAGTTCTAATGGGTAGCTCCCATAATGGATCATGACACACCCTGAGGAGTATGCTAGAATCGAGGCAAAGTAGCCGGACTGGAGAGGAGACTAAGAAAACAGCGGCATGTGCAGATCTGTTTGGTGGTAGGTACATAAGGTGTCTGCTTGTGGCTCCTGATACCTCAGTGCCCCATAGCACCAAAGTGAGAAAGCTCAGACAGGGCTGGCCTCCCAGCTCTGGTGGCTCTGATTTATCCTCCTGATGCTGGGGCCACTGGCAAGCAATCACACCCAATCACCACTTCCTAACCCTCAGTAGTCTCCAAAACTGGGGTAGCTGCCCCACAGCAGATACACAGAGATCTGCTAGAGATCAGAAAGCAAAATATCAGAACTCACATTTTTATCTATTTTCTTAGTCTTGTTAACTTTTCTATTTCCATGTATATTTGATCATGTACGAAACAGATCAGTTTGGTAGTATTAGCTGTAAATAAATAAATATGCCTGGTCCATTCTCACAAAACTTACTGTGAGGGCTCCATGATCAACAAAGTTCAAAAAGGCTGGGGGTGGTGGCTCACACCTGTAATGCTAGCCCTTTGGGAGGCTGAGTGGGGAGGATTGCTTGAGCTGATGAGCTGGAGACCAGCCTGGGCAACATAGCAAGACCTCATCTCAAAAAAAAAAAAAAAAAAATAGCCAGGTATGGTGGGACATGTCTGTTGTCCCAGCTACTCAGGAGGCTGAGGCAGGAGGATCACTTGAGCTTGCAAGATCAAGGCTGCAGTAAGCCATGATTGAGCCACTGTACTCCAGCCTGGGCAACAAAGCAAGACCTTGTCTCAAAAAAAAAAAAAAAAAAAAAAAAAATCAAGGGACTCAAATTCAAAGGGCCAGCTCCTTCATGAAGAAAAGAAAGGAATACCAAGTAATTTTTCACTTAAATAGAGAAAGGATCAAGCATATTTTCAAGGGTGAGGTCTCGGTACTGAAAAATCACATTAAGTAGGAGAAAAGAGAGGCCGGATCTGACAAGTCATTAGGAAGTCATTAAAAGAAATTAAAAGTGGGTCAGGAGTCACCATCAGATGGAAGAAATTTATAAAGGTCAGTGCTTGCCAGATGTGTCTGTTGGGGTCACCTGGTGAGCAGCCACAATGACAGGCTGAAATACCTGTTATGTTTTAAGGCATGGAAGTTCAGCTTTCAAAAGACTCCATCTTAGATACAAAAGTTGAGCGTTCCTTGGTCATGATTTAATAAATAGATTAATATATCTCAGAATTTTAATTCAGACCACTGCTTAATCCAACCCTAATTTGGTCCTCGATAGCTTGAGTTTAAAGAAATTCCTTAAATTAACCCTGAATGTTCATAAACCAAATCAAAAAGCTTCACAGAAGGTTCTGGTCTAGGTAAGATGGAAAAAGGACATTCTACCCACTCTACTCTTTCTCTCCCACGGGACAAAGCTGTAAAACCTGGGCGGAATCCATGGAGCAGCTATTTGAGGACTATGGCAGACAGACTCTAAGCTGTCCCCAGTAATCCCTTCCTCCTGGTAAATTCACACCCTTGTGTCATCCCTCCTCTTCAGCATAAGCTGGTTCCAGCAACTTGCTTCTAATCAATTAAATATGGCAACAGTATTGGGATGTCACTTCTATGACTAGGTTATAAAAGATTATGACTTTCTGTCTTACTAACAGACCCTATTGGCTTCACAGCTTGCATGCTTTCAATGAAGTAAGCTGCCATGTGGGAGAAGTCCATGTGGCAAAGGACTGGGGTAAGTCTCTGGCCAAAAGCCAGCAAGGAACTCAGGCCCTCCATCAAACAGACCATGAGGAACTGACTCTTGCCAACAACCATATGGGCTTGGAAGTAGACCCCTCCCCAGTCAAGCCTTCAGATGACAGCAGCCCAGTCAACACATTGCGTGCAGCAGCTCACAACAGATGCTGAAGTAGAGGGCCAAGTAAAGCCACACCCGGGTTTCTGCACCACAGAAACTGTAAGATCATAAACATGTGTTGTTTTAAGCCACTAGGTTTTTCTTGGTAATCTGTTCCACTGTAACAAACAAGTAACATGAAGACTCTGAAAAGCAGATAACAGAAGACAGATGAAGGAAACGGATCAAAGTTGGAAGTACCACTGAACTGGCAGTGAATTTACCTTTTGTGTACAGCAGTTCCTCCAGACCAGATTCAAGGAAGCAGAAATTAAAATTAAAACCACCATGAGATACCACTATATGTCTATGAATATGGCTAAATTCGGGTGGGGGCGTTGAGACAGTATCTCACTCTGTCACCAGGCTGGAACACAGTGACACAATCACAGCTCAATGCAACTTCGACTTCCTGGGCTCAAGTGATCCTCCCACCTCAGCCTCCCAAGTAGCTGGGATTACAGGCACGTGCCACCATGCCTAGCTAATTTTTATATTTTTTGTAGGGAACAGGGTTTTGCCATGTTGCCCATATTGGTCTCTAGCTATCTGCCTCTGGTCTCTAGCTATCCACCTGCTTTAGCCTCCCAAAGTATTCGTATTATAGGCATGAGCCACCGTGCCCAGCTAAATTTTTTTCAATACAATATCCAGTGCTAGCTAGAATGTGGAGCATCTCGAACTCTAACATTGTGCTGACAGGAATGCAAAGTGGCACAGCCACTCTGAACAAGAGTTTGGTAGTTTCTTATAAAGTTGAACATGTACCTACCATATGACAGCAATCCTGCTCCTGGGTAGTTATTCTAGAGAAATAAAATTTTCTATTCATGCAAAAACGTGTATACAGGTTCATAAGGTCAAACACTGAAAACAGCTTAAATGTCCTTCAATGAGTGAATGGATATACAAACTGTGGGACATCCATACAATGAAACGCTACTTAGGAATAAAAATGAATGAAGCTAATACACACAACCTGGATGGGTCTCAAAGGCATTACTGAGTGGAAGAAGCCAGGCTGAAAGAGATACAGACAGTTATGTGGCATTCTCAAAAAGACAAAACTATAGTGACAGAGAACTGATCAGTGGTTACCAGGGGTTTTATGGTTGAGGGAGGGGAGTGACTACAAAGGGCCAGCAAAAGGGAGTTTTGAGGGGCAGGTTCTATATCCTGATGATGATGGTGGTCATGCTAATCTATCCATGTGTTAAAATTCACAGAACTGGCTGAGCATGGTGGCTCACGCCTGTAATCTCTTTGTAAGCACTTGGGGGGGCCAAGGCAGGTGGATTACCTGAGGTCAGGAGTCTGAGACCAGCCTGACCAAAATGTGAAACCCCGTCTCTACTAAAAATACAAAAAATTAGGCGGGCATGGTGGCAGGCGCCTGTAATCCCAGCTACTCAGGAGGCTGAGGCAGGAGAATCCCTTGAGCCCAGGAGATGGATGTTGCAGTGACCTAAGGTTGTGCCATTGCACTCTAGCCTGGGCAATAGAACAAGACTCTGTCCCCATCCCCCCAAAACATTCACAGAACTGTACTTTAGGTTGGTGCAAAAGTAACTGCGGTTTTTGCAGAGATATGCCCATGTACTACTGCAGTCCAGAAAGAAATGAGCTCGACCTGGAAACGCCAGGAAATGTTTCATAGGGCATAAAAGATGCAGAAAGACATTCCAGGGAATATGGGAGCTTGTTATACTTGAGGTTGGGGGATAGAGGGAGTACAGAGCGAAGGTTGGGAACGTTAACCTGGGGGAGGTAGGCTGGTGCCAACTGTGTGTTCTTATAAATTACAGCAAAGAATCTGGACTTCGATCTATCAGTCAGGGATTGTCCTTTCAAATGCTTAATGGGCTGGAGCAGATAATACAAATGACTAAAGGAGCCTGGGTGGAAACCATGAGACGCTGTAACAAGTTTTTGTCTAAATGAGGTAGCTGCTACTTACTGGTAGCTCCATCTTCGGCTGCTATCCAGAAATTGCAGCCCAGTGTTGCCTGATGCAATTTTCCAAGAGAAGCTGAAGATAGTTCTATGTTCGATCTCCTTATCTTTAAATGTTAGCATGAGTCTTTTTCAGTAAACTTAAGAAGCCACTGATTACAGGGTGCACTGCTGTTTTATGTACCAATAAGAGAGAACACCACCACTGATCAAACTCTGACATTCTGTCCATTTCAAGACACATCCCAGTATCAGAGCTGATAAAATGTGAAAAAAACACGCATCTTAGAATCAACAAAATACAGCCATTCTCATTTTCTCAACACACCATATAGACTGCGTGGATTCTGCCTAAAGCTGCCAAATTGCAAACTCTTAGTTTAAGTCAAGGGGAGAGCCTGAGGGTAAGCTGATTAGATTCAAGCTGCAAGAAGATCACTCTAGGGATCGGATGGTGATGAATGGGGAAAAGCAGGTAACAGAAAGACCAATGATGAGACTCCTGCAATAATCCAGGTGATACATGGTAAGGGCTGAATTAAAGTCATGGCAACAGGGATGAAGAGGAGGGAAGAGTCAAATGTAAAAGGTTTATGTAACAAACCCTACAGGTCGCAGACTGCGCGTGGAGAGTGAGAGAGACAGAGACATCAAGGAGGATTCCAAGGTTTTTGGTTTGGAAGAATAAATGGATTCAACATTTATTCAACAATATTGACAGGGTGTCTACCATGAGCCAGGCACTATGCTAGGCGCTGTGGTTACAAGGGTGAACAAGATAGACATGGTCTCTGCCTTCTTGTAATTTACAGTCTAGGAGATGATGCTATTCATTGCAATAGGGTATTAAAGGGTACAAGAGTCAGACATCAAGCGGGACAAGTGAGTTTATGGTGGAGAAAAATTGTAAGTTCAGTTAGTGGTGTGCTAAATTTGAGTACTTGGGAGACCTCACTGTTGAAATATCCCATAGGCAGTAACAGCCTGGGTTCGGAACTCAGGAAATAAATCTGGGACTGGAGAGTCAGATTAAAGAGGTCATCAGGTTGCTGACAATAGCTGAAGTGATTACAGAAGATAAAATAGCCAGGGAGAGCTTGTAGAGTAAGGCTCTAGAGGCAAAAGCAGAACACTGGGGAATAGAGACATTAAAGAGAATGAAAAGATGAAGGAGTCAACAAGGAGGCTAACAAAGAAGCAACCTGGAAAGTAAGAGGCCAAGGACTGAGGGCTATCTGTAAAGCAATGGAGACTACCATATAGTCTGCCTAGACCTGCACCTACAATTACTGCCTAGAAGCAATTTGCCTTGGCCATGTACAGTTCAGACTGTCAGAGTTATGGATGTTTTGCATGAATTCCAAATAGGCTTATCAGAACTGCTTCTAATTTAGAAAGCTAGGATATTTTTAAATATTGCCACAATCTGTTCCTTTATCTTGTATGTGCTTGTGTTTTGCATGTATCTCAGATTGACATCTAGCACGAGTCAATGTAAAGCAATGGTAATTCCTTATTTTTCCTTCTTTTTCTTCTGCAGGAGCTATGATCTGCCATTCCAAGAACAAAAGTAAAACAAAGAATACACATTTATGCAACTACCTCTCACATCAAAGCACTGGGAATTGAGCAAAACTGATCTAGGCAGAGAATGCAGTCACACTGCAAGACCATCATGAGGTTCTCTGTCCAGAGCTCTGGAACCGGTGAGCCTGAAATGTGGTAAGATACTCTGATCCTTTGGACTTATCCAGAAAGTCCCTCAGACATCTTCATTTTATAGGAGAGAAACCAGGCCCAGAGAAGTTAGGTGGCCTCCCCAAAGTCACAGTCCTGTGACTCAGTACTTTGATATACTTTTTCCAGTATATTAAGGTGACCCAATTCCACCCTATACATATCTATTAAAGCATAACAAACTTTGTACATAAAACATAAAGACCACAAGAGTTGGGCTAAACAACTAAACAGAGGCAACAGGTTAACTTTCAATCACTGTCCCGTGCCTACCCAGATCACATTCAATCCGTCTGGTCCACTAAGTGCTCTTACCTTTCCCACGAGGTTTGATTAGATCCACACAGGTTCGAGAGAGGCAGACTCCTGGATCTTCATTTGTTGGTTGCTGACTCTTTCAGCCTGACCGGCAGGCTCAGGACACAACCTTCATCACACAGGTCTTACTGAAGATGGCTGCCCAGTCTCATCTGGAGTCAACAGGTAGATTCTAGAATGATTACTAGGTTGCCTTGGTGACCCCACAATGGATGATGCAGATATGACAACACCTGCCAATGGAATGTGGACAAGATGACCTCGATGAGGGGACTACTTCTTGCTTATTGAAAGGCACATTCCAGTTTTTTGCCACCATTGCCTCCCTGTCAACCATTTTTGTGTTCATGAACACAGTAAACAAAGAAAAGTTTGTTTCTTGGAGGAATGTTGATAAAACAAGGCCTGGGCCAGGTGCGGTGGCTCATGCCTGTAATCCCAGTACTTTGGGAGGTCAAGGCAGGCGGATCACCTGAGGTCAGGAGTTCGAGACCAGCCTGGCCAACATAGTGAAACCCGGTCTCTACTAAAAATACAAAAATTAGCCAGGCATGGTGGTGGGCACCTGTAATCCCAGCTACTCAGGAGGCTGAGGCTGGAGAATCACTTGAACCTGGGAGACGGCGGTTGCAGTGAGCTGAGATCGTGCCACTGCACTCCAGTCTGGGCGACAGAGTAAGACACTGTCCCCCCCCCCCCACCAAAAAAAAAGAAAAGAAAAAGAAAAAACAAGGCCTAGAAAATATCCAGGGCTTTATTTTCAAAACCCTCACTATTACTGCCTCAGATGACTAAGAGTTTACGGAGAAGCCTCCGGAAAAAACTTGTAGAACATTTTCTTTTGTGAACTTACTCCTGGCTTGGTTTCATTCACATATTCATTAACTAAATATTTGTTGAGTATCTATTATGTGTGAGGTACTGTTCTGCACCCTGGGGATATGCCAATTAGCAAAACTGATAAGGTCTCTTCCCTCCTAAAGCTTATAGCCTAGTAGGAGATGTAAATATTAATTAAATCATAAAAAATAAATGTGAAATTGCAAAGGAAAGGAATTCATTTTATGGGAGGAAGTTGGGAGGTCGAGCAAAGGCTTCTCTGAGGAAGTCATCTGTGACCTGACAGCAGAAGGTGGAACATGGATTAATCAGGTGAAGGTGATGATAAAGGATGGAGTCAAACAAACACTTGAGCTAAGGCTTGTGACCTGGAGTAGCTAACTGGAGGCTAGGATTTGGGGACTTTCAAAGGAGAATCCAGAGTTCAATATAGGTCGAATTTACTAAAGCCGAAGCTCTTATTTTCACCAACATTCAAAGAGTGCACAATCTGTCAGTCTTACAACTCACTTGTGTAAAACTCTAAAACAGCACTTCTCAAACTTGAATGTACTTACAAGTCACCTAGCGATCTCGTCAAAACCCAGATTCCTGGGCCCAATTCCTAGAGGCTCTGATTCAGTAGGTCTGGGGTGAGGCTGTGAAGCTACATTTCTAATAAGCTCCTAGATGACCATAAAGCATACTTTGAGTGG
Source organism: Saimiri boliviensis (assembly GCF_048565385.1). NCBI lineage: Eukaryota > Metazoa > Chordata > Mammalia > Primates > Cebidae > Saimiri > Saimiri boliviensis. The sequence continues at coordinate 15,498,121 of NC_133470.1, read as the reverse complement.
CACTGCTCTATAACACAGTACTGTTTTTTATTTTTTATTTGTTTGAGACAGGGTCTCACTCTATCAAGAGTGAGCTATGATCGTGCCCAAGCTGGAGCGCAGTGGCATGATCATAGCTCACTGCAGCCTCCACCTCCAGGGCTCAAGTAATCCTCCTTGCTCAGCCTCCCAGTTAGCTGGGACTACAGGTATCCTCCACCACACTCAGCTAATTTTTTATTTTCTATGGAGACGGTGTTTCACCATCTACCCCAGGCTGGTCTCAAATTACTGGGCTCCCAAAGCTCTGGAATTACAGGTGCAAGCCACCACACTTACGTCTTATTCCTTTTTAGGCCCCCCAACCATTGGAATGGACTTCTTCCTAGGCCAGGGCACTTTAAATTTTAACCTAAAAGACGGGTTCAGGCCATGATGAGAAACAGGAGTCGGACATGCCTCATTCTACCTCCCCAGCATTAATAGCAACACAGACCTTAGGTCTGACAAGAAACATTTACAGGGCTGGGAGCGGTGGCTTACGCCTGTAATCCCAGTGCTTTGGGAGGCCAAGGCGAACAGATCACGAGGTGAGGAGTTCGAGACCAGCCCGACCAATATGGTGTAACCTCGTCTCTACTAAAAATACAAAAAATAGCCAGGTGTGGTGGCAGGTACCTGTAATCCTAGCTACTCAGAAGGCTGAGGCAGGAAAATTGCTTGAACCCAGGAGGCAGAGGTTGCAGTGAGCTGAGATTGTGCCACTGAACTCCAGCCTGGGCGACAGAGCAAGAATCCATCTAAAAAAAAGAAAAAAAGAAAGAAAGAAAAGAAACATTTACAGTCTATTCTCTCTGAAGCCTGCTACCTGAAGGCTTCATCTGCACAATAAGAACTTTGGTCTCCACAGTCCCTTAACCCAGACATTTCCTTTCTATTGATCCCAGGTCTTTGGATAAACTCAACCAATTGTTAACTAGAACATTTTTAAATCTACCTATAACCCAGAAGCCACTCCTCCTCCTCCTACTTGATTCAAGTTGTCCCGCCTTTCCGGACTGAACCAGTATATTTCGTTCTTTTTTTTGGAGACGGAGTTTCGCTCTTGTTGCCCAGGCTGGAGTGCAATGGTGCAATCTCAGCTCACCAAAAATTCTGCTTCCTTGGTTCCAGTGATTCTCCTGCCTCAGCCTCCCAAGTAGCTGGGATTACAGGAATGTACCACCATATCTGGCTAATTTTGTGTTTTTTTAGTAGAGACAGGGTTTCTCCATGTTGGTCAAGCTGGTCTCGAACTCCTGACCTCAGGTGATCTGCCTGCCTTGGCCTTCCAAAGTGCTGGGATTACAGGCGTGAGCCACTGTGCCCAGTGAACCAATGTATTTCTTAAATGTATTTGATTGTGGTCTCATGCCTCCCTAAAATGTTTTAATTCTACAATGTTCTTGCAATTTTTATGGTTTACTCAGTAGTAACACCAAAACAGAGGAATGTTGTGATACGTAAATAAAGTAATGCCAAAAGCTAAAGATTTCAAAGAATGAGAGAAATAATAGTTATAAGCAAACTGAGGTGCCAGTAATGTAGTAAAACTTCTAATTTATCCCAGTGCAGTGGGCTGTCATTCTTAGTGACAAGTTCAATTTATGAAATCGTTTTAAAGAAAAGTAACAAAGTAATCTGATGTAACTAATGACAAGAAGTGTCTATATGTTTAATGACTCTTTAACAGGTCAATAAGAGCTATCTATAACTAACACTTTCATTTTCTGACGGAGCTCTGGGTTTTACATGATGTGAGAGAAAAACCACCTCCCTTTCCAGGTCTCCGTTCCTTCTGTCACAGTTCCCACTGATGTACCACATTCCTGCTGGCAGGCTACGTGAAAACAAGCAGGTGAGAGGGCCAAGATTTCTCTTTTTCATAGAGAAATGGTTTTCCTGAGAAGGTTATGAAGTTCATACAGGGCCTAGAGTGAAATATTGTCATTTTAAAAAACTAGACATGAACTCCTCTGTGCAGAGAAGAGTAGGAAGATGAAGAAAGGGAAATAGGAGTAAGTTTTTATAATTTTGAGGGAATATCAGCTCTGCCACTTTCAACCTGAGGAACTCAGGCAACTTACATAACTTCTCTTAAACCTGAGTTTCCTCATTTTAAAAATGAGAATAGGCCGGGTGCAGTGACTCACGCCTGTAATCCCAGCTCTTTTGGAGGCCAAGGCAGGCTGATCACTTGAGGCCAGGAGTTCAAGACCAACCTGGACAACATGGTAAAACCCCATCTCTACTAAAAATACAAAAATTAGCAGGGTGCGGTGGTGTGTGCCTGCAGTCTCAGCTACTCCGGAGGCTAAGGCACAAGAATTGCTTGAACCTGGGAGGCAGAGGTTGTAATGAGCTGAGATCATGCCACTGTACTCCAGCCTGGGCAACAGAGTGAAACTCTGTCTCAAAAAAAAAAAAGAAAGAGAATACTATTTAAAGGGAATAATTTAAGTGGCAATCTCTTTGTAAACTATAAAGTGCTAAACAAATATTAGTTGGCATTTCTAGGAGAAGCCTGCATTTCCTGAGTGGATATACATCCTAGAGAAGAAATGTGGTCTTCCCAGTGGGTCAGGATATGTCCAGGAACATAACAGAATTAGGTTCTAGGAGCTTGCTTGGGTTCAAGTTCTTGCCCCACCACTTAACAGCTCTATGTGAGCCTGGGCAAATTACATAACCTCTCTGTGCCTGTTGCTTCAACTATAAAACAGGCTAGTGATAGCACTGATCACACTGGGTTGATGTAACGAATGAATGGGTTAATACACATTGTAGCAGCCACTGATCATTACTGTCCATTCTCCCCCTCTTCCTAATAAAACCCCAGTTTTGTTCTAGGTGGCAGTGTTCAGCCAACAAAACTTGATTTGCTAGGCTCCCTTGCAGCTAAGGGTAGTCATGTGACACAGCTCTAGCCTTTGAGATATAAGCAGAAATCTACAGGCTGAGGCTTCCAGAAAAGCTATTTTTCTGATACAAAAAGAAAAGACTCAGCTGGCACAAGCCTCTTCTCTTTGTCCTTCCCCCCATTTGCCTGGAACCAGGATACAATGCCTGAAGGAGGAGCAGCCACCTTGTACACACTAGGAAGAAAGCCTCACATTGAGAATACCAAAATAATGATGCAGGAGGATGGAGGGACCAGCTTGAGACCTCGATGACAATGTGACACTGTGTATCTCCTGGCTTTGTATCATGTGGGACGAAAACCAACCACTCTGTGTTAAGCCCCTGCTTCCATTTACCTTATTCCAGGCAGCCAAACACATTCTCTAAGCAATGCAACTGTAAAGCAGTTTGGTGCCTGGCTCAGAGTATTCAGTAAATGTTAGCTATTGTTATTATCATCAGGCCAGCATTCTGTTCCCTAACCAGGTGGCTAGCAAATAGTCCCCTAACTGCCTTGTAATAGAAGCACAATTTTCCTTTTTGAAATCAACCCCGCTCCCTGTTTTTACCATGTGGTTTGTGTGGGATTGATGCAGCCCCCAACTCTAAGTGTGGGCCCCGGCTGACTTAAGCCAATTACCAGAGCCCACTCCCCAAGCCACAGCAACTTTCCAGGAACAAGCACATAACTCAGGCCTAAGACAGCACATTCTCTTCTCCTGGCAAAAAAGAGTGTTTGGGGTGGGCACACAGCTAAAGAAAGATAATATGAGGGAATCTTGGGGTACCTGGAGAGAGTGCTGGGACAGACTCACTCATCTGTCCCTAGTGTGGTGGTCTGAGCAAGGCGTCACTATGAGAAGAGCCAGTCCAGGAGTCCAGGGGGTAAAAGTGATACATGGAGAAGGGCCAACCAAGAGAAGGGTACGGAAATGAGCGCAAGCCCTCCATCCTAAGTCTCTGGATCAAATCTTACCTTTGGAATTTTCAAAGCAGATTCGTTGGAAACTGGTTTTGCTAACTCAGTTTGGGTTGGATCTTCTGCCACAGGCAACCACAACATTCTTTCTGATACTGTTAGATGAAAAAAAAAATAATTTTTCTGTAAGGACTACATGCCTGCAGAACTTTCCAAATCCTGCTGTAGTATGCCTATTCAATAAAATCTATAGTCCGGCACAATGTAAGTTCACATCGAAATCACCTTTCTAAAAGAAAAAATGACAAGAAGATCCACAATCAATTTGCAATTGTGTGAATTCATTTAAATTTCTCTTCCAAAAGAAAAAAAAAAGTCAGCAGTTGAAAGTGTTTGGTTTTTGTTCTTTTTGTAAACATGTCCAGGAGAGGTCAATTAATAAATGTGTATTCAGGCTTTAGAACGCTGAGCCCAGAGGCAGACACTGGAAATGTATGACTAATATTGAAATAATATTCACAGACAGTTGTCATGGCAGCCTGCTCCTTCTGCACAAAATAGAACCCACTGCATCTTAACAGGATTTAGCAGAGGAAAACTGCTAGCCTGCAGATAGCCTCTAAATGAGTAAAACTAGCTACTAATTGGTTTTGCTTTCATTATTGTAGATGGCCTTCAGATTCTACCCTAATTGTATCTAAAAGATCTCCAATTCTTGAAATCACTAGTAAAAATACACAATATGATTGGAGTTTAATACCTGCACCACTCTTGAAATCTTTCTCTCAGACTGTGGAGAACAGCTTAGAGGCAAGTCTTCATTGTGTGCCCAGCTGAATCCACGTGGAAACCTAAATCAGACAGTAAGTGCTGTGGAAGTCGAGGGAGTAACCCATTTTATTTCCATCACCGATTAGCACTGGCTGCTATCAAGCACTGCCTTTTAAATAGGGCTCTAGAGGAGTGGGCAGTAGTCAAATTGTTGTTTTCAGTTACCTAGTCGCAGGGGAGTGACTTTAGAAACTAGGCACATCTCTGCTAGGCGCGGTGGCTCACACCTACAATCCTAGCACTTTGGGAGGCCGAGGTGGGCAGATCATCTGACGTCAAGAGTTCAAGACCAGCCTGGCCAGCGTGGTAAAAACCCATCTCTACTAATAATACAAAAATTAGCAAGGTGTGGTGGTGTGTGCCTATAATCCCAGCTACTTGGAAGGCTGAGGCAGCAGAATTGCTTGAACCCGGGAGGTGGAGGTTGCAGTGAGCCGAGATCGTGCCACGGCACTCCAGCCTGGGCGACAGAGTGAGACTCTACCTCAAAAGAAAAAAAAAAAAGAAAGAAAAAGAAACTAGGCACATCTGAAGATAGGTAAATAAGAGAGGGAGAGACAATACATTCTAAGCTGATCTGTTTCTCTCTAGAGTGGCCTTCTCTAGGAAATCTAATCTCATTCAAAGTGATTGCAGGTGATTGTGAAGGTTATAATGAGGCCTTCTTTCCTATTAGACAGGTTTTTGCATATCATCCTGCCTACCTCTCATCGGCCTTCTCCTTTGTCAGGTTTCTTCTTTAAGAGAAAGGAGACCAGGCCCAAATTCAAATCCAATAACATCCTACATTAGGAAAATCACATCAAGCCATTATCTTCCATTAATATCTTGGAAGAAATGAGTCCTTTGGGCTAACTCATGTTCTTCAAACTTCTTGAGATTAGGCCATGTCATACACTTTTTTTAAAAAAAGTTCCCACACATACTGCAGGCATTTGATAATGAACAACTTCCATCAAGGGACTGGAACACAGGGCAAGCCCTTGGTAGCTAGGGGGCAAATTAAAGACATTTAATTTGGTAGGCCAGACGCAGTGGCTCATGCCTGTAATCCCAGCACTTTGGGAGGCTGAGGCGGGTGGATCATGAGGTCAAGAGATCGAGACCATCCTGGTCAACATGGTGAAACCCAGTCTCTACTAAAAATACAAAAATTAGCTGGGCATGGTGGCGCCTACCTGTAATCCCAGCTACTCGGGAGGCTGAGGCAGGAGAATTGCCTGAACCTGGAGGCAGAGGTTGCGGTGAGCCGAGATCGCACCATTGCACTCCAGCCTGGGTAACAAGAGTGAAACTCCATCTCAAAATAAATAAATAAATATAAAATTGGAGCGATTTTTGGCTGGGCACGGTGGCTCACGCCTGTAATCCCAGCACTTTGGGAAGCCGAGGCGGGTGGATCACGAGGTCAAGAGATCGAGACCATCCTGGCCAACATGGTGAAACCCCATCTCTACTACTAAAAATACAAAAAATTAGCTGGGCATGGTGGCACATGCCTGTAATTCCAGCTACTCAGGAAGCTGAGGCAAGAGAATTGCCTGAACCCAGGAGGTGGAGGTTGTGGTGAGCCGAGATCGCACCATTGCACTCCAGCCTGGGTAACAAGAGCGAAACTCTCTCAAAAAAAATAAATAAATAAATAAAAACAAACAAACAAACAAGACATTTAATTTGGTACAGGAGACAGCTATGACTCAGCAACGTGGAAAGGTTCAATCAGTAGGCTCTGTATTTTTCCTCATGTAACAAACTTCCACTAAACAGTAGCATTAAAAATGAAGGATGTTACTGCTCATTTCACAAGGAACCCAGAGTAGGGAATCTGGGCTGGGACCCGGGTGCCTTCCTTCTTTCAACCAAGCCATGCAGCTTTCTTAATCCCAACTGTCAACTACCGGCCACAAAACGGTGATCCCAAAAGAAAGTGATGCCCTACTTCTAGTGCCACATTCACATTCCAGGCAGAGATGAACTATGGGCAAAAAGGGGGATAACAAATGGGTCTACCTCCTCTCAAGGAAATGGTGTCGGAAGCCTGCCTACTTATATATCTGATTGGCCAGAAGTGCAGGACACAGTCTCTCCAGGCTGTAAGGGAGCCTGAGAAATGAAGCTATTTGAGCCGGACACATCGCCAAGCCAAACAAAATCAGGCACTGCAGGGCAGAGGCTTAGCACAGCCTGTGGGGCCAGATGGTCTGGGCTTAGAACCTTGCTCCTTTATGTCACTGTGTGACTTGGTCATTACCAACTTACTCCGTGCCTCAATTTTCTCACCTGCAAACTAACTATGGTAATAGTACAGGGATCTCGTGAGGATCGGATGAGTTAATACGAGTGAAGAGCTTAGAATAGTTCCTAATACACAGCAAGCACTGTAACCGCTGTGTTCTTCTCCCTTTTATTACTGAGGAAAAGAGGAATGGATATTGGATAAGCAACTAATAGTATCTGCCGCAGGTATGTTGCCCACTGTATGACTGCACCTGCCCTGGTTACTGTGCCACACGTGAGCAAGTGCCCTGCTGTACTGGAGTACTGACTGGCTCCCCAGGAGACAGGGAAACCATAACCCTACTGATATGGTTTGGCTGTGCTCCAACCCAAATCCCATCTTGAACTGTAGCTCCCACAATTCCCACATGTCATGGGAGGGACCCAGGGGGAGGTAACTGAATCATGGGAGCGGGTCTTTCCTGTGTTCTCATGATAGTGAATAAGTCTCATGAGCTCTGATGGTTTTATAAGGGGCTTCCCTTTTTGCTTGGCTCTCATTTATCTCTTGCCTGCCAGCATGTAAGGCATCCCTCTGCTCCTCCTTCATCCTCTGCCATGACTGTGAGGCCTCCCCAGCCATTGGAACTGTGAGTCCACTAAACCCCTTTCCTTTATAAGTTACCCAGTCTGGGGTTTGTCTTTATTAGCAGCATGAGAACAGACTATTACACCTACCCTACCAGAAGCAACCATTCCCACGACTGTCAGCCTCATCCCCACTTACTGGGGACTGAGAACAACCAAAACTTTCAGGCATCCAAGTCAGGGCACCACTGTTAGCCACTAAGCCGATGCTCATCCATTTTAGAAATAGATCATTAGGACTCTTTCAAGTGTCAGTAAACCCATTCAAGCTGGCTTAAGCAAAGCTGGGAATGGATTCCTCAAATAACTGAAGAGTCGATGGTATATGTATGACTCAGGCCAGGGCGTAAGTGACTGCACCTAGCTGCTCTGTTGCTCAGCTGGAATCCCTTGGTGTCGGCTCCATCCTCAGGCCTCCAGCAGGTCGTGGGTGTCTTTCATGCTTCATGATCATCCACTAACTTCTGAATCTCCTCCCTATGCCTTGGTAATTCTTCCCATTTGACTCCTAATTCCCCAAAGTAGAAATAAGAAAATTGCTTTTCCAGTTTCTTTGGTAGCAAGAGCACAGGCAGGGAAACTAAGCTCTGCCAGCAACTTCAATGCAGAAGAGGGCAACCTGAAGACATGGAGGGCTCCCAAAAGCCATCTTCTGCCAAGGTTAGTGGCAGAGGTGTCCAGTTTCCAGAGACAGCAGTGGTCATGATTCTGGGCTCCAACGCTGGTTTGAGTTACTAAATCTGTACTCAGAGGAGACAGCAGCGTGCCTTGTGCTGGTGTGGTCCCTTAGTGAGATCTGGACATCACTCCTAGCTTTGGAGTCACCAAGGCCTTCTTGGAGATCCTGTGGGCCACCTGATGTCCTTTAATAAACTCTTTGTCCTCTAAAACTAGTGGTGGGAGCATTGAAGCCGCTTAGGTGGTGGTACGCTTTGGTAACACCACCAAACGTTAGTGGCTTACAATGATAAAGGTTTGTTTTGCACTTCAGTTCCACGGCCGGTGCAGGTGGGCGGCGGTTCTGTAACACGGAGCCTTCCCTCTGAAACTCAGGCCAGCCTGTCTCCGAGGCATTGCTGTTCTTCTCTCAGCAAAGGGGAAAGACAGAAGCAGCCATCACACTGGCTCTTACTTGCTTGGAAGTGATACACATCACTTCTGCTCACATTCAACTGGGCAAAGCAAGTCACCTGGGCAAGTCTATCAGTGAGGCCATGGTGTCAAAATCCTACATGGGGAAGACAAGCGAATATTTGGAACAAGAGGGTTCTGTTGTATGCAACCAAGAGCCCTGTCTAATATAATGCAATAGGAAGATGGCACCAGAACTGCCAGCCTCTAGATCATCTCACAGTCAAGTCCAAGGTGAATTAGGACACATCTCTGCTCAAGAAGTCAAGCAAAAACCCAGGATTAGCTTTGACTGGAACTCATCGCCCTGGCTTGAGTCACCCTCAACACTGACACATTTTTTTTCAAGACATATTCACTGAGCACTTACTACGTGCTGGAAACTATTTAGGGTCTGTGTAATACAGCAGAGAATGAAGCCAAATCCATGCCCTCATGGAACTTTCATTCCAGTCAAGGATGGTGGAGACAATCAACAAAATAAATTAGTAAATATGTACAAATTAATTGCTGCCAGAAAAATAAGCAGGTAAGGGGGACAGTGAGTCTCTAGTGTGAATGGAAAAGAATAGCAGCAATTTTTTTTCTTTTTTTTGAAACACAGTCACTCCGCCACCCAGGCTAGAGTGCAGTGGCGTGATCTCGGCTCACTGCAACCTCTGCTTCCTAGGTTCAAGTAATTCTCCTGCCTCAGCCTTCCGAGTAGCTGGGATTACAGGCACACACTACCACACTCAGCTTATTTTTGTGTTTTCAGTAGAGATGGGGGTTTCACCATATTGGCCAGGCTAGTCTCAAACTCCTGACCTCGTGATCCAACCACCTCAGCCTCCCAAAGTGCTGGCATTACAGGCATGAGCCACCGTGCCTGGCCAGCAATTTTCAATAGGCAGTCAGGAAAGGCCTCACTGAGAAGATATTTGGGTATGACCTGAGAAAGATGAGAGAATAAGCAACAGTGTGAGCTAAGGAAAGAGTATTCAAGGCTGAGAGCAGCAGGAGCAGAGGCCCTGAGGCAGGAGAGGCCTAGTGTAACTGAAGGGGCAGCAAGCAGGCCTGTGTGCTGGAGTGGAGTCAAAGCAAAGGCAAAGTCATACGATTTTTTTTTTTTTTTTTTTTTTTTTTGAAACAGAGTCTTGCTCTGTAACCCAGACTGGGGCGCAGGGGCACACTCACAGCTCACTGCAACCTCCGCTTCTCAGGCTCAAGCAATCCTCCTACCTCAGCCTCCCGAGTAGCTGGGATTACAGGCTGCCTGGCTAATTTTTGTATTTTTAGTAGAGATGGGGTTCCTTCACGTTGGCCAGGATGGTCTCAAACTCCTGGCCTCAAGTGTCTGCCCACCTTGGCCTCCAAAGTGCTGGGATTACAGGTGTGAGCCACCACAGCTGGCCAGTAATAGTATTTATAATCAGAGAGGTACAAGCCTTGTAGGCCACTGTAAGGCTTCAGCTTTTCTGGTTGAGGTAGGGAGCCATCGAAGGGTTTTACGCAGTGATGAGACCTAATTTAGATGTTGAAAGGACCACTCTGGCTACTGTGTGGAGAATAGTCTGTAGGGGAGAAAGGGCAAAAGCTGGAAGGCCAAGATCTGAGGCTACTGGCTATGATCCAGGCAACATGTGATGGTGATGGTGGCTTTGATTAGGATGTAGCTGGGGAGATGACAGAACACTAGCAGATTCTAGATAGGTCTTACAGGTGGTGCCAATAAGCTTTGCTAGCAAGATTACATTGGGGGTGTGGGAAAAAGAAGACTCAAGTATGATTCTTAGTTTCAGGCCTAAATAACTGGAGAGATGATCACTTCAGGCCAGGAGTTCAAGAACAGCCTGGCCCAAATGGCAAAACCCTGTTTCTACTCAAAATACAGAAAAAAATTAGGGGCTGGGTGTGGTGGCTCATATCTGTAATCCCAGCACTTTGGGAGGCCAAGGCAGGCAGATCACCCAAGGTCAGTAGTTCAAGACCAGCCTGACCAACATGGAGAAACCCCATCTCTACTAAAAATACAAAATTAGTTGGGTGTGGTGGCACATGCCTGCAATCCCAGCTACTCAGGAGGCTGAGGCAGGAGAATCTCTTGAACCTGGGAGGCGGAGGTTGTGGTGAGCAGAGACTGCGCCATTGTACTCCAGCCTTGGCAACAAGAACAAAACTGTGTCTCAAGGAAAAAAAAAAAAAAATTAACCAGATATGGTGGTGCACGCCTGTAATCCCAACTACTCGGGAGGCTGAGGCATGAGAATCGTTTGAACCCAGGCCGCGGAGGTTGCAGTGAGCTGAGATGGCGCTGCTGCACTCCAGCCTGGGCGACAGAGTGAAACTGTCTTAAAAAAAAAAAAAAAACAAAAACACAGAGAGGAGTAGATTTAGGGGCAGAGATCAGGAGCATGGACACAGACATGTGAGATGCCTAACAGATATCTAAATGGAGATGCTGAACATGTAGGTCTGGAGTTTGGGAGAAAAGTCTAGACTAGAGACATACACTTGGAATCTTCTAGGTTCTCAATGGTATCGAAAGCCATTAGACTGAATGAGGTTGCTGGGGTGGTGAGAATGCATAGAGAAGTCCAAGCACCAAGACCTCTGCAGTACATCTGTGTTTAAAGGTCAAAGAGATTAGGCGCCAGCAAAGGTGACCAAAAGCGAGTATGCAGGGAGAGGAAATAAACATCACGAGAGGGCCACAACCTAAAAGCCAAGAGGAGAGTACCTTAAAACGGAGTGATGGGCTGTTTTCAATGCTGCTGGTAGATCAAATGTGATGAAAAGGAAGAGCTATTCTGTGGAGCAATGCGGAAGTCACTGGATTAGAGGAATTTTGGTGGAGTGCTAGGATAAGTCCCCACGAGGGGACAGAACTGGAGAAAGCACCAAAGACAACTCTAAGAATTTTGCTATAAAGGAGAGCCAAGAAATGGAAGTAGCACAGGTGGAAGTGGAATTAAGAGAGCTTTCTTCTGTTTTTTTGTTTTTGAGACAGAGTCTCACTCTGTCGTCCAGGCTGGAGTACAGTGGCACGATCTACAGCCTTGACCTCTCTAGGCTCCAGGGATCCTCCCTGCCTCAGTCCCCCAGAGTAGCTGGGACCACAGCTGCACACCACCAAGCCTGGCTAATTTTTTTGTATTTTTTATAGAGATGGGGTTTTGTCATGTTGGCCAGGCTGGTCTCGAACTCCTGAGCTCATGCAATCTGCCTGCCTCAGCCTCCCAAAGTGCTGTGATTACAAGCATGAGCCACTGCACTCTGCCCTTTTTTTTTTTTTTTAAAGAACTCTGTCACCCAGGCTGGAGTGCAGTGGTGCAATCATGGCTCGCTACAGCCTCGACCTCCTGAGCTGAAGGGACCCTCCCTGCCTCAGTCCTCTGGAGTAGCTGGGACCACAGGATGTTTGGCAGCGTCTCTGGCCTCTCCCTACTGGGCGCCTATACTCCCCCTTTCCCAGCCATAACCAATAAAAGTGTCTCCAGACATTGCCAAATAGCTCCCAAGGTTTTGTCCCCCAGGGGACATTTTTGGGTCATCACAACTGGGTGGCAGAGGAGGATGTGTGCTACAGGCCTCTAGTGAATAGAGGCCAGGGACGCTGCTAAACATCCTACAAGACCCAGAACAGCCCCCATGACAGAGTTAGCCAGTTCCAACCTGCCCTGATCTGGAGGAAGAGCACGAGAGCAAATGGTGGCCAGCAGGGTACTTGCGGAAGTTCTGACTGCTTCCATTTTGTTCACCGCAATAGGAAGCGAGGTCATCAGCTGTAACTGAGATGGGGGTTGGAGGTACAGGAGGTTTACAAAGACAGGACATGAAGCTGTCCTTTAAGAGAAATGGACACGATTCTGGACTGCAGTAAGGGCTCACCTGAGCTAAGCGGTCATGAATTTAGTGTGAAACCAGTCAGCTTGGTTGTGTTTTTCTTGGGCCGTATTCAGGAGCAGGGTAGGGAGACAGTCAGATGTAAGAGGTTGCGCTCTTGCCAATAAGCACAAGGAAAAAATGAAAGGGCAAACAAGCGTGAATTTGAGCTGGGTGGGGCCGGCGTGGGGGCTCACGCCTGTAATCCCAGCACTTGAGAAGGCCAAGGCAGGTGGATCACTTGAGGCCAGGAGTTCTAGATCAACCTGGCCAATATGGCAAAACCCCATCTCTACTAAAAATACAAAAAAGTAGCCGGGTGTGGTGGTGGCTGCCTGTAATCCTAGCTACTGAGGAGGCTGAGGCAGGAGAATCGCTTGAATCCAGGAGGCAGAGGTTGCAGTGAGCCAAGATTGTGCCACTGCACTCCAGCCTAGGTGACAGAGGAAGATCTGTCTTTAAAAAAAAAAAAAAAATGAGCTGGGTAAGATGATAGAGGGGTGTAAGGGGCTGTGAAAGTGGCAAAAAGTGACAAATGACCATCACAACAGGGTAGTTTCAAGATGTTCTAAACATGATGAGCTATGGAAAGGGAAGATAAGGTGAGCTCTGCCCTACTAAGGCAATAGCTCACTTTTCTTAGTAAATACTCGATACTTCCTGAAGGACAGAGTACCACAGCTCCTAAATGCTAGCAGGTAAACGGAGCTTTCTAACTAAGCTCAGCGTTTGGGGCTGTGCTATCTTTGGTGGAGTTATTCTCCATCAGTGAAGTCAGACCCTGGCGAAGCAACACTAAACATCTGAGAAGTCAGAGAACTGAGTTTATGTGTTTTTCTTATAGCTGTTCAGATGCTGGTGGGTATACCTGGGGGTGAAGGCCTCACAAATCCCACTGAACAGACTGAAGTGCCAGGCAAAACTGTGGCCATCTGAGGCCTTATCCCTGGCTCTGACGGTTTCCAGGTGAAAGTCACCAACAGTTGCTTCCAGTAGGTTCTCAGTTCCTACCTTTTTTTTTTTTTTTTTTTTGAGACAGTCTTGCTCTGTCACCCAATCTGGAATGCAGTGGCGTGATCTCGGCTCACTGCAACTTCTAACTCCTGGGTTCAAGCGATTCTCCTGCCTCAGCCTCCAGAGTAGCTGGGATTACAGGCGTGTGCCACCACACCAGGCTAATTTTTTTTTTTTTTTTTGCATTTTTAGTGGAGACGGGGTTTTACCATGTTGCCCAGGCTGGTCTTGAACTCCTGACCTCAACTGATCCATCTGCCTCAGCCTCCCAAAGTGCTGGGAGTGAGCCACCCCACCCAGCTTCAGTTCCTACTTTTGAGAACTTTGTTTAAAAATTACAAAAGATTGCCAGACGCAGTGGCTCATGCCTGTAATCCCAGCACTTTGGGAGACTGAGGCGGGCAGATCACAAGGTCAAGAGATTGACACTATCCAGACCAACATGGTGAAACCCCATCTCTACTAAAAAAAAAAAAAAAAAAAAAAAAAAGAGAAAGAAAATTAGCCGGGTGTGGTGGCGTGTGCCTGTAGTTCCAGCTACTCGGGAGGCTGACTGAACCTGAGAGGCAGAGGTTGCAATGAGCCGAGATCACGCCACGGCACTCCAGCCTGGTGACAGAGTGAGACTCCATCTCAAAAAAAAAAAAAAATTACAAAAGATTGTTTTGAAAAGGATCCATTTCCTCACTGGCATGCAAACAAAACAGAAGAGACCAATGGCACTCTTTCAGGAACATGAGGCCTTCATGAACATGGGCTTCCCGCAGCCACTCAGGTATCAGAAGGCCCAACCTGAGTCCAGCCCTGTGGCTTCCCAGCCCTGCTTCTGGTCACAGGCAAGGCACTCAAACTTCAGCTGCAACTTCTTCAGCTGAAAAACGAAGGTCATAATACCTCCCACAGCAACCTCACAGGCCTGTGGCCCAGGAACATAGGAGAAAGTGCTTTACAAACCATATTGTATTTTACTACTAAGAGATTGTGACACTGGGCACGGTGGCTCACTTCTGTAATCCCAGTACTTTGGGAGGCTGAGGCAGGTGGATTGCTTGAGGTTAGGAGTTCGAGACCAGCCTGGCCAACCTGGTGAAACCCGGTCTCTACTAAAAATACAAAAATTAGCTGGGTGTGGTGGTAGGCACCTGTAATCCCAGCTCCTTGGGAGGCAGAGGCAGGAGAATCGCTTGAACCCGGGAGGAACAGGTGGCACTGAGCCGAGATAGCGCCACTGCACTCCAGTCTGGGCAATAGATCGAGAATAGAACACAGTCTCCCTCCTGGAATGGAGAAAAGGAACAAGAGTTTTTCACCAATGGCAGACACCTGTGTTGCATGCAACAGAGGGACACTAGCTTGTTTTCTACCAGGAGGTTCAGTGTGAGAACTTGGTCAAAGCTTGCACTTAGCAAACATATCTTTATAGCCAGGAGCGGACAGAAAAATCCGGGGGAGGGGGGAGGGGGGAGGGGGCTGGAGAGCAAAGCACTTCCTAGAGACACCATCCAAAACACAACTAGTGGGTGTAATTTTAGGGCCAATTCCTGGCAGTTGTGTTCTGGACTGCTAGGGGTTTGGAAACAGGTGGGATATACTTATTATCAGGCTTCCCAGGAGTTGAGGCTTGCTGACTAGTGGGAAACGTGGAACTCTCACGAATGCATCCTCGGGCTGGTGGCTGGCTACTCCTGGTCATCTGGTAGCCCACAATTTAGGCCTCGAGCACTCGAGAGGCCTCTGAAAATGTGTCACCACAAAACCAGACTGGAAGGGGCCCCATGATGAGTATGAGTGAGCTAACTGAGGACATTGGGAAGCAGGTACTAGAAAACCCACACACTAGCTGGCCTGCCTCTATTTCTGGGGGTAAAATTATATTGCAGATAACTACCTCCATTTTTCTACCTGGAAGATGGGCATAACATTGAGACTCAGAGGTGAAAGTGGGGGTGTTTAGTCCAATCCTTGTATTTCACAAAGGAGGAGACTGAGACGGGAGGTGAACTGACTAGGTCGAGTACCCAGCTCATGAGTGGCCAAATCAGGATGAACATCTAGATTGTGACCCATTAGTGTTCCCTGCACCCACGTGGTTTCTTCCAGGTCCTTCCCAGAAGACAGGAGTTGCCTAAAGAAGTTCCTGCCATAAAATCAGTATGACTTTATCAACCTACCGACCTCGGCGGAAGATCCAATGAAAAGGACAGCTGCCGCCTGCAGACCAAGTTCACCTGGGTGCTTAAAGACGTCCCCACAAATGATTACAGGTGGGTTTTCAAGCTGGAGGATGATAAGCAATCCTAGGGTGGTGATGCAGATCAATCCAGAAGCCCTGAAGAAGGCAAACGACACTGATGATGAAAAGCAAGAAGCACCCTTTGTGAAGGAGGGTCCCAGCCCCTTACCTAGACCACAGTCCTGCAAGCAAGTCAGAGCCAGGACCTAAGTAGGGTCAAGGAGCCCCGTGCCTGGTTGAATGCGCAGCAGTTACCGTGTGCAATTTTCAAGAACTTAACAAGGGGCCTGGCATCTTCATTTTACACTGGGCTCCTCAATTACGTGGCCAGGGCCGCTGCCTCCCTGGAAGCCATAGAGGGATGGCCCAGTCTACACCTCTTCGCTCCCCGCCCCACCCCCGCAGCCCTAGACCAAGGGGACTCAACGGAAGCCCTGCCACTTGCACCCCCCGCTAGGCCTGGCTTCGGGAGGGGTAGAAGGCTGCGGGAAGGGGCAGGGGAGCGGGAAGAGGTCCACACCCTCGGGCAAGGAGCCAGCTAACCAGCGGCCTTTTCTAACCCTGGCAAGCCAGACGCCAACGCAAAAGTGACCCCGGCCCGCCCCCATCCCCTGCGCTGCCTGACTTCGTTCCAGTGGTTGCCCCTGTCCTCCCTGCTCCGGAGGCGACGTTCTAACTTCCGACGGGCAAGTGGGCCGGGGATGGGGGCCGAGGCTCAGTTTGTAGGTGGGGAAAATCGGAAGGCGCGAGGCTCTCGCGGGCGGAGGGCGCTCCCAGGGGCGCCAAGCCCGAGCCGAGTGCACTTCCGGCCGCCGGGCCGCCCCGCCGGCGCCTCGGCTGAGGGAAAGTTTGGGGACTGGTAACGGGGAGGCGCTGTCGGCCTGAGCCCCGGCTTTGCCCTGGTCCCAGGGGTCGCAACTCTGACGGGCAGAAAAGACTAGCCGCCCCAATACCGGAGCCAGAGGCCAGGAGCCACCGCAAACTCGATGACTCAGGGGCGGGGTCACGGTGAAGGGGCGGGGCTGCGGCGCAGGAGGCTGAAAGCCCTGTATGTGATGAATAAAGTTCCAACGACGGGCTAATTCGTAGAGGTTCCATAGTGTAGTGGTTATCACGTCTGCTTTACACGCAGAAGGTCCTGGGTTCGAGCCCCAGTGGAACCATGGCCGCAATGTGGCTCAATTTTGGCTTTTAAAATCTTTTAAACGTTTCGGTTAAGAAAGGAAAAAGACAACGAAGTGTTTTTCTTTGTCCTTTTTTTCTTTTTAAATTTTTTGGCATGTTTATCTCGCAGAAGTGAAATAACAGATACCCTCTCCTATCCCACAAGGTCGCTGCCGCCATCGTCCCACCTGAGAAATAGCGAAGGGCAGCAGCCGGGGGAAGCCCTAGACCCGATCCGGCGCCCCCGATCCGGCTGGGCCCTACCTCCCCTCTCCTTCCAGTACCCAGGGGCGGCCTTGGAAAATCGGCCGCTCAGGGATGCACCTGGCGCTACCTTTTGCCTGCAAGTCAGCAAGGGCCGGCCCCCACAACCTCCAACTAAAGTGTGGCAGGCAATACAGCAACTGAATTATTAAAAGTTGATCATGATTATGACTCTGATTAAAAGTTCTATTTTTCATTAAGCTTTGAGGCACAGAGCAAGAAAAGAAAAACACTGTCCTTTTTAGTGCAGCAGATTTTGTGTAATCGAGTTCATACACAGTACAAAATAAATGTCAGACATTCAATTAATACTGGTTGAATGAGCAAACGTTTCTCTAGTTTCTTTCGTTCCTCTTTACTATTTCATTACAGTTTCGTTTGGGGAGTTTGTTACTTGTTTAAATATTGGTCTTTTTTATCTTTGACAAGAGGAATGAGGGTGTGAGCCATGGTGGGATGGTGGTAGCAAAAAACTAAAATGGGAAGGAGCACTCAGTATTTTTCTCTGCATTTTCCAACCTAGTGCATCCTTAGCAGTGTAGAAATTTGCGTCTTTTCCTAACTCAAGATCATAACTCCTTCCCTGTTATTACAATCACATCAACTTTATTCTTTTTTAAAACCACCTTAAATTTTTTATTCTTTTTTTTTTTTTTTTTTTTGAGATGGAGTCTTCCTCTGTCACCCAGGCTGGAGTGCAGCGGCACAATCTCGGCTTACTGCAACTTCTGCCTCCTGGGTTCAAGCGATTCTCCTGCCTCAGCCTCCCAAGTAGCTGGGATTACAGGTACTTGCCACCACACCCACGTAATTTTTGTATTTTGGGCAGTGATGAGGTTTCACCATGTTACCCAACTGGTCTCAAACTCCTGACCTCAAGTGATCCGCCTGCATCGGCTTCCCAAAGTGCTGGGATTCCAGGCGTGAGCCACCGCGCCCAGCCCACCTTAATCATTTTTAAGTATACAGTTCAGTAGTGTGAAGTGTATTCACGTTGTTGTGAAACAGATCTCCAGAACTTTTTCATCTTGCAAAACTCAAACTCTGTACCTATTAAACAACTCCCCTTTTCCTCCTATCAACTTTATTCTGAATGGTGATGTAAAAATAATAGCTAACTATGTCTAGCACTGTGCTAAGTATTTTGTATGTATGATCTCATGAAAGCCTCAAAATAACTCTAGAAAGTAGGCATTATTGCCGGGCACGGTGGCTCACACCTGTAATCCCAGCACTTAGGGAGGCCAAGATGGGTGGATTACGAGGTCAAGAGATCGAGACCATCCTGGCTAACATGGTGAAATGCTGTCTCTACTAAAAATACAAAACAATTTGCCAGCATGGTGGCAAGCGCCTGTAGTGTCAGCTACTTGGGATGCTGAGGCAGGAGAATCGCTTGAACCAAGGGGCTAGAGGTTGCAGTGAGCCAAGGCCGTGCCATTGCACTCCAGCCCGGGCGACAGAGTGAGATTCCATCTCAAAAAAAAAGAAAAAAAAAGAAAAGAAAAAGAAAGTAGACATTATTATCCTCATCTTACAGAGGAGAAAATTGAGGCTCAGAGATGTTAATAACTTGCCCTTAGGTCACAATGTAAAGTGCTAGTGCTGCAATTTGCACCCAGTCTGGGTTGGCAGTCTGTGCTCTTAACTCTACTGGCTGCATTCATCTCCTACTTAACCAGCCCCTAACCTTGACCATTTAGATAGTTTCCAATTTGTTGTTATAAGTA
Organism: Saimiri boliviensis; assembly: GCF_048565385.1. Classification (NCBI taxonomy): domain Eukaryota; kingdom Metazoa; phylum Chordata; class Mammalia; order Primates; family Cebidae; genus Saimiri; species Saimiri boliviensis. The sequence goes on along the minus strand of NC_133470.1, from coordinate 15,479,187 downwards.
GCAATGCACAGCTTTGTGTAACTGTTCTCCCACCACCAAATTTAGCCTTTTCCTGAGTGAATAGGTGTGCACATGATGCCTAGTTGCTTTCAAAGAGGGGAATCCATGACATTTTCATACAATTTGAGAATGCTAATGCTTATTTGGCAGGAAATTGCTCAAGGTTGCCCCCTAGAAGATGATGGCGAAGAAAGAATGAAGACCTGAGACTTCTGGTTCTAGTTCCTCTCTCCCTCCATTGCTTTCCTTACATTAAAAATAGAATGAAAACAGTATGGGCCAGGCGCGGTAGCTCACGCCTATAATCCCAGTACTTTGGGAGGCTGAGGCGGGTGGATTACCTGAGGTCAGGAGTTCAAGACCAGCCTGGCCAACATGACGAAACTCCATCTCTACTAAACACACAAAAATTGGCCAGGCAGGGCGGCGGGTGCCTATAATCCCAGCTACTCAGGAGGCTGAGGCAGGAGACTAGATTGAACCCGGGAGGCAGAGATTGCAGTGAGCCGAGATCGCACCATTGCACTCCAGCCTGAGTGACAAGAGTGAAACTCCATCTCAGAGAAAAAAAAAAAAGAGAATGAAAAGTATCTTCCTCACAAACCCAATCTCCGTTGATGCTGGTATCTTCCATGAGACTTTCTTGTTGAGGCAGGTAACTCTGTGGGTTAACTTGATGGGGCTCAGCCCAAGACCTAAGAACTAAATGGAATAAGATGCTTAACGAGGGTCAGGGCTCAACTTAATCCCCTGCTCCTGGCCCAGCTCTCCAGTTCAGGAAGGTAGAGCTTCGGCTGAGGACGACGGGAAGATGCCGCACAAGATAGAAGGCTTTTTGTTATTACTTCTCTTTGGCTATGAAGGTATGTGCTATTCAACCATTGACATTCATTGCATACTTAACATGTAATTTAATTAATATCATTGATAAACAGGAATATAACTCGAATAATAGAAATATTAATTAGCAACATGTTAATTAACTAATACGTGTTATTAATGAATAACAGTTGTCTTTACGTAGATGGCTTTCCACTTCCGTGAGGAGCCTTCTAAAGTTCAAAGGATGCTTAAAATCCAATGGAAAGAAAGATGGGTCTCAAAAATCAATAAAATAGCCGTAAGTTGCAACAATGAATGAGAAAATACAGCATATTCTGGAAACCTTTTAGGAGTCAAAGTTGGAGTGACTGTAGAATTTAATATTGCAAACCAGAACGCTATTGACAGTGGAGGAAGCCACTATTAATAATTCTGCTGGGACGACAGGTATAACCCAGGACCATCCAGGGCAAATCGGGATGTAAGGTCACCCTAGTTTAAATATGGATTAACGTAACATGCCCAGTACCACTGGAATCTAATAAAAAACATAATCCAACTGAGAGTCAGGAAACCCTGGAGACTTAATACACTCACTCATTTAACAGTTTCTAAGTATGAGCCTAGCGGAAGTGATATGCTTCAATTAGGAAAAAATAAGGGCAAATCTCTAAAATGTCATCCAGTTCCAATTCCCCCTCATCTCTGAAATAATATTCTTTCATGCCTCTCTCAATTCTCAAGTATACCTCTGCTCAGAATTTCTTCTCAGGTACATCCGGATGTTAGAAATTGGTTGACTGTCTTCTTTGTGGATATCATGTATTTCTGTGTGTTATAGAAAATAAATTCAAAAGCAGGAAGAAGGAGGTCTCTCTGCTCTGCAAATGACCTGGTAGACAAACACAATGAAACTCACACAAGTAGAATCAGAATTCTTGGTTTCAGGGCTCACTGCAGCCTCAATCTCCCAGGCTCAAGCCATCTCCTGCCTCAGCCTCCCTAGTAGCTGGGTCTACAGGCATGCACCACCACATTCGGCTAATTTTTTGTATTTGTAGAGAGAGGTTTTCACCATGTTTCCCAGGCTGATGACTTTTGTTACAAGTCACATTTCTCAGTATTTGGAAAGACTGGTGACAATATAATTCCAAGGTCATTCTGCAAACCATAAGGTATATTTCTAAGTAGGGATCATTTAAACCCATTTTCTGTTGTGATTTTTTTCCCTTGCAATTAATAGTCCACAGCTTGTCCCAGGAACTCTGAGCACTTTAAGATGCTTTGGGGTTTTGTTGTTTTTCCTTTACTCCTTGACCCCTCCTCTTTCCTTAACAAGAAAATCTAAGCAGACTGTGTCAAGGCTTAGATCGAAATACTCCTGGTTCTCAGACACCCCCCAGGCTCACTCTCAGATTTCTCTTCTTTGTGATTGACATGGAGATTCATTCATTCCTCGGTCCCTTCATTCAAGAACTCATCCCTGAGTATCTGCTAGGGGGAAAAAACTGTCTAACAACTTGACATGCAGGGCAGATTCTTGTTGCCTCCACAACGCTGAGTCTAACAACCCTGTTCTGTGACCTCCCCATCCCCATGGGAAGCAGTCCTAGAAAAGTTTACCAATGAGCCGGGCACGGTGGCTCATGCCTGCAATCCCAGCACTTTGGGAAGCTGAGGCAGGTGGACCACCTGAGGTCGGGAGTTCCAGACCAGCCTAACCAACATGGAGAAACGCCATCTCTACTAAAAATACAAAATTAGCCAGGTGTGGCAGCGCATGCCTGTAATCCCAGCTACTCAGGAGGCTGAGAAAGGAGAATTGCTTCAACCCAGTAGACAGAAGTTGCAGTGAGCTGAGACTGTGCCACTGCACTCCAGCCTGGGTGACAGAGTGACAGTCTCAAAAAAAAAAGTTTACCAATGCATTTTAAAATTACACCTGCCCAGTTAGTAGATATCAGTAATAAAAGACAGGCTGGCAGGAGGCGTGAAGGATGGCACTCTTTTGTGTTCTGAAGTTTACCAATCTTTGTGCATGGCTGGGGAGCTACAGAAATGTCCATGAAGAGCAGAGAACATCGTCTCTCCAGGTGGATGCAACGTGGGCAAGTGGGAAAGCTTGGGGAGCTTAAATGATCTTACCCACCTAATCCAGGCCTTTAACACCTCTTGGAAGGAAAGCAGCCAGTGAAAAATAGCCACTGTGGCTTGGCAACCTACTGTGTGCCCTACCCTGAGCCAGAGGAATGCTCCAGGGAACAGAGGACACAATCGCTGCACTAAACCAGTGTATTATCCAGGTGGAGATGCATAAGAGCCCCGTATATGGGAAAGACATGATCCATTGCACAGCTGGGAACCTGAAGACAAAGGCTCTTCGTCCGATATACCCTCCTCTGCTTCTGTTCCTCGGTGGCAGTGTCTCCTCATTACAGTGAAATGAGGTAGAAGAATCGTCTTCACTTAGGCGTTGGGTGAAGGTTCATTTGGGAGAGCACACGGCATCGTAGTAAGGCACTTCCTGCATCTTCTAAGAGTCAGGCTTCTATTTCTCTTGTACCGCACATATTGGATTCAATGCCAATAATGATTTTTAGAACATCCATCTTATTAAAATATCTTTCTTCATTACTTGGTCATGTTTATCATATAAAAACAAAAAAAAAGGCCTTCAGCCTCAACTTATAGGTGACTGTGTTACCATCAGGGACTGCAGGGTTGTTTTTAAAGCAGCTTTATTGAGACGTAATTTATGTACTCTTAAATTCACCCATTGAAAGTCTATTGTTTGATCGTGTTAAGTATATTTACAGATTCGTGGAGCACATAATCTAATTTTAGAACATTTTCATCACCCAAACATGAAGCCCTCACTCCCCATTCTCCCTGTCCCCTCCCTCCCCCAGCCCCTGGGCAAGCACAAATGGACTTTCTGTCTCTAAAGAGTTGCCAGTCCTGCACAGTTCATTTCAATGGAATCACACAGCATGTGGTCTTCTGTCTTTCACTTAGCATACGTCGTGGTTGAGGTTCATCTGTGTCTGAAGCATGTGCGGATAACAGATTTACCCATGAATATGACTGTCACCTAAAATAGTAACACTTTCACACCAGAAGCAATTTCCTTCTTTTTCTTTCACGAGCGGGACGTTATTGCAGTCTGCTGTGTCCCTCCTGTTTCTCAAGTAGATTGGAAGCTGGTTACAGACCATTTTTAATCATTCATAATTTGATGCTTTTCTCCTCGGTTTTATCTGTTTCCATGGGAAGGAACACTCTGTAGCTGGTGATAGCCAATCAAAGAGATCAAACTAGTCTTTCCTGTGCGTATCTAAAGCACACGCCTTTCATCGTGGGTTGCAAGATACATTTCAAGAAATAGACATGTCTTGAAATTTCCTGCTGTGGCAACAAGGGTTTCCACAGTAGAGTGGCCCTTTTGGACCAAGGGGCAAATGAGCCCATATTGCATAAATCTAAGATTGGTGACTGGCAGATGTCTCATGTAATGTGTGGTGGAATCACAGAAGCCATCCAAGTAGGGAGAAAAATATGCAACCACATAATCGAAATCTTTCACTATTTTTCTTTTAGAGGCTGCGATTTTTCTCTTGTTCTCCTTCCAACAATGCTATTTTCTGGTATGATACTATTAGGTTGGTGCAAAAATAATTGCGGTTTTTGCCATCACAATACGTTATGGTCAAAAATGCCTTTGTTCTCCAGTTCACTGGTGATTAAATTCTCGTGCGGCACTGCAGCTACCATGTTGCTTCTCCTTTGGTGACAGCTTTTTCTGTAAAACACTTGTCGTTCCTTCTTTCTCTGTTCATTTCCATAAAGATCTGGTACCTCAGAACCCCAGGCTGTCTACAGACAAATGCTTTCTGGGGGAGGGGAGTCTAGGAGGAAAAAAAACCCCACAAAAAATCGGTCCAAAATTGGATTGCACCCAGGAATTGGCTCTGAAAGCAGGCCTTTTCCTTGGACTCTAGGTTTGCTCAGTGACAGCTCAACAGACCAGACCCTCTCCGTGACAGACATGGCCTTTGAGCCAAGTGGATTTGGTTATGAAAGCCACACTGTCAGTAACCAATACTCCTTGCCTTTGGTTTTTCAAAAAGAGGATCCGGTACAATTTTATTTTTTTTGAGACGGAGTCTCACTCTGTTGCCTAGGCTGGAGTGCAGTGGCGTGATCTCAGCTCACTGCAGCCTCTGCCTCTGGGGTTCAAGTGAGTCTCCTGCCTCAGCCTCCCAAGAAGCTGGGATGACAGGCATGCACCACCATGCCCAGCTAATTTTTGTATTTTTTGTAGAGACGGGGTTTCACCGTGTTGGCCAGGCTAGTCTCAAACTCCTGAACTCAAGTGATCTGCCCACCTCGGCCTCCCGAGTGCTGGGATTACAGGTGTGGGCCACTGTGCCCAGCCTGGCACAACTGATGTTAGCCTAAGTGACAGAGCCCTTCAGAAACTGCCTCACAGCCAGTCCCAGCTTCTCCTGAGGGTGCGGATGGGGCAGAGCAGCTCCTGTACTAGCAGCCCCCAATTAACTAGACCCTAATTGCTTATTTCCTTTACATTTTTTGATGAACAGCTACAGGCCTGAGGTTAGGAGTTCATGTAGTCATTAACTCTGCAGAGCACGGGGCACCATCCAGCCTTTGTGAGCTTCCCCTTGAGTTCCAGAAGCATCTGTCCCGCTGCCAGCTCGATTTCAACACTGGGGTGTCCCCTAGGCATCTCAAATTCATTATGTCCCAAACAGACCATCCTTCTCCCCATCGTCCCCAAATCCCTTGTCCTCACTGAAACCTTCTCCCCTTCCCCCCGCCTTGTAAATGGCAGCTCTATTCCCCCAGTTGCCCCAGCCTCAGACTTCTGTTTCTTTCACACCCCCACCCCTGCCACGTGTAACCTGTCTGCAGGTCCTGTGGGCACTGCTTCCCCAGTACAGTCAGAATCCAGCCACTTATTGTTGTACCTGAGCAAGTCAAAGAATGCGCCACACTCTGAGATTGAATTCTAAGTCCCTTATTATGCCGACGACCGAGAGGTGGCTAACACCCAAAATTCTCTCAGCCCCTAAGAAAGTTAGGTGGTCTTTTATACCCTAGTTTTAAAAGGGAGGGGGAACTTAGCTGAAGCAAATTTTTCCCAAAAGCAGAGTAAGCAAAAAGTTAAAAGATAAACTAGTATATGAGAAATAAAACAGTGCCGGGTGCAAGGGGTAAAGCTGTCATGAAAGACACACAACTTACAGATAATGGGGGCTCCGGGCGCGCAACAGTACCTGCATTCCCAGGCTCTGCTGGTACCACTTAACTCGGCCTCTTATCAACAAATGCATTCCGGGAGATGCCCAGTGTCAGCGCGCCCCAGCTGCATACTCTAGTTACATACTTAATGGTGGGAAAATAACTAAAATGTAGAAGCTAAGATGGAATCTGTCCGGCTAACATAAAGCCTGAAAGAACAGCTTTTAGTCTGAGAAAGAGAGAGTTAGTTTTAGCTGGCGAAAAGCAGGTTATTCCATTATGACCTCCACTGCCACCACCCTGGGCCAAGCCACCATCTTCTCTTCCCTGGATGACTGCACTCACCTTGGAACCAGACCCTGTGGCCACCCTTGCTGTGGCCAGCCCGGTCTATAATATGGTACCAGAGGGGAGCGTTTTGGCCAGGCGCGGTCGCTCACGCCTGTAATCCCAGCACTTTGGGAGGCCATGGAGGGTGTATCATGAGGTCAAGAGGTTGAGACCATCCTGGCCAACCTGGTGAAACCCCTTCTCTACTAAAAATACAACAAACTAGCCGGGCGTGGTGGCAGACACCTGTAATCCCAGCTACTCAGGAGGCTG